>NC_045625.1:14536666-15141944 GCF_009829155.1 Mustela erminea | reverse complement strand
AATGGGTATATAATGTGCTTGTAGTGTTAAGAGTTTTATGGGGGTTAAAATTAGAAGAAAAAATATCTAAAAATTCTCCAGTTGGGGGTGACAGTAACAACAACAATGAAAGCTGGGAACCCAGGCAATGGAGAATAAAGGGATGAAACATCCATTGAGCACCTACTGTATTCCAGTCCACATGCCTCCATTAGTCCTCACAACCTTATGAGGAAAATGTAGGTATGGGTGCCTGGGTGGCTCAGTGGGTTAAAGCCTCTGCCTTTGGCTCAGGTCATGATCCCAGAGCCCCGGGATTGAGCTCTGCATCGGGCTCTCTGCTCAGCAGGGAGCCTGCTTCCCTTCCTCTCTCATTGCCTACCTCTCTGCCTACTTGTGATCTCTGTCAAATAAATAAATAAAATCTTAAAAAAAAAAAAGACTTTGGATAGGAGGCAACTGTGGTAGTAGGTGCGAAATACTTTTCAACAATAAAGTGTAAATAAAAGGTGCTATTATTGGTAATTTCTAAATATATATGTTAGCAAGTGGTTAAAAAAATCCAAAAGCTAGTGGCTTAAAACAATATTTATTTTTTAATTCGGTGGGTCAATGAATTAAGCTTGATTCAGCTGAGCAGTTCTGATATTGACTGGATTCCCTCACACATCTACCTACAGTAAGCTGCAGATCACCTAGGGAGCTCTGTTTCTGGTTGCCTGCCTGTTGGCTGGTCACCTTAGGGGATGCCTAAGACTGGTGTCTGTCATCATTCAGCAGGTTAGGCACGGTCTGTTTTCACATGGTATCAGTGGGGTTTCAAGAGACCCAGATGAAGTTCTAAGCTCAGAACCAACACACTGTCACTTTAATGATACCATATGTATCAGGGCAAGTCCCAAAGCAAGCCCAGTTTCAAGCAGTTGGGGGTGATCTCCATCTCTTGATGGCTGGGGCTACAAGGTTACATTGCAAATAGTGTGGCCATAAGAGGGAAGTAATTGCAGCCCTCTTAATAAACAATCCTTCTCAGTATAAACATGACTAACTAATGGTCAGTTACTTATCTTCCTTGGGAGCAAATGGACACCTTTAGAATTGTAAACTGTGATTTGAATCTTATCACTACCCCTTGGCTTTTGTCTTAAAACCATGCTTGGAATGTGTGAGTGAAAACATTGACACGATGTCCTCTTTTATAAACATCACAGAAAGAAGCAAAACAAGTGCTCCCTAATGCTAAGTGAAATAAGTCAGTCACAGAAGACAAATACTTCATGAGTCCACTTATATCAGTTATCTAAGACAATCAAACTTGCAGAAGCAGAGAGTGAAATGATGGCTTCCAGGGGACAGGACTGGGGGAAATGGAGAATTGTCCAATGAGTAGAAAGGTGCAGTTTATACAGGAAGAGTAAGTTCCAGAGATCTTCTGTACAACATCCTGCCTACAGTTAGCAACATGGTGTTGTGTGTATAAAAATGAGAGTATAGATCTCATGTTAAGTATTCTTTTTTTTTTAAGATTTTTTAAAAATTTTATTTGACAGACAGAGATCACAAGTAGGCAGAGAAGCAGGCAGAGAGGAGGAAGCAGGCTCCCTGCTGAGCAGAGAGCTCAATGCTGGGCTCAATCCCAGGACCCTGAGATCATGACCTGAGCCAAAGGCAGAGGCTTTAACCCACTGAGCCACCCAGGCGCCCCTCATGTTAAGTATTCTTACCACACATGCACAGACAAAATCAAGGGGTCACACAGAAGCTTTTGGATTCGATGGACATGTTTGTTACCATGATTGCAACAGTGGTGTAAGGGATTTATGCATATGTCCAAACTCATCAAAGTGTATACATGCACAACTTTTTGTATATTAAGTGTATCTCAATAAAGCTAAAGTAAAGAAAAGAAGAATTGAAAGACATAGTTTTGTTTTGTTTTTTTTTCTTTTTCCCCCAAAGCTTGCTTGAAAACACCTCCATGTGAGAAAAGTACCGTAGTGGACATACTAACTAGCCATTCATCTCAAGGCTTCAAGTTCTATTCAAGCATTAAGTTAGGCCAACCGAATGCTTGGACACCATTATATCAGCCTCGCACGAAATTGCCTGCCCTGAGTTATGATTTAATGTCACACCCTCTGCCTTTATGAAAGGCCAGTCTGTGAATCACCTAGGGGAACAGCATTTCTGTATCTTTTGTAAAACTCTGGTTGTAGATAAAGTGCATAGAATGATGTTGTTAGTTTTTTTTTTTTCTTTAAATACTGGTGGACATGCTAAATTTCTTCTTAGGTTAAGGTCCAGAAAGAATTTTCTCTACAGATGAATTTGTATGTTTTCTATTATTGTGTAATTCAAAATGTTTCTCTTTATAGCTTAGCTGCCAGAAAATAAACTAATTGTCCCTGTACTGTAATCTTCTCCACTCGAGTGCCTGAAAGTGCCAATTCTGTCTACTTTTTAAAAAATGCCTTTTCAAATAACCTTAAATGTTATTTCTCCTCCTTGTTTTAACAGCTAAGCCACCTTAAGCCATTTCAGAAGAAGTCAAAGGACATATTTAAAATACCTTTTTTTTTTTTAAGTGAACTAATGTCCTGAAGGGATGTTTGCATAATTATAAGTTTAGGTTTGAAAGATTAGCCCTCAGATGCTATTTTTATCACCCTACATCCAAAGACTGTATTAAGCTGCCTCCACATGGATGGGGGTTCCTGTGTTTGCTTTGGCCCCAGTAATTTTACTTTCCTAAAGTAAAATTATCTGTGGTTATCTGCACTAGAGAGTCTTTTTACTGAGCTGTGCTTTTTTTTTTTTTTCCTCCCATGACAATGGAATTCTTTTTTAAGACATTAAGATATTATGTTTACTAGAATTACTAATTATATTTAATGATATGCAATTCAGATAAAGATTTAAAGCACCGTGAAGTGTACCTAGCTCTAAATAGTTTCCTTTGCTAGTCTTCAAGTTGATCCTATCTTCAAAAATGAGACTTATTTTTCTGATTGTCCAAAGCTCAGTCACTCTTCTTGGGCTGGTTTAGTGTTGAAGTCAGACGGGGAAGTTTCGCAAGGGAGGACCCTGTTTCTCGTGTCTGCTCTTGTTTCTCCTGGGACTTGACCATGGTACCCAATAAATACTTACTGGGCAATCGCCAGACTATTTGATCTGCATAACTCCAGCTGCCAGAGACGTGGATTCCTGGCAGTACCTTTTCTCTGGTTGAACTATCTCAATCATGCTATGAGCATAAAAGCATACGCTTGATGAGTTGGTTGCAAAACTTCCAGTAAATAATGGCCATGAAAAGCTATAGTGAACTCTGAAGCATGATGAATGTGGGCACGCTTAAGAAAGAAGCTTATTCCTCTTTGGCTTTCTCATCTTCCTCCTCTCTAGCAGTATCCTTATCGTGACTTGAGATATTTCCCTTTCTGGAAACAGACTGAAGGTATTGCCCTCTAGAATTATTTTTGGACCAACACTCATGAATGTTCTGAAAGTTCACAGGCTAGCCCACTCTCCTCGGAGGGACTCTACACTCAGGGCCTCTCCACTCTTGCTGGTTCAGTGAAAGCCCAGATGCTTACAGATGTAATCCCCACTATTTGGTTCAGTACATCACCTTCCGCTTGCAGCTCGATTTAGTCTGTGATGCCCTTTGACTGAAAGAATCGTGAGATATTTCTCCTTCTTTTTCCATATTCCATCAACTCCCTCCTATTTTGAGGAGTATGGAAGCAGGGAAATGGAGAGAATAGAAGAAATACGCACATAAAGACAGACAAAATCACCCAAGCCCTACATTCTTATTTCTTAAAAAAAAAAAAAAGTCATACAGGGTGATAACTTCTGACATATATTGCCCAACGACATGCAAATGGCCACAAAAGGGTTATATAGAAAGAGAGAATTCTAAAAAAAAAAACAAAAAACAAAACAAAACCAAAAAAACCAAAAAAGCAAAAAACGCCACACACATACAGAAAGTTTTGCATGAAAGTAGAACACACATGAAAAAGTCACAATGAGGGGAATGATGGAGGGTTTGGGGCAACATGCTGGGGCCATAGAAAGAGCACTTTTAGTCAGAGACCCGGATCCTAACCTTGGATAAGATTTGGCAGCTCTTTGAATTTCAGTGTTTTTCATCTGTCAATGCAAAGTTCAGTATAAGGTGGTCTCTAGGATCTTACACAAATCTAAAATACCATGACTCTGTCCATAAATATGTGCTAAAAAAAAAAAAAAAGCCACACATTTCTAGCGACGAACAATTGTATTCAAATAGCAGGTACCAGTTGCACCGGAGTTTCCTCTTTCTTTGTTATTTTTAATGTGACATTTCTTATATTTTTCTGGGTTTCAAAAAGTCCTCTGTAGTCTCCTCTGCTTCTCTCACATGAACTGGTGAGGGGTACAGGGAGGAAGACAGGGGTTTGCTGTTCAGGGACTCAAAGACCTTGGCCAAGCGTCTTTATTTATTTATATTTTAATTTTGTTAAACTAGGTTACTGTAAAAAGGCATTTTAATAAAATCGCCATTAGTTTGGCATTTAGTTGCTGCATTTGATTTATTCAGTTACAAACAGTGGTGATGGACCGTGGAAGAGGCGCAGTTGTCAGAGGAGGACAGCCTTCAGTTACAAAGTAGGAACCGAGAGCGTACATGTCACATGGAAAATCGTGTGTGTTTCTCTGGCACAAGTCCCTGCGCTGCTCGTCAGCGGTAGGAAATAGGCTTCATTTTTAACATTTTATCCTCAGCCTAACCAGTAGTGGATTCTCAATATTTGTGGAAATGAACTGAATCCCTCTTATCTGTTTCCTAAATAAAAGCCTATTTGAAAAATAAGGCCACTGAGTTTATGTGAAACGGGAGGAAGATAGCAAGCAGAATAGATCTTTAATCCTGTGGACTTCTTTATCTTGGATTTTTTTTTCTCTCAAATGCCTTTATGAAAGACTAGACTTTTTTTTTTTTGTAGCTATAAAGTTTTTTTTTTTTAAAGTACTGTGAAATCTTTAACAAATGTTTCACTGTACAGTTCATCAATAAAATCAGTGATGGAGAATTATGTATTAAATTAAATACAAAGTGTACTTGGAAGTAACAACGCTCTGAGGTATCAACTATGTGTCACATTAGGGCCGAGGTGGACAGGCATATGTATTGAGTACGCAGCCCAAACTGACAAGCTGAGGGCAGATGGGGGGTGGAGGTGGGGGGGTTCAAGAAATGGCATTTTTATTTTCAAAGAAATAAAAAATTGAGGTTGTTTAAAATAAACACTTGTTGAGACAGTGTTAGATTGAATCATAAGAAACGAATCATAAGAAACATAATAGAATATTGGCATGTTCACCAGCTCTCAACCAAACTCAGGGCCGGCTTCTCCAAACATTCCATCAACTGCAGTTCCATCCTTGGGTGTGTCCTCCAAGACGTCAGTTTAAGCAAGAGTCTTGTTAAATCCCATTGATTTAGCGAGAATCCCCACCTGCAATATCTGATCCCTCTCCTCCTCCTTAAACATCCTTGTTACCCCGGCCTGCTTTCAGCAAAGAACCCTCTTAGATCAATTTAGCAAGAGTTACCCTACCTTCCTAGTCATTCCCCACCCCTGCTCTACTCCTTAGCTATATATAACTTCTCTCTTTTCCTTCTCTTTGGGATTGAGCCCAGTTCTGTACTGAGGATTGTTTTTTTTCTCTCTCACAATATTTCCTGATTAAATTATCTCTTTACTGCTTTAATTAATTACAGCCCAGCTCTGGTTTTCCTTTAACAGTGTCTCAATCTAAATCTATGTATATAAAGCAGTGCTAGAAATTAGGGAATTTCAAAGATGAAGATAGTCTTCACAGTAGTAACACATTTATACTGTTTTATTTCATAGAGGATGTGAAGGGACTTACCATAAAACAGGAAAAAATAGTTAATTAAAAATAAGATCAGAGAATATTAAAAGTATATGGAAATTCAGGACTTGAGAAAACTTAAATTATGCAGATCCTATGCTCTGATCAATTAATAAAACTGATTCAAAATATGACTGTGAGTTTCCTAGCAGCCAAGAAAAAGGAGAAAAAGTCCAAATAACATTGATTTTGCACATAAGTGAAAAGCCTACAAAAAATAAGATCTATGTCATGTAGGTCTGAATCATACATGAAAATGAATGATCTGTTTAATTAATAAATATGTTTAATATCAGGAAGCTAATATTCTTTGTTGCCAGTATTGTTCTTCTTTTGTGGTAGTGGTGGTTGTGGTGGTAATTTTTAAATTTATTTTAATTTCCTAATGAGACAGCAGAGAACAAGGATCCAAAGGGGTAGAATTTTAGAAAAATTTGTGGAGAAAATGTCAATTGAATTGCATTCAAAAGTGTATGGGATAATGATATTTAACTCATGTAATATTTAACATGTGCAAGACATCATTCTAAATATTTCACATTTATTAACTCATAATTTTTTTTATTAACTCATTAATCTTTTGAGGTAGTAAATATCATTTTACATTTTATACACAGGGAAACTGAGACCTCAGGGAGTTAAGTAACTCGCCAGGACCACAAAGTTAGTAAGTGCCAGAACCAGGTTTCAAAGCTGTCAGGTCAAAGCCCATACTCTCACAGGCTACCCTTCTGCCTCTCCTACCTCTACTGTCTTACATGTTTGTAGATCTTTAAAAGGACTTAAAAAACCACTCAGCCTGTTCCCAGCCTCCCCCCACCACACACACACACAAAGGCAGGGAGTGCATAGTCAGTGATCCTAGGGAAGAGAAGCACATTCTACCTGGCGTTGCCAGGCAGTGTGCAGGTGGAACTGATGTGGACACAGTTCAGAAGGCTGTGGAATGTAGTGGTTAGGAGCATGGGTTTTGAAGCCTGGAAGACCAGGATTTGAATTCCTGCAATTTACTACCAAGGAGATTTCCAGGATTTTTTCCAATCTCTCTTAGCCTCAATGGTCTCAATCTTAAAACAAGGACAGTGATTTCTCTCCCACTGACTTTCTGCAAGGATGATATGATATAATGCATGAAAAGTGTTACTTAGTGTATTGCCTGGCAGATGGGACTTCACCACAAGGGGCACTAGTGATGGTGGTGGTGATACTTAGGCTGCACCGCTGGAGGAGTGAGCCCTGAAACAAGGATGAATAAACGTAGTAATATGAAGCTCTGTGAGTTGCGGAGAGAGCATCTAGGTTGATCCATTCAGATCTGCCCAGATTCACTGAGAGATTGCCAGTCCCCAGTATTCAACAATGACCAAAGATGGAGCAGAAAGACAAGGCTTCATCATTATTTCAGAACAGCTTCCTTTTATAAACGGAGGAAAAAAATTAGCATAGCCCTATCCAGGTTTAGTATATCTGTTTCATCTGTTTTATAAGTTTTATCACATTACAGGACATTTTAGCTGAAAGAGTTCAAAGAGCTGAACCAATCCAACTTTTCCACTCCAGAGTGTATGGAAAATGAGGCTCTGAGAAAAACAAGCTACTCAAACTCTTAGGGCCAGTTAATGTCAGACCTCTCTCTCCAAGGTTCTTTTTGCTGCCCAGTCGGCTTTGCTGCAGCAAACACTCATTGCTAATGATTAGGGAGGGGTCTCCTGGGATGGTGCTAGGGATACAGAAATGAGTGTGCTTTTTCCTTTACGAATCCCTGAAGCCTACTGGAAAGAAAGAGAAAGGATTGATCCACAGAAGCCATAGTGATATTCACTATTTTTTTTTTAAAGATTTTATTTATTGGGACATCTGGGTGGCTCAGTCAGTTAAGTGTCTGCCTTCAGCTCAGATCATGATCCCAGGGTCCTGGGGTCAAGCCCAGCATCGGAGCCTGCTTCTCCCTCTTCCTCCCCACTCATGCTCTCTGTTGCCATTTCTCTCACTGGCTACAATTCTCCCTCTCCTACCTCTACTGTCTTGCATGTTTATAGGTCTGTCACCATGTCTGTCTTTCTCTCAAGTAAATAAATAAAATCTTCAAAAAAAATTTCTCAATATTTTATTTATTTATTTATCAAAGAGAGAGAGAAAACATGAGCATAAGCATGGGGAGTGGGTGAGGGAGAAGCAGACTCCTTGCTGAGCAGTTAGCCCAGTGCAGGACTTGATCCCGGGACCCTGGGATCCTGATCTGAGCCAAAGACAGACACTTACCTGACTGAGCCACCCAGGTATCCCAATATTCACTAATTTTATAGGAATCATGAAGAGCCACCCAACCTTCTATGTCATGAGGAATGGTCAGAAATGGCTTCTGAAAATAGTTGAAGGTTGTGCAGAGAAAGAATAAAGTATCTAGAAGAGGAGGAGGTTGCTTTTTCCAGAAGGGAGTGAGAAAAGGAATGAAATAAGCTATACCCACTTAAAAAGCACAGAATGTGGGGCTCCTGGGTGACGCATTCGGTTAACCCACTGACTCTCGGTTTTCTCATGTCCCAAGATTGAGCCCTGCATATGGCTCACCACTCAACACTGAGTCTCCTAGAGATTTTTCTCTTCCTGTCTCTCTCCCTCTGCCCCTCCCCCACTACGTGTGCATGTTCTCTCTCTCTCTCAAATAAATAAATAAGCCTTAATAAAAGTAGGGGGGAGAAATCACAGACCCCATCCCCAGGGAAGAAGTCAGACACACTTCATCACAACAGACAGGCCAGATGCCTCTTGACACAATATCCACTACCTTACTCCCAGTTCTCTGCTGAAATAGGACTGCTATTAATTCTGTTTTCTAGATGAAGAGCCCTTAGTACAGGGAAATCAAATCACCTCCTATGTTATACAGTAAGTACCAGAACTTGGATCCAAAACCCAAGCATCCCAGCTCCAGATTCTGCACACAATCCTAATTGCCTTAACTAGCACACGATATCCTTCTGCGAAATCAGATCCACTCAAAAGTGCATTTACCTCATATAGAAACACAATTCCAGGGGTGCTTGGGTGGCTCAGTGGGTTAAAGCCTCTGCCTTTGGCTCAGGTCATGATCCCAGGGTCCTGGGATCCAGCCCCGCATTGGGCTCTCTGCTCAGCAGGGAGCCTGCTTCCTCCTCTCTCTCTGCCTGCCTTTCTGACTACTTGTGATCTCTGTCTGTCAAATAAATAAATAAAATCTTAAAAAAAAAAAAATAGAAACACAATTCCAGAGAAAAGCATGCAAGAAGTTCAGTTTGGCAAGTGAAACTAAAACGCATGAATATAAGTTTATTTTAGCTTATACAGTCAGAATTTATTTGATAATTTTAACCACATGCTAATTCTTAAAATGATCAGAAAATGAGCCAGGTCTTGATTTTTTAACAGTAATTTTTCTGACAAAATTGTAGGATCAAATGAAATGAAATCCTTCACTTTGCATTTTGCTTTCATATCATGATTAGGAGGAAGGTAATTTTTGTAAAAATATTTGAGAGATTCATCCTTTCCCCCTTAGGCTTCTCCTAATCCTTTGATATTCAAATATTTCTCTTTTGAAGCTTCTAATCATCTTCCTTGTTGATTTTCTCTTTTTCAATTGTTAATTGGTCTAACTCAGCCTGATCCTCCTCTGCCAGTGGCTCAGAATGGATTCCAGAAAAGCCCCACATCACTTCCCTCAACTTCATGATACTGTGCAGCTTCTCCAGAATGGCTGTTTTGTTTTGCATTGTATTCTCACTGTGATGTGGGTGCTCAAAATATTTTATAAAGTCATTAATGTTCGAAACAGCAAAAAGTCTTTTTTGACACAATGGAAAGAAATAGGATTAATACCTTGGTAGAAACTAATTTTATAACAACTAGTGTTTTGAATATTTTTAGGTAACAAAGACTTTTTTTTTTTTAAGATTTTATTTATTTGACAGAGAGAGACACAGCACGAGAGGAAACACAAGCAGAGGGAGTGGGAGAGGGAGAAGCAGGCTTCTCGCCAAGCAGGGAGCCTGATGCAGGACTCAATCCAAGGACCCTGGGATCGTGACATGAGCTAAAGGCAGACGTTTAATGACTGAGCCACCCAGGCACCCCATAGTAAAGACTTTTTTTGCACAACCATAACTATCTAAATTCAAGTAATGAACACTCATATAATAAGGATCCCACATTTACAAAGATACCTTGCAATTCCCCAGGGTTCCAGAGCTGCCAAAGGGGGAAACAAGAGACCCCATCTGCTCAGTTTGAGAAGTAGAACATCTTGGGAAAAGAAGCAGGAAAAAGATTTTATAAATAGAGTTGTATTTTATATGTACATTCTGCATATGCAGTACAGCTCCTATTAATATATTTCACCAAGTTTATAGGGAGAAAAGATTTTTTTCCTGTACTTTGATGAGTTAGTACATGCTGTGAGCTGCCCAGAGACGGTGTATTTCTAGGGAGTCAAACTGCATGCAATCCCAATAATTTCGTTGACGTTCCCATTGTCATGAGTGGATAAAGGACTTCTGAAATTCAGCACCTCCCAGGCTTCATCCTTCTCACAGGGAAAAAATAAATAATTAGTTCTATCTCCTTAATCTGCAGCATTCTGATAGAGCTGGGGAGCCAACACTTTCATGAAGAAACTTTGAACAACATCAGTGCTGCCTACTAGTAAACCTGGGTTTAGAGGTCATCCTAGGAGTCCAGTCAATCCCTTGTTGTCAGTGAAGAGATGAACAGGAATCTATTCTTCAATTCAAGGAGGGTAACACTGGTGAAGATGTTTCTCCCCCGCTATGCCCAGTGCCTTTCTACAGAGCTGGTTTATGTGCAAAAGGCTGGCCATGTGTCGTGTCTCGGGATGCAGCACATGTGTCTGAGTGCAGAAGAAGACATGCAGACTCCCAGCTTTACAGAACTGAACTGGGTTCCAGAATTTCTTGTGTCTTAGGAGCTTCCTGGAGCCAAGAAGTAAAGGAACAAGTGTTGTCAGTGGACTGTTCTTTCGGTTTGCATCTTAGCCTTGGAATCCATAAAACCCCTCTATTCCCAGCACATGACTCAACTCTGTTCAAGTCGACACATTGTTATTAATCTTCGTGTTTTGTGCCAGTCACCGTGAGAGTCACATGTACACATACATATGCCCACGCTAGCTACCATTTTCTGTGCATGTTGTATATTCCACTGATTGTAGCAAGAGATTTATGTCCCTTACCTCTTCTGATGCTCACACCAACTCCTACAGGAAGGTCTTTTTATTCCTGTTCTACAATAAGGAAATTGAGGCTAAATGGGGTTAGGAAACATACATAAACTCACAGAGCCAGCCTGCTGTGAAGAACTAGAATTTGAAACCAAGTCACCTTGACTCCAATGCCTATAATCTAAAGTTCTATCTCTTGTGTGTGTGTGTGTGTGTGTGTATGTATGCATATAATACTATAAAATACCTGAAAGGCATACTGTGCTAATTACCATAATGGAGGTGAAAACAGCATCCCACTGAAACGTAATGGTATAAAGATTCACTGAAACCTGAGCTCATTGATGCTCAGAATTAGAAGGGACATCAGGTGGCCTTAAATTACCCTGTTCTGCACTGAATAGCAGTCGGGAAGGGTGATTCTAAAACCTATTTCAACTCTGAGATATTATGATCTTAATTATCACATGATATCAGGTGCTGCTTCTCAGGTTAGAGTACCTATACCTGCGGGGATGTGCGAAGGACCAACTTTACAGGGTAATGAGCATCCCAAAGACTCTATAAAAACAAAAAAGGGACATATTGTTGAATTTAATGCCAAGTGTATATGACATTTTACCATAAAACAGGAGACTTCAAAAGAATGTTGTGCTTTTGGAATCCATTTCGAGCGATACTTCCCTAGATTCCTATGAGTACACTTGTATTCTCTTCAGTCCTAAGAGTTTCCTTGGGGGAAAATGTGATGAGCAAGCTCTGAGAGACCCTGTGACTTGAATCATCCCACTGTAATTTCAATTGAGACGTCCTCTTTCTTGCAGCGCTAAGTACTAAATTTCCTCTATGGAAGTCATCAACCCTTCTATTAGGCATGAGTTTCAGGAGAGGCCATGTCTTCTCTTTGTTGTGCTAAAGTCTTAGAGCAGGTTTTATCTGCACAGTCAAATGGACCATCACCCATATTCAGATTATTAGACCAGTCATCTAGTCTCATCGAGAACCCAGACCACAGGGCTCTTCTGGCACAAAACCCGTGTCCAGCCAGTTCTGTGACCCCGTGTAGACCATTCCCTTCTGGAACCCAGTCTCCTTTTCTGGACCGTATGGGAGATTCTGCATCTGCTCATGTCTCTTGTCGATGGCTCTGGATCGTGAACAGAAGCTCAACGTTAAGCCATTTCTAAGCACTTCGCATTATCTTTTAACAGTGTCCTATTGCGTTCCTCTGCTTACTTTAAAATAACTTAACATCTCCTAGCACCTCTGAAAAAAGCCAGGCCTTGGATTCCATAGTAAGCCCTATCAACTAATATTTTAGCTGTTTAATGTCTCTGAATAAATATCAGAGGTGAGCAATGTCGTAAAAGCAGCCTCTCAAGTAGGATGAGCACTGTTCACTCCAGTAAAGATTCTGAACATGGCTCCTAGGTGGCTCAGTCGGTTGAGCGTCTGTCTTCGGCTCAGGTCATGATCCCAGGGTCCTGGGATGGAGCCCCACGTCGGGCTCCTGCTCGGCTGGAGGTGTGCTTCTTCCTCTCCCACTCCCCCTGCCTGTGTTCCCTCTTTTTGCTATGTCTCTCTCTCTGTCAAATAAACAAATAAAATCTTTTTAAAAAGGAGAGTCTGAACAATAAGTGAGGACTGCCTCTGACATAACAAGTCACCACTGATACCTTGGAGGGTGTCATAATGCAATGAAAATTTAATAAGTGAGAAAATCCTGCACCCCGTGAGTTTCATAGTCCCTACCATGGCTAAGTAGCTTTTCCACACCAACCATCCCTGGTTAAAGAAACTGCAAGAGCAAACTCCCTCTGGCACCCCACCTTCTTATAAGCTGTCCCATTGCCCTGCCCAGTCCAGCCTCTTCCTGCTTCCAGATGCCTCCTCTCTGCTCCTTGAACATGCTTTCATGACTCTGCATTTGCAGAGGCTGCTTCTCAAATGCTCTTCCCTCAACTTGGCAAGCTCCCTATTCATCCTTCATGAGCTGGATAAATCAGGCCTGAGCTTTAGAGATACATAGAGCTGGGTTTGAATTCTTAAATTCTAATAGGTGTGTGACTTAGGTAAACTACCTCTGAGTTTGTAAATTGAGTGCAACAATAATTACTATGCTATATAATTGCTGTGATTAGCACATTAAATACATTTCTTCAAATTATTAAGAAAATACTTATCACATAGTTGACCCTTGGTTATTTGTGTTATTATTAATAGCATTTTACGGGATTTTAAATGGTATCTGTCTCATTCCTAAATTCTGTTCTTAATTATTACTCATAATAACCACTTTGTTATTCTGAATTAGGTTTCGGCAAAGTTTCTATAAGGGATAGGATAGTAAACATTCTAAGCTTTATGGGCCATAAGGTCTTTGTGAACCCTGTTGCTGTAGCATGAAACGGGACTTACTGGGGTGATCATTCTGCAGGATATGCAAATATCCTGAAACTAATGTAGTGTTCTTTGTTGATTGTATCTCAATTTTAAAAAGCGTACATATGTATGAAAGGGGAAAGAAATACAATCTCATTGGCCTAATAATGAAAAAGAATGGGCTATAAAGTTTTGAACTCTGATATCAAATAGCAGACTTTATTCACCTTATGAGGTCCAACATCTACCTCAGATGTCTTCAAACTATAAGCCAAATCTGGTCCTCCCCCTCCTTCGAAAATAAAGTTTTATCGGACCACAGCTATTCCCACTGGTTTATGTACTATCTATGGCTGTTTTTGTACTAACAGCAGAGTTGAATACAGTGGTTGTTAACAGAGACCCTATGACCTTCAAAGCCTAATCCATTACTATCTGGCTTTTTTTTCCAGAAGAAGTTTTCCAACCTAGCTTGGTCTATTTGTTGAATGAATGAATTTGTTGAATGAATGAAGAATGACCAGAAATAACCAGATTAACAATCTGGTCTAGGACATTGGAAGCTTCAGCGAAAGCAGATGGAAGGAACCAGGAATGGTAAATCTCAGAGATTCAAAGAGGTTAGAGAATCTCAAGAGTGGTCATGGAGTAGAGGGTTCTAGGACTAATGCTAGTATCCTGTAACCCTATTCTATGCTCTCTACTAGATATTGATGGGTCGAACCATGTGCAAAAGGGAAAACTGAGGCCCAGAGAAGCGATAGTTTGCCCAAGATCATACACCGGGTATAACACTGGGTGGGTCCAGGCTGGTTCCAGCCTTAGGAGTGACGTATGCACCTAATGGAGCCCTAGGCCGAAATGCTTGGATCACCCTCAAAATTGAATGGTCACAGTAAAACTTCTAATATCCTGCAATGTTTGTCTTTTATTTGTCCATCAGCATCTTCATGGCCTGTGGTTCAAGATGATCAGCTTATGGTGTGCTTATTTTTGTAATGACTACACATAAAATTTTAAAAACACATTAGAGCGTTTCACAGATGAGCAAGTCTATGACTGATGAGGCATGAAATTCCCATTCAACCATATTTGACCATTATTATTCCCTATCATGACCCCCTTTTCTAAAGCCCTTGGTACTGTTATAAAGTACTTAGTATAATTCTTTTTGGAATGGTTTCTTTTTTCTTTCTTTTTTTTTTTTTTAGATACCTCCCTTTTTAGCCCACAACATCACCATGCTGCTTTGGGGTATCAACAAAGTCTTATATGATTAGCTAGTTAATTAATTCATGTGGAACTACTTTTAATCAAGGATAAACTACTTTGCATATTTGCACTGTCCAGCTGTGACCCTGACTATCCCCTACCTCATTCATAAACTACTCTCTCATAGTTAACCAGAGATCCTGTTTCTCGAAGATACCTAAAGAATGTAAAATCTTAGCAATTGAATCAAAGCTGAGGGGAAAAAGAAAATTTCACATTTATACAGAAATCTTCATTGCAGGCATTTTGTTGTGCTCATAGATTTTAAACTTGGCTCTCTGGAGCAAATATAAGCTATCTATCCATTAAACGTCCCCCTAGGATCAGAGAACTAATTACTGAATGTGGAATTGTCTAGCTCACTGTTTCTGAGTCTCTTTTCCTGCCAGTGTGCACCTTTATCTAATGCATTAGACCCTCTATGCATTCTAGAAGCCCAACAAATTCCTTAACCTTGAAGGAATTTCCAGGAGTGGAGAACTCTCTGAAAGCTTCACACTTGCCTGCTGAGGAGTCTGATCCAATAAAAGTTCTACCTGAAGTCCATACTCTTTAACTTTCAGTGGCCCTTCTGATTTCCAGGGCCAAATCAAGCAAGTCTTCACCCATTAGGGTGTAAAACACCATCACATGGCTGGAAATGACTCCCCTACCTCTCTGTAATGTCCCTCCCTCCAAATCTAATATCTCCAGTCCGGCCATCCATGAAAGTTTGAAGTCCCAGGCCACCTCCCCCCGCCATGGCTGTAATTCCACTTGCCAATGCTCTCTAGGAAGTTCTGAGCATTTTGCTTCATTTATTGGTTGTCATATTTGACAGTGATTGGAATAGTACACACATGCATATCTAGTCTTTTCATGGACACATTTGTTCCAGATTCTGAACTAACTGAGCTTTAATAAGACCATATACATCTTTTTTTTCCCCATCTGCTTCTATATCTCCTTTATCTTTATTTTCTCCAACTCTCTTCATTTTTATAAATGATAACAAAATTGTTAGGCCTTAAAGAAATAGAATGACTTCCCTGAGTTCATGCTGTGAAATGACATATCCTTGCAAGTATTTAAAGCTAAGAAAATAATATTTAAGTAGAACCACTGCATGCCAAGTACTTTGAACATGTTTTCTCATTCACTCTTTGCAGAAAGCTTCATGCTTTCATTCCTATTTAACAGATGGTAGGACTGAGGCTAGGAGAAAGGAAAGCCTCACAAATGCTCAACAGAAGTGAGCCCAGATCTTAATGATTTTTTTGGAAAACCACCCTGCACTTCAGTTCAGAGTCCTATTTAAATCATGGTTGTCTCAACCTTAGGCCAATGATGCTGCTGCTTTCTGAGAGAAGTAATTATTCATCTTTTCCCATAATTATAAAATCTTAGAGCAGGAAAAGACCATATGGAGGTTGTCGAGTCCAACTTGATTACTAAGGAGAAAAATATGCTCTAACGTTTGGGTTTCTGCATCACTCGGTTTCCTTTCTACTTTTACAACTTGCGTTCTATATTCTTGTGAAGTTAATATCTTAGATTAAAAAAAAAATTATCATCACCCTCGTCTGAACAGGTAGTATCATTTTATGACATCATGGTCACCATAGCAACACCTGGGAGTTAGCAGCATATTGCCCTCAGAGATCACGGCAATGAGTTAACCAAGTATGGCAGCTTCATATGCTGATGTGAATGGAAAGGGAAGACGTGGAGAAGGAGGAACAGGTGTGCTACTTTTCCTGCCAGCGTTTCTTAGACCTGAGATGCAGTGGGAGTGAACATGTGAATAGTCCTTAAGGAACAAAAATAAATCTAATCACCCAGCCAATAAAAAGGAGAAGGGAAGGGGTTAGAAGAGAAAGTAGAAGTATTCTGCTGTCCTGTTTCCAAATGTCAGAGTGGCAAAACATCTCAATCCTTTCTCTACCTTTTGTTGTTGATCGCACAGCCTATCAGAAAGATTATGGGATTAAATAGACCTAGGTGGAAATTTCTGACGACATCAGGAATAAGCTTTTCACACTTGAGAAAGTCACCTAATCTTTTGAATCTCTGGGATATCATCTGTACAAGGGGTGTGACATTTGCATCTTGAGAGTGTCAAGAAAACCAAAGGGTAATGCAACTAAGGTAGCTGACATGTAAGGCCCTCAGTTTACTTTTTTTTTCTTTCTAGGTGGTGCGAATTTAGACTTAAACAGAGTGTGGTAGTCAGTGGTGGGCACCTGGATGGCTGTAGTGCTCAATTATACTTTCTCCCTGTTAGAACTATCCCATTATCATTTAACATCTAAATAAAAATGTGTAATTTAAGTCCCGCGTATGCAATAGCTATCAGTTCTAGATACGTTTTCCTTTGTGAGCTTGGTCAAACCCCTCCACTTCTCTAAACCTTAAAACTGTATGAAGAGAAAAATTAATTTTTATGCTTCTGTTATTCTTTCCTATTTATATCACACCTTCATGTCATTTAAAGATGCCTTTCTGTACCCGTGGATTTATCTATCCCTGTAACTGCAATACTGAAATTGGATATTTACTTCTGTTCTTCTTTGTTTAATGAATGTCTTTCTAATTAGACTTCAGTGAGTAGGTTTTGCATGTGCTCTGTTTATCGCAACTCCAAGTTCTGGCACTGTACCTTACCCAGAGAAGGTGCTCAATATATGCATTTGTTCAATAAGCAGATGTCCAGTAGATATCATTATTTGAGATAAGTACTAAAAATGTTTGCAAAATATTATTGCATACCACTGAGTCCACTCACTAAATTAACCAGACGTCTCCTTACATATGTCTGACTTTGCCCGTATCTCTGTCTTTTGTCTTTGAATTTCTGTCTCAAGCTGCATCTATTTCTCCATGCGTCTGTCTTTATCTCTCTAAGTATACCTATGTCATTCTCTTCTTTCTGTGCTTTTAAAAAAAATCTCCCTCCCTGTCCTCTATACTAGGTCTCCCTTTTTTTGCTCCCAGGTCTTCAGAAGATTTTTCCTTGGGACTCCCCTGCCAACATAATTCTGTGTGAGTTACATTCGTTTGCAAAACCTTTCACTGCATGAAGATGTTCTATTAGTAAAAGTTCATTTTTTTTTGATCCCCGACAGAGCATCATACATCACCAAGTCCATAGAGTCATTAGCTATGAAATTAATCAAGATGGAGGAGAGCAGAATAAAATCCTAGACCTCAGTGAAACTCTGTGTCTCAGGATCAGCTACACCTACCACCCTGCAGCATTCAGCCCTCTGAGGACCCCTTGGCCATTCCTGCTTCTGAAGACACAGTGAGGGAGGCTGTTACTCACCCCAGCAGATATTATGGGACTGCTGTTCAGAGACAGAACAGGGGACCAGAGGAACCAAGGGTTGAATATCTCAAGTACAAAATATCCCACCTGGGAGCTCCCATTACTGTTTTGAGAGAAAATGTTTATCTGCCCGAGCCCCTTTCAGTTTAGGTAAAAGGTTAACTGCGTCTACCCTTGGGGGATGAAGAAGAACTTGTTTTCATAGCTCTGCCCTGCCCAGTATACAACTTATAGGGAATCCTGCTTTAAGATTATGATATGATTAGGAATAAAACAGGGAAGCAGAATGTATGTAACTCCCTAAGAAACATTTAATCTTTATATAAATTATGTTCATTGGTTGCTCTCTTGGCCTTAATGCTTTCTGGGCCTCAGTTTCCATGTCAATAAAATGGAAATAATGATGCCCACTCTCTATTTCCCTTGCAGAGCTGTGACAGTAAAATAAAATAATAAAATTAACAGTGAGATGTTAAAATGACAGTTGTATTGCTTAAGATTCTCAAAAGCTACTTTGTCAAACAAAACCATATGTTGGAATTAGAAACAAAACATGTGACTATTAATCACACACTTTCCATCGACCATGTGAGTATGAAAGGCAGCTGTCATGGGACAAAGAGAACACAGGTCACAGCACATCTCTACCCTTGATGACTTGCGTGACCTCAGGTCTGTGAGCTTCCATTACACATCTGTAAAATGAAGGCAATGGAAATCACTTATCAGGCTGTTCCTTAAGAACAGAATGAGTTCATGAACATCCACCTGCCTTTCTTGCCTCTTGAAATAGCATTAGCTAAACATTGTGTTCTTGATTGTTTCAGTGTTACTGTATAATCTTTATGGAATGATTATTGTCTAGTATCCTATTCTTCTCTCTCCTGGATAGTTGCATCAGTTTTTCTCTGGACTCTATCATTCAGCAGCTTTTACTCAGTTTCATGTACTATGTAAAGTGGTTAGCATACATTATCTCATTTCCTCCTCTAAGCAACTGCAACAACTGTATCAAAATTAGGCATTACCTCCATTACACCAAGAGTTGGTGAAAAGTTTCCTGTGGTTAGTAAGCTGGAGGCCCAGGATCTAAGCTCATCACCTTCCTTCACCTCCGAGTCAGAGTTCATTCCTCTTTATCCCATGCTTCTCATCAAGCTTTCTCTAGGAGCTGTAGAATCTCTGTATCCCCCCTGGGATCTGAGATGGGTTTGATGCTCAGGTATAAGGAATGAGCAAGTCTAAGGTCAGGTTAGATTTCCAAGCAGCAGCTGATGTGCTTGCTTTTCATTCTTGTTCTTTCAAATGCAACATAACACACAGCCCAGCAGGTGACCAGAGCCTGGTAAATTGTAATAATAGTAATACCATGTATCAATGTGGTACCTTTTATCTGGAGCGTCTGAGGGCTTCCAACAGTAATTAAACTTCACAGCATCTCACGTCTTTAAGGTCAAGACTGTACCAATTTTAAAGAGAGATAAACTGAGATGATAATGACAAAATCAAGGTGGACCCTTTGTCAGAGGCTTCTTTAGCAGATGATAGGAGCCCACCCAGTCTCTAAATTGACTGAAACAATCATCACACAAATGTTTCAGAGAAAGCACCAGCTGTGAAGTCAGTAGACATACATTCCGACCTGTTCGTTTGCTATCAGGGTGAATAAAGTCAAGCCACTTCTCATTCTTTTCATTCTTCATGTACACATTAGAAAAACAAGGCTGATCACTACCTTGCAAGCATCACTTTTGCTTGTGGCAATATCGTCCTTGAAAGTAATGTGCCTAATATCCTAAACAGTGCTTCATGAACTTATGCCACCAAATCGTTTGAGAATTGACTCAGAGGTGGTGTGGGGTGGGGGTTAGAGAGCTTATCACAGAAATGAAAATTCCAGGGCCCACAGCGATTCTAATTTAGTAGTTCTGAGATGGGACTCAGGAATGAAAAATTTTTAAACACTCCTCACATGTTCTGAGGCAGCAGCCTTGAGACCCACTGAAAGCCAAACTTCACTTTGATCTTTGCATTTTCACGGGTTATAGTGAGACTTTCTGGTCATAGCCCATTTGTCCCCTGTCCCACAACTTTCTCCCATCCTAATTACTGCCATAGATTTCATCTTAAAACATGGACTATCTGCTTGTTCTCAACAGCAATTTAAAAAATATTTCTATTGAGGTAGATCGTAGGTAATCTACTTGTGTTGATATACCAGAAATGTTCTAAAAGAAATCTTGAGTTCTGTAATAACAGCAGATCATCACTTACTGTATGCCAGGAACTGTTCATTATTTTTACATGTACCAATTGATTTGATCTTTACAACAGTCTAATAAGTAGATAACTTATATTATTATCCTTATTCAATAGGTATGGAAACTAAGGTATAGAGAGGTTAAGTAATTTGTCCAAGATAATGCAGTAGAGCTAGGATTTGAACTGCAAAATTGTGGCTCCTTTCTTGAGTTTCCTCTCAAGCCCTATTTATAATATCTCAAACAATTCGGAGGAAAGAGATCAGTCTAATCACCTCACACTATGAGGTACTTTAAACACTGAGAACTTTGAGAATCTAAAAACCTGTCCCACAAAATTCTGGTTGTGATTTGAAAAGGTGACAGGCTTACCTCTGTAGTTTTTGGATTACAAAGAAAGCACATTATGGTGAAACACAAAGGAACTGACATTTTTAATGGAGTTATCAGAGATTTTGATGGTCAGAGTTAGACTTCTTCAAGGAAGTAGTGAGCTTACCACTGCAAGAGCTCCTCAAAAAAATGCTGAGTGGTAAATTCGCAGGGTTGCTGTTAATATAATTTTTCTATAACAGATCAGTTACCTTTCTGGAAAAGAAAAACACAACTCAATATCCTCAGAAGGAGGATATCAAAATGGAGTCTTAGTAGTGTAGCATCCACATTGTTCAGTAAATAGTAATACTGAAAATATTACTATTAATGTGAAGAAGGTGGAAAATGTGGGCCCAATCCTGGAAACTGGCCTGCTATAACCCAGTTCTTCAAATTAGAAAAAAAGTAATTTAAAGCAACTGTCATAAAAATTCAAGGATTTAAAGGAATGTATGTATGGTCATAATAAGTGAATCTCCAGCAACCAAATAGATATTATAAAGAAGAATCAAATGGATATTTCAGAAAAAACAACAACAAAATAGAATATTTAAAAGGAAAAATCCACTGTTTAAGTGGAATAGCAGATTGGAAATAGCCGCAAAAAAGATGAGCAAATTTGAAGACATGGTATTAGAAATTAGGCAAGATAAAGCACAGAGAAAATATAGAGACTTAAAAAAAAAAAGTAGCAAAGCTTTAGTGACTTGCGGGACCATATCAAGCACTGTAACATTCATGTAATTTGAGAATAAAGAAGAGATGATGGGACAGAAAAACAATTGAAGAAGTAACGGTGAAATTTCCCCCAAATTTGGTGGAAGATATAAACTTACAAATCCAAGCACATCCAAAAAGAAAAGGAGAAAAGAGCCCCCAAAAGGATAAAAACAAAGAAAATGACATCTAGGAACATTTGATTATAGTTAAACAATCAAAAATTAAAATATTGAATGAATCCAAAGAAAATGAAACATCAGGGAGTGCCTGGGTGGCTCAGTTGGTTGGGCAGCTGCCTTCAGCTCAGGTCATGATTCCAGGGTCCTGAGATTCTGTCCCACATCGGGCTCCCTGCTCAGCAGAAAGCCTGCTTCTCCCTCTCCCTCTGTCTGGTGCTCTGCTTACTTGTGTTCTCTCTCTCTCTGTCAAATAAATAAATAAAATCTTTAAAGGTTTTTCTTAATATATTTAAATGCATGTGATTATTTAAAGCAAAAAAATTATAAGACCATATATATATATTGCACACACAGAAGATAGGTGACACCATTAAAAAATTAAAAAAAAGGATGGTAAGTAGAACTCTGTGGTTGCAAGGATTTTTCACTTTACTGGAAATAGTGACGTAACTCTAAGTAGAGTATAATAATTTAAGGGTGCATACTGGAATCCCTAAGACAATTGTTTAAAAAAAAAAAGAGTAAAGAGGTACAGCTGAAAAGCCAATAGAGGAATTAAATGCTAAAAAATACTTGATTAACCCAGATGAAGTCAGTAAAGGACAAATAGAAAAGTAATAAGAAAATAGTAGACCTAAATCCAACTATATGAATAATAATATTAAACCTGAATGAGCTCAACATTACAATTAAAAGTCTGGGATTGTCAAACTAAATAAAAAAGCTAGATGGGGTGCTTTTGCAGAGTCCTTTAAATAGGAAGTCACAGGTAGTTTAGAAGTTAAAAGATGCAATAAAAATACCATGCAAAAACATTAAGATGAAAAGAGTTGAAGTGACTATATTAATATCAGACAAGATAGAGTTCAAGACAAAGAACACTTTCATTTTAAAATTATTTCAGATGTATAGAAAAATTGTGAAGTAGTTTTTGAGAATCTCTATAGACTTCGCACCCAGATTCTCCACATTAACCTCCACTTTTCACAGTATCACTCTCTGCATTTCTCTTTCTTCTTGCTCCCCCTCCCTCTCTTTTTCCCTGCATGAAGATCTGTACACACACACTGTACACACACACCCAAGCCTGCAGATCATTTTTTTTCCTGCATCACTTGGGAATATGCTGCATACATAATTCTCATTTACATTTAAATAACTCATTGTGTGTTTCCCCCCAAACCAGGACATGCTCTTACATAAGCAGGAATACGATCATTAAAATCAGGAAATTAACATTGCTACCATATTATTATCTAATTTATAGATCCTATTTTATTGTTCTCAATCTTG
Source organism: Mustela erminea (assembly GCF_009829155.1). Lineage (NCBI taxonomy): Eukaryota > Metazoa > Chordata > Mammalia > Carnivora > Mustelidae > Mustela > Mustela erminea. The sequence goes on along the minus strand of NC_045625.1, from coordinate 15,119,036 downwards.
CCCCCTAAGTTTTTTGTTTGTTTGTTTGTTTTATAGCAAGTGTAATTTTTCTTTTAATTCAGCATTAAATGTTGAACCTAATTGTTATGTCCCTTTACTTTCCTTTGACATAGAACGACTCCTCAGTCTCTGTCCTTCATGACCTTGAGGTATTAGAAAGTCACAGGTGGTCTTTACTAGAATGTTCCTCAAATTGGGCCAGTCTGCTGTTTCCTCATGATCAGGCTCAGGTTATCCATTTTTGGCAGAAGTACCTTGGGAGTGTTGTTATGTCCTTTTCTCTGTAAAATATTGGGAAGAACATGTTGTCTATTTGTTCATTTCTGGTGATTAACTTTGATCATTCTGGCAAGATAGTGTCTGATTTTCTCCTCTAGTGTTACTATTTTTGCTTTAGTCATTAATAAATATCTCATTAGAAGATTCTTTGAGACCATGCAAATACCCTGTTTCAAGGTTTTTCCTCTTGGTTTTAGTATCCACTGGTGATCCTTACCTGAAACAATTATTACTAAGATAGTTTCCATTTGAAAGCAAGGAGTATAGCCAGAGATTAAGAGCATTGATTGTTATAGTCAATTCATTAGGACAATATAGTAATCATAAATGTATACATGCCTAATAACAGAGCTTCAAAATACATAAAGCAAAACTGACAGACAAAGAGAAAAAGATATCCTATAATCATCACTGAAGATCTTAAAATACATGAAGCAAACTGACAGAATTAAAGAAAAAGAGATAAATCCTCAATCATAATTGAAGATTTTAAAACTGTTCTTCAATAAGTGATAGATAACAAGAATTCGGTGAGTATATAGCTATGAATAACACTATCAACTACATTGACATGTGTGACAATTACACCACATTATATCCAGAAACTATAGAATGTACCAACTTTTCTAGTATATATAGAATGTTTATGAAGATAGACCATATGCAGGACTATTAAATAGGTCTCAAAAAAATTTTTTTAAATAGATATCTTATAGAGTATAGCCTCTAATCAAATGGAATTATATTAGAAATCAATCATTTTAAGGTATCTAGAAAAGCCCCCAAAATATATAAATTAAAATGCTACTGGAGCACACAGTGCATTAACCAAGGAAGTGACCTTATCAACAAGATCTAAATATAGCCTCTGTATGATGCACTTAGGAAGTCTTGGGAGATAAATATTATCTTACTGCATTTTGTTATTATTTGATATTTGGAAATTTCAACAGATAAACAGATAAAGAAAGAATGACAATTATAATTAAATACAGATGCATATGTTTAATCTCATGATTTGGTGAGGTCTTTTCTTGGTGAAGAAAGTAAAGCATGAGCCAGAGCCTGTGCCACCCTACCAGCTGGGCAGAGTAATTCCCCCAGACATATATAGGAAGAAGACCCAGTGCATTTCCTAGGACCTGCATAGGACCCTCTGGTTTTAGTAGCTAGCTTCTCCATGATTCTGGAAGGAAGGGTATATAGCAACCTTGCTTTCCCCAGATTCCAGCCTTTAGAGAAGTTGACATTATTCTGGCTCAGGGAACGATAGAAATGAAGCGGCAGCAGCAGCAGAATTACCTGGCAGCACATCCCCGCATAAATGCCACTGGATCTTTATTAGAATGGGAACAAATGCTTCAGAGCAGCTGACCTCAGGGGGTTATTTCTGCCAGTAGAGTGTGGAATAAAATTGCATCTATATCCAAAAATGCATTTATCCATTATATTTTCCTTTGTTTTACCTCTAGTAACTAATTTTTCTATTATGAACACTATTCTTTATATAAGGGGGTGTGTGTGTGTATGTATATATGGGGTTTTTTCTTATCTTAAAAGTAAAAGTGAATTCAATGCTCAAAGCAAGGAAAGTTTTTCTTTTTTCATTACCCTTTTAGAACATTGTACTGCTCCTATTATTTCGGGACCTAAATCAGTGCTTTAAAATGATTAGGAAACTAAAGGGGGAAAAGTCACACTTGATTTGTTTTTTTCAGGTGATAAACTTCACACTTGAGAGGGAGAGAGGGAACTGAGAATGTATCTATGCAAGTTAGGAACCAGTGTGCTAGTCAAAATCGGTGTCAGGAAGAAAAAGGCAGAAGGGGGGCATTGCAAATTAAGAAAAGCAATTCAGTGACAAAGTGACTCAAAAGGTCAGGCTGATAAGAGTCCCTGCAGGGCGAGAACCAGAAATCACAAGATGCAGCCCACGCAGGCCCACATGAAGGACCAGAATAATTGATGATATGGGAGCCAGGATCTGCGTAATTCACAGGATCTGAAACCACCCACAGACGTACAGCCCAACTGTCTCTGTGCAAAAATCCCAGAGTTTGGGTAATAGTGGGAGGGTTTGGGGCTGCAAGGTGATAGGGTAATTAATTAGAAGGTTTATACAGACTGGGACCTGAAAGTTGTCCCTGCTCCCTATGTTTTGAAGATAAACAGGGACAAGTGCTCATATGAGAATCCAAGTCCCCACTCGGCGTATGTGTGCCAGTCTCTAGTGACATAGGGCAAAGCTCTCTGGTCAAAAGCTGGTGTAGCTTCAAAGCCTAAGGAGATATCCTCCTGCTCCTCCAAACCAAGCCTGCGGGGGAGAAAGGAATGGCAGGTTCCCAGTGGGAACTCTGGGGTAGCTTGTGCTTTCTGCCTCTTGAAGAGGTCAGGGGCATGCAAGAAAGATGCTAGTATCTAATCCCAGCTTTGTCAGGCACAGTGAGCTTGTATACTATGAATCGTGGCTTCATGAGCCACTGGTCAGACTTGACCAATCCGCTGGACAACTCTTCCTGCCTTGGAAGAAAGCCAGGCAGTTGGTGGACAGAGGGGTAGAACTGGCCCTGTACGCCATCCCAGGGAAGGAGCCATCACCTTCCAGGATATGCATTTTAGCATGTGTGAGCCTGAGTGTTGTTCCCAAACCACTTGTCCCCTTGAAGGGCCTCCTGCTATTCCTGATAGCTCTTCTCAGTGCTTCCTAAACCCTCAGTCTTGTTACTTTGAATCTGACTCTCATGAATATCTCTGTGATTTCTCCAGATCAGAGCAGGGAAGGGTCAGCTCTTGTGCTGGTACAGAGTGAACTTGGGAAATCACTTAAACCCTCTGGGTCTGCCATGCTTATTACCATTTAGATTCATTCACCTGGTACAAAGCCTCGTGCTAGGAAACATGGACACAAAGGTGAACAGCTGCGGCCTTGGATGGTCTCATAATGCAGTAGGTGAGGGAGCAAAATCATACAGACCGTGACAGGCGCTAGTAGTCCGCTGGCGCTGCCGTCCCCAAATCCTCATAGACTGGGTGGCTGAAACAACAGAAATTTTCTCACGGTTTCTCACAGTTACAAAGTCTGGAAATCCAAATTTGAGGTGTCCGCACTGTTGGTTTCTGCTGAGGCCTCTCTCCTTGGGTCGCAGGTGGCCACTCTTTCATGAGGTCCTCAAGAGTCTCTCCTCTAGGCACTCTCGTGCCCGGGTCCCAATCTCCTTTTGTAAAGACACTCATTGTATTCTATTCGGGCCATCCATATGACCTCATTTTTTGCTTTAATTGCCTCTTTCAAAACCCTATCTCTAAATACAATTATATTCTGAGGCACTGGGGGCAAGGACACCAACTTGAATGTTGGTGGGGGGCAAAATTCAGCACAGAAAATAGACACTGTGTTGGCTAGGAAAAAGCAAAACGAAATAAAACCAAACCAAACCAACAACAAGAAAATGCAGTCCCCACCTTTGAGATATGTTCAGGCCAGGGAGAAAGGCAAGACTTCTATCTAAATATAAATCAGGCAGGGATTTAGCACTTCAGAAGCTTATGTTAAAATTGAAGAAATAAAAACATGTTTGCAGATAAATAGTATTATAAGCATTTGGAAAGTTTTCATGGAAGAGATGGTAAGAATGTTAGGACTTGAGTAGAAGGAGCTATGCCTGCCCTCCTTATCACTAATAACATTGGTCCTTATTAGGATATTTGTCTTCCTACCCAGCAGCCAACCCTCAACACAGTGATGCTCCTAGGGCCCGGTGGGGGGAAGCAGGAGGGGGTCCTGCCACAAACTGCCACACCCTATTTGATAAATTCAAACTCTCTTATGCTCAGCATTATCAAAGGTTGTTGTTAAATACTGCCATTCAGCCAAAGAGTCCTCATTCATTCAAATATGCCTACGCCATGTAAGAGCTAGAAGGAGCCTTAGAATTCCGGGGAATTGAGGAGGAGTGTGGAGGGGATCTAGGAAAAGCTGGGGTTCTCCTAAATAGTCATAAGTGTTGTGATTATGTACATTGTATCATGGTGGGGCCCATATTGTTCATTACATCATGGTCATGTCCCCCTTTTCCAGAAACCCTCCAAAGGCTTCCTCCCGTGGCACTTGGAATAGAATCAATTCTCATTACCAGGCCCTACATGACCTAACCCTGTTTATCTTCTAGCCTCACCTGGGCTCCTCTCCCCCTTAACTCACTGAGCCACAGCTACCCCAGCCCTCTTTCTGTTCCAACAACACACCAAACTGACTGCTGCTTCAGACCATGTGCTCCAGCGATTGCCTCCACGTGGAAAGTTCTGCCACAGATCCGTGCCTGTCGGGTTCCTCCTGGTCACTCAGATCTGACCTTCCTACCTTCTTCACCCCAACTTACTAACTTCCTCAAGCGCTGTTTATCCCAGGACCCTCCTATCCTGCTTTGTTTTGGCGAGGATTCTCTCACGACCTGAAGTTATTTTCTCTGTATGTGAATGTACTTGCTTATCTCATCCCACACGACTAGAATGTAAGTTCCATGAAACCTAGGCCCATAGTTATCGATGTCGTCCAAGCATTTGCAGTTGCACTGGACATATGGTAGGTGATTCATACTATTTGATGCCTAGATCCTCAAACTGATCCCTGATCCAGGACTCTGTGCTATGCTCCTCAAACAGACAAACAGAAAAGAGGTAAAACAGAGAAACACTAATTGCATCGCATTTGTTCTTTTTTTTTTTTTTAATAGATTTGTTTATTTATTTGAGAGAGGGAGAGAAAGAGAAAGCATGCACATGAGTGGGAGGAGGAGCAGAGGGAGAGAATCTTTAAGCAGACTGCCCATTAAGTGCAGAGCCTGACATGGGGCTCTATCCTACAACTCATGAGATCATGACCTGACCTGAAACCAAGAGTCAGATGCCCAACTAGCTCAGCCACCCAGTGGCTGAACCCCTTTGGGTTCAGAGGTAATGAACCCCTCTGTTCATTTTTTAAATGAGGAAGATGAAGCCCAAAGGAGTCCATTCATTTTAACAAACCCTCTATTGTAGCATTCCAACTCTTTTGCCATCCAGGAACACTTGATCCTGTTGTCAACATTCTTCCCAAAAAATGGCCCTGGGAACACCTCATAACAGGTGACTGGAAGAGAACAAAGCAAGGTCCTCCCTCACCCTGACCCACTCCCCACCCCATACTTCAGATTTTCTTTCAATATTCTCCTTGTGCTATCAGGCAGCTCATCTCTTGCAGATCTTTTGGAAGCAGTTGCCATATTTTCTGGTATTAGTTATTACCAATCCAAACAAACACTTCAGTTTTCCCAAACTCTAGAAGGAGGTATTTTTTTAAGGCCATCTTAATTATGCATAAGCGATGGAGAATCACAGAGGATTCATTAACATAATAAACAGAAGTAGGTTTCCAGCATCCCACAAACAAGGTGATACAAAAACAGCCAACATTTGCTGCTGCTCAGCAACTGTGGGTTTCTTTCCCAGTCTCCTCCTGTCTTCCTTAGGTTTGGGCGGACTCTACTCTCCGCCCACACTTGCACCTGGGAGGAAAGAGAGGGCTTTAAAGAGGGGATGGCTCTTGCTCTTTGCCTTGAGAGAGAGATGGAAAGCACATCAGAAATACACCCAACAGAGAGTCTTAAAACAACAGAGATGATAAAATATGGAGAAGAGTTGTAATAGGAGAAGGGCATAGTCTTAGCACAGAGAGACAGGAGACCCGATCCCAGTCTACCATTCACTCGCTGTGTGACCTTGGATGGGTTATATAACCTCTCTGGGTCTATTTTTTCCCTCTCCTCCTTCACTGGGCTATAAGATAGATTTGCAGTATGGATCTGCTAGCGCAGGGCCTAGCACATTCTCAGAAACTTTAGTTCCCTTTACCCAAAGTCTTTAGTGTTGTTCTTTGCCCTTCCCACCTCTTTCCCCCCTATCCGAACTTGAGAAGTTGACCTAACTTGATTCTTCCCGGGGCCTCGGGGTTGGATCAAGAAACCTGCAGGCTCTGAGTGGTTACTGCCTGCCAGTTGGCAGGGAAGGATGGTGTGCTGGAGTGGGGATTGAACTGTTGCCATTGGAGATGGCAACAGATGCTTCCTGGTTGAGGCTGAGTTGGCTAAATCAGGGCTCTGTGGTTTGAGACAGAATCCCAATTATTTCCAATTAGGAGATCGCAACGACAGCTGCTCTTCCCCTGGCCCCTCCTCACGGCTGCCGACCTGGCCTCCTTCAGTTGAGAGCTGTAACCTGAGCTGGAGATCTGTACATGAGAGCATCATCAACACACATCATATTTGAATTCTTCAAATCTCTCTCTCTTTGAACCTGGGGTCCCACACCCCTTAGTTTAACAGTAGTCCTAGGAGGAGGCAAAGGGCAGTGGAAGACCTGAGTTCAATTCCCAATTCTCCACTCTACCACTTGCTGGATATTTGCCCTTGGGCTTGACCTTGGGCACCTGCAAATTCTGTTTTCTCATCAGACAGGAGGTTGATAACGTGATACCCATTCTGATGCTGAGAGAGAGATGCCCAGTGTGGAAGGGCTTTGGAAATGGGCAGGGACTCTGTGCCATCCTCCCTGCCATGGAAGGCAGCCTCTGCAGTCGGAACTCAGCCTGATCTAACCAGTGGCAGATGAACTTGAACTCAGGTCTGGATGATACTCTAAGGATCCAGCCAGTCATTTCACCTCTCAGAATATTTTTGTGTCTTTCAAATTGAAGGAAAGTTAATAGTAGGTTGCTTGCCTCACAGGGTTTACAGTTTTATGAGTGTAATGCAGAGTCCTTTGTAAACTGTAAAGTGCTGTGTACACATGAGCAATTATTATTATGTTCTTAGGGCTTTTTTTGGTTTGGCACCAGTTGAGTCAGCTGAACGCTCTGAGCAAGAACAATCTGTTTTCTTTCCTCTTGGCAAAGAGCACAAAAGACAGAGCAGCTCATAGAAACTGGGGCAGGAGAGAAAAGTTAACTCCCCTTCTCTCTCTCTCTCTCTTTCCCTAGACACACACACATACACACACACACACACACACGCACGCACACCCCTACACATGACTCCCCCACAGATTCCCACAAGTCCAGCATCCCAAATACCACAGAGGAACGTGGGAAGTGGCCTCATTTCTTAACCAGTTTCTGTATCCCTAGTCTCGATGCTCCCTGCTCATTGCCCAGATATAGTTAAGATCTAAATTAAGAACAAGTCCCTGGCAGCAGGCCTTGTCACATTATGTGCAGCCCTAGACTTGGACCCCAGGTGACTGACTCTGCCATTTCTTTAGCATCTATTCAACCCCCAAGTCAATCAATCTCCAAATTATGTTCATTTTGTGTCAAAAGTCTCTAAAAACCACTGACTTCTCTTTCCTCCTAGTTCAGGCCGCACTACCCCTCCCCTCATCCTTCTGCTTCCCCCTGCCCCACCCCCTCCTCTCACCTTTTACCTTCTTCCCTCCCCTCTCCCCTCAACCCTCCCCACTCCTGAAAGAGCCCCCTTTCCAGCCTCCCTGTGTCCACTCCAGCTTCTCCTCAGTACATCCTCCACAGGGATCTTTTTAAAATGCAAAAGTCACTCCTCTGCCTGGAACTCGTCAGTCCCTCAGCTTCTCTACAGGAGGAAACAAAGGCCTGCACACAGCACCTGGGCCTCTGCATGACCGGGCTCTATCTGTTTTGCCTCCTCTGCAATACTCCCCCTTTGTCCTCTGAGCACCAGCAGTCCTGCCCCTCTGCCTGTTTGGGTAACCTGTTCTCTCTGCTTCAGTCTGTTGGTTGAGGGTCTTAGGCAAGCCCCGCCTACCCTGCACAATTTGGCTCACTTCCAACTAATTAACTCTGGACTCCTCCTGGGTACCGGTCCCCAGGTCCTTCCAGCATCCTCCTCAGTTTCTCAGCGTGAGTCAGTCCTCGTACTGTACATGCTCGTGGCACTCCAGGTCTTCCTGTACAGCAGGACCCCAGCTTGCCATTATCCTTGTAGTTCTGTAGCGACACAATTAATGAATCCTAAAATTCTAAGCTCTGAGAATACAGGAATCAGGTATTTGCTGACCCCACGGCCCTAGATGCTCGCACAGTGCAGGGCACAAAATATCTTGGAAGGAATGCATGTGAATTTGGGCAATTCCTGTATTCCTCTCATTCTCTCCTTTCTCATCTACAAAATGGAACTAATGTTACCTTTCCTACCCATTTCAAAAGATGTATAGAAGAGACAAGGGAAATAATGCCTCTGACAGGGGCAGTGCAGATAAAGTGTCATATATGGAACCAGCACAATGTCCACTGAGTCAGCAGAGGTCGTAGAAGTCAGAGGGAGGAGGTGTTGCTCCCAGCATCATCATCGACCCAATTGGGTGATAACACCCAAGCTGCAGCATCATTAGGACTGTCAGGGATTAAGCACATAAGGCAGCTGGCAGATAATCTAGAGCATATAGATGCTCAGTAAATTATATCACCATTCCTACTATTATCACTATTACTGCAGATATTCAGGGGAAAAAAAAGTTGATTTCTCTTTGTTCCATCTCTTAATCCCCTCAAAAGAGTATTTCCTGCAAGATGTAGTTGGCATTGCCCTCTTTTGCTGACAAATTGTCTGTATTATGAATGTCACATTCAGTATCCTAAGATGCATGTATTTTGATATCCACTAATTAATCCATGTTTGCAAATGCTGCCTGTCCTTCAAGGGCAAGGACTGTGGTACGGACACATTTTGTCACCAGCCGCACCCACATCAGTGCAGTGTGCTGCAGGTGCCTGACGGATTGATTTAGGAGACAGGAGTAGAGTTAACTCACTAATTTACACTTCGCTAATTTTTAGCACTCTGGAGAGTGGGTCAGAAACTCAAGTGTGTCTGTGGGGAAGCTAAGCACATTCACAGATAAAGCCGGGGTGTTTACACGGAGGGGGAAAATGGAATGCTTTTAGAAGAATTTTGGAATCAACCTATCAATAGTTTCCAACAAGGGGAGAATAATTCACAACCTCGAGCAGAGTTGCATCCTGAACACAAATCAACTTGGAGGGACTTTCAGTGACAGTGACGTGAAGAGGTTGACGAGTCCTCACTGCAAAAACAGGTGTAAAACTAAACCATTAAACTTACTCAGAGATCAACCTTGAGAGAAAGCAAGACAGAGAGAGGCAAAGGAAGAAATCTAAATATTAATTTAATTTGGGAGACGTTCTCAGCCATCCACCCGATGGGCATCCGCTCAAGGTGCATCAGTGGCTCTCAGGTAGGGAGGGAGTCTCGGTCCCCTGCTGCCCCATTAGAGTGTGAGCATCTCATGGACATGCGCTTGCTTCTGGTGGTTATGGGAGTGATTAGACACCATGAGCCCTAAATCAAGTCAGCTACCAAAATGAGGACGGGTATTATATTTTATGGATAACAGGCAGTAGGGTATAGTGGTTAAGGACACAGTTTCTGGAGCTGGGTTGGTTAGTTAGTTCTAAGTCTCAGAACTACCACTTAAACCATAGGACACTGACAGATGATTCAATCTCTCTATAACAGTTTTCTGTACTCTAAATTGGGGATGATAATTGGGCTTCCTCATAGGATTGTTCTGAGGGTTGATTGTATTTATGTACAAAGTATTTGGCACATATTAAGTACTATCTACTTACGGTTGTAATGTTATTACTTGAGGGATTTTCAAGGGCAATTTAGACCCTATACAATTCTTGCCTTAAGCACTGGCTACAGAAACTAACACCCAAGGAAGGTACAGCTTAACTTAAATCTACAAGGTAATTACAAATTATTTTAGGTCATTATTAAAGCAGGTCTTTCATGGGCCTGGCTACGATAGCAATTTGTCAACCCAATTCAAGTAATTGACTTTGTTTCTGTATACTCTTTAACTGGCCATAGGATACACCTGTATTTAGTGCAATTCTATTTTTTTTTTAAATCCTATAAACCTGATTTTTCATTAATTCCACCTTCCTGTCTACCTCTAGTGTCATTTGAAATAATAGGGAAGATTCGTTTCACATTACTCAGCATAAACTCTGGTTGGAAACTTCGTGACTCACTGGGTGGCTGGGAGTCTCTGTGCCAGTCAGCTGGAGCAGCATATGGGGAAGGAGAGGGATTTGGAAGGAAATAAAGCAAAGACATTCAAAACAAGTCCTCTGTATTTGAATATGGTAATTAATCCCTGAAGATTAATTTACTTATTAGGAAAATGGGTGATGATAGTGGCATATGTGTCATGAGATTTATTGAGATAATAAATGGGTATCAGCTGTATAGTATAGCTGATTCATAAATATTACTCTTACAGTGAACACCTACACCTACATCCTATGAAAATCCCTATTCTCTTATAGTCATTAGGTATTGTTTGCTAAGCTAAATAAAACTCAGAGATAGGAATCATTAACTAGATAAGTTGGGAGACGCCTATTTTTCAGAAGACTCCCCCTCCAGGAGACATCTCTTTTTTTTTTTTCCACAGGGAACATTCAAAATGGGTTTTTAAAAATAATTTGTACATATCTGTACATCTTCTCTCCTCTGGAATTGTAGAAGACCTTGGGTCAATGCGGGTTGACTGAGAAGCCTCGTTAAGAACATACCTAAGCGTTGGTTTTTGCCAGCCATTCTTTTAGGAAAAAGTACTTACCAATTAACTGAGGACCTATTAGGTTCTAAAATTGATGTCAGTGTGTTCGTTACCCAAGAGAAATAAAGCATACATACATACAGATGATCTCAGAGGCTCTGAAATGTTCCTCCCTGGTCCTCTCCATCTGTCAAAACTCCACCTCTTTCTTAAAATGCGACTCAATGGCCACCTCCCTATGGATTTATTACTGATCATTTTCAGCCTAAACTTAGCACTTCCTTCTTTGAAATATTCCTCAGCACATTCTGACCATCTTCCATGAATACGTCTCATATGCTTCATCTGACAAAAATTAGACCCATATAGTTCTTATGTCACTTGCAAAGAGGAAATAGACCAGAGTTGTTAAAAGTATGTGGATTCTTTTCAAACATCTGGATTTAGTCCCAACTTCTTTACTGGTTTGCTGAGTGTTGTTGAAAAAGTCAGCACTTAAGCTGCTGGAAGTCTTCGCCAGAGTTTGCCAGAATGTGTCTGCTGAATGCTGAATGCTAAATAAAAGGGGGTTTCCATGTGCGCACAGAGTTTAGCCTCCATAGGAGTATTTCGTAATGGTTCCACAAATGCTTGGCAAATGCTCTTTGATGAATTTCTAGAAACTATAAATAAATAAGGTGTGAGCTCTGATTTCTTATCTTTGTCTTGAGCTCTCCTCAGTATCAGGGATCTGCACGAAGGTCTTTAGAGTTGGTACACCTGCATTCTTATCTCATCTAACAACTTTGCTATTTATTTTGATACCTAGATTAGGTAAATCTTGGTTCACTTAGTTTACTTATATGAAAAGAAGAATAATTTAACTTTAATTTTTAACCTAAATATTTAATGTGTAATATCCTTATGAAAATTTATTTGGATCAGCAGATCCTTAAGAGTGTTCTGTAAAATGTCATCCACAGAGCATGTAAATAGATATTTTAGGGGGGAAAAAGCTGGCATGCCCAAATATATTTGCCAATTTCTGCATTAAACAAAATTAAGTAAATTTATTTAAGGTAGAACCTTATAAGAATTTTATATGTCATTATGCATTATAAATCTCCAAAAATGATATGTAGGACTCAGTGTCTTCCAAAAATAATGGTCATAAAATCTCTGTTCACCAGAGCCCTTGATTACAAGTGATGGAGACCAACTCAAAGAGAGGCAGAGACAGAGATGGAGACACAAAGAGAATGCATTTGCTCTTCTAACCAAAAAGTCTCCAGGAAGGGCTGTATTCAGAAGATCTAGTGTGGTCCATCAAAACTGGGTCCCTGTTTGTTGCTGAATTCTGATTTTTCTTTAGTATTTTTATTCTGTGTGTACAGAATCAGGTCCTTTATCCATCTCTGAACTAACCAATGATGATTATGGTCAGATGGCTATGATGTTCCAACCCTGCAGCTTCAGATAAGCTTTGTTTCCATATTAGCTATGTGGATTAAGAGTAGGAAAGGAGTATTTGAGGTCCTACTAGCAAAATGGATGCAAATAAGTTGTAAGTAATATGGTATGTGCTACTGAATCTTCTTTTGGGTGGAAAATCAAATGACACAATGATACAACATTCATTGGGAAATATGAGTTAGACAGGTGTGTGAAAGGCCTGGCCACAGTGGATCCTCATGAAGTATCATCTCCTTTTTTTTTTTTTTTTTCCCTATCCCCTTATGTTATTTTAGTGTCTGAATGAGCCAATCAAACCAGTAGGAAATTTTAATACCTAAAGATAAATCTAAGTATCAAGTCTTATAACACAAATCAAACTTCCAAGCACTTGAGAAATTCTTTAACGTTGGTCATGAGATCAGTCCTGTAAGATGCCTGGTTATAGTCTACTGAGTTTTCTTTAATTGAATAGCCAAAAAATAGCTATGTTTGCATATACCACACACCATACAGCCCCTAAATGCTATACATATTTGTTACTTTAAATGCCGTAGGAAAGACTTTCACAACTTTTTTCCATTATTAAGGGTTTTTTTTTTTTTTCATTCTCTCTGAGGACATTAATACTTCAAGGTGCCCTTGACCTGTTTCTCCTTTCTTCTCTTCCCTAACTGCTTTGAGCCCCCACTTTACCTTTCTCACCTCCTCTGACCCCTCTTGGTTTATATCTCGCACTCCCCTTGGCCAGTCTCTCTCTGGCATGAGGGCAGATTCTGTTTCCTGCCTTCTTCTTGATCTTTATCTATTTTTCCCAGTGTGTGCCTCCTCTTAGACCCTTTGAACGCCCTTCCTCTTGAACTTCTTTCCTCACCTTAGGCCCTCATGGCATTGCATTCTTAAATATTGTGTCCCCCAATTGAGAGCCATTTGACCTTTTGTTTGCAGAAATCATATCCATATTCATAAGTTGCTAAGATATTTTATAAATCATCATGAAATACATTAACCCCTCCTGCTGTTTCAGCTTGCCCGATAGAGGAAGCTACAGTCTCTTGAAATTTTGTTCCAAGGAATACAGGCAATGTTTGGCATAGGAGAGCACACTCTAGCTCCTGCAAAAGGGAAGATGTGGATAAATCACACCGCTATCCTGCTGGGGCTTTTGTCTCCCCAGCAGTTGCTCTGAGTGCAGGTAAATAATAGTAATAATGGAACTTCACATACAAATACATTTTTCATCTGGAGGTTTCCCTCCTTGGCCCCAAACACCTTTGCTTCTGAAACAATTGTCTGGCATCTAGTTGTCCAGGAATGAAAGAGCTAACCAGTCAACAAGAGCAAAGCTCAACTGCTGACTTTTAAACAAAAGAAGAGGGAAGAACTAAGGTCTAGCGAGTATCTCCTTGTCAGTATTAGGTTAGGTGTTTGCCCTTATTTGAGCATTAAAATGATACCATTATGTAGCTCTCTGTATCTATGTGTAGAGGTGTAAATATAGGTATATCTTAGTCAATCTAGGCTGCTTTAACAAAATACCATATACTAGGTGGCTTAAGTAACAAGAATTCATATTGCACAATTTGAGAGGCTGGAAGTCTGAGATCATGATGCCAGCATGTCCCTGTTTTGGAAAGGGCCCTCTTCGTGGCTGGCCGATGGCTACTTCCTTACTATGTTCTCACATAGGGGAGGGAGATCAAGTCCCAGTCTCTTTCTCCTCTTATAAGGATACTAATCCCCTCATGAGGCATGAACCTTGACCCTCATGAAATCATCTAAATTTCATAGCCCCCAATGTCCCACCTGCTAGTACCATCACACAGGGCTTAAGGGCTTTAACATATGTATTTGGTGGAGTGGGGTTGGGAGAACGAGCAGTCAGTCCATAGTAATAAAAGATCCCAGTTCTTACAGGGGACTGAAGCTCTGACACAGCCCAAGAGGACACAGTGAGGGAATAGGGTGAGTTTGGAGCCCGTAATAGCTCTGACTTCAAAGGCGGTGCATTTCAGGGCTGGTTCTTAGATAAATAGATAGATAGACAGTAAAATAAAGTAATTCAGTATCTCTGTCAGATCTTACACTATTGAGGCATCCTGATGTTTTCATAGCATAGGACGCAAGGCATGGATTGAGAATTATACTCACCAATTTTTAGATTTTCTGCCTCCAATTTTTCCCTCTCTGGGGCTCCTCATTTCCTGAACGAGGGGTTTAGGAGGTGCTGTGTATGGTCTTTGTTCTGAATACTTAAAGCTCTTACTTGTGAAGTGGTCACAAAGCACAGGACTTAGTAACTTCTCATTTAAATCTCCTACTGGCAGCAAACCATTTCTCAGATGAGGAAAACAAGGGCTCAAGATGTTAATTAACCAACCAGGCTCAGTTTACCCAACTAGCAAATAGAAGCAATTAAAGCCCAGATCTGACCTCCCATGTTTGTGGACCCAACCACAATAGCAACAACAGCTTGAATATTCTTTCCAGAAAAATAAAAATTCCTCTTACAACATAAAAGACAGATCCAATGTGGTCTTCCACATGAAGAGCTCAGGGAACTATCACCCCGTTGATTTGTCTGCTATAGACACAGCCCCTCAAAATGAAGGACATGCAGTCTGCCTCCAAGGCCAGATCCAAGCTATGGTTAAAGCTGATGGTGGTTGGAGTTCATTCACCTGGTTACAGCCCGAGGGTGAAAACATTGAGATTTGTCTGCTGGGACTGGATCCTGTGCCTCCCAGGAATCTCAGTGCATGCAGATGTTGCACTAATGAAACCCTCCCACTGACCCTCTCTGCCACACGGGCTGTAAGTCATTTCTGTTAGTTCTCCACACACCATGCTTATACTGCAACCAACACTGTGCACGCTGATAAAACCTTTCATCTTCATATCTCAGGCTGCTTTACAAACAGTAATTAATTAGGTCTCATAACCCCCTGATGAGATGATTATGTATAAACACAGTCCTGTGTGTGGCCCGGGGAATTTTGTCATCAGGAGTTGCAAGTTCAATTCACACCTCTACCACCGACCTCAGGCTACCTCCACAAAGGCAAAAGGAAAGATGAAAAGGAGTGACATTGGGATTCCTGTCACGAAACACCTCTACCACTGAGGGAAAAATAGAAGTGTTTTTGGCGTATGAAACCCATCGGTAGCATGATGGTCATTCATGGAGCACTAAAGTTGAGGGACGGGACAGAACTAAAGTCACAGCAGCGATGTTATCAGTGCGGTGGAGGGCGAGCTTGGGAAAGCCCCTACATAGGCTTCTCTTGAAGGGGGGCAACAAGAGTTCCTGGTTTACAGACTTGGAAGAAGAGTACTTCAGTCACATCAGAATAGAAATCACAAACCATTTTGGGCCTGTGAAGTGTCCTCCAAACATAAGTATTTGCATATCGCTCTGATCTGAGCTCCAGATGACCTACAGGACAGAAAGATCAGTGTAGTTCTCTGTGCCGTGTCCCCATAGAGCGCGGAAGGTAGAGCACGGAAGGAATCCTTACAATGCTCTTGGATATGGAGGGTGGAGAGATAAATACAGTTCATTTTCTGAGGGCTTGCTGCCTCGTTGGATCTATGCCAGGATGCTATGGAGACAGATTTCGGAATTTTAGTCAGCGCCGGTTGCGATTCTGTAATCAGCCCCTGTTTTTTGCTTTTCATGGACAATGTGAACACAACCACGTTGTGGGGTTGCTGTGGTCTGGGTGTTTGTGTTCGGTCCCCAGATTTGTGTGTTGAAATTTTAACCCCCAAAGGTGATGGTATTAAGTGGGCGGAGCCTTTGGGAGGTGTCATAAGGGTAGAGACATCGTGAATGAGGCTCCTGCTCCAAGAGTGATCGCATCAAGCTACTTTGCACCTTCCACGCTAGTCGCAGACTCAAGAACTCTGTGACCTGGAGGACCCTCGCCCGACCAGTTTCTGTTGTTTATAAGCTATCCAGTCTGTGATTGTTGTTACAGCAGCCCAGAAGGCTATAGCTAGCCCCCATGGCAAGGCTGTACACTTTCCATAATACAGGATAAAACCCTACTATCATATGGCAGAAAAGGGAAGCAATATATATAAAAAATCCATTGTTTGTGATTGGAATATAAATGCTTCTCTTGCTTAATAACATGCTACCTATATTGCTCACTTTGAATCTTTTTCATCAGATTTATGGTATTTTAAACTCTATACGTATAGCATTGTGCTGAAATTTATTTTTACAACAGTCGTAAATCTGAGGACTTCATATTTCTGAAAGCAGTTTGGTGATCAATTTAATATGTACAATGACCCTTCTTGTTACTCTACTAAGGAAAAAGAAACAATTTCTCATAGAGAAATTTGTTGTGGAATTATTTCATGGAAATCTGAAGTCCTCTGATCCCTTTATTCATTATTGATAAAATAATTACTTAAGAAATTATCAATTTAACAAGTATTTATCAAGCATGTGAAAATTAGTAACTTCTCTAAAATGGAGCCAGGAGGTTTCAGCAGGGGGCGCTCTCATGCTCTTACCACTTGTAGTCCTTTGAAGGCCCAACAGGAAGAAATGGACTTCACCTTATTCCTATTTGACCTTGCTAGAGGAAGAGACACTTTCCTCAACCACCATCCCACACCTCAACCGCTCAGCCAATGAAAAACCACCACAGTTTCAACTTCCAGTTTACTCCAAAGGACCTGTAGTTCCTAACAGCCTTCTGGCCTTACCCTTTCCTCCTTTAAAAAACGTGCCTCTCCTTTGTTCCCTGTACTTGGTTTTGCTGCACCTTTAATGTCCCTGATTGCAAATCCCTTTTATTACCAAATAAGCCCATCTTTTTCCGGTAAAGTAACTGTCAGTTTGTATTTTTAAGGTTCCTAACAAACATTATTGGTAGAAATGCAAAATGGCACAAGTATTTGAAAAACAGTTGAGCAGTAGCATATAAAGATAAAAATATATATATCTACCCCATGACCCAAAATTGCCCCAAGTGATATGAAAATATCTTTCTACCCCTCCCCCACAAAAAGAAAATTCCTGTTCACAACCAAAGACTTACACAGGGATATTTGTGCAGCTTTATTTAAAAATAAAGTTTATTTATTCCTATTTATTCCAAATGCTGGAATAATGTCCAGCAACAGATGACCGGATCAACAAATGGTATATCCACAGTATGTAATACTAATCAGCAATACGAATAAAACTACTAATGCATGCAGCACATCAGTGTGATGGTTACTTTTATGTGTTAACTTGATTACCAGGCAGAATCCCCAGATATCTGGTTGAACAATACATTTCGATGTGCCTGTGAGGAAGTTTCCAGATGGATTAAGATTTGATTTGGTAGACTGAGGAAAGCAGATTGCTCTTAATAGATGTGGATGGGCTTCATTCAATCCACTGAGGACCTGAATACAACAAAAAGGCAGAGGTCGGTTGAGTTTGCTATCTGCCTAACTACTTGAGCTGGGACATCAACCTCTGGCTCTCAAAGCTCCTGGTTCTCAGGCTTGCATACCCAGGCTGGAATTTATACCGTTAGCTCTCTGGCCTTCAGGTCTTTGAACATCGCTAGCTTTCCTGGATCTCTCCAGCCTATAGATAGCAGTTTTTGGGACTTTAAGCCTACATAATTCTGTGAGCAAATACCTTATTAAAAATCTTCTATAGATACTGTGAACTATACTGTACTATACTACACAATACTATCTGTCTCTAGACCCATTATTTCTCAGGAGAACTCTGACTAATACAGTCACTGAATCTCAAAAACAATAAACTGAACAAATGAAGCCTGACACAAGTATATCCTGTGTGATTCTACTTACCTAACGTTTTAGAATAGATAAAATAATCTCTTGTAATAGCAGTCAGAGTAGTGGTTGCCAGGAGCAGGGGGGTGAGAAACTGATTGGAAAGGGACACCCATGGAACTTGTCGGGGTGTTGAAAATATTCTGTATTTTGATGGAATTAGCGGTTAGAGGTGTAACCTGCAGGACAGGTTAAAACTCACCGGTTTGAATACTTGAAATTGGAGCATTTGTCTGAATATTATAAATTATGCCTCGATAAAGTTGACTTTAACTGTATACAATGATTTTATCACATTAAATTGTCAACAGTGTTAATTTCTTCCCTCACAGTCTAACCGACATATCACTAACTTACCATTAAAAGAGAGCCTTTAAAAAAAAATAAAGCCCCCCTCCAACTGGGAGTTCCTATGTATTTAATAATCTATTTAAAAGTCTGAGAATTTGAGGGGCGCCTGGGTGGCACCCTCGGTTAAAGGTCCGACTCTTGATTTTAGCTCAGGTCACGATCTCAGGGTCATGGAGTGCCCTGTGTCGGGCTCCACGTGGAGCTCAGAGTCTGCTTGTCCTTCTCCTTCTGCTCCTTCCCCCCCACCTCCCCTCTCTCTTTCTCTTTCTAAAATAAATAAAATAAAATATTTTTTTAAATAAATTTAAAAAATGTCTAAGAATTTGAAAGTCCACATGGAAACACTTTTTTTTTTTTTTTCCCATGAAGAAGGGTAAGCTGACAGCACCTGCTCTGATTTGTCAAACCAAAATTATCCTTACCATGTGGTCTTTCACATAACTTTGGGAACTCAACCAAGCCTTTATAACAGTGCATGAGCATATTCAAAGCCTGTTTCGGGGGGAGGAGGGATTTATAAATACATATATCTTCCCTACATGTATACATATATATATATATATATATATATATATATATATATATATATATATATATATATATATATAAAATATATATATATTGGTTCTACGTGTAAGTACCTGCTGTTCGGGTCTGCTTAGCTCCTGAAAGATTAAAATATCTGGTTCTTAAACTTTCTCAGCAGAATGTCATCCTTAATCATCCCGTCTCCCTTATGGCATCTGAAGCATAAAGTTCTCACTTCAGTACCTAGGGTGCTATAGAAGCCTCGGCTCTGGATAACAAGTAAAATGTGTGGAGTGCCTATTTGGTGCCAGGCGCTATACTCATAACTACTTTATGGACATTACCTGATTTGTTTCTCAGAAGAACCTGAGATGTTCTCCCTGTCTGAGTGACTACTGAAGAGCACACAGGTGACATAATTATGGTATACCTGTGTTGCAGTCCAAGGGAATGGTGACAAGCATGTGCCTTAACTACGGAGTAGCCGCTCCTTCCTTGATGACACAGCATCTGCCAAATGCCTTTATGTATTCTGGCTTGGGAGACAACCAAGATGGTCTTACTCTCCCCCTGGATTGACTCATATTACCTGAATGAAGTTGTACAGAACATGGGATCTCAGGTCACTGGCTGAACCATCATTTCTGTGATTCTCTCCTCTGTTGTGTCCTCTGATTTGTGTGGTAGGCCAAGGCCAAGAGTCTCCCTTTTAACTGTATTTGTATTTCTGTTTATGTTTTTGTTTTGTTTTTTTTTGATAAACCATAGCAGAGCATAAGATGAGTTGCATAATGTGCAGGGACCAGTGCAAAATAGATTGTTGGTATTGGTCGAGGCTGAGAAGTTCATTCTCTACTTCCCACAGGTCCATTGCCCAACCCATGGCAGAGTGACAGCATTCTAAGAGATTACCAATCTCTCATTGACGACAGAGGTCTGTTAAGTACCTGGATCATGGGTAAGCAAGAGGTCACTGCCTTGTTGCCCACTGAATGCATCATGATGATGCCAAACCATGACACGATACTGCTGCTTTGTGCATTCCACATTTCCATGGGGAATATGCCTGAACCCCAGTCTGCCCTGTGACTTCATGCAGGCCCCCCGCTGGGGCAGGAGGTCATGGTGAAACATCATCTTTGCTCTGTCGATGTGATCTGGCCACCACCCTGAATGAAAGGTAGCAGTGGCCATGAGGTGGAGGTGGAGAGGTAGAGGTCTGGGCAAGGCCCAAGACACCATGCATAGAAACCAGAGTCTAAGAACACATCTAAGGGAGGTGGAACCACATGGAAACAATGGCTCCAAGCCCTCAAAACATGCTTCCATTTGACTTCACTTGCAAAACAAAAATTCAAAGATAAAATTATTAAGAATTTTAAGACAGCAACAACAAAGCATTCAAACCCACACTTGGGATCTTTCTTAGTGGGGAGGCCCTGTGTGATGTGAGTGCATTGGTCGCTCACCCACAAAGCCACTGGCTGAATGTAGTGTATGTGTTGATTAGGATCATAGATTTGGGAATAAGACTGTCTAGATTCAAGTCCCCAGTCCATCATTTAGTAAATGTATGACTTCTGGCCAGTTCCTTAACCACACAGAGACTTACTTTTCTCATCTATAAAATAGTATTATTATAGAAAATTCAATGCATAAAATGCATTAAGCATAAAGTCTAGAGTACCTGGCACATAGTACAAATTATGTAAGTGTTAGCTCTTTGCTGATTATTTATAAATATTCCCCACAAAAATGTCCCAGAGCCCTTGTATGCATGTCTCTAAGCAAATCTCTTTTTACCACTAACTCACTGATGTGAGCTACAGCAAGTCTGCTTCTCTCTCTAGTCATTGCCTGCTGCATGTGTTTATTATTGAAAAGATGGTTTCAAAGCAATATTAAAAAACAATTTGTAAAAAGGAAAAACAAATCTTTAAGTGTACACCCGTACGTAATTATTTCAATGTTTGCATTTAAGATGCTAGTACTTGCCAGTATGCCTGCATATTTTCACAAAGCTACAGTCGTACTGTATATATCATTTTATATTTATATTTTTTCACTTTACATTAAATCATAAGCATTTGTTCGTGATGCCACATTGTCATAATTATCATTGTAATGGTTGCATAATACCCTATTATGTTGATACATCATAATTTACTATAAATTATTCCCCTATTGATGGACATTTAAGTTGTTCCCCTTTTTTTTTTTTTTTGACAATTACAGCTAATGCTATAGTGATGAGCTCTCAGCTCCAGACTTGTGTTGAATTATTTTATAGAGATCCATTTCCAGGAGGGGGATTGCTGGGGCAAAGGGAATATATACATGTAAGGATTTTTTACATTCTGAGCCACTGATTTTCAAAAGGGTGATAGTGGTTATTAATACTGATACTAATACTACTAATAATGGCAATAAAGGTAACTTAATATGCCTACACTCTCAGTACGTATTTTTTTTTTTAAGGATTTTATTTATTTGACAGACAGAGATCACAAGTAGGCAGAGAGGCAGGCAGAGAGAGAGGAAGAAGCAGGCACCCTGCTGAGCAGAGAGCCTGATGCGGGGCTCGATCCCAGCGTCCTGGGATCATGACCTGAGCCGAAGGCAGAGGCTTCAACCCACTGAGCCACCCAGGCGCCCCTCAGTACGTATTTTATCATTCCATTCTTTCTGTGACCTTAGGTATTATAACCTACTTTACATCTGAGGGAACTGAGGCTCAGTTCAATAATTGGTCCAGGGTCACATATTTAGTAAGTGGAAAATCTGGAAAAGGAACTAGTCTAGTGTAATAGCGAAGGCTGTTAGTTGCACCGTGCACTCCAACACTCCCCTCACTCCCTGTTGTTGATTATGGCCAAGATCTTATACGTTATCAAATAATTTCCCTGCAGACCCTCCATAGGACCCCCCCAGCACCCACTCAAAATGAATGTTTGCTCCTTTGAAATGCTTTCTCATCCTCTGTGATATCAAAAGATAATGCCATTAGTTTACCTTCCTCCATTAGTTCAGTTTTCTTGTCTTCCGATCTCCTCCCTCATCCATCATCCTTCAGTTTCTGTCTTCCATGCCTTCTCTTCTTTCCTCCTTTCTTTTTTTCTCTCCCTCCTTCACCACGTATTTGGACAATGTCTTTTATGTGCTAAATTTTATAAGAAGCTGATATGGAATTCCTTATTCTTTGTTTTACTCAGTAGTCATTGCATTTGCCCCTTCTAGCTCTTGAAGCAGTTGTACCAAATGTTAATACAAATTTTCATCTACTTTGCATTTTTTTTTGCACTTTTTTGGAGTGCCATTAAAATTTAATTGGTAAGTTCATATTTTTCTTTAAGCTTCTATAAGCTTTTAGAGAAGGTTACAGAAGTCTTAACCAATTTGCATCCATCTTGGAACTTTTTTTTTTTTTTCCCCAAAAGAATGTTGTCTTCGTATATGTCATATATTTTCATCATATATATTTTCATAATGTATGAGAGAATCAGTCTGGGTATACCCCGACTTAATTTACACACCTTTTAAGAACAATCATTTGCGATAAAGCAAAGCATATTATATTCCACAGAGTTGATATATTATCTGAAGCATTTTCAGTGTGGAGTTGCTCTAGTCCTGTTGTTTTTTACATCATTTCTGTTGCAGGAAGGGAACGTTCAGATGGTTGTAAGCAAACATTTACTTAGCCTCTTCTGTAACATAAATAACTATGAGGGGGAAAAAAGGAGAGGGAGAGAGAGAGAGAGGTGGGGAATTAAGAAGTGAAAAAAAGAAACAAAGCACAGAGAGGGGTTTGAATGGATTTCGGTAAGTCCTGAGGTGGAGAAATCCTCCCACACCCAGCACGTTCTATTACAGGTATTCCGAGTACCCCAGAGACAGTCTCTCAACATCTAACACGTAATTCAGTAGTGAACTTTAGAATGAAGCCCAGCAGAGAAATAACTTTCTAGATTACAATGCCCATCTCTTGGGGCTTACAGGTCCCTCTATCTTCCCCATTCCTTCCCCCTTTTCACCTCTTTCACCCTTAAGCCCCTTTCAATCTATAGCAAAATGAAACATTCAAATACATTATTCAGTCTGGGAGAAAATGTCAGCTCTTTCTTTCCTCTCCTCATTTATTGTTTTCTCTGGTTTTCCTCCCCGTCCTGCTGCAGACCTGAGTCTCAGTGGTTTTTGCCTATGATATTTTGGATCAGAAAACTTGCAAAAAAATATTTCCCTAAGCACAAGGGAGTTGAGTGCTGAGAAGTAGAAAATCAGAGGTTTCTCATAGCGCCCTTTGGCTGTGGTTGGAATAGGGTGCCACAGAGTTTGGATGCAGACAAAAAATAGATAAACCCAGTCAGCCTCTTCTAAGACCCAGGTCATTCTCAGGCCCCAATGAATGGTAGGTCCAAATTATTAAAAAATAAAAAGTCTTGAAAGTAGCCAAAACCCAAGAGACATTTGTAGAGCAGTGATTTATGTCAATTCCCCTGGTTTTCTACCAAAACTGGGAGACAACTTCAAATTTGTTTGTTTTGGCAACGCTCAATGTCTCATTGTCTCTGTAATATCTACATCTCATGTTTCCATCACACAATGGGGTCTCCATACACAGACTGTACTGGGTTATGTTTAGACACACAGAGGGTGGAGATAAACCTTTGCTGAATGAAGGGCCATGGGACGCCCTCAGGGAAGGAAAGTCTAAGCAAAATGACCATTGAAAATCTTTTCCTCCTCTTTTCAAAGGGGATCATGCCACCCAGCAAGTTTTCATATAACAAACAGACTGCTTGAGAGATACAATTGAGGAACATTTCAAATTAGGTTAACAAATGGGTTAGGAAGGCTAGGCTACTTCAGCATTGCTTGTAAAAGAACAAATAAGAAATAAGAGGATACTCTCTCAATCACTGTCAGTGAAGAATGGAGTAGGTACATCCATTAACTGGATTAAATGTTTCCAAAAAATGCGTTTGTGTCTGCAGACATCAAGAGAGACCCACATAATATTTTAAGGGGAAACAAATTTTCTGTCTATAATATATGGAATTAGCCAATCGTTCATATGCATTTGTGTATCTGGAAGAATGTGCTAGAGCAGTTAGCATATGGATGTTGTCTGTGTGGGTCAGACACTGGGCTGATGGACATCATTACATTCAGTCCTCACAAACCATCCCAAGAGACAGGGTGTGACATCCAGTCCCAATTTTTCACTTGAGGAAAATGAGATTCAGACTGGTTGATTCACTTACCCAAAGTCACACAGGTCAGAAGTGGTAGAGTTGGGACCCAAACCCAGGAAAAAGAAAGCCAGGGTGATGCCGCTAGTGACCTTCTTATCCATACTATAAGCAGTGGCATCACTAGGGGAGATCATTGAAGAGCATTTACTTTCTGTTTTATAGATTTCCATTTTATTTAGCTTATTTTTACTTTAAGCAAGTATAGTCTTTACCTTAAAATCATTTGTATTTTGAAAACTTAAAAAGCAAATGCAAAATGTCTTAGGGATTATTATAAGGCATTATCATGGTGCCTGTGAGTGTTGGGGTGTGTGTGTGTGTGTGTGACCAGATGAGAAAGAAAATGAAGGGGAAGGTTAAAGTGAAAGAGGGAGGGGGGAGGGAGGAGGAGCAGGCAGAGGAGGAGAAGCTGAACATCCTCCTTTGCCTTCTTTGTAGCTCCGAGGCCCCAGGGAAACTTAAGAGAGCCCTAAAAATAAAACAACAACACCAACAGCACGAGTTTGCATTAGCAAACTACAACTATCATTTTCATAGTATTTATTTTTGAATCCTACAGAATATCTTCTCTTTTCTTCCCTCTTTCCATGCGCCTTTTCCACCCCCACATGACATGCCCACCATGCCTTGTTCTGTACCGTCTGTGGTGATGAATTGAATCCAAAGGTTTAAAAACTAGACTTCTAGTTATCTGTACAGTTCATCAGTTCAAAACTTTATTGGATGATAACTGGTTTCTGTTATTTTTTCACCGAACTGGGCAACTGTGTGTGTCACGTAGGATAGGAATTGGCCTTGCCCTACAGCTTTGCCCAAGGAAAAGAAGGAAAGGAGGCAGTGCTAAGGTTCAGGCCAAGCAGAGAAAAGAGAACTCATGCCCAGCACGCCTGTGACCTCGAGGGAGCTCTTCTGTGCAATGAGTTGGTTGGCCCCGGGTGATTGCATTATCTGCCCATGGCCGTAAGATGCCAAGGTGAAGGCTCAAGTTAAAATGTACAGTAGGAACTCTGTCCTTGGGTTGTGCAGCTGAGAAAGAGCCTGGCACCTCAGGAGACATAGATAAGTAAAGGAAATCTACTTATTCATCCATGAGCAAATGACTTAAGTAACCTGGGCTTTCATGAATAAAATGGGTCTAATTTCCCACCTTTCCAAGGCTGTCAAGAATATCAAGTTGGATAATATATGTAACAATCCTATCGGATAGTACAAATCATTGTTCATTCCTCCCTTCTCCTTTCTTTCTGACTCCTATGCCTACGTCTTGCCAATGCCTGCTTCCCCCACCCACAGAGCTTCCCAATTCTCTTTAGAAAAAAAATGCCAATTTTCTCCTTAAATATCTGTTTTAGAGCCCAGATTTCTAAAGCTTTTCTTATCTAACACCAAGCAACACTTGGGTAGATGGAATTACTTAGCCTTCCCAAGACTCAGTTTCCCCACACACAAATCAAGACTGTTTGAGAGCATTATATGAGTCTTTACAGATATTAAAATCTCTTAAATCCACATATTTTTGTTTCTCTTTCTCTCTTCTTCCCTGTCTTCCTGCCTCTGTCTCTTCTCTGCATCACCGTCTGCTGGTGAATAGAATTCAAACCGTAAATCAGATTCAGGTGTTTACTTGCATTGGTCACAAACAGAAGATTTCATCGTGCAAGAATAGGTTCCCCTTTTTCTGATCAAATTAGTCAGTTCTGTGTCTGCCTCCTCCCTCCCTCTGGCTTTTCCTCTATTTTTAGATAGACAGTCTGAAAAGTCTTAATATATCAATGACATTTATAACACATGTTAATATCTAAAGCGTCAATGCTCTATTTGTAGCAATGACTGCTGATGTGATGAGATGCTTTTATTATATCAGTGACTTTTATGATAAATAGGATGAAACCGTGCACTCTTTTGGGAAATTAAATAATAATAATAAACTATTTTCTGCCCCAGTTTGTCCAACCATTAGCTTCAAGTACTAGGTTTTACTTTTTTTGATGCACTTTTTATAAATTGCTCTTTACAACTTCAGGGTGAATATCTGTCTCCTGGAATAGATGACAGCAGGTCCTTCTGGGAGAATGCATTAGGGAGGTAAGTGCAGACACCTGGGGATCCATTTTATAATCTTTGTAGCTTCTCAGGCTCCCTAATGGGGCCCAGCACCTCCGAACTCTGGGGGTGGCCGGTAGTGTGGTCTTTATATAAAATGTACAACCCCCATCTCTGCCTCAGCACATTTTCCCTATCATTAAAGTGCATTTCACAATTATATGAGTTGGAAGTTAAGAGCATCTCTTTTGGGAGCACAGAGACATGGGCCAGAGTCACTGCTGTGTCCCTTACCAACTGTGTGATTTGGATAAACCATTCAACCTATCTGGGCTTCATTTATAGCTTCATCAGTTAAAAAGTGGAAAGTCAGTACAGCTACTCCAAAGAGAGGGAGTGAGATTAGAGCAAAATGGTGTATGTAACATATTTACCACATATGCAAGGTTCAAGAGTAGTAGCTCTTGTTAATTTTTGTTGTAATTATGTTTACCACTGCCTCCTTTGTGAAGAATGTCCTTCCCACTCAGCAACTCCAAGCAAACCTGCTATTCATCTCAACTTCCACTGAGCTTTAGTTAAACATCGGTAGTCACTTTCTGACTGTCCACATTTATCATGCCCCTTCCCAGACCAGCACCCCAACATGCACGTAAATAATCCACATTCCAAATATTTCGCCTTCATTTTCTGAACATGCCAGGATTTTGTGGGCCTTCGTGATTTGCCTTACAAGTCCCTCTCCCTATCTGTCCTCCTTTCTCACCTTAGCTCACTCTTTAAACTCAGCTTGGGCTTCACCTCCTAGGAAGTTCTTGCTTGTCTGGTCAGAGGCTAAACTACCTCTGTGATCCTGTAGAGTCCTCTGTGAGCTCCAGCATAGCTTTTGCCAGAATTGTCAATACAATTGACCATATCATCTCCCACACCATGAGTTCATGGAGGACAGATCTTCTGCTTCTTTTGCCTTTGTATCCCCAAGTCCTAGCACAGACACCACAATAAATATGTATTGATCAACTGATTTCTGATTCTTCCTGATAGATTGCCAATTCTTTAGTTTGTGGATTATTAATTGTTTTTTGCTGGCTGCCATTGTTTTTAGCACAAGTCTTTATTTATTCAGCAAACACTCTTGAGCAACTATACTCAGCTTGGACCTAACATAGAAGATGAGGTGTGGTGATACATAATGTAGAAGCAGCAATACTTCAGATCCTTCTGTCCATGCCAACTGTGTCTGGGGCACTCAGCAAGGCAGAAAGTGACCTGAGTGACAGAAGCAGAGACCAGATTTCCTAGGAGACAAGATTACCATCCCTTACATGCAAGATCCCATAGTTCTTTTACTTAGACAAAGAGTAAGAGGGCCATGATGGACAAGCAAGTCTCTTCACTTGCTCTTTTCCTCCTGTTCCCTGTGTGGAATCTGTAAACTGAGCCACATGCTGCTTCTCAGATGTGGCAATGCCATGACTCATCCCCCATCTGATTCCCTTCAAGCAGCTACAGGAAACTGTATTTCAAGATTTACATTGGTAGGGATAGTGAGCAGTAGAAGAAGTAAAAGTCTTCATTTAGACCTGAAACCATAGTTTTGTGCATTCTTCCATTCTTTACCTAGAATACTGCCCTGCAGCATCAGGTGTGGGGACAAGTATTAATAATTTAGTCCTGTCCTTTTACCATGATTGGTTTATCTTGGAACTCCCTGGGACCCCATGGAAGTGGAGGTGATTAACATGAGAGAAGTATTACATTCTTAGATTTCTGATCCTAACACCACATGATAGCATGAAAATTTTAACCTGGGCTTAGAAGAAATAAATCCAAGCTCTTGCCTAGTTCATTTGCCAGTAAAGACAGCCTTAAACACAAATACTGATGCCACAGTGAGCAAAGTATGTAGAATGATAAGAAGTATCCGTGCATACTCAACTAGCATTATTACATGATTGATCTTAAGGAATAAGTCTTTCTCTCCCAGGCTATTGCTTTTATAGGCTGCACTATTATGTCCCATGTTTGGGGTCCTACAGGATATCAGCAATTTGTCCTATGGCCTTTAGAAAAGTTCACATACTTTCTAAAGGAGAAGTTCTTCCAAACTGGCTCTCAATCTCTGCTTCCCCCATCCCTCCAAATTTCAGCAAGTTCATAAAATCATACCGGATGTTACTCATCCCATCAAATGTCCTAACTCTGGAAGCTATAGCAAATAAACTGATACAAAGGAAATGTGAAATGATTGTGATATAGTCTAGCATCAGGTGCATTTGGTAGAGATGACTCATACTGAATTAGTCGCTATTGCCATACTAGTGATCTAATAAAAAAACACCCGAAATCCCAGTGGCTGACAGTAGCAAGCCTCCCATTTCTCACTC
Source organism: Mustela erminea (assembly GCF_009829155.1). Lineage (NCBI taxonomy): Eukaryota > Metazoa > Chordata > Mammalia > Carnivora > Mustelidae > Mustela > Mustela erminea. The sequence goes on along the minus strand of NC_045625.1, from coordinate 15,090,346 downwards.
AGGAGATGGTGGGTGGGCTAGGAGAGCTCTCCTTCAGCCTGCAGATCCAATGGGTATGTTTCAAGGATTCAGCTTTGGTTTTGGTCTGCTTCATGTGTCTCCACCCTCTCTTTGAATCAGCATCCACCGAGGCATATTTTTACTATGGAAAATCATGCGTGTGCAAGTGAACAAGTTGAGCTGTGCAAGCATACCCTTACCTCTGCTCTCATATGTCTGTTAGCATTCTGTTGCCCAATGCAAATCACACGACCAGACCCACCAGGGACAGGGTAAGGATGATGAGCGCAGTAGGATGGTGCTGCAGTAGGATGGTGCATGACAAGGCGTATGGATGAGGAACAGGGAGTGAAGAATTGGGACCCAGCACCCATGTATATTCTGCCATTCACGCCCCATACCCATAGGGCATGTATCATTCCTCCATCAGAACAATCTTTCCTTAGTATTCTCAATGTGCCAGTTGATAGAAATCACCATTCCTGACGCTGCTCGTTGTTCTTGCAAATAGGAAACTTCTTTCCATTTCTGTCTGTTTTAACAAATCATTTCCTCTCTCTGGGTCTCATTTTTCTTATTTGTAAAATGAAGGAACTGGATTAGATGTTTTCTAACATTTCTTCAGCAATGATATTCTGTGCTTTGAGGACTTTAATTCTTCAGAAGGCAGTATGATACAATAAGTCAGACTATCTGGGTTCATAACTGGGCATTAAAACTTTGTGTATTTACCCTTTATGGCCCACAGTGTCCCCATCTCTAACATGGGAACAATAATAGTACCTATTCATAAAATGGTTTTGAGTATTCAGTAAAGTAATGCACAGAGAGGACTTAGATCAGTGCTAGCATATAGCTAGCTAGCACTTAACATGGTCCCCTATTATTTTAAGGTTTAAATGATCCCCCGCTGGTTGGTCCTTTTTCACGTTTCTCTTCTCGTTCTGTCTCTCAGATCTGTCTATCCGTCTGTCTGTTTATTTATCTGTCATCTCTGTTCAAATCCCTGTAAACTTGTATTTTTTTTTTTTTTTGATCACAGAGGAGCCTTTCAGATGAGAAAGAAATGGTGACTGATAAAAAGGCAACATCAGAACACAAATAGAAACATTCAGCTCATCATCCACCCATCCATTGTTCATTCATTTAAAAAATATTTCTTTATAGATTTTGGGTATTGGCCCTTTATCTGATATGTTGTTTGCAAATATCTTCTTCCATTTTGTCAGTTGTCTTTTGGCTTTGTCAACTGTTTCCTTTGCTGTGCAAAAGTTTTGATCTTGATGAAGTCCCAATAGTTCATTTTTGCCCTTGCTTCCCTTGCCTTTGGCGATGTTCCTAGGAAGAAGTTGTTGCGGCTGAGGTCGAAGAGGTTGCTGCCTGTGTTCTCCTCAAGGATTTTGATGGAGTCCTTTCTTGTATTGAGGTCCTTCATCCATTTTGAGTCTGTTTTCATGTGTGGTATAAGGAAATGGTCCAGTTTCATTCTTCTGCATGTGGCTGTCCAATTTTCCCAACACCATTTGTTGAAGAGACTGTCTTTTTCCCATTGGATATTCTTTCCTGCTTTGTTGAAGATTAGTTGACCATAGAGTTGAGGGTTTATTTCTGGGCTCTCTATTCTGTTCCATTGATCTATGTGTTTGTTTTTGTGCCAGTACCATACTGTCTTGATGATGACAGCTTTGTAATATAGCTTGAAGTCTGGAATTGTGATGCCACCAGCTTTGGCTTTTTTTTTTTAATATTCCTCTGGCTATTCAAGGTCTTTTCTGGTTCCATATAAATTTTGGGATTATTTGTTCCATTTCTTTGAAAAAAGTGGATGGGATTTTGAAAGGGATTGCATTAAATGTGTAGATTGCTTTAGGTAGCATAGACATTTCACAATACTTGTTCTTCCAATCTGTGAGGTAGTGATCCAAAGGGGCACGTGCACCCGAATGTTTATAGCAGCAATGTCCACAAAAGCCAAACTATGGAAAGAACCTAGATGTCCATCAACAGATGAATGGATAAAGAAGATGTGGTATATATATACAATGGAATACTATACTATGCAGCCATCAAAAGAAATGAAATCTTGCCATTTGCGACAACATGGATGGAACTAGAGGGTATTATGCTTAGCAAAATAAGTCAATCGGAGAAAGACAGCTATCATATGATCTCCCTGATATGAGAAGTTGAAATGCAACATGAGAGGTTTGAGGGGTAGGAAAAGAATAAATGAAACAAAATGGGATCAGGAGGGAGACAAACCATAAGAGACTCTTAATGTCACAAAACAAACTGAGGATTGCCGGGGGGAGGGAGGTAGGGAGAGGGTGGTGTGGTTATGGACATTGGGGAGGGTATGTGCTATGGTGAGTGCTGTGAAGTGTATAAACCTGGTGATTCACAGACCTGTACCCCTGGGGCTAATAATACATTATATGTTAATTTAAAAAAATATTTCTTGCCTACCTGCCTACTGAAATCATGATCCAAACTACAATCAAAAGACCCCTAAATATAATGGCTTCAACAGATTGAAGTTGTATTTTTCCTCATGTGTCTATGTAGAATCAAGCTGCCCAAAACTTACAGGGAAACTTTACTAGTCTCAAAATGTGTCTTTCACTTCCAGCTCTTTCACTAATGCAGCTCTCTGGCTGCCACCCCCTTTCCAGGCCTTGGAGAAGGGGGAAGGGGGAGTATTGTCAACAACCATTCCTTTTATGTAGCATACATTATTTCTTCTCACATACTGATGCTAGAATTTAATCTCTTGGCCATAACAGGCTACCAGGGTAGTGACGATATGTAGTCTACAGTTCAGTGGCCACATGCTGTGGGAAAATTTAGGATGTCTCTAATTGAATAGGAGAGAATAGATATTGGCAAACAATTAGTAATCTCTGCCTAAGGAACTGTACCAGACGGGCAACACTGTAAAAGATGGACATGTCCTTACCCTCATGAATTCTTATGGTCCAGTTGGGGGACATGCAATTAATCTGGCTGTGTGCAGGAGCTAACGAAGAAGAAAGGTCAATAATAAGACCTGAAAAATGGGGGAGGGAAACCAAGTAAAAGCTGTGGGGAAGGGGAGCAGAAGGCATTGCCAACACAGGGAGCTGTTCGAATGTCTGGAAAGAATAAATAACATGATACATTTCAGGAATGGGAAGATGTTCAGAAGGAAGGAGTGAGGACAGCAGGGAAGGTGAGGCTAGAAAGGCAACCAAGGACAGCAGGAAACAGGGGTTTATTCCATATTAAAATGTTTGGTTTTTATCCTGTGGTTGATGGCCAACGGCACAATATTTTAAAGGAGGAAATAAGAGAAATCACAGGGGCCCTCACAAAACCGAGGAAAAGCATTGGATGACCCATAAATTTGCATAGTCAGGGAATGCACTTTAAAAAAACATGCTTTGTTCAGAGGGTGGAAGTGAGGAGGGAAAGAGAATTGGAGCAGAGGAAGGGTAGGCAGAATACACGAAGAAGTTGTGATGGTTTAAATTTAGCTACTTGTAGGCGATTTGCCAGAGGCCCAGAACCCCGTGCTTGGGAGCCTCAGGGCAGGTGGCCTCACCTCACATCCCGTGTGCTGCTGCTTCGCCAACCTCATGGTCTTCAAAGATTCAAGAAGAGGGGAAGGAGGAAGACGCTAGCTGAACTTTCCTGCCTTGCCATTGGCCCTGGCCCTTTGAAAAGTGAAGTAAAAGAGGCTGAGGGAGGAGTTGAGACAGATCCACAGATCCAGGTTTCTTGTGCTGCCGAAGGGGAAGAAGGGGCTGCGGTGGGGCGGAGGTGTCATTATGCTGCCTCCATGTTGTCTTTAGAAGAATCCCCCAAGGATTTGGATTGAAGTGCAAATTTTTTTTTTTTTTTTTTTTTTTTAAAGATTTTTTATTTATTTATTTGACAGAGAGAGAAATCACAAGTAGTCAGAGAGTCAGGCAGAGAGAGAGAGAGAAGCAGGCTCCCGCTGAGCAAAGAGCCCGATGCGGGGCTCGATCCCAGGACACTGAGATCATGACCTGAGCCGAAGGCAGCGGCTCAATCCACTGAGCCACCCAGGCGCCCCTGAAGTGCAAATTTAAGCACATAGGCTAGCCCATCCTCCAAGCAGAGTGAGTTTACAGCTGCGCTTCCCCTAAAGACACAAGCAGAGCCCCTCTTAACGTCACCATGATTCTGACTTTTTTGCATCTTCGGCTGGGTTTGGGGGACACTTTGTTCATCCCTGCACAAATCCCCTAAGGGATGCACACATCCCTCTCTTTCAGTACCTTTTCGCTACTACGCAAGAAAGAAAAAGATTGTTTAGAGACACCCATATGTGCACGTGTGCGTGTGTGCGTGTGTGTGTGTGTGTGTAGCCCTTCTCTAGGAAAAGCTAGTCTTTTTTTCCCCCTTCTTTTTCTCTTCCTGTGACCCCAGAGAATTAAGAGAGCCTCTTGCCTGGTCTCTAGGAGGACATGTCAGCCAGCAACATCTCAGTTCCTCTAAGGGGTTTAAAAATATTTTAATTGCCTGGGGCCTGTAGGCCAGAATTTGGTTTGGGGCCTTGGGAGTGTGGCAAAGGAAGCTCAGAAAACTACTCAGGAAGCTCAGAAAACGACTCTGAACTGGGAATCTTGAGTCCTAAGTAGGAGTCACCAGGAGTGACCTTTAGAGGTCATGGCTTGGACTGAAGGATTGTTGAGGTGTTAAAGCACAGACTCTATTAATTTATTTTGATTTTTGATTTTTCAAAAATTGTAACCAGTGTAGTTATCCATAGAGTATTATTAGTTTCAGGAATACAATGTAGTGATTCAGCACTTCCATAAATTGCCTGGTGCTCATCAGGACAAGAAAGCCCAGACCCTTTAACGCAGCAATTCATTTCTGAGAGCTTCTCCTGTGAGCCGTAACTTCAAAGGTATACAAAATCACGAGCAGGACAGTAGTGACATCATATTTACAATTTTATTTATTTTATTACTTATTTACTTCTTTATTTTTAAAGATCTTATTTATTTATTTCAGAGACAGTGTGAGAGTGAGAACAGGTGCCTACGAGCAGGGGAGCGGCAGATGGGGAGAGAGAGGGACAGGAAGACTGAGGACCCTGAGATCATGACCTGAGCAGAAATCAGGAGTTTGAGGCTTAACCGATTGAGACACCCAGGTGCCCCATATTTACAATTAAAAAAAAAAAATGGCAAGGAACGAAATGAAGGGGAGCAAATTTTGCCATCCCAAGATAGGCCTTTTTGGCATGGGAGTGATTTTAAGCTGTTTAATTTTAAGGAACAACAGACTCAGGTGAAGCTGTAAATGTGAAACAGAAGTGAAACCGTTCCTTAAGAGGCATTGACATTAACAAGGGAAATCAATGCTTGTAAGGGTGTCTCCCTCACTTGACCAGAAGGTGGGAGATGATAATCTGTGGAAACCCTCTTCAGTGGAGAAGCCAGGGTCTTAAACCTGTATCACCACCTTACCCTTGTTGACTGTGCTTTTCCCGGTGGCCTCCCCTCCCTGGCTTCCCAACAGCTTCTTTTGTCTTTCGCTGAAGGTGGTATGTAAGGCGGTGACTTCAGCCCAATCACAGAATTCTTTTCCCTGGGTCACTTCCATATATACAGGAGGTATACGTGTACCTGAACTTTTGTTTGGTTGTCTTCAGTTCATTTGTTCTGTATCAATTTAATGATTAGACCAGACAGAGAACCTAGAAGGGAAGAAGGGAGAGCTTTTCGGAGAAACCAGACTGTCAATTTTGTATTGACAAAATTGTACGGAATTGGTTTTATTCATTATAACGCATCCTGTCTCTCCCACAGAAACCCACACATATGCACAAGCGAAGGGGGAAAAAAAGATTAAAATGATAAACAGCAAGAAATGTCAGGTTAGGAACGTGATAACTCTGAAGAAATATTTCTGAAAGGGTAATAAAACACCTACAATTATATTAGTTTAGTCCACACATCTGTATTGAATGCCTATTGCATGACAGGTTTTGTGCTAGAACCTGGCAATGCATTGCTTAATAAATACAGACCTGGACCTTGCCTTTAAGGAGCTTATGGTCTGGCCTAGGTAAAATGTGTTGTATTTGAATAACGGTATTGAACATGATTTAAATCTTCCTCTTTGCTTTTTTCTGGGAAATGAAAAAAAATATATCTTTTTAATTTTTGTAATTTAAAAATGTCAATAAGTAACTTTGCATTTGTACAACACTTTCATAATCACTATTAATTTGCTACTCACAGCTACTGATGCGGAAGGAGAGATGAGGGGGAGAAGAGAAAAGGCAGGAAGGACACATGCCGGTGGGCAGGAATCTGGTATGGGCCCAGTGTTTTCCATACTTGACCTCATTTGGTCCTTGGCATACCTCAGACAGCCATGGGTTAATCATTAATCCTGTTTTGCAGTTAAAGAACCTCTCAGATCAGGAAGTTGATGTTCAGCCCAATGTTAGAACTGAGGCAAGTTTAACAGTTCACACTGAGGGGAAGCAGAATATCCCATTCAACAACATGCCACTTTGGTATTTTGATTATTTTGAATGAAAGTTCCTTAAGAAACAGTCTGTGTAAGGACACTCTGATCACCATGGTCCCCCTGAAAGTGGGAAATAATTCTTCCATGTGAAAGGTGCCCTCCTGCACCAGGTAGGGAGAAGGCATCCTCCCCAGCAGACACAAAGTTCAGGGCTGAGAAGCCTGTGTAAAGATACCTTACTACTTCTTCCTAATTCACTCCCCCAAGTCCAAACTCCTTTGTCTTGCTAATTCTTCACAAATTCATTGTTTCCTTGTCTAAAAGGTATGAAAGCTGCCTGCTTTGGTCATTTCTTTGAGTCTCATATTTTTACGGGCTCCTACATGTATGAAAATAAAAATGTTTTTCTCCTCTTAATCTGTTTTATGTCAATTTAATTATTAGGCCAGCTAAAGAGCCTAGAAGGGAAGAAAGGAAAAGTTTTCCTCCCCTTCAACACCTCCATTAATCCATGAAATTGAGCAGGCACAAGTGGCTTAGAGAACTCCTAACTGGATAGCCTACCACTCTTTGGAATTCAAACATAAAACCAGCCTCTGGATCAGTTTCCTCTTCTAATTTTCTACCCCTTGCCAGTGGCTTTAGCTCCTCTGGTACAGTTTACATATCTGTAAAATAAGAACAGCAATAATTTTCTGAAAAGGTTAGTGTAAGAATTAAATTAGATAATACTTTAAAGCTCTCAAAATGAGGCCAGATATATAGTAAGCTCTTAATAAATGTACCCTATCTACCTATCTATATCATTATCGTTAGTATTAAAATTACAAATTAGTAATTAATCGTTAGTATTAATTACAGGTTTTGGCCCCAGTATCTCATAGACAAAGCCACACAATCACCATAGGCACTTCCATTTTCCTCAGTGTCTTGCTCACCCTCTAATCAGGCACCCAGTCATGTGAATCCTGGCCTTCATTGTATCTCTCATCTTGATAGCCTACTCTTTGATAACTTGGGAAAAAAATTACAGTAGGGATTTTATCGATATGGCAGCTATCTCTCAGGGCTTAAGCTGAAGGATCAATGCTTATGAGGCTCAGGAGGACAAGATGGCCCTCAGAGGGGCAAGATAAAAAATGGAAGGCTGATTAACCATCAAGATAAGTGATCACTTCGGCACCTAAAGATGCCCCACTTCCCCTGGTTTAACAGGTTAAGGGAGAAAAGAGGATTCTCTATCTACAAAGGTCTTTTCACAATCTAAACCAACCTCTGTTCTGCTAGCTTATCCGGCTTAAGAGAGAGCAATCAAGCTACTTACCCTAGACCTGTGGATGCAGGAGCCATGTAGAACGTGTTTTAAAAGAGGTGGTAAAACAAGGACACCATAAATAGCAGAAAAAAGTTGTTTTAATTACTGGCTGTGTGATTTTGGAATATATAACTTCACCTCTTTGAGACTTGTTTCCCTCTTTGGTAGTTAAAGATTATAATATTTATTTCATGGGGCTTTTATGAAGATTAAATATATGTAATCGATCTGGCATATGGGAGGGAATCAATAAATGGTGGCTATTATCATTACCATCATTGTGATAAAATGAGTAAGACATAGCTCTTTTATTATGGTAGGAAAGTGAGAAGCAAGTGCATAATAATTGAATAATATTTAATGAATGGCAATTACATGTCATATGGTGTGAGTGTATGTATACAGTCATACATACACATATAATTGATGCTTATTGTTAATAATTAAGAGTTGTTAAAAAATAATGGTTGTTAATCGGCAGTGGTTGTGCATAGTGTTTTAGCTTCGACAATAGTATTCCATATTAGGATGATAAAAATTCTGGACTCAAAGCTCAGGGGAGCTTCCTGGTTGGTACACATGCATCAGTGTTCTGGAAGGGTGATGTGCTCTGATTCCACAGAGAGAGGGCATGGAAGCCCTGTATTTCAGATTCTTCCAGACCTCACCCTATGTGTCTTCTATTTGGCTATTCCTGAGTTGTAGTCATTGTAATGAAACTGTAATTATAAGAATGGCACTTTCTTAAGTTCTTGCCTTATTCTAGCAAATTGTTGAACTTGCTGTGGGAACCCTAGAATCTGTAGCCAGTCAGCCAGAAGAGTAGCCTAGGGATGCTACCTGAAGTGAAGGCAGTATGTGGATTCATGTGGCAGTGGGAAGGTCCGTGAGGGGTCCTTTCTACTAAATCTGGAGCGTTAGTGCCAGAATTAAATTGTAGCACACCAGTTAGTGTTGGAACAGTTAGGGTTGAAACAGAAGAACTGATCTCAGAATTGTAATCCACTGTTTATAGGTGAAAGAAAAAAATTACATGATCATATCTATCAATACATTTTAAAAATTCAGAAAATTCAACATTCATGATAAAAACTCTTATAAAATGGGAATGGAGAATTTCCTCAGCTTCTTAAGAAGTATTCATTAAAAAAAAAAACATAACAAACATCATACTTAATAGTAAAAGACTGAATATTTTTGCCCAAAGATTGGTAATGTGGCAAAGATATCTACTTTCACTACTTTTATTCAACACAGTACTGGAAGTTCTAGCCATTGCAATAAAGCAAGAAAATGAAATAAAATGGCACACAATTCAGAAAAGAATAAATAAAACTTTCACTATTGAAGATGACATGATTATCTACATAGAAAATCCCAAGGAATGTGAAAAGAAGAAGAGGAGCAAGAGGAGGAAGAAGAAGACCCTAGAACTAATGAGTGAGTTCAACAAGTTGTCACAGAATATAAGATAAATATAAAAAAATAAATTGTATTTCTTTATACTAACAATGAACCTATGACACCAAAATTAATAATATAATACCATTTTTAATTACTGAGAAAAGAGGCATAAGCATAATAAAACAAGGATAGGACTTATTTGCTGAACGCTATGCAATATGGAACAAAGTCAAAGAAGATCTAAGCAAGTGGAGAGACATATCACATTCATGAATTGGAAGACTCAGCCTAATAAAGATGCCATTTCTCATCAATTGGTATATAGTTTTAACTCAATTCCCGTAAAAATCTCCCCAAAGTTATTCTGTAGATATATAAGATTATTCTAAAATTCTGAAAAAGAAGAATAAAATGATAGGAATCAATCTACCTGATCTTCAGACTAATGGTAATAAGCTACATCAGTTAAGATGCTGTGGTATTGGCACAAAGATAGATACATAGATCAATGGAACAGAATAGAGGACCCAGAAGAAGAAGGGCATGACCTGCTGATTTTTTGGCAAAGTTGTTATTTTAAGCCACAGGTTTGTTGTAATTTGTTATGCCAGAAACTAAAAATTAATACAGGGTCCTCACTAATTATTAAAAATATATAAATGAGTCCTGAGGCCAAAAATTTGAGGACCAGTCTCCTGTGATCCTGGGAAAATATTTTAAATTTTACGAGCCCCTATTTCTACAACTGTGAAGTAAAGATAACAATTTTCTCCAAATAATAGGACTTTCTGAGTCTCAAATGAGATCATTCATTTAAAGTAGATAGCAAAATCCTTGGCATTTTGTTAGTGCTAATATGTGTTAGCTATTATTATTGACAGAACTATAGTCGGGTAGATCAGAGTCACAGAAGAAAAAGGAAGGTAAAGAAAAGTACTAAAAATGAATAAACACAGTAAATAAAAGTCCTAAAAGTATCTTTTTCTTTAATGAGCCAGATTTGACTGCAATAAAAATAAACTCAGCTAAGTGACCCTTCTTTTGAATCACTTTTTATTGTTGTGAAAATATTGATCTCTTGAAGCAGCTTACCCTCAAAGTTTATAAAATACCATAATTCTCAAAAACAACAACAACAAATCTCATACCAAAATTCTTATGGATTTGAGGTATAATGGCTGAACTTACATTTTTAATTTTATTTCATTTCTGCATATCTTGTAAGAGAGGGCTGGTATTTCCACAAATTTTCTTGGTGCTTAAGAGCACGTTTTTTTCTGAGCCTAATCTACTGCCATACCTTAGAAAGGATGAACATGAAAATATCTCCTTTCTTCACATCACTGGGGAGATCAGCTGTCATAATCTGTAGGAGCGGGGATGAGTACCTTCTTGTACAGAGACCAAACTGTACCTCACAACCCCAAAAGCAAAAGCACTAACAAGAAACAATTAAATCTTTAGCTTTCCATTACACCTTTCAGTCTCAAATCCAAGCTTCATGGAGGGTTTCTCTTTGTCATTCACATGTCCAACCATTAAATATATATTGAACAGGTACCATGCATAAGATAATTTTCAAGTCCCTGGGAATATGCTTCTAGCTTGAATAGGTCTACAGTTGAATGTTCACTACAGTCTAATCCTTAAGACCGCACCAGAAACTCAGCTCAATACTCCATATAGCACTTTGTACCACCAACGTCCTAATAGCCTAATGCCCTGATCTACGTCTGCCATAGTCAGTGCTCAGAACACATTTGAGTACATGGATAAGGGAATCATTAGCCAAACAGTCTCACTTCTATTGGTCTGGAAATTTACTATCCAACATGATGGTCACACGTGGTGGTTAAGTACTTGAAACGTGACTAATTCAGAGTGAGACATGCTGTAAGTAGAAAATGCACATCGAATTCCAATGACCTGGTCAAAAAATTTTGTAAAAGATTGCATTAATAATTCTTGTGTTAATTCTATGTTGAAATGATAATATTTTGAATATATTAGATTAAAATATTAAATACTTTAAAAGTTAATTCTGCTTCTTTCCCCTTTCAGAGCATGGCTAGCAGAAAATGTAAAACTTGATATGCAGATCACTTTTGTGGCTCTCATTATATCTCCATTGGACAACACTGGTCTACAATGATAGCCATGAACAACAAATTGTGATAAATACAGAGATGTGGATAGGTTAATTAATATCAGGGCCCAGGAGAAGAAGGAAGTACTTGGAATAATAAATTCAGATCCTGTCTCCCGGCAGCTCAGGAGAGAGATCGTTCCAAATTAAAAGAGGTGGCACCCACATGTCCAGCGAGGTGTTTAGTAGGAGCTAGGTGCCACATCCACACAGAGGATTTGGGAAGAAGTAGATGAGGAGCAAGTCTGCCACAACCACATTCCAGACCCCCTCAGAAACCGCATTCCTCCCCTTGATGTGTGACCCAAATGCTATCAGGATGTTGGGCAGCGATTAATGGTGACAGGTTTACGAGCACAGTGGTGCATAGGGATACAGACAAGGAGCTCCCCAGCCGCTCAGGAGGGACTTTTAACGGCCATTAAATCAATGCTGTGATATTTTATGTTTCACTCCAACCATCCTGGCTTCAGAAGGGCCGATTCAGAGAGGGATCCGCATATGCATGCATGAAGCTTCTCTAGAATTACAGTGGAGAGCTTTGATAGCAGGCTGGTTCTGCTTTGCTTTGGAAAACCGCCCAGGTGAGGAGCCTTGTCTTACCGTGGTTTTTCCCAGTGGGGAGAGGCTGCTTTTTGTTCGGCGTTCCTGATTTTTTTTTTTTTTTAACTTCGGATACTTCAAGTATGTGGATGTCAAGAAAGCCAAGGATGGCTTTGGTTGGTATGATTCCAAGACTTTTCCTGACCAGTGTTTTTGAGCCATACTGAGAAACAAAATTACCCATGGTAGAAACAGCTGACAGTACAGATGCTCACTTCTGTTCTCCGGTCTGGGGCTCTGGAATTCTGATGCTGATGGTCTAAGTAATTCACAGTGATTTGGGGTATTTGCCTGATAGGATAGATGAGGAAATGGAGGTCCCCGTAAGGAAAAGAGCTTGTTGGAATCTCCATTGAACTCTAACTTCTGGGGATGTCGACATCATGTTCTTAATGGCTCACTGAGATAAACCATGACTGGGCTTTGGTAAAATTGTTAAACTAAATATGTGGGGGTGTTTGGTGGGTGGCACTTTATAATCGTCAGTGCGTTCCTTGACTTGGAGGCTGATCCCACTCCTATCCTATGCTCAACTGTCTGCCAGAATAGAAGTTCCTTCTATAATCTCCCATCCCTCAAAACGTGTGAAATGGCACGTTAAATGATGCTTCCAGGAGATCGAGTTTAAGGGTGAAGTTAGCTTTGGAAACTAGGTTTTTGTTTCTTCATACGTACTTTTTGTTTGCTTACAGCAGGGCTTATCAGAGCCTTTAATATATTCATGCCATACAATTTATTAAACTACAGAAATCTCACAAAACTCTAGGTGGGGAAACAGTAAGATCTCTAGACTATTAAATGTTACAGTCTTTTAATATTAGTTCTGTGACCTCTGTCACGTGAGGGAAGGGTCATAGTAATGACTTAACCCCAGTTAATGGTTGAGGGAAACTAAGGTACAAGGGGTTAAGTCAGTTACCCAGAAAGACAGAACTAGTAAATGAGAAAACTTTTTCTCAAACTCAGGTCTTCAGCCACAGTATCTGAGACTTTTTCCCATTATTCTTTGTGTTGGTTTAATGGGAAATTAAGGAGCCTTATTCAGGAAACAATTTCTATTTTGTACTTTTCTTGTACTTCTCTCCAAATTACTTTGCACTTTTTTCTTTTCTCCCAGAACCAAGTAGAAGCCTGCAAACAAAAACATGCCAGTTTCCATACCTCAGATGTGACATCTGTGAATGAATTGGTTTGCCACCAGCCTGCTCTCAACCCTTCACCACTAACTGCGGATCCCATACTTTCTTGAATGCTAATTAGTATTTAACATAAAAACACCCCCCCACACACACATTTGCATGCATGTGTGTGTGCACATGTCCTCTAACAAAAAAAAATAAAAAATAAAACAGAACATGGAAATTGCATGATGACTTCAATTCTCACATGACTTCCAAGAATAGAATAAATTCAGGAATGAAGGGGCCCTTCTCAGTGACCAACCCAAGCCCCAGACCTTTCCATTCCTGTGAGATTGGTAGGCTCCCCGCCTTCCAAATTCAGCCCCATGAGAGTCAGATCTGATCAACAAAGTCTTTTTGGAACTTACCAATGAGGAGCACCCAGGATCAAGCATGCGTTTCTAAAAGTGGGTTAACAAACACCAGCCTCTTCATGATAATGTGTGATGTTGGCTCCTCCCCAACTCTTTAACCATGGTGGCCTCCACTTTTCTGGCAGCTGCACCACATGATGGAGTTCCCAATTTTTTATCCCCTACATCCACCAACACCTCTGCCTGGTGGGCCTGAGTGTCCTGAGCGTCATAAGTTGGCAGTCTTTCTGAACTGAGATTACACTTTTCTTTTTTTATAGATTTCTATTTCTTTTTATTCTTGTGTTTGTACCTCTGTGTGTGCATGTGTGCCTTGAGTACATGGGAGTGTGCATGCGCATGTGCAGGTGTGTGTGTACGGGCCCCACTGAGTGCATCGACAGGAGGCAAAGACATTTCTTAGTTCCTTAACACTATATTATAAACTTGTGTTCTCTCTATCTAAACACATTTCTGCAAATGACAAATGCAGTCATTAATTATTCAAGACCACAGCTATCCTGGCATCCACCACTGTGGAAACCCTTGTAGAAGAAAGTGACAGACTTGCACAGGGGAAGCAGGACCCAGGGATATTCCCAAACACCCCCCACAATATTGTCTTCCACTTCTACATCAAAGCAATCCACCACATGCTAACACTACAGATTAGTGGTTGGTAGCACCACAGCTTCGACACCCCTTGTTGATGAAGAACTCGTTACCTCAGTAGAGTTCCTGCTACGGTTTCAGGGTGGAAATCATTCTCTGTAACAGCTTCTGTTGGTCCTAAGTGGCTCTGTAGAGCTGTAAGGAGATAACCTGTCCCTTCTCCTACCTCATGGCATTTTATATCTTTCCTCAGCACCCTGCAAGAAGGAAAAACAACAAAATTGAGTTTTAGAAAATTAATAAACAACACCGCTTTTCTTTTGCAACAGTTAGAACTTATTAAGAAATAAGATTCCAGGGGCGCCTGGTGGCTCAGTCAGTTAAGTGTCTGCCTTCAGCTCAGGTCTTGATCCCCCCGTCCTGGGGTGGAGCCTTGCATCATATTTTCTGCTCAGAGGGGGTCTGCTTCTCTCTCTCTCTCCCTCCCTCTACCCCTCACCACTGCTAATTCTATCTCTCTCTCTTTCTCTCTCTCAAATAAATAAAATCTTAAAAAGAAAAAAAGTAACGAGATTCAAGAAACACACCAATGAAAGTAAAACACCCCAGATTTGTTACTGACAAAAGCTTATGCGGAAGGTAAATTGGGTCAGCATCCTTAAGGGCTTTATTTTATCTCATCTCTGAACTAAATGTACCGACCCACATAGGCAGCACTGGGTCACTGCTGAGCTCTCCCCAGGTCCTGACCCCAGTCTGGGCAGAGACTGCCTCTATAAACAAACCCTTGGGAAAATGCAGATGTGTAGGTTCTGTGGATAGGGTTGGCTCTGAAAGAGGTTAGCTCTGGCGGGGCTGAGATGAGCCAGGCCAGTTTTTTGTTTTTTGTTTGTTTTTTGTTTTTTTTTTTCCCCCTCTCAAACAGCAATCATGTAAGTGAATATTCATCCTCTGGGGAAGAGAGAGAGTAAAATCAGGGAAAAACAGTAAGTCTCTTTCTCCTCTTTTGCAGCAGAATAGGATTTCCTTCCCTCCGTGGATACTTGAGTTGTGGAGCAGGGCATCACCCCTCCCCTTCCCTAGCAATTGTTAGCTCTCCTTCAGCTGTCCTCATTAACTCATAATCCTGGTTGACCTTCTCTGAAAGTCACTTGTGGTTCACATTTCCCTTTTACCCGGGAAGCCTGAGAGTAGATAAAACCATGATATCTAGGCAGAGAAGAGTCCAGTTGAGGAAACTGAGGTCCAGAGTGATTAAGGGGCTCCTTCAAGATCATACACTCGCACATCAAACCCATGCCTCTTCCCCACTGGGGTTTTTTTTTTTTTTTTTTTTTTGCCACAGCACCTCTGGCTGCCATGCTGCCTCCCCAGGTGAGGACCATTAGCAGAGCAGGCTATTGTTACAGTATTATCTGTCAAATGAAATAATGATTCTGAGACTCTGGCAGCCTGAGCCAGATGAAAACTGGCAGCCCCAGGAGGAGAGAGCATTTGACTCAGCACAGTCCCTTAATCCATCCTGCCTTCTACTTTCCCCTCACAGGGCATGGGGAGAGGCGTAATCTGTCTCTATTGCCTTAGCAAATAAGCAGATGTAGAAAGAAGGCTGAGAGCAGAGGACCAGAAAAGAAAGCAAAATGGAGGGATCTGTTTATTAAAAAAAGCTTTTGATCGAAGGGGAGAAAAATGAGAACAAAGGGAGAAAAACGAGACAGAATGGTTAAAGGGAGGGGGAAAGTTTCATTGTGCCAGAGCCCGAGAATAAAAAAATAGGGAAAGGGAGTCAGCCCTCATTAATGGAATCCCACGCCTTGCACACCCTTGGCGGTGACATCCATGAGAATCTTGTTCAATTGGCTTGGTTTTGCAGCCAATCGGAAGCATAGCACTAAACGTGATCTATTTTAAATGGATTGCAGCTGAATTATTTAATTCGAAATTTAGCTGGTGCCACAGGCACTGGAGAGGGAGCAAGAAGAATGAACAAAATTATTTCATTGGAAAACGGTTTAATTTTTAATTACGAGATGGAGCACTTCGGGGGGATGAGGTGATTGGTCCATGAAAGCTCTGTCTCCTGGATTCATGTGGTGTCATGACAGGTACGTCAGCATATTTAATTATCCTGTCCTGGTGTCTGTCCACTGATTCTAGGAATTAACACGGAGAAGGGGCGCAAACAGCATCATTATAATAATAACAATGGTAATTGCAACTCATGTTTGTGCAGAAGAAATTTCCATTGATTTTCTTCATTGTTATAGATACCATAAGGTAACACTGAAGTCTTTTTGTCTTTTTTTATAAAAAGAGGAAAGGGTACAAAGCCCTTTGGGATAGTAGAAAATGCACTCCAACTGGGAATGAGCAACACAGGGTTCTGTCTTTGTGGTTGCTACCATAACTATAATCGTGCTGCCTTGAACAAGTCACTTTACCTCCCTGTGCCTCAACTTCCTTAATATATAAGGAGACCATTTGGATCTGGGGACCTTTATGATCCCTTCCAACTTTAAAATGTACCACTCATATGTGATTCTAAACCCACTTCTCTGTAGGTGAGACTCTTTGGGAATCCAAAGAAACATTTCATTCTACTAAATACCATTCTTATAATGCATCATATAACTCTTTACTGAGCGGTACTACACTGTGGTCCAAATGACCACTCAGAGTTAGGCAGACTAGGATTTGAATTCAGGTTACAGTAGTTCATAGCCTGTGAGTCAGGTTAGTTATTTCTCTGAGCTCTATCTTCCTAAAATGGAGAGAATGGTAGTATTGGTGACTGTTGAACAATGCAGAGGTTGGGCTGTCAATGCTCCGTGCAGTTAAAAATCCACATATAACTTTTGACTCCCCCTAAATTCAACTACTAATAGCTTATTGTGACCAGAAGTCTTACTAATAACATGAACAGTCAATTAACACATAATTTTATATGTTCTCTATATTATATGCTGTATTCTTACAATAAAATAGAGGAACACAGTTATTAAGAGAATCATAAGGAAGACAAACCACATATAAATTACTGTAAGGTATTTATTAAAAAGTTCATACAATCAAGAAACTGACAACCTACTGAATGGGAGAAGGTATTTGCAAATGACTTATCCAAAGAAGGGTTAGTATCTGAAATATGTAAGGAACTTATGAAGCTCAACACCAACCATCATCATCATCAACAAAATCATCTAATTAAAACACAGGCAGAAGACATGAATGGACATTTCTCCAAAGAAGACATACAGGTGGCCAACAGACACATGAAAAGATGCTCAATAACACCAGTCATTAGGGAATTGCAAATCGAAACTACAATGAGATAGCACTTCACACCTGTCAGCATGGCTAAAATAAAAATACAAGAAACAATAAGTGTTGATGTGGATGTGGAGAAATAGGAACCCTCTTCTTGCACTGTTGGTGGGAATGCAAACTGGTGCAACCATTCTGGAAAACAGTATGTAGGCTCCTTAAACAATTAAAAATAAAATTACCATGTGATCCACTAATTCCATTACTGGGAATTTACCCAACGGATACAGAACAGTACTTTGAAAAGATTTTTGAACTTCTGTGTTTATTGCAGCATTATTTACAATAGCCTAATTATGGAAGCGGTTCCTGTGTCCGTCAATAGATAAATGGACAAAGAAGATGTGATTTATGTACACAATGGAACGTTACTCAGCCATAAAAAAGAATGAAACCTTGCCATTTGTGACACCATGGGTGCCTCTAGAGAAAGTAATACTAGGTGAAATAAGCCAGTCAGAGAAAGATAAATGCCGTATCATTTCACTCATATGTGGAATTTAAGAAACAAAGCAAATGAACGAAGAAAAAAAAAAAAGACAAACAAAAAATGGACTGTTTACAATAGAGAACAAACTGATGGTCACCAGAGGGGGGGGGGGGTGGAGGATGGGTGAAATAAATGAAGGGGATGAGGACCACCGTGGTGAGCACTGAGTGATGTATAAGATTATTGAATCACTGCATGTACACCTGAAATTAATATAACACTGTATGTTAATTATACTGGAATTAATTTTTTTTAAATTGTCTTTATGTAGATGTGTGCCACTCAATCTCATGTTATTTAAGGGTCAATCGTACTTATTTCAAGGTTTGTGGTAAAAATCAAATGAAGTGGTCCATGTAAAGTGTTTAAAAGTTCTATTCGATAAATACTAGCACCATGTGTCAGCAGTAGCATCATTGTTGTCATCATCACCGTCCTCCTCCTCATCACCTTCATCAGCATCACCATCATGACGTGCTGGGTTCTCTCATAGATATTAAGAATATGGAGTTAAATAAGCTGTAGCTCCTATTATCAAAGGGACATTAATGTTCTAAAGAAAACAGACAGAAACCATAAATGTTGTCATTCCGGTTTGAACAAGGAGCTCTGAAACTGCAGGGGAAAAAAAGGGACGCCCAGGCCCATGAAGATCACATGACTTGCCCAAGATCATCCAGCGTGTTATCCATAGTATCGGAACAAGAAGCCCCATGTTCTCTCCTCTGTCTCATTAAAAACAAACACACAAAGAAACACAACCCAAAAAAGCCTTACAAGAAGATATTTCAAGAAACTAAATAAAGTTAATATCCTGAGTCTAACCTCTGCAAATCGTCCAATTGCCTCTTCTATTTTCCTATACCTCGGGGACTGTCGAGTCAAGAGTTTTACTGTTTTCTGTTAGCAACTCAATTTGGAATCAATAACAAATGGTGCAAAATCGATACATTCATATACATCTGTGTAAGTTCGTGGGAGTGTGTAAGCACCAACATGTAGAAATACGTGTGCCGTAGTTACATGTAGCTGTACGCAGTAGTACATACTTGATCCCTAAGCACAAGCATTAGCGGATGCTGGAGCACATGCACACGCCCATGTGCACGTCCATATGTGGCCATGCATATATTTATACACAGGCATGCATGTGTTCAAACATACAGCTACACAGATACATATGCACAGAGGGTGTTTTGACAACACTGTGAACAGCTCCAGCAGCAAACACCGTGGAGGTTCCTCTAATTTCATGCAGCAATTGTCAGTAAACTTTGGTTCTGGTTCAGGAGGGGCTGGGATCTCCAGCTGCACCAGGGCCCTAGCTCTTAATCATCTTAAGTTAATTAAAACAATGTTTTAAAACATCAGTTTTCTGTCTTAACTGTACAACCTAAAATAGTTTGTACTTCTTTTCAAGTAAATCAGAGAATGCTAGGTTAAGAATAGAACTTGACAATGGGTCTCAAACTTCAGTGTTCTAACAGCTCCAGGGGCGTGCTTAAGATGCCAATCCTTTATCCTCAGTTTGAGATTCTCAGTCTGAGCCCAGGGATCTGCAGTTTACATCATCTGTGACTTACGTGTTGGTAGTTCATGGACTACCTTTTGAGAAGGACTCAACTTGAGATTATCTAAAACTCTTCATTTTGCAAACGTAAATGGAGATCCCAAATGGTGAAGTGACTTTGCAGAGTTCCACCACAGTTAATGGCAGGATGGACTTTGGAGCATAGACCTTGTGCCTGTTTCTCAACAATTTGGTGTGTGACATTATTATTTAGCCTGTATGAATCTCTTACCTTCCAACAGGATTTTAAGCATCCTAGGGTAACTTCATTCTCCTAGTTCTCTCTCTCTCTCCTTAAGTAGGTTCCATCTCAACATGGGGCTTGAACTCACAACCCTGAAATCCAGATCTGAGATCAAGAGTCGGAAGTTCCATGGAATGAGCCACCCATTCACGTCTCACCTCCCCTCCGTCTGCAAATTCTCTCCCTCTCTTTCTATCCCTGTCTCCAGCTCTATCTCCATTATTGGAATACACAGGATACACCAGGTGAAGAGAGCAAGCAGTAAAGAAATGCACAAGAAACATATCTTGATGGGAAAATATCTTCAGTGGACTGGATTAGGAAGAGAGTGAGGAGTTACTGAGTTCCTATTTTGAGATAGGTAGTATTTTAGAGCTGTGACTGGCTGCACATAACAGAAAACCTAACTAGAGTGGCTCAGACTAATAGAAGTTTATTTTTCTGGTCAAATAAAAATCCAGAGTGAGGGCTTGTGTTGACAACTTGACAATATTGAGACTGGTGTCTGTATATTAATTGTTGTCTTTGCCATTTCCTTACGTTGATTACCTTGTGATTGCAAGATGGTTGCTGCGGTTCCAGGCATCATGTTTGAAATCAAGGCAAAAAGAACGCTGAGGAAACACACCAGTTTCACTTTTCCCTTTTATTGAGGAACAAAAGTTGTCCTAGAAGATTTCATCAGGCTTTGGCTTATGTATAACTGGGAAAGTATTTAGCTAGAAATTTGCTCTCAGAAATAAAATGGCTTGTCTTCAGCAAAGATGAGGAAGGAATGGCTTTGGGATATTTCGCATCTTCACACTTTTATCATGATGGAGAAGGGAAGGAATGATCCATGTGGTATAAAGACAAAACAGTAGGCCCTTCTTTGCCAATATTTTGTAGGTGATGATAGGAAAATTGTGTTTTAATCCAGCAGGCAGTATTCCAAGCTTCCCTTGTATACCAAGAACTGAAGTAGGTGCTGTAAACATAGGATAGAAATAGACATGGTTCAAGTAATGGTTACAGTTAAGGACACAACCATGAGAGCAACCTTGAAATTCAATATCATATGGGATACAGTGGAAACAGAGTGTTCTATTTTTGCATGTCATTTCCATGTCCCTTTAAGTATTGATTTGCTCTCTGTATGTCTTAGGATAAAGAACTAAAACCTACAAGGCTCAATATGATCAAAACTGGGACCACTTTCCTCATACTGTGCATTCATTTATCACAACATTTCTTTAATTACTATAATGGGTCTAGTTTCTTCCTACTTCAGACCCTTTACACATACTACTCCCTCTGTCTAGAACGATGTTTTATCCATCTCCTTAACACATTTCACCTATAAATCCCTGCTCCTTATTCAGATCTCACTTCTCATATGATATCTAGCCCCTTAGATGAGGACGTACCCCACCCTCTTAGCATTCATAGTGCCCATCACATTTTACAAATATATGCTTGTATTAACGATTTGCTTAATATATATTTCTTACTCTATACTTCAGACTCTGTGAGGGAGGAGGCTACATATACTTGGATAACCATCTTACCTCCATCCCCTCGCACATAGTAGGTACTCAGTAAACTTCTATGAAATTGATGGACATATGACTGGGTAGAATGAAGCCACAGGTTCTACTTAGGCTTCATGAGGGATATAGTATTTGAACTTGTCCTCCTCGATCCTTGATTTTCCCATCTGTCAAATGGGTAGGCCACAATGATGATTGCTCAGGGCTTGTACATCCTTTTTCTTTTCACTGAGACCCACTCCTGGGCTCTGACCGCAACACTGCCTTTCTGTGTGATAGTGGGTAACATGCTTGACCACTCTCAGCCTCAATCTCTTTCTCTGTGAAAGGAGTAGAGATGATCTCTAACGTTCCTCCCAAGCCTGAACCATCAGTGAGTTTTTGAAACTCCAGAAGGAACATGAAAATCACAGGACGAGAGCCGGAGGGATTCTGCTGAGTTGTGGGTTTTGCAGGTGTATCTCAGCAGGTTCCCGGGAGCCATTCTTGAAGGGACTCAGCGTGTTACCTGGACTAATTTATAAAGGAAATGAAAAGGAAATGGACTCATTATAATGAACACCATTAATTCACCGCTCTAGACTTCACTGTTTGAACAGCAAGTATCAAGCCATTCAATTGTCATCTGTCGATTGAATTCTGCTATTTTGCCTGTTGGAAATGACCAGCCAACACAACAGCGTGCAGACGACGACATGACTACTAATTAGCATATATATTGTTTGTCCTGGTATAAATTTATGGCAAACAGAAATATTTTACACTCCAGTAAAGTTAATAAATGAAGCTTTGGGCTATAAAAATTTCATGTTCTTTTGTGCAAAGGTCAATTATAAATAGTTAAGCACATATTCATTCGAAAGTGTGAGGCCTTGCAGCCAGGAGAATGAAATATATTCTGGTCAATTTACACTCTGGCTGGACTTGCCTTTCATTTTATAGCTTTGGTGACATCCCTTCTTGCTAGTCCTCACTGTCTGGTTCCTAAAGAACTCCCCTGCCTGGAGGGACTGAGTGGAATGAGTATGTGCATGTTCCTAGGTCTGGTTTAACACCAAGAGTGTGTTCAAGAAATGTTGACTTAAAGTGAAGGGGACCACCCATGGGAGAAAAGGGGGAAGAGATCCAAAATCACTCCTAAATCCCATTCTTTGCTTATCACAAGGACACTGGACTAGAGTCATAGATATGGGTTCTTGTCCTAGTTCTTCTACGAGCCAGCCAAGCAAGCTAAGCATGACTATTCTCCTCTCTCTAGACCTTGGTTTTCCCATCTGAAAAGATGGGGGGGAAAGGGGCAGGGGGATTACATCAGTATGCCAGTAATCCCATGCTGCATAACAAAATACCCAAATGTAGATTGGTTTGTTGTTTTAAAACTGTAATCATTTTATTACATCTCGTGATTTTGTGGGTGAGGAAATGAAGATGGGCTCCATAGCAAACCTTCCTTTTCTGTCTCAGGGGCTGTCCCTCAGCAGTGCTTACCTGGCAGATAGGCTGGTCTGAGGAGTGCAAGGCACCTTCTCTCACTTGTTTGGTGCCTCGGGGGTATGGCTGGAAGGCTGTGCTCTGCCGAGACTGCTGACTAAGGCATCTGCGTGTGCTCACATCTCCAGCATGGCATTGTCAGGATAATCAGACTTTGTACACGGCAGCTCAGGGGTCTAAGGGAGTTTTCCAAGGGACAGGAGGGAGATGCTGCCAGTTTCCTACAGTCTGCATCCAGAAACTGGTACAGCACCATTTCTGCCACATTTTCTCATACCAGGCAATCACAGGGACTCCCCCAAGTCAAGTAGAGGCAACATAGACCCCACCTCTTGAGAAGAGCAAGCTCAGAGCTCTTTCAGCCACCTTTAATCTGCTACTATCCATGCTTTTGATCTTTTTTTTTCCATATTAAAATGTGTTGCATGGAAAAGGATTGGCCGGACAAGTACATTTCTGACTAGTGGGTCAGAAAGCTGAGCAATTTTTTTAAACTACTGGACACCTCAGAGCTTTTTACTTCTTCCTTCATTCTCTCAACACTTATGTTTACTTGTGAGGCTACAGAAATGTAGCAGTGAACAAAATGGGACTTATTTTCTATTGGGAAGGAGGGATTAGGCAATAACAAAAGAAATGCATTATGTCCCGTTCTGGTGTGTATTATGAAAGCCTCACTGACATGGAATAACAAGATTTACATTTTCAGATGGGGCAGGCAGAGGGTTGAGAAAAGCGTATGCCAGCAAGTGGCTGAGCAGTGAGAAGGTCAGCCATCCAGAGAGTCTGCACGGGAGCAACAACAGGCTCCAACGCCCTCCGAGTGGGTGCATTTTGGGCCAAAATGGCTGGGATGGAGTGAAGGGGAACCTAAGTGCATAACGTTGAGTCAGAGAAGCAGTCAGGGCCTTGGGAGCTCTGAAAGACTTTGGAATTTATTGAAGGTGTAATGGAAAACCACTGGAGCCTCATGGGTAGAGTTAGGATGCAATTTGACTTTCAAAAGATCTCTCTGCCTGCTCTATAGGTAGTAAACAAGAAGGAATACACAGGATGGGGACTAGTTAAGAAGTCATTGCAGTATTCCAAGGGAGAGATGATAAAGTTGCCATAACCAGTAATCGAGATGGAAGTGGAGAGAGGCATCTGGACTTGGAAGATGTTGTGGAGATAGAGCCAACAGGATTTGTTGATGGATGGAAGGTGGGGTGTGGATAAAGAGACCAGAGAGAAGTGCCTCCTAGGATTTAGGTCGATGCAGCTGTGGAACTTCAAGTTCTACTTGAAGTTCAACTTCAAGAGAAGTAGACTTCAAGAAGTGAGTGTCTGCTATGACTGTCAAGGCGAACACTTCCAGACAAATTCTGAGGACCAGAGTTCCAAAGGACACGAATCATTTAACACTGATGAAACCAAAGGATGGAGGTTAAACAATGGGGTGAGCTTATGGAAGAGCACTGGAGGATGATTTGGGGAGGGGGTTGCAGGTCAGTGTAAGCCTTCTGTGCTTGCTAATTGGGCATCTGCTGAAATCAGGCAATGACCCTCCCAGAGACTAGGAAATAGGTGCACTATCTCCTTAGATGAGCATTTTGAAGGGATGGCTCCCCAGGCTCTTGAAAAAGACATTCCTGGGCTGTAAACCTTGCAACAGTCTGGGAGAAGATTTACATCTCAAAGGGACAGGAGGAATTTAAGACTGGAAGTTTTCTGAAGTAAATGCTCTAAGAAAAGGGACATCATGCTCGGAAAGAAACCCATCTACGGTTCAGTCAGACTGAGGGCCATGTTAAGGCATTCCTGGTCAGGCCATTATCTGAGGCTTCCAGGTTTGAAGATTCCAGCACTCTAGATGGCATCCTAGCACCCCGGATCTGTTCTGCCACAGACCGTCTGCACGACCCTGCACTGCCATACTAGATTACCTCTGTCTCCACCTTTTCATTCTTCTACCTCAAAGCCCTTGCACCCTGGAATTTTATTCCTGGAAGGATCTTCTCCCAGATACCTGTGTGTTTGCCTTCCTTATCTCCCGCTAGGGTTCCGCCTCGGTGAGGCCTGCCCTGACTACAGTATTTAAAGCAGCAACTGTCCCTCTGTTGTTCTCTGTCCCCTTTAGCCCTAATGTGCTATAACATTTATTTATTATGTTTCTTATTTGTGATGTGTTGCCTTATGTCATAACAGCAGCTTTATGGGCCACATAATGTAGCCCATCACAGAATTACTTATGATTAAAAAAAATTTAAAATAAAAAAACACTACAAGGACAACACCAGAGGAATAGTTAAGAAAGCTGGTACTTCTGTTCAGGGGAATAGTATGCAGCCATTGTCATGATGTTTCTGGAGAAAAAAAATCTATCAGGAAAGCATGTCTATGGAGAGGATAATTTAAAAGAATCTGACTATAAAATGACAAGTAGGTATTATATTATAAAATCCAAAATTTAAAAAAAACTATGAATATGAATATGAATAGAAAAAACATTGGAAGGAAACATGTCATGACATTCATAGATGATATTTTATATCTGTATCTATGTATCTATATTTATGCATTTATATTTATCTGGGTGGAAAGGTGTCTACCTACATATGTATGTAGATATATAATGTTTTATTCTTTTCTTAACTTTTTTTTCAATTTTTAAATAATAAGCAGGTTTGTTTTTAGTATGAAAAAGTAAAATCTTTTAAAAATTAAAGACTCTGTGAGACCCCAAGATTATAAACTTCCTTATTCCCAATTTGGGACATATCCATGGCGACCAAACTGCTTCGGCCCTTATCACAGGCCCTGTCTTGACGTGTATGGAGTGCACGTATGACATGTGTTAAGAGTGGAGAAAGCTGGAACCTGTCTTTTGAATTGTTAAGGGGGGGTGGAGAAGCAGAAGTCTGGGCAGAAGACACTTGAGGAAGACAAACCACAGCCGGCAGTTTGCGGCAGAAGCACACCCGTGGGGCACTTGGGGTACCCTCTGTGCTGCAGAGTCGAGCTAGGTATGCAATGGAGCAGGTATTATCAATATTAGCCCAGTAACTAGGCAACTAAAAGATTTGCAAAGAACGCACAGCATCATGCGAAATGCAGAGATGTGGTTTAAGGAGGCATGGTGGGGATGAGCAGCCCCGTGACTCATGGAAACAGCAATCTGTCATCGGTGCTACCCACCGCATGTAGGAGACAAAAGTATAGACACTGCAGAAGTGTGCCAGTGAACTGAGTGATAAGCACAGACGGGCGAAGACCAGAATGACTTCACTTTAATTATTCTGTGTCTTTCTCTAAGCAAAGTCTGGGGGTATTGTTCTCCTAGTTTTCTTTGTTTCCCTCTGTTTATTTTCCAATGCCAAAGTCAATTTTTCTAGACTGTCTTCTTGACCAAAGGAAAGGCCCTGGTTTATTGAATACCTACTAGGTGTCAGCTGTTATCCACGGTATCTTTTAAAATTCTCCATTACCAACAGTGTGGGCATGATTATCTGTCTCATAGCAGACATAAGTAAATTAAGACAAACCAGAGGTGGTGGTGCAATTTCATTATAAGATTACACATTAGTCACTGTAGAATCTTTGTATGCAACCCCTGCCTGCCCAGCCTTACTTACTGTCTGTCCCCGGCTACACTGCCATGAAGTTATACATAGATGTTGAATGTTTCTCCGATGTTTCTCTTCCAGCTGGGTTCAGGGAGTCTTCAAAACCTGTTGTTCAGAGTTGGGGAATTACAGATGATTGCAAAAGGAGCCGCGGCGTTTGGTATTGGGTCTGTCGATTGTCCAGGCTGTGCACTGATGTGACAAGTTCACATGCTTCTCAGCATTCAATTTTCTAGCAAAATGGAAAATGCAATTACAGTATTCAGCAAAATATTGTTGTTGGTTCAAAAATAATTAAGCATCTTATTAAATCTCTATTTTACCGAGTAGAATGTAGAAACTCTGCAGGGCTTCAGGAGAGAAAAGCAGGGGCTGCCCTGAAAGGGGGTGTGTGTGTGTGTGTGTGTGTGTGTGTGTGTGTGTGTGTGTGTATGGGGGCAGTACATCTCCAGGGGGTTAGAGTTAATAACCTGAGTTCTTAGGAGAAAGGGCTGCAAGGCGACTCCTTTATAGGGCAGACTCTCTTATTAAGAGTTTAATGCTAAAGTTGACTGAAGCTAACTTTCTATTACAATAGCTTTGGAACTTTTTTCCTCGGGATCCACTTTCACTGCTTGACATTAAGGGACTTGGCTGCAGGGAGAAAATCCAGGAGGTGAAACACCAGTTGGGGGGTGCTTAGCCTGTCAAGGAGAAGAAGAGAAGCGTCTATCAGAAAGAACCAAAAAGACTGAGCATTTACTGTGCACCTACTATGCTCCAGGCACTGGATAAGGATATTCTCCATTTTATTTAGAGAGAAAGAAGGCGAGCCATTAATGTCCATGAATAGAGTCCCTGATTACTGAGGATCTTTTCTGTGCCAGGCACCATGCAAAAGCAGTTACCATGCAGCCTCTCACTGATTGCCACAACAGCCCAAATAGACATTCAGCAGACAAGGAACTAGAGTACAAAGAGATGTGTAAGTTGCCTGTGCCACATGGGTAGTGAATAGGAGAGATGCTATTGATTTCTAGATCTTCTTTCTGGATCTTCTTCTTTGACTGCTGTTTTTAATTGGCGGCTAAGAAAACTTAAGTTCAGACACTAAAGAATTTATTCTGCAGTAAAAAACACCTCATGCAGGGCCCTGGGTGGCTCAGTCAGTTAAGTGTCTGCCTTCTCCTCAGGTCATGATCTCAGGGTCTTGGGGTCAAGGCCTGCATCCGGCTCCCTGTTCAGTGGGGAGTCTGCTTCTCCCTCTCCCTCTGCGTTTCCCCTCCGTCCCCATCTCGCCACCGCTCATCCTTGCTCTCTTGCTCTCTTGTGTGTTCTTTCTCTCAGATAAATAAAATCTTAAAACAAAAACACCTCATGCAACATTGTAAGTTTAAAGTGAAACAAACCTTATTTCAAAACCTATGAATGGTAGGCAGTTTACTTTGCCTTTCTGAGGCTCTGTTTCTTCACCAATGATGTCACATCACCCCACTACACCATACTCTGAATTTAAGCTCTGGTTTCCTCCAGACTGGGAGATAGAGTTTGCTGTTGGATACAGGACATTAGTGTTGGAGACGTGGTCTGATCCTTCCTTCTTCATTTCCTAGTTGTGTGATCCTAGGCAAGCTGATTGGTCCTTTTGAGCTTCAATATCTTTATCTGTAAAATGAGGCTATTGCTTCCTTTGTTACCACACTGTTGGTGAATATTATAGGGGTTATAGTATTAGAAAGTATCTAGCCTGTTGTCTGGCTAAAATATCCAGTAGATGCTGATTCTCAACATTGGAAAGTTATCAAGGTTATTTCTATGGTACATGGCTTCCTACTTACTTATTTTTGTACTCACTAAATATACCAAGCATTGCAACATTTTCTTGCAATATTTTCATTTCTTAAGTGTCTGCATTCATAATTATAAAAATATGTTCTATGTCCACTGTAGAACATAGAGATTAGAGCAAAGCACTGTACCTACCCTTCCTTTCATTATTGTGGGAGAAATATTATGAATATAGTATTAGTTCAGAAGTCATGGTTCACTGAAATCCCTAGAGGAGAGAGCTGTAAATGTTTTTGAATCTCAAATTGCTATAGCCATCAAGGACCAGGCATCACCAGGGAAGAACCAAGAGATAAAGGTCAGGTTGAAAGATGCAGAAACCCTTAATGCCAGAGGGACTGTCTCTCAAATTGAGAAGTTTCCTAACCTTTCCCATCAAGAAGGCATTGCTAGTGAACCTACATTAATAACTGTTGACCAAACAAGTTATAAACCCCAATGGATTAAAAAAATATATATGTTTCATTACTTAAAATAAAACCTTAAGTCTTCCACCTTCCTTAACCCCAAGCAGAAGCCACTAAATATGATTTTTCCTTCCCTCTCAACTTTGTCAAAGTTGAAAATCAATCTGTCTGATTCACCTTGAATCTTGAGCTGCATATTTTTAGCAGCATAAGAACCTATGTTGCCAGCATTGCTAGGAAAAAGGCAGATAACACCCACGGTGTCCTCTAGCCAGAAGGAGGGCGGGAGGCTCAGAGGAGCAGAGTGCCTGCAGCTTGGATGGTTCACCAGCCTCGATTTTTAACCAAGGAGCATGCTGGCTGGGGCCCATGACTGAAAGACCAAGGGCCAGGAATTAGAATTTTCATACTAGATCTCTGATCTCAGGCCATCAGTTCTTTACTGATCAAGATCAGTATGGGAAAAGTGTTCAGAGTAATACAAAGAGCTCAGCTCTTGTATATTATTACTATAATTAATACCAAGCAGCATCTATTAAGGAATGGATGGAATGTGTAGTAGGAATTATAATAGTTAATACTCATCTGTGCTTACTGTGTGCCACTCACTGTTTTAGGTATTTGACCTTTGTTGACTCATTTATTATCATAACATTTCATAGATGAGAAAAACAAAAAACAAGGAACTGAGAGGTTGATGAACTACCAGGTGCTGTGTCATTAATTATACTACGATTTCAAGGGAAGGGTATTCTTGAAACCCTAATTTAGTAGATGAAAAAAAATGAAGGTGACTTCCTTGAGATCACACAGCTTGCCTGAGACAGAACTGATAGACTCTGAGCCCACAGGGTAGAAATTTTTGCTAGATTAATCTGAAGACTTCCCAGAGGGTATGAGGTTGTATAGAGCTTTGAAAGATGGTACAAACCATATTGAAGCGTGTATCTTGTTAAGATTCAGAAGCCTGGATTTTCACATAGCTTCTCCTGAAGATTTTCAGGATGGCCCACAGTCCCTGTGCTGTATATAAGCCTAGAATTGCCAGAAAGGTCAGATGTTAAAATAAACTCTGCCTGGAACTTTCTTCCCCTTGATGGGTCCACATGGCAAACTCCGGTTATCTAATTAATCAGCCCTCACATCAAGGGTCATCACTCTCAGAGGCCATGTCTTCCTCTCCTTCTGTCCTTGGGGAAGATTTTTTCCTCTTTTTAATTTGCCCCCACGTTTTCTTTACCTGCTGCCCTTGAGATCCTTTGTGGGAAGCCCTATCTTCTTCACTGAAGTGAGAAGAGCAGAGTCTTGCCTCAGAGATGTCCTCAACCTTGTTGAGGGACAGTCACATAGTTGACACTTGGCGAGTGTTTAATTCATTGTAGAAGTGGCTTCTTCTCAATCCCAGCAATGTTCTCCTCTCCTGGTATAAAAGACAGCTGATCATTAATTGCACAAACACTTATTGGGGTACTCTGAGCCAGACACTGTGGCAGATGTAGGGGATAGTGCTGTAAACGTGATGGAATGGATATAATTGATAGAACGTGCAGTCAGTGAACAACTTGTGATGTTTATCCATTTGGGTCCCCCCCCTGCAATTCATATGTTAAAAACGGAACTCCCAAGGTATTGGTATTAGGAGCTGGGGGCCTTTGGGAGCTGACTAAGACATGAGGACAGAGCCCTCATAAGTGAGATTAATGCTCTTATAAAAGAGACTCAAAAGAGCTATCTTGCCCCTCCTGCCATGTGAAGTTACAGCAAAAAAAAAAAAAAACAAAAAAAAAAAAAAACAAACAAACAAAAAAAAAAAAAACAGTCATCTAGGAAGCAGGTTCTCACCAGACACAGAATCTGTCAAAGCCATGATCTTGGGTTTTCCAGCCTCCAGAAGTGTAAGAAGTAAATATTTGTGACTTATAAGCCACCCTGTGCTTTTGTTATAACAGCCCAAATAGACTAAGACATCCATATATCCACTAAATCATTCATCAAAAATCATAAGCATTTATTATATGGCATGGACCATGCAAAGTGCTGAAATATAATCTTGAACAAGATCTGACCCCTGCCCCTAAAATACTCATACCCTAGCCAAATCCCCAATCATAATGAGTGAACACAGCCCTGGGATTTTAGCTACAAATATAGGACAGGAGATTGAAGCAAACAATCTTGCCTGTTAGGGCTGCAGTCTGGCTGCCAAGATGTCCTCACAGCTCCCTATTTCCTCCTGGGAAAAGGGCACCATGGTTCCCAGGGTACCGGGCAGCAGTGACATTTCCTCTGGCTATTAATCAGCACCTTGCCAGTGATTCTGCAGCAGTACCATGGGGACAGCGGCATGGAGGGGGCCTCAGATGCTATTTACTATGTCTCCTGAGAAAGTCTCTGACCTCAATTTCATTTCTTGTTTTTATTGACCCATTTCATGCTAGTGGAGTGAATTTCAAGGCCCTTTAGGGACAAATCAGCTTCTCTTGTCCTTGTTAAATGGACATACTCTGTGCACTCATGGCTGGACACAGCCTTATCATTGGGGAGATAAGGTCTGAAGTGCTTGGTTCAGCTGCAGTCACCCAGACTGTGCCTATGTCTTCAGAAATCAGGCTTCAGTGGCTGCATTTTGTGAGCAGAATCTAGGGTGGGCTCCACATTCTGAGCCTAGTTTGAAACAGAGGGAGGGCAGACAGAGTGATTCTGTCCCTATATTCAATTATACTTGGGTTTCTCCCAGAGACAGCCCCACGTTAAGGAAGACTGCTGACAGGAACTGTATAGGACAGGAAGAATTGAAGGCAGAAAGAGAGGAAGTAACAGAGGAAGAGGAAGAAGACCTAGGGGTTTGAGAGCATGATCAGGCAGGGAAGATTCCCAAGAGAAAAAGACAGGACATTGAAATGAACCACTGGGATGGATGCATCAGTCAGGGTGGACTGTTATGTTGGAGTAACAAACAATGCTGAAATCTCAGTGGCTTAAATCAACACAAATTTATTTCCCATTTAAGGTGCATGTGTATTGTGAGTCAGAAGGAAGTCATGGTCATTGCTGTCATTCAAGCATCCGGGTGGCAGAGAAGGCAGCCTCACAAACACTGCTGGTCACCATGTCTATGGGAAACTTGAATTCAGAAGGGTCTCACACGAGCAGTTCAATGCTCTGAACCTATGAACAGATTGTCCATACTGCATCGGGTGACCTCGATACATGGCTCCACAATCCCCAAAGGGGCCAGAGCCATGTGTTGAGGAGTCAGAGAGCACTGATGCCTAATTCAGGGGACCTGGGAGTGGAAGGGGAATCCCTCAGAGGTGCTTATATGTGTATATTGTCTCAGAAGTGGACAGGTCTCCAAACGCTCTCTGATCAAGATTCTAGCCTTGGTAGGAAGATGACATATGCTTGAAGAGGAAACCAATAACAAAGCATGGGAAGGAACAATAAAATCATCTAAATAATGTTTAATGACTAATGTCCAATCATTTCTGCTTTTCTGTCCAATTTTGAATCCTGGCAACACCTTTTGCTAACTCTGTGACTTGTACACTTTCTCACTCTATGCCCACAGATTCCTTACTTTACAGAAATTCCAAATCCTCAAATGTTTGTGCATATTATGTAAGTTAATACAGAGCTTAGGACAGTTCCCGGCACGTACTGATAAGTATCCCATGATGGTAGATATTCTTCACAACAATTCAATGAAGTAGGCTAAGAGTTTGGTTGAATGGGTTGGGAAGTGAGGCCTGGGGAGATTGAGAATGGTTCAGGTCATGGACATTGTCAGTCGTGAATCCAGGGTTCACATTCAGCCACTTTGATCCCAGAGGTTGTTTATATTTCACATCAAAATGATCACCCCCCCAAGACCCCCCTCCACCCAAAAAATACCCCAATCATCCCAGTTGATCCCTTCGATAACCCTGTGGGCTAGAGTCAACGATATTTTTCCAGTCACCAACCCTCTTGCTGCCATGACTGTCATCACTACAAATTCCCGACGTCATTCATAGAGTACCCATCTCTATTTTACATAAATCGTGTCTCAGCCTCACAATAGTTCCCTGAAGTTTGGTATGGTTATCCCGTTTTTGTACAACAGCAAAGTGAGTCCCAAAGAAGTTAAGTAGTATATCAGTCAGCTAGGGCTGTCACAGCAGAGTTCCACAGACTGAGGGGCTTAAACAATAGAAATTTATTTTCTTAAGTTTCTGGAATCTGGAAGTTGACGACAAGTGTAAGCAGAGTTCGTCTCTTTGGAAGCTCTGTCTGTGGCTTGTGCATGGCGGTCTTCTCCCTGTCTTCATGTTGTCTTCCCTCCCTGTGTATCTGTGTCCTGATCTCCTCCCTAAGGACACCAGTCATATTGAATTAAGGCCTACCCATTGGAACTCATTTTGCCTTTATTACCTCTTTAAAGGCCATATCTCCAAATACAGTCACATTCCTGGGGGTTAGAGGTTCAACATATGAATTTTGAGGGAACACAGTTCAGCCTATAATAAGGAGCTTCCACCCAGATGGAGCATGGATTTAAATGGATGATGTTCTGATTCTAAACCCACATTCTACTTCCACCTTCAAGCCATGAGTCAAGCCCTACCACGTGCTCAGCAGAGTACCTGGTGTTTGCCCTCCCTCTTTACATAAAGGAGGATGTGTTGGCTTCCTTGGCTAGAGGAGGAAATTGGGGCTCAAGGTAGGGAGGAATTTCTCTCAGTTGGTCACCATTGATCACTTTGGGATGTGTTCAGATCCTCTGACTCTTGACTAAGAACAAACTTTCTCCTGTAGCTTGCTCCTTTGGAGATGAGGCGATCTTTTCCAAATGATGCCACAGCCATTGCATCAACAATAGTAGGCATTTCTAAAGTACCAACATTGTGTCATCATGAATACAGGCACTTAACACACAGAGACCCTCGACACAATACCAGTTTTCTAGGAAATCGCAACCTAGATGAAAAGACAAGTAATAGGCAGTAAAATATAAATACTGTTTGATATTCCATAAGAAGCACTGTTGGTAAATCCTGTAAAAATTCAGAGGAAGACAGAACCACTACAGACTATGTACTCAGAGAACCCTTTCTGCCAGTGTTTAAGGAATGCATCTAGGGGATTGGGGTGGTTAGAATGCCAGCAACAACAGAGACAGGTTTGTAAGACGTGTTTGTGGGATGATCTCCAGACATACTCTTGCTTAACATATTAATGACTCACCATGGTCTGCAAGGTAAAGTCTTCATTTGCAGACTCCCTTGAACTAGCTTATGCGTCAGCTTTCTTACCCATCATTTCCATACGTGTAACCATGGACGAGGAGCCAGTCCCTCACATGCCTCTCATTTCCTGCCTCTTGCCCCTCACCCATGGACAGAAGCTGTGGTGTGGAGGTAGGTGTTGGGCTCTCTGGCAGGCATGTCTGAGTGCTGGCTCTGCCACCTACTAACCACTGGGATGTTGGACAAGTTATTTAACCTCTCACTTTCTTCACCCATAAAATTAAGAATAGTAATAACTACCTGGTGAGGGTTGTGTGAAGATTTAATGGAATGAAGTATATAAAGCACCCAAGTTACTGCCTACTCTATTATATATACTCGGGAATGGTCGTTATCATTATAATAATGATGTTTTTCTTATGCCAGCAACTCGCTTCTACTGCTTCTTTGCCTAAACACTCTCCATAGCACTCTTTCATATTTATCCCCTAGCATTCTATTACTGTACTCTCTTGACTTACAGAGAGAAACAGTGCAGGGTGGCGTGTGGGAGCCCAGTCCTGGCCCCCCCCTGTGTCCCGCCCTGTGTCTCAGGGTTCTTGTGTAGAACATGGAGATCAGGGCACTACCTCTTCCACAGAGACAGTTTGAAGATGGAATGAGTTTACCTCAGAGTGCCTGGAACAGGGTACAGACACAATAAATACTAATTTTTCTGATCTCCAATTTATAGAGGGAAAGAGACTAAGTAATTTGACCACAGTTGAGCGATAGGTAGGGCAAGAACTTTCAGCGTCCGAATTTTGAGTTGGATGGCTCCACAGTCTGTGCTCTTAATCACCAGGCGTTTGGCTTTGCCCAGAAATAAGGAACACTTCCGACTCCAGGTCCTTCCTCACTGTCATTGTCTGATCCACATACTTGCCAACTCTGCAGGCCGTGCCGCCATCAAACTGGGACATGGGACAAGCTGCCTCCCACCATCATCACCACTCTGTGGAGAAATCTGTACCACAGCCACCCCACTCCCTTCATTCACCCTCAGCACATACAACTTTTGCATCTGGAAACAGAAGGTTCAGAGGTAAAGCACTTTGTGCAGGGTCCCAAAGGAGATAAAGGATCAAGACCCAAATCCTGGTCACATCTAGATGATTGCTTATTTTTGAGCTCCTGCTAATCATCATGGCCTGGGTTAGGCACTGGTCTGGGGGGCTGGGACATGCGTGTTTTATCATATTGGGGACTGGACCATGTTTCTCTCTGGCACAGTGTGGGCACTCAGTAGACGTTTATTGAATCAACGGATTCATACAGCTGTCTACTCATCTCTCCCTCCCTCCCCCTCTCCCTCCATCTCTCCCTCTACCTACCTAACAAAGCCCCTGCCTCATCAAATGAGGGAGAAAGAGATGAAAGCAACTACTTCCGGTCTGTTGCGTCAGGAGCTGTGATAAGAGTGGGTGCTGTCGGCACCGAGAAAAGCTCTCATGACGGGCAAAATGGTACATTCTGCTCCACCCAGGGTGCCTTCCTGCCCACACTTATTTCTTCCACACCAGCACAAAAAAGTCACGATCACAGCAAAACCTTATATAATGCCATAGTTATGCTCTGAGCAAGCAGCAACAATCACAAAAAGAACTTTAAATACAAATGAAACAAAGAATGGAAGAAATCAGGTTGCATTCTCCAATATGAAAAAGTAGTACATTTATTTATTTACTTACTTACTTAGGAGAAAAATGTGGTTCTACAAAGGACCAGAATCTATAGCCCAAAGGAAAACATGGCTCTTTCTGAATGGTCTGAATCATAGAGTCTCTAATATTTTTCTCTTGCCAAAATGTCTTACTTGGACCTAAACAAGCTTGACGTCTTCTCTATTTTCTTTGTTAATTTTGTGTTTCTCAGTTCTTCTCACTTCTCCCTCTCTAAATTACCTTGACCTTCTTTGTTGCTTGTTTTGGTTTGGTAAAGTTGAAAGATGTATCGATGTTTTTCATTAATATTGTGTGTGTGTGTGTGTGTGTGTGTGTGTGTGTGTGTGTGTGTGTTCGCACGCACATGCACCCCATATATGTCTAGTAAGTAGAAGCCTATAGGCAAAACAAGGCAAACAATACTTCATCTGCATAGCGTATGTTCAGAACCCACGTTTGGGCTTCCTTGATGGTTTCCTCACTTTCATTTCTGCATCTCCATAGTCTCCGGGTCTTGTTACTGCTACACCCTGAATTCCTTTCATACTCGTCTCTCTCTGACCAGTCTTAATCATGGCTTTACTGCAAGCTGTCAACAGTGCATGGGGCCCTGCAAGGACATCTTATGTATCTGATCTCTGCTTGCTCTCCAGCAATGTCATTCCTCCCCAACAGTGTTGTCAGAGGGACGCTTTTAAAACCCAGATCTGATCATGCGCTCTGCTAATTCGGTGGCTTCCCACCTGTTAGAGGATTCAGTCTCCCTACTGTGACATGATGGACTGACCTAGCATGATCTGACTTCTTCTTATGTCTCCAACTCTGCCTCTTATCTAGACCAACTAAAAAGTAGAGATATAGTAACTCTTGACTTTTAATTTTTCCCACTGTCAGCGAAAAGGCTTAAACCTCCTTGTCCCTTTTTCCATACTATCTCTCTTGCCTAAAGAGTGTCTCTTGCCTTGAAGAGTTTCCACAATTTTTGTATACCTATTGTCTTTTTTGTTAACTGCGAAACTCAAAGATAGCCTTCATCCCTGCAAAGAGTATCTGTCACCCCCTTTTTACTACTAGAGTATCTTATGGGTACTGTTTTTTACTTTATGTGGATTGCTTTGAAATGTTATTACTTTCCCTTCTATTGGAAAGTAATAGATGAACCTTGTAAAATCTTAAGAAAATATAGATAAGCAGACTGAAAAAATAAAAATCATTCATAATTTTGTCACTCTGATGCAATTATTATTAACATTTTGGTGGACTCTACCTCTAGTCTTTTCTCCAAATGTACGTAAGTATTTATTTTGCAAAAATATAATTATACTATTCATATGTTTTTATAATTGGTTTTTTGAAATGGAAGAGTATATTGTAGAAATTATCTTCTGCCTTTAGAATTATTTCCTAATACCACTGTCAATGCTTAAAAGTATTTCCTTGGATGAAT
Source organism: Mustela erminea (assembly GCF_009829155.1). Lineage (NCBI taxonomy): Eukaryota > Metazoa > Chordata > Mammalia > Carnivora > Mustelidae > Mustela > Mustela erminea. Next base: position 15,053,375 of record NC_045625.1, on the reverse strand, counting down.
GAAATAATTTTTATTTTTTGAACTACACTATGTCTAAAAGTTTTTATTACAAACAAGGTAGTTTCTCTCTTAGCAGCCAAATCTTGGAGTGTTATCATTATTTCTGTTTGATAAGCTCAACAGGAGTAATTTCTGGATCAATGAGGATGTACAGGTTTAAGCCTTTTCATATATATTTCCAAATAGTCTTCCGAAACATTACTATTAACTTACACTCCTCAAAACAATGTATGTCCTTTTCCTCACAAAGGTAATATAAATGTATAATATTTAATAGCAATTGAATAAGCAAAAAAGTATAACTTGTTTTAATATAATCCCTCTGTGAAGTATAATACATTTTCTTTGCATACTAAACTCATGTATATATATGTTTCTTTCATGACTTTCTACTGAATCCTCTGATTCACTTTCAGCTGCAATGTTTGTCTCATTTTTTCATTGGTTTTATATATCATCCATTGTCTGTCATGTATGCCTCACAAAAATTTTATCTCTTTTTGCTGTCTGCCTTTGAATTTGAAAATGATTTATGATACAATTCACCCAATCCCCATTGATTTGAAATACTACTGGTGTTATATATTGATTCATATATATATATATATTCATATATATATTGTATATATATATATACAACACACACATATGCATATATATATTCAGATCAGTTTATGAACATTTAAAAGTAATCCATTAAACATTTAAAAATAATCCATCAGCCTGTTCTACACATCTATTCTATTTTTAAGTTACTTTGGTTCATATGAATATTATTTTTATTGTTATTACATTTATTAACACTGTTATTTTAATAGCTACTATTTACTGATCCTGATTCACATTTAATATTTCAGCATGAGATGCTTAGTAATCTTACCAAATATACCCGGTTTATTCTTTCAAACGACCCTGTGATACAGGTATAATTGTTATATACATGTTTTAGCTAAGGAAACTGAAACATGTATTATTTATTATCTAGTAGAATTGAGATGGAAACTTACATTGTCCTGGTGCCAGACCTACAAATGCAAATTCATAGAAATACTTTCTCTTTATTCATCTTCAAAGTGTTTTGTGCCTACTCTCAGATGACTTGCTCTTGGAGAGAAACTTCAGAATATTAACTTTATAAAGCCAGCCTTTAAATCTTTTTAGTAGATTCTTTATTGTGGAATAACACATATGTACATGCACTGTAAGTAAGCAAACATGAGTAACCCAAACCCAGGCCAAGAAATGTATCAACACATTTGAGACCCCCTTGTGCTCTCTTCCACCTGCTGCTACGCCCCACAGATAAACACTATCCTGACTTCAGACCACAGATTAGTTTCATTTGGTTTGAGATTCTTCTAACATTTATGTTTTTGTTATCAAGTGTCTTTTCACATCCCCTTTGACTATTTTGACTATTTTGTATGTCTTCTATTATGAAATGTCAAATTCAAATTCAAATCCTTTCTGTTTATTTTTAAATTTTGTTGTCTTATTGAGTTGAAATGTCCTTTATTTATTCTTACACTAATCCTTTGTCATATTATATATATGTACATATATATAGTATTTTCCCTGTGTTTGCTATTTTTCAACCCTTTTTTCCTGAAAAATTAAAAAAAAAGATTTTTAGTTTTGGTGATATCTAATTAATCCACTTTTTTTCCATTAGGGTCCATGCTCACTCTGTGATCATAAAGAATTTTCTTGTTTCTTCTAAAACTTTGATATTTTGGCTTTTATGATCCATCTGATCACATAATGTTGTGACTCCTCTGAGTTGCATCAAGGTTCAGTCTTCTCTATAGAGATATATAATTGTTTAACAATCATTTAGCGAAAATACTCTGTCTCAGTTGAACTACTTTGAAAACTTTCTCTAAAATCAACGAGGTGTATACATACAGGGTTCTATTACCAAACCTGTTCTCCTGTTCCTTGACCTATAAGTCTATTCTTTTGCTATTATCACACTGCCTTGATTTTTTGAAGAGCTCTACAGGAAATCTTATACATATACTACCTGAAATCAGATAGCGTAGAAGTTTTTAACTTTTTTCATTGTTTTCAAAAATCATTTTAATTATCCTAGGTCCTTTGTACTTCCACATACATTTTAGAGATAGCTTGTCAATTTCTATGAAAAATGGTTTCTGAGAGTCTGATTGGGATTGCAATGAAGCTGTCGATCAATAGGGGAAGAATATTGAATCCTATTGTCCATGAAACTGGTATATGTCTCTATTTACTTTGTTTGTTTGTTTGTTTTGTAAGTTTTCTTAACAGTACACAAGACTTAAATATCCAGTTAATTATAGTTTTACATCTGTAGATACCCAAAGGACTTCCTCAAAAAGTAGTCCTCTTTTTTTTTTAATCTTATTTTTTATTTGACAGAAAGAGAGATCACAAGTAGGCAGAGCAGCAGAGAGAGAGGAGGAAGCAGGCTCCTCACTGAGCAGAGAGCCCAATGCAGGGCTTGATCCCAGGACCCTGGGATCATGACCTGAGCCGAAGGCAGAGGCTTTAACCCACTGAACCACCCAGACTCTGCAGTAGTCCTCTTTGTAAATTGTATTTCTGGTACCTCTAAACATTGAGTCACTAGTGGGTATCTTTCTGTTTTGTGCTTTCTTTTGGACACCTTTTTTTTTTTTTTTGAGATTTTACTTATTTATTCATGAGAGACAGGGAGAGAGAGATAGAGAGAGAGGCAGAGGCAGAAGGAGAAGCAGGCTCTCAGCTGAGCAAGGAGCCCGATGTGGGACTTGATCCCAGAACCCTGAGATCATGACCTTAGCTAAAGGCAGATCCTTAACCGACTGAGTCACTCAGGTGCCCCTTTTGGACACCTTTTTAACATGTCAGACAACTTTTAATTGAATGACACCATGTTATTTTCCTCCAGAAATGTTTACACTGTCCTTGGGTGGAAAATAGACTGGTGGCAGATCACCTTAATCTGATCGGAAATGGGGCTGATGTGAAACAGAGTTGTGGTTCTAACAAAGTTTCAACTACCCCTGGTTAACTCCAGCACTCCATGGATTCCCAGCTGTATCTCTGGATGTGTATTAGGTGACCACCACCCCACCCTCCCTCGCCACCCGGCTGCCCCACAACCTTTTGTAGTTTCTCATCTCTAATTTTTGTCTGCTCAGCTCTGAGAGACTTGGAAAACTGTGCTATACCTAAAACGTTTCTGCCTTACTTGGTCTTTCCCTGACCTCTGTGGTTCAAGAATTTAGCCAATATCTCAAGGAGAAATCAACCATTATATTCATTCTGTCCTTTTTATTAAAATTCTGACTCCCTAGGTCTTGGCTGCCTTGGCAGTCACAAAAGCATTTTTTTTTCCTCCTAAAATTTATGAGTTCGCCAACAGTTCTGTGGAATTCTTTACCACTCAGCAATGGCCACCTAGCTCCGTGTTCTAGTAACTGCCAAATGCCCTGGAGAAGAATGCGGGCGGGTGCTGTCTGTGGGCTCCCTCCCCATGATTCTTTTCACTCTGACTCCTAGAATCTCAGTCTTTGGGCCACGTCGGTCGCTCTGCCAGGTTAAGCATCTGCCTTTGGCTCAGGTCACAATCTCAGGGTCCTGCTCCCTACTGAGCAGGGCGTCTTTTTCTCCCTCTCCCTCTGCCCCTCCCCCTGCTCTTCCACACCTGCTCCCTCTCTCTCTCAAATAAATAAATTCACAAAACAAAACAAAACAAAACAAAACACCTCAGTCTCATTTCCCTCGGGAGTTCTCTTGTGTCTTTTAAAAATTATCTTAAATTTTCTTCTTTTTTTTTTTTTGTTCTTTTCCTTTTTCTATTTTGTTCTTTGTGGGAGACTGGACTTACACACTGCCTCATAGCCTCAGAGGAATTATTTTTGTATGTGATTTGCCATTTCAAGACATTTGACCATTTTATTTATATCATCAAATGTATTGGTTTGAAGTCATTCATATTCTTTACTTACTATTTTTCAATGATTGTAGTGTCAAATGTTGCCCTTCTTTTGCTCCTGATGGTGGTAATTAGGACATTCTCTCCTTTTTTTTTTGGTCAAGCTAGAAGTCTGTCAATTTTGTGGTCTTTCCAAACAAACAAACAAAACAAAACAAAGAACAAAAACAGCTTTTGGTTGCAGTGACTTCCTCTCTTGTTCACTTTTTAAATATTTCATTACCCTTCTGTTATTTCTTTATTTCTAGTAAACTTAAGCTTACTTTTCTTCTCTTCTTCTAACCTCCTAAAGACAAAGATAGATAAGGTTTTAGACTTTTCCTCTGAGTTAATAAACCATCTAAAGGTATACATTTCCTTATAAACACCAATTTTCAATATGTTATTAATACAGGTAATATATCCCCTGTAATACCTACCTGTATCTATCTATGCCTGTATCTACATCTCTCTCTATATGTTGAACAGCCATGTTGTATTAAAACATGCTTGTGGAATAACTTGTGCTCTAAATAGTCATATGTCTTTTGATATGTTGTGTTCTTATATATATTTGAATTCCAAATATTTTCAAAATTTTTGTGTAATTTATTCTTTCAGCCATTGGCGTTTAGAAGTCTGTTATTTAAATTTCCAAATATATAACTTCCAGATTGTTTTCCTGTTGCTGACCTCAAGTGTAATTATAATCAAAGAACATGCTTTGAATAAATTTATTTACTTTAAATTTATTGAGACTTCTTACGGTCAAAGCAATTATCTGTATTGGTGAATGTTCCATGTATGCTTGAAAGAGAGTGTAATCTCTTACTTGAGGGGTCTAATATTCTAGAAACATCAAGTAAGTTCAATTGATTAATAATGTTCAGTTAGTTTAGAATAATGTTTTTCTGTTTTTTTGGTGAATTTCTTTCTGTTTCTTCTATCCATTAATGAGAGACAAGTATTGCAATTTCAATGTAATTTTTGTCTATTTCCCCTTTCAACTTTGTCCCCTTTGCTTCATGCATTTCGTAGCTTTGTTGTTAAACATGTATAAATAATATATTTTTATATTGTCCTATTGTAGGCACCCTTTTATTAGTATAAAGCATCTCTCCTTTTCTCTAGAAATATATCTGTTTTAATGCCCACTTTGATATTAATATAGCTATTATAAATTTCTTATACTTACTGTGTGCATGATCTTATTTCTGTAAATTTATTTTCCACTTATTTGTGTTTTTCTTAGAGTATCTCTTGTAGGCAGCAAATAGTTGAATGTCATGTTTGTATTGAGTTTAACAATCTAGCTTTTGATTGGAATATTTAATGAAATTACTCTTAATGTAATTATTAAAATATTTGGATTTAGGTCTAACACTTATATTATTTGTTTTCCAATATCTCCTTTTTGTTGTTGTTTTAGTGTTCATCCTTTTTCATTGAGCAAATATTTTCTAGTGCAGCATTTGAATTCCACAATTGAATTTCTGGCTACCTTTCCTCTTACTGTTATTCTTGCCTGATCTAGGAATTACAATATGCTTGGTTAAATGATTCCAATCTACTTAAAATTAATACTGAATTTCTTTTGGCTAAAACAAACACAGATGATTCTGGGTACAGTAAATTTCCAATTACCCCCTTCCATTCTTTGTAGTATTTCACCATATATAACGCCTTATAAACAGATAGATCAATCAACAGGTAAATACTTATATTACCTATAATAGCTATCTCTATAACTCTATTGCCTATAACACCTATCTGTAGCTCTCTACACCTGTATCTAATCTATATCCATATATTACACAATTCTGGTATATTCCACAATGCTTGGGATATGATATTTTTTTTGTAATATTTTATTTATTTATTTGACAGAGAGAAATCACAAGTAGGCAGAGAGGCAGGCAGAGAGAGAGGAAGGGAAGCAGGCCCCCTGCTGAGCAGAGAGCCCGATGTGGGACTCGATCCCAGGACCCTGGAATCATGACCTGAGCCGAAGGCAGCGGCTTAACCCACTGAGCCACCCAGGCGTCCCTTGGGATATGATTTTTGCTTTAAATAGCCATATACCTTTAAAGAAATCAAGTATGATGACTGCAGATGCATTGATTTGATCTCCTTTAAGACTACATGCTAAGGGGATCATAGTTCACTGACACTTCCGGGCGCTGTTCCCATGAACCCTGAGGTCACGTTTGCCCTAGGCTGCTCATAACCAGCGACTAAGCAAGCTAGAAATAGTAGTGCTGGTACATTCCTTCTCAAGGTGGAATTACTCTGACAGGCAGCCTGGCTGAGATTTTCTCAGAACTGTACTGTGGGCTGAGCTTTTCAATCCATCTTTTGTTAATGGAATTATTACATTACATTTCCATCCATCTTTTGTTCTCTCTTTTCACAGGTGTTGGACTTGCACTGTAGTCAGAAGGCTGTCTGCCTACTCAAGTCCTACCCTTATTAATTCTTCATAAACATTTCCTTAAAATAATCTATCACATCTAAACCCATCTAGATGTCTAATTCTTGGGAGACTTAAACTGCCATAAAAAGAAAAAAATGCACATTTTACCTGTTCCAGTATTCTTCATCCCTTCGTATATATTCAAGTCAATATCTGATATCATTTCTTTTCAAGCTCAAAGATTTCCCTTAACATTTCTTTAAATTGTGTCTGATAGCAACAAATTCTGTCAGTTTTTGTTTATCAGAAAGTATCTTTATAATACCTTTCTTTTTTTTTTTTCTTTCAACGCTTTAAATATTTAATCCTATATCTTCCAGTTTTCATTGTCTCTTCTGGTAATTCAGCTGTTAATCATCAATGTGTTTCTGCTTGTAATGTGTTCTGTTTATTTCGCTGCTTTCAGTTCTTCTTTTTGGCTTTCAGCAGTTTTACTGTGATGTTCTTATATGGTGTGTTTTGTTTTGTTTTCTCCATCTGTATACTTCTTGGGGGTTGTTGAACTTCTTGGATCTGTAAATTAATGTGTTTTCTTCAACAGTTTGGGGGAAACATAATTTTTATATCTTCAAATATTTTTCTGCCCCAGTGTGTCTTCTCATTCTAAGAGTCCATGTTTTGGCCTGCTCCCTATTGACCATAGGTCTCTGAGGCTTTTTATATTTTTCTTCCATGTTTCTCTTCCCTGTTATTTTGACTGGAAACTGTCTATCGCTCTTTCTTCAAGTTTACTGACTCTTTCTTCTGCCATCTTGATTCTGTTGCCAAGCCCATCCAGTGATTTACTTTTTCATCTTGTTATACTTTTCAGATCTGGATTTTTAAGAAAGAATTCCTTTTCATAGTTTCTATTTCTCTATTCACCCATTAATACCTTTTAATTCTTTAAATTTATTTTCCTTTAAATCTTTGTATGCATTTACATTAGTTTCTTGGTTGTTTTTGCCTGCTATAATCCAACAGCTGGACACACTCAGAATCAGGTTTCTATTGACTGGGTTTTATGGGTTTGCTTATTTTCTTACATATTGCTCATACTTTTTGGTTCTTTGCATGTTTGGTAATTTTTGGTTGAAAAATTAACTATAAGGATTGTGGAATCTGTTGTGTTCAGACCAAGAAGGCTTCCCCTGTTCTAGCACTAGAGCTCTTTGTGGGTTGGGCAGCAACTTTAGGTAAGAAAATAAGAACTGGCATCATAGTTCTTTTTTGGTTCAGTAGCAGTCTTTTAAGTATAACACCTTCTCCAATTCTGACCTGCTCTGTACTACTTTGTAGTGTCTCTAAATGGTTGTTTTTATTAATTTTGCATAGTTTTTATGATTATTATCTTCAAAGAAACCACCTTTCCTTATCATGTGGCCATGACTGGAAGTCACGGTCCTGATTTATTTAATAGCATTTTCTTCATGCAAATGCCCATTACTAAGTGTAGATAAAATTATATACTCTATTTCTCACATTTTGGAATAAGTATACATTTTTTACAAGGTAGTAAAATAAATGAAAAACCATCTCTTCTTAGTAAGGAACTTAGGAAGTATAGAAGTTACATAGAAACTGTGTTTCTTAAAGATTTAAAAATCTTTCCATTAAAGACTCTTGGCTCTGCCCTGTCTCTATATTACTTGGATGATTTTCATATTTCATCTATGATGACTATGTATTTCAGTCTTTCAACATATGCCTCCATCAATCTTGATAATTTATATTTATTTAGAAAAAAATTTTTCTTTTTTTATCAGATAAATTAATTTTTAAAATTTTTTTCAGCATAACAGAATTCATTGTTTTGGCATCACACCCAGTGTGATGCACCTGGCTCCACCTGGCTCCCCCAGCCTCCCACCCCCCGCCCCTTCAAAACCCTCAGATTGTTTTTCAGAGTCCATAGTCTCTCATGGTTCATTTCCCCTTCCAATTTCCCTCAACTCCCATCTCCTCTCCATCTCCCTATGTCCTCCATGTTATTTGTTATGCTCCACAAATAAGTGAAACCATATGACACTTGACTCTCTCTGCTTAACTTATTTCACTCAGCATAATCCCTTCCAGTCCCATCCATGTTGATACACAAGTTGGGTATCATCTTTTCTGATGGAGGCATAATAGTGTATATAATGTATATGGACCACATAGTGTATATGGACCACATCTTCCTTATCCATTCATCCATTGAAGGGCATCTTGGTTCTTACCACAGTTTGGTGACCATGGCCATTGCTGCTATAAACATTGGCATACAGATGGCCCTTCTTTTCACTACATCTGTATCTTTGGGGTAAATACCCAGTAGTGCAATTGCAGGGTCATAGGGAAGCTCTATTTTTAATTTCTTGAGGAATCTCCACACTGTTCTCCAAAGTGGCTGCACCAACTTGCATTCCCACCAACAGTGGAAGAGGGTTCCCCTTTCTCCACATCCTCTCCAACACATGTTGTTTCCTGTCTTGCTAATTTTGGCCATTCTAACTGGTGTAAGGTGGTATCTCAATGTGGTTTTAATTTGAATCTCCCTGATGGCTAGTGATGATGAACATTTTTTTCATGTGTCTGATAGCCATTTGTATGTCTTCATTGGAGAAGTGTCTGTTCATATCTTCTACCCCTTTTTTGATATGATTATCTGTTTTGTGTGTGTTGAGTTTGAGAAGTTCTTTATAGATCCTGGATATCAATCTTTTGTTTGTACTGCCATTTGCAAATACCTTCTCCCATTCCGTGGGTTGCTTCTTTGTTTTGTTGACTGTTTCCTTTGCTGTGCAGAAGCTTTTGATCTTGATGAAGTCCAAAAAGTTCATTTTCACTTTTGTTTCCTTTGCCTTTGGAGACATATCTTGAAAGACATTGTTGTGGCTGGTATCGAAGAGGTTACTGCCTATGTTCTCCTCTATGATTCTGATGGATTCCTGTCTCACGTTGAGGTCTTTTATCCTTTTTTATTTTATCTTCGTGTACAGTGTAAGAGAATGGTCGAGCTTCATTGTTCTACGTATAGCTGTCCAATTTTCCCAGCACCATTTATTGAAGAAACTGTCTTTTTTCCATTGTATATTTTCTAGATATTTTAGAGTTTATTAGCAAAGAGCTCCCCATCATATTCTTTCTGCCATTTCAATAACTGCTCTCTATCCATAGCTCTAAGTTCTATTTCCTAGCATTACTTACTCAAGTTTCTCTTGGTTTCTGTTATACTCACTTAAGTTTGCTATTTATATATCAGCCCTGTTCTTTAGGCTCTGAACACCTTAAAATCAGGAATTATGCTTTGTTCACCTGTGTCTAAAACACCAAGTACAGCGCCTTTCACATTGTGGGATTCAGCTGTGTGCTCAAATGAACTGTACAGGTGTGGGTTATTTATGGAGAAACTACCCATTAAGCTGAAATCCAAGAGTTTATTTTGCAAATGGTGAAGCTGAAAAGAGGGTTGACTTGTCCAAGTTTACACCACAGATTTGTGGCAGAGCAGACATCTTCCCAAGAAACCATGCTGTCTTGCTAAAATGGATTGAATTCTAAGACAGCTTCAATTACCATCTCTTCCCCACATATATATTAAAGTAAAATATGCACTGATTCCAAAGCAAGTTCGAGCTCTAAAATTGTGAGAATCTTTGCATTAATATTCTGTGTCAAAAGGTCTGTTTGGGTTATTAATGACATCTAAATTAAGGGCCTCTTGTTCTTGGTGTTGTGTCATCCCAGGAACATGTCAGTGTGTGATGGATGTGGCTAATTTAGTGATTCTTTGCAACTTTATAGAGAATCATCCTGCCAGTTTTTGGCAAAAAGGTTTGCTTTATTAAACTTGGAATCCACCGTCCAGGATAAATAATGTCTATATCTGTCCCATTTTAGGAATATGTCCCAATTGAGGGAAATACATAAGGTGCCCTTTTTTTCTCCTAGTCATTTCTATTTGTTTTTATATGACAATAAACTGATATTAAAGAAAGGATTAAACTAAAAATCAGGAGACCTGGGTTCTGGGCCAAAATCTGCCATTAAGTTGCTTTGGCTTCCAGGGATCACAGATTCTTATTTTTTTTTTTAATTTAATTTTTATTATTTTTTTAATTATGTTTAGTAACCACACTATAGTACATCGTTTGCTTTTGATGTAGTGTTCAATGATTCATTAGTTGTGTATAATACCTCATACTCATCACAACATGTGCCCTCCTTAGTACCCATCACCTGGTTACTCCATCTCCCCCACCCCTTCTCCTCTGAAACCCTCAGTTTGTTTCCTGGAGTCCATGGTCTCTCATGGTTCCCTTCTCTCTCTCTCTCTCTCTTGTTTCTTCCCATTCAGTTTTCCCTCCCCTCACCTGTCGTCCACACTAATCCTTTTATTCCACATAGGAGTGAAACCATATGATAATTGACTTTCTCTGCTTGACTTATTTCACTCAGCATAATCTCCTCCCAGTTCCATCTATGTCAATGCAAAATTGTGGGTATTCATCCTTTTTGATGGCTGAGTAATATTCCACTGTATGTATGGACTGTATCTTCTTCTTCATTCCTTATCTTTAAATTAAACACTTAAATAGGTGTGTGATGTTTGCGCATAACTCAGAGGTGCTTTAAAAGGCTCTTCTTAATGGATAAGGCCAGAAAGATTTTCAGAAGCCTTGTCTTTGCCTAACCTCCCCAAATAAAGGGGAAGCCCAGTTTTGTTTTTTCTTTTTTTTCTCTCTCCCGCCACAGGGAAGCTTTTTCCTTTAGATTCTGCCATTAATCAGAAAGTCAAAATAGCACCCCTATTGCAATAGAAACCATCCTCCAAACATTTCAAAGGGAGATATAACAAATGTGTTTTAAATATTCAAATGACTGAGAAATCACTTTCAGCACTTTTGTTTTAAGATTGTGGGTGACAAGATGAATGTTTATAGCCGCAATGTCCACAGTGGCCAAATTATGGAAAGAATCTCGATGTCCATCAACAGATGAATGGATAAAGAAGATGTGACACACACACACACACACACACACAAACACAGAGGAATACTATGCAGCCATCAAAAGAAATGAAATCTTGCCATTTGCAATGATGTGGATGGAACTAGAAGATATTAAGCTGAGTGAAATAAGTCAATCAGAGAAACACAATTATCACATGATCTCCCTGATATGAAGAATTTGAGAGGCAACATGGGGGGTTGGGGGGTAGGGAAGGAAAAAATGAAACAAGATGGGATTGGGAGTGAGCCAAACCATAAGAGACTCTTAATCTCACAAAACAGGGTTTTGAGGGTTGCAGGGGGGAAGGGGGTAGGGAGAGGATGATTGGGTTATGAACATTGGGGAGGGTATGTGCTATGTTGAATGCTGTGAAGTGTGTAAGCCTGATGATTCACAGACCTGTACCCCTGGGGATAATAATACATTATATGTTTAAAAAAAAAAAAGATTGTGGGTGACAAGAAGCACAAGATGAAGCTGTACAGGCAAGATGGTATTAGAGTTGGCCCTTGAGGAGGAAATAAGATTTTCACATCCATTTATTAATCCATTTATTCCTTTAATGTTTTGTTTATTCAGTATGTGCACATGGAGATCCTACTTTGTACCAGGCACTATACTATTGGATGCACTGGTAAGCATTATGGAGCTTGTCATCTATGGAAGAGGTAGCTATTAATCCAATAATCATGTGTGTGTGATTACAAATCACTATACCTGTTATGTAATAAGAAAAGTATGATGTGAGTTGATACAATCCAGTGAGGACGGTGAGGGATGTTCGGGGAAGGCTAACTGCCTTGATGAAGTGTTATGTGTGCCGATATGTGCATTAACTGGGTTAAGGGGTAGGGGCGAGCGAGGTAGAGGAAAGGTCCCGGAGAGAGCGGGAGCATGGTCCCCTTATGGAATGGAAATGAGGTCAGCGAGGCTGGAGCTGAAAGTCAAGAGGGGATGCAGGAAAAGTATATTCTGCGCTAAGAAAATAGATATAGAAAAGAGCGTACCTTGTCCTGAGAATTCCGGAGTAATTGCATTTGGTCCAGGCTTTCAACACCTGAGGAGGAAAAGTGGAAGTTTTTGAGGGAAAAGTAGGTTGAGTTTGTATTATAGAGAGGTTTCGTTGACAGGTTAAATAATCTGGGCTAAGGCATCATGTGTGAAAGGGAGAGTCGGAAAAGTTACTGACCTTGGAGCCTCCTTTTACAGCATTTGTTGCCGGGTGAAGAGATTTAAAAAAAAAAAAAGGAAAGGAATTAAAAAAAAAAAATTTCACTTGTGAGGGACACAATGTGTACAGACAGCTGGGTAAGTATCTGCACTGGTATTACCACACACTCTGTGGGTCCTTTTATGTGGCTAGTTGCAAAAATGTGTGGGAAATGGAAGCTTAGACTCTCGCTTTTCATCACTGATGCCGTTTGTTGTTGCTCTCTGCCTTTTTTCTTCCTTGAGGTGTCACCCAAGCAGTACAAAGTGACATGGGGAAAAATAAAAGCATCTCTTTTTCATAGTTGGGTTATAGTAACAGATGGTCATGTTCTCCCGGCAAAGACAAATAGCTCAAGTGATAAACACCACAGGTTTGAGAAGCGGAGAAAGATTTTTGCCAGGTTCTCCTCTCAGAGCTGGCTCTGGAAAGACAGCAGCCTGCTTTTACAGGTTTTACAGGTTTTAGCCCCCCAAAAGGAGGGCCAGTGGAATACCACTGAGGGAAGGAAGGTGACCTCAACAGAGGGGTAAGGAGACTGCTGGGATTCATGCTTCCTCTCACTGTGGGGTGGGGGTCCCACTCGTGCCCCCTCAGCTTCTCCGGTCTCTCACCAAGTCCTAGCAAGTGTGGTGTGTTTCTTCAGGGGCACCTGGGTGGTTCAGTGGGTTAAGCCTCTGCCTTTGGCTCAGGTCATGATCCCAGGGTCCTGGGATCGAGCCCCACATCGGGCTCCCTGCTCAGCGGGAAGCCTGCTTCTCCCTCTCCCACTCCCCCTTGCTTGTGTTCCCTTTCTTGCTGTCTCTCTCTCTCTCTCTGTGTCAAATAAATAAATAAAATCTTAAAAAAAAATTTGTAAAAAAAAAAAAAAAGTGTGTTTTTTTTCAGTTTGTCTCTCTCCACTCTTCCACCAATGTATTCAGCCTCTGTTATCTCTTGCCTATGTTCTTTCTCTTTTTTTTCCTTTTTTTATTCTTTTCTGTTAAAAACAATTTGGTTCTCCCTATTGTCTAGTATCATTTAATTTCAGTACTTAAATGTTCAAGACAGTATCAACTAGAGTTAAGTAAGCACGAGACAAATTGCTAAACTTAAATTCTATATTTTTCTAAATCTGTTCTAAAGACAATACTACTTTTTCAGCTTTACTAAGGTATAATCGACAAAATCTTTAAGGTATTTAAATGGACACTGTGATGATCTGATCTACATATGCATTGTGAAGGGACCCTCCCAACTATTAATTAACACATACATCACCTCACGTATTTCACCTCTTTTAATGTGTGAGGACATTTAAGTTGTACTCATCAAATTTCAATATACAATACAGTGTTCTCAACCCTAGTCATCATATTATACGTTAGATACTCAGACCTCTTTCATCTCATATCTGTACCCTTCTACCAAACTCTGTCTCTTTCCCCCACCTGCAGCACCTGGCAATAACTTGCTGCTACTTTCTACTGTTTCTGTGAATTTGACATGCGTAAGTGATACCACACTGTATTCCTCTTTCTCTGTCGGGCTTATTTCATCGAGCATAATGTCTTCCCAGTCCATACCTGTTGTTGCCAACGGCAGGGTTTCCTTCCTTCTCGTAACTGAATAATATTCCATTGTATGAATATAAACATAATTATCTCACCTCTTTATCCATTTTTCTGTGAAGGTTTTTTTCCATCTCGTGGCTATGTGAATAATGCCTTGAACGTGGTAGTCAGATATCTCTTCAATATTTTGTTTTCATTTCCTTTGGATATATACCCCCCGGTGGGATTGCCGGGGCATGTCTGTGTTATTTCGATGCCTTCCCAATACTTCTCTCTCCTCTGCCACTCCTTCCTCCCTTTCTAGTATCTATGCCGCTGGCCACCTCATCTTCCTAAAATCCCAGTTTGACCATCTTACGATTTCATCTGATACCCAGTGAAGGCTCCCTGCGGCATTCAGTCTACAACCCAAGATTCAAAATTTGGCATGAAGAACTCTGGGCATCAGCCCCTTCCTAGGGTGGAGCCCTCGTCTCTGCTCAACACCTCTCCTTCACAGACACATCTTCATACTTCTGTTCAGCAACAAATGTTTCCATGAAGTTCTGTATAGTGTAAGCCCTATGCTTGCTCTTTCTGGTTGCTTTTTACTAGAGTTAACTTTCCTTGCCCCTACTCACCTACCAAAACCCTCTTCAGTATTTCCTCTCTGTGAGCTCTGCATCGAGCTTACTTCAACAGCACTGAATAATTAACTCACTACCCTCTTTTAGAATCTATGTGTCTTTTACAAGTCTGTCTGCGTTCACCATTAATAATTGTAATGCGTTATAATTATTTGTTAATGTGACAATCTCCCTATTATTTGGGAGCTTCCTGGAGAAAACAGGCATTCTTCATTCATCATCATTTATCCCCAGAGACCATTCCAAGCTCTCTGAGCAGCAGTGCTAATAGCTCATGTTTGTAGGGAGTTGCTATGAGCCACGAATTGTGCTAAGGCCTGCTTTCAATGGCAGTGTGGGAGGAACTCAATACAGTCCTCTTGATTCCAAGTTGCTCATCAAAGGACACACGATCCATTTGCTGAATAACAAATAATGGGGACATCAAACTGTGTCCTTACAACACAGACTTGGCTGGGGATTTGAGGTGGAGGAAACAATTAGGAGATAAAGGAAAGAGCCATGTGTCTGCTATCCAAGGCATTCAGTCTAACTTAAGTATTGATTAAATACTTGCTGTGTACCCAACCTTGTACTAGGCAATTAACCAAGTGTTCACTTCAATAGAGGTGTCCTACCTTACTGGAAGTCAGCTTTTCCTATCTGTAAATGAAAATATATTAATATTTTGGTGATTGTGTTTTAATTCTATGCACATAAAAAAATCACAGCAGAGACTCAATGTATCCAATGCTCAGCATATAGTGTAAGAGAGAGCGAGCATAAACCTTGGAATCAGCAGGGTTCCAGTCCCTATTCTGCCCCCTTCTCACTGTGTGACATGGCATTAGGCTTTCCTCTCTGCATCTCAGTTTCGCCATCTTGAAATTGAGAGAAATGATCTACATTGGTTCCCTTCTCTCGTCTACCTTTGATACCATCTGTGGCTCTATGGATCCTTCCTCAAAAGATTTCTCTAAAAATGCTGTATTCTTGGGGCGCCTGGGAGGCTCAGTCATTAAGTGTCTGCCTTTGGCTCAGGACCAAGCCCCGCCACGGGCTCCTTGCTCCGCGGGGAGTCTGCTTCTCCCTCTCCCACTCCCCCTGCATGTGTTCCTGCTCTCCCTGTCTCTTTCTCTGTCAAATAAATACATATATTTTTTAATGCTGTATTCTTCACTCAAATTGAAGGAATTGCCCCTCTAGCCTTGCAGGTAAAAATCTCAAGAGAAGCTGCCAGTGATGTCAGGGACTTCACCCCACAAGCTAATTGTAAGGTTTTTTTGGAGCTTTTATTGGAGACATCCCTGGCACCAAGGAATAGATCTGCAAAGAACCTGTGTCCAGGCTCCATGTTATTCTGATGCCGTGTATCATCAGGCAGGGTGCAGCCATTCGGTTACAATGTCAGAGATCCCATCTCAGCTCTGCCAACCAGCCGGTGCCCTGGGATGAGACGCTCACACTCTCTCTGTGTTTTTGCTCACCTTCAACATGGAGACACTGTTTCCTAGAGCACAAGCTAATGTTTCATTTAATAGATGCATAGTGTTTAGAACAGTTTGGGAATATACTGAAAGTTCCTTAACTATTATTACTATTATGCATATGATTAATTAGAGTGTTATTTCATTTAACGAAGAACAAAACTAAGCCCCAGGAAGGGGCTCTGATATTTCTCTGGTGACAAGAGCAACCCCTTCACTATAACAATCACAGAAACTGATGTTTGCATAGTGTCATCAGATAGGAGCACTTATTTCTACTTTGCAAGAGAAGACCCAGACTTGGAGCAATTAAGTGACGTGCCCAAGGTCGCACAAGTAATTCATAACAAAGCTGGGGAATGAACCTGGATAATTTAATGCCAAAGCCGCTCCCCATTCCATTAAATTCACATCCCCTTGTGCCTCCCTAAACTCTTGGCACCTCAGTCAGTTTCCTAAGAAAGATTCCGGAAGTTTGGAGATGAGACTGTAGCAAGGTCAGTACTTATCCGAGGGTCTGTTCTGTCTGTGTATCAGTCATCCATCTAACAGTTCCTCCCCGGGGATAGGGGTCTGGAGCGAGGGGATGCTACGCCCTGACCAGACTTGACTTTGCAGAACATGCTTCCTTTTTCTCTCCAGAGTCCCCCTAGAGTCTGCTTCCCCAAGTGCTCCTTTGGGCCCATCGGGAAACCTTGAAAGTTCCCTTTGAAACTCTGAGTCCCATACCCCTAACAGATGTGCAAGGACGTTTGCTCACTTAATGGTCTGTTCAAGACGTTTGAGGATCCGCACTATCTCCCCATCAGCCTCTCTGAAACATGCATTATCCATCCGTCCTTGAAGCGGTTCCCCCGGTGCAGTGATTAAAACAGTCCTGTGTTGGATAAACCCGATGCAATTTTCCAAAAGTCATCATCTCGGCATTTCCCCCGCCACAGCAGAGCACCTCGCCTCCAATTTCTGGGCTTGCTCATTTGTTTTCTTCCGACAATCTTGGAGACACTCTTTCGAGTGACCTCTGCTAAGGGAAGGGAACAGTATACTCTTATCCTGACATTATGCAGACGCAGTGACAAATTGGTCTATTTTTTATGCTTGACAGAAATGGTAGGGGTGGGAAACGGGAGAAACATATTAACTTACCATATCTTTAACCACTGGTTGATGGAGTTTGGAAAAGACTTGTTTTTCCTTAAGTTTCCCTCCGTATGTCTGGTCTCATGTGTGATTCCTTTAATTAGTCCTGGAATGTGACAATACTTCCAAAGTAGGCCGAAGTCCTAGTAGATTTTTGAAAGCAATGTGATCAGAACAAATTTGTTGTTACTCTCTTTTTTCTTTTTGAAGATTTTACTTATTTGAGAGAGAGAAAGAGAGAATGAGAGAGACAGAGCATGAGAGGACAGAGGTCAGCGGGAGAAGCAGACTCCCTGCCAAGCATCAGGGAGCCTGATGTGGGACTTGATCCTGAGACTCCAGGATCATGATTGGAGCCAAAGGCAGTCGCTTAACCCACTGAGCTACCCAGGTTCTCTGGCGTTACTCTCTTAAATCAGCTCTTCCTCACCTCGCTCCCAACCTATTGCTAGAAGACAGGTACTCTCTCCAAGTTGTCTGGACACTTGAATGCTGGATTTCATCTTCTTCCACCCTCTTTGTCATTTCTTATGCCATTAACTTTTATTATTTCTCCTTAAAAATAGATGTTTCTGTTTCTCTCTGCATTTCTACCGTGTGCCCCTAGCGACGGTCTGTGAAAGGGCGACTCTTTTGCATTTGTGTTTGTAAGAGTTTCGTTATCTCGATCACGTTTTCCTCCACCACGTATCATAGGCTGTTTGGCACAGAACGGTAATGAATGCCAAGCATGGTCACCCTGCTCATCCTTCCTCACCGGCGTGCGTGCGTCTGCCGTCGGCATTCGAAAGCGACCAAAACCATGAGCTATAGATGGAAGGCATGATGAAAATTTGTCTTTCACGTTCTTGATCGTGGAAAGGTCGAGGTGGCTAGGAGATAATTCTACGAGGTGAATTGTACGATGGAATTGTACACTTAAAAATAGATCAGAAGATAGAGGGAGAAGCAGGGAAAGGACCTGCTAAATGACTCCTTGCCCTGGGCGGCCTCTCTTCCTTATTCCCTCTGCTGGGACTGGAGAGATGGCCGTCCACACTCTCATTAACTCCTTATTCATCTGTCCCCTGACACAAGACTGTGAAGTCCTTATGAAAAAATAATTCTGCCTTTTCTAATCCGTGTACCCTTAACCCCTAGCAGACTTGTCCTTATTTCTTAATAGATGCTAAACACTTTTTGATTGAGTTGAGTGACAGCCTTTGGCATCAGAGACTTTAGAACTACTTTCATTTGAAAACATCGCTTTTTTTTCTCCTCTGTTTATTTTCCTTTTGTTCTTGTTTGCAATGACAAAACTCGTGGCTGTTGTTCAATCCTAACTGGTCTGAGCTCTGTTCATGTAAAACTGAAGGAAGAGCTGTCTGATCATGGGAAGGCCAGGATATGAAATTGAAGAAATGAATTTCCTGGAAATGATTGAATTCTAAGCAAAAGAATCTCTAAAAGACGGTAAAACTCCTGGAAACATGTGAGATCTCTTGTTCAGAGTTTTAGCTTATATAGTCACGTTGGCAGGTTAAAAAAAAAAAAAAAGAAGAAAGAAAGAAAGAAAGAAAGAAAGAAAGAAAGAAAGAAAAACTGATGTCAACCGACGAATACAACAAGGCAACAAGGGTATTTATTACTTCCCAGCATGAAATTCGACAACTGAGGTAGACTTGAAGGTAAGCAGATTTGGTGTCTCCTAGAACCTGAGCTTTTTTCCATCTCTCTTCTCTGCTGTCTTTGGAATATACCCTGCATCCTCACACTCATTCTCCTGAAGTTCACAAGCCCGTAGCAGCAGCAGCTGAAGCATCGTGCTTCCCTCCTCACATCTCGTGGGGAAGCAAGATTCCTAACCTTGAAATGTGTTCCTTACTTTAGCCGATTTATGTTGACCCCCAGATGAATAATAGGCACCAACAGGGTGTGATACACTCTCGGGCTTGTGGCTAGATTCCAAAAACTATCAGTGGCACAAAGGGAAAAGTTCTCCCGACTGGCAAAGACCAAAGTGTCTCAGCTGGGGCCAATATGGACATTTTAAGGCCAGATAATTCCTTGGCCTGAAAACACTCTTTGTATTGAAAGAGCAACATCCTGGGTCACTAGATGTCAGTAGCATCCCTCCCCTGTTGTGACAAGCAAAAATAGCTCTCCCTTGGAGAGAATGTTGCTTCCAGGGTGAGAGCTACTGACTAAGACCAATCAACTAGAATATTCGGGAATCCACCCCGCGGTCAACCATAATTAACTATCCCTCTATTCACAGATTTTCTCCTTTGAGGAATAAACCTTTGAAGTTGTATGCTTTATTTTAAAATAGATGGTTCGGGGTGCCCGGTGGCTCAGTGGGTTAAAGTCTCTGTCTTTGGCTCAGGTAATGATCTCAGGGTCCTGGGATCAAGCCCCGCATCGGGCTCTCTGTTCAGCAGGGAGCCTGCTTCCCCCTCTCTCTCTCTCTCTGCCTCTCTGCCTACTTGTGATCTCTGTCTGTCAAATAAATAAATAAAATCTTTAAAATAAATAAATAAAAATAAAATAGATGGCTCACTTATATGATCTTTGTCATGGTATACCCATGCACCGTCTAACTGATCTCTGACTTTTGCTTCTAAAAGTGAGAAAGGAGACTCTACAGTGGGTACATGTCACCTGTCTCCCTAATTTTAGCTCGACTAACTATGCCACTCTGTAATACGGCGCCTCTTCAATATTCAAACTGGAAAGGGGCTCTCTGAGGAGGGCAACCTGTAACAGGGTAGTTGATGTCACTATAAGCAAGAGAGACAGTGACAAAGACAGAGACAGAGACACAGAGAGGGGGCAGAGCAATGAGAGGGTGGAAAAAAGTGCTAAGTGTCGTAGCAAGCGGAGTTCTCCGTACTCCTGGAATAGTTACCATTTGCTTGGCTTCCATTCCGTGAACAGGCATTGTGCCGAATGCGTAATCTGCATTATCTTATTTAATTCACAATAACACATGTAATTTATGCATTTGTGTATCGATTTTACAAATGAGGAAACTGAAGCCAAGAGATATTTTGTTCTTGCCTAAGGTCAGAAACTCTTGTATTCATGCAGTGAGTATAACATAGAAACACAATTTGAACCCAGTCCTCTGCCACTATAAACTCATTTTGTTTTAGTCCAGCGTCTGCCAATAACCCTGTCATTCTCCATTTAGGAGCCCATCCATTGGAGCTCTAACCTTCTCAGATTCTGTCATTCATGGGGACAGGGATACTGGACATAGGAAGCCAAAGGGGGGTAGGGGGCTCTGAAAGGAAAGGGAGATTATTAAATGAAAGTCTGGGTCTGCCTTACAGACTCATCCCCACAAGGCTGCCTTCTGACTCATGTGATAAATCCTGCTCCCTCAAGTCACTTTCTTCAGCCACAGCTGCACACAACACAGTAATCACCATCAGAGGGGTCATCTCCAAATTGCAAAGGACAGCACAGCAGAGGAAATTATAACAGATAACACACACCGCCTGTATATATCCGTCATGCAGCCAAGAACTGCATGCAGAATTCTGCCCCATCCCCTATAGTTCTTGGTTGTCTTCCATTTCTTTTCCAATTGCACTGGTTTGAACCACATTTTTCAAGTCTCCCAGCTGGTCTCCCTGCTTTTTCTCTACCCCCCTTCCAATCCATATTTCATAATTGGATTAATTTTTTTCCTAAGCTGCTGAACATTTCACTTCTCTGCTACCAAAAATGAGCAAACAAACCAATAAAGGATGGGTCATAAAAAGAAATCAAACCATGGCTTTGCAGCTCTTTGTTGCAAAGCCTCTTACACAGTACCCCCCTCCTTCTCTGATCTGGTCGACTTAGATCTCAATGCCGTCTGTCAGGCCTATCAAATTCCACCACACTGACCCTCTGCATCTTACATGTTGGGACTGTGTCCCACTGACTTTGCCCAGCCCAGTCCTTCTGCTTAGAATGCTCTCTGTTAACTCTGCGGCCAATTTGCCCTGTTTTGGCAATCCTACTGTCTCCTCTTATATTATTCAGAGAGCCCAGAGTCATTGTACCCATTTTTTGAGTGGCCAAAAAGAGGATCAGAGATGTAAAAGACAAGACCCAAGTCATGAAGTTTGTAGGCTGTAGAGCAAGGGATCGAAATCCATGTCTTCTGATTGAATTCTTGGTCTGGTGTCATAATATTCACTCTTTTCACCATTCCATCCAAGCATAAATATCTATAGCCAAAACTGCACCCAACCCCTTTCTCCCAGCTGCATTATCTTCAGACTTCAGCTGGTAATATCAGCACAGCCCATTTAAGAGCATTATCAACAAGCCTTCTCTCCTGCTTCCTTTATCCTAAGCTCAAAGGAACCATCTCCATGAGATTAATTCTGAAATGGCAGTAGCATGTGTGTAGACGATGCCATGTCCAGTTATCTTAATTGCATATTTGGGAAACCCACCCTGTGTCTGTTTCATATGGCACGCCATTTGGTGTTTATGACCGTCATACTGGAGTTAACAGCATATGGGGAGCTAGCTCACCCACTCTGAATACTAAGCTTATCCAATCCTTTGCTCAGAACCAACATGAGAAATAACTAATAAAAATGATTACAATATTAGAGGGTCATATAAATGCCAAATGCAATAGCTATTCTTCATTCTAAAGTTTCTTAATATCTTTTCTCGACCGACATCATCAAAGTGGGGGAGGGGGAAGACAAGATATTATACATAAATAATTAGGAATGCTCCCTTAAGCTTTATTTCAAATTCTTCCATTAAGGGTTAAGATTCAATTTTAGGGTCAACTTGAAGGTGAGGCAAAGTTTTAAGGATAATTGAAGTAGAAATTGTGTGACCTTTGCAAAGACCTCTCTTTGTATTTATGCATTTTTCTCCAACCAGCGATAATAATAATATAAAAAGATACAAGAATAACACTTAACTAAATCAGATGCAGATGGCTGTTTTATCAAGCAGAGGCAATTTTTATCATTTTAAAAGCTTTTGTTTTTGTAAAGGAAAGAAAATGGGCCATGTTCCCTTGTTTTTGTTTTTGTTTTTTTTTTTAAGAGAGGAAAAAGCATATGTTTTTTAATTTGAAATGGAGTATTAATGGTGTTATCTCCCAAGAATTGCTGTGCTAGAATGAATTGTAGAAAACGCATTTACTTGCAGGTTTTCTGGTAAATTCTTCTCTGACTTAGAGAGTTAGTAGCGTATTATATCAGCCTACCTTTCCAAGACAATACTGTACACACACCCTGAGAGTCAATTTCCTGAACCTCTTTTACTAGATCATCCTGTTTCCTTTGTTTATATTATTGATTTAGGGAAAATCATTTGGTGAATATTGAGTGCTCACCTAAATGAGAAGGTGGTAATGTACGGCAAGTAGACAGAAAGGGATATAACTGGGATAATAAAACCTTCTATCTGCGCTGCAATTTATGGTTTGCATTATCCCATTTGAACCTCACTATACCTCTGAGAGTTATGGGGACAGAAACTATCATCCCAGTTTTATAGATTGAAAGTGAAAGCATGGAGAGTTTAAGCAGCCCCCCTTCCAGTGTGCAGCTGGTAACTGAACCAGGACTAGAACTTCATGAGTCAATCTCATGTTCCCTCTTCTGCACAAAGCCGCCTCTCCATTAACAGCCACCCAACCAACCATTCAGAGACATTTAGGGAGCACTTCTTGTTTACTTGCATTAGAGTTGAAGCACTGACAGACATAACCGTATTTTTAGGTACTGTCCTGGTGCACAAGGTGCCTACCATTGAGTCTAAAAGCAAGAGAGAAATGTATGAACTCTTCAGTGAGTATGACAAGTACATAAGTATAGACAGCTGCAAGACTCATATAAACTGGTATATGGGTGGCCCTTACTAGGAAATGAATAGAAAGTTAAGAATGACATTAGCTAACATTTATGGAGCGGTTACCATGTTCCAGTCACGTGAGTTGTAACTTCTTTCATTCATTGGATAAACATTTTGCAGTTTGGACCCAACTTTTACAGGAAAGAAATTCTAGTTCTGGCACCTTCAATTAATGACCAGGAGCATGTGACTTCAACTTTGTGGGTCTCATGTTATTCATCTGAAAAATACTTGTTTAGAGAAAGTACCCATTTTTTAAAGTTTCTGTAAATAGTGTGTACAATAAAAGGAAATACTGACATATAATAATGGCTCTGTGATACTTTGTGGTGTTTTGGTGATACGGTTATTTTCATTATTATTATCTGTGGTAAGAGCTGGAAATACAGACATGAATACGAAAATGCTATATTCCTCCGTCCTTTCCTCCTCCAACCCCCTCTCCTTCCTTCATCCCTTCCCCTCCTTCCTTCTTTTTTTCTTCCTCTATTCTTCTTCTTTCCAATACTTTCTCCACTTGTCAGTCCTTCCTTTCTTCCTTCCTTCATTATTTACTGAGTGTCTCCCTCATGCCAGCCGAACCACGAGGTTCTTGTTTCTTCAAGATTGTCTTAGGCATTGATCAAGCCCTGAAGATGATTTCAGTCTAGAGGAGAAATAATACACAATAAAAAGTTACAATGAAGAGTGCTCCAAGATGCCAAGGAAGCACAATTCAGCAGCAACGAGGTTCAAGAAAATAGTAGAAAGCTTCCCCCAAGACAGGAAAACTTTCTGGATCCTAAAATCAGTTGGGAACTAGCCAAAGGAATGAGCATTTGTTATTTTTCTAGGTTTAAGCAGTGTTATTCTACTAGGAAGTTGGAGCCTAGAGCAGCAGCATGCTGCCCAGGGTCCTGCAGGCACTAACCTGCCAATCTGGATTGCTCAAATCCAAACTCCCTCCACCTAATCCAAATGTTTCTCTCTCTCTCTTTCTCTTTTTCTGTTTTTTTTTTTTTCCCCATCTTAGACTTCAGTGTTTCCAGCTATAAGATCCCAGGATTAGTCTAGTGTTTTCAGGTATGTCTTACCTTGAATATTAAAAACTTTCATAACTGATAGAGCAGTTCCCTACAGGTATCCATTTGGGGTCTCATCGCTGTTTCTGTCCTTTCCTTGGGGATTGTATTTTATCTCAAGGCTTGAAAGATCACTGAAGACGCCCAAATGTGGATACTCAGTCACAATGCCTTCTAGTTTGAGACTCATCTATTAAACTCAGAAAATAAACTTGAATATACAGGAGATTTTTCAAATGCAACACCTCCAAAATCAAAATCTTGACATTTTCCCCTCCTCAAAGCCCTATTACCCCCAATCAATCAACGGGGCCTACATTCACCTAGTGGCTCAGCTTAGGAATCTTTATTTTTCCTCTCTGGTGCCATCTAACATCAAGTTAACTGCCCCCCCAAAATATCCTATACTCTAATGAAACAGTGCAGATCAAGGCACCATACATCTATGGCTGTTAAAACTTTTGGGTAAGAAGTTAATGCGAGAACTTTATCGACAATGAGTCAGAAAAATGGTGCCCTAATGCACTGATCAATCTTAACATCACTAACGAGTGACCACTAGACCATGTGTCCCCTGGGATGTAACAGGAATTTCCAGTCACCAGCTATATACCTGAGTGTAATCAGTTCTCTACATAGAACTTTCAGATCTTAGGAAATACAGGAGTAGAGGAACATATATGATGATAACATGAATATACAATCAGACAGTTACAGAAGATGGGAAGGCCTATGTGACTAAAATCCTAGTTAAAAAAAATAAATAAATAAAGGGGCGCCTGGGTGGCTCAGTGGGTTAAGCCTCTGCCTTCAGCTCAGGTCGTGATCCCAGGGTCCTGGGATCGAGCCCTGCATCTGGCTTTCTGCTCAGCAGGGAGCCTGCTTCCCTTCCTCTCTCTGCCTGCCTCTCTGCCTGCTTGTAATCCATCTGTCAAATAAATAAATAAAATCTTTTAAAAAATAAATAAAGATAATGTTAATTTTTTTCATAAGAAATGGAAGAGTGTCCTTTTATAAGTAATTCAAAAGCAGTCAAAACCAATCAGTACTGCAAAAGATAGAGTGGTCATGCAGTTCAAAATTTTCTGGTTCCTAATCTGTGAGGTTTTTATATGGCTACGCAAAATTTATTGAGCTGTACTCTTCAGACTTGTATAAATTATACCTCCAACAAAAACATTTTAATTAATTAACATTAAGAGAGACAAAAGACTATTATAGAGTAAAGTAGACTTAAGAGACATGTCAGCCTAATTCAATGTACAAATCTTGTTTGGATTCTGATTTGGAGGAAAAAAACTTGTAAAGTACATTTTTTGATGCATTGGGGACATATTGAACACCAATTAGACGTTAGATAACATTAGGAACCTCATAATTCTGTTATGTGTGCTAATAGTAACATAGTAACAAAAATAACAAGGAGGAGACAGAAGAAGGAAGAGGAGGAGAAGAAGAAGAAATAGTCATGGTCTGTTACAGTTACTTACTGAATTAATTACTGGTAAACGTGATAAGATGTGTGATATTTACCTCATAGAAAAAGAAAGAAGGAAGAGAGAAAGAAAAGAAACTAGGATATTCAAAATAAGCATACAGAGATATTCTAAAAGAATTCTTAAACATAAAGATCCAAGTGAGGTCAAAGACATAGAATGCTGATAGCAGTAAGAAGCTCTACTGAGCCAAAGTGCAAGAGGAATAGAAAAAGTAACAGTTCGCCATGACTCAGCTTACCAGACTCTTTAGAACCCTTACTGGGCAAAAGATGTGATATGATACTAGGGACTAGCGTTATAGAAATATCTAACGTGAATTCCTTTATATTCAGTGACAATAATGGTGAGGTTAACCATAGCTCACCTGCTAACCAGTATTGGTCATTTTTCATGTTCTGGCCCTATTCTAAGACTCCATCTGCATTATCCCATCAGCATTTCTTTCTCATAACACTGTAAGTTCTATTAGAATCTTCATTTAAAAAAAAAAAAAAAAGAAAATCAAGATGCAAGGAAACAGTGATTCACCAAAAGCCAGTAGGTGAAATACTTGTAAACAGCAACCAATATAAAAGACAGTGTTAGTGAAGTATTTGCTAAATCCCTCTGTAGGCTTGAAAGAATAGGCATGATTTATCAGGACATGTCAGAGAAGGCCTCATAGATAAAGCAGCAGCATTTGGTCTGGGCCTGCTGGGAAGAGAAAGGTATTGCTACCTGGAGACTGGGGTGTTGGGAAGGTCATCAGTTGAGTGCTTAACAGCCTGAGCTGTAGAATCCCACCCTGATACGTACTAGTTCTATGACCCTTTGTTCGAGATCTCAGCCCTAATTCCCCACTGGGTTGTATTAAGGATTAAGTAAACCTTGCATTCAAAGCCCAGTACCTGGTACCCAGTAATCACTTGAACTTTTTCATCTGTTACTTTTTCCAATTTAGAAATAGTAAGTATAAGAAGCTTATCACCAAAGAAATCTGGGGTGATACAAGTCTGTGAAAAGTCATCTGAGATCAATTTGCTGTAAGTAGTGAACTGAAAAGCCCGGACTCTGTTTCAGACTCACATGAAGGGGGCTGATTGCATAAGGGAGGAGATTCTGGGGAGCTGTGGTTTTGAGGTGAACTCAACAGGGCACCTCAGAGGGTTAAGTATTATTTTTTATTGTTACTATTAAACACAGTTCATGGCTACATAAAACAAAACCTCATTAAGAGTCAAAAGCAGCCCTCTGGCATCTACTTTGAGACCTCTGTAGAAGCAGCGATGATATTTTAGAAAGAGCACACCCCCGTTTATTTTTGGAAATATCACTCAAGCAACTCTGGGGAGAATGGATGGAAGGAGCCAAAACTTAAGTCAGGGGGCAATTCTGAAGGTTTTTTTTTTTTTTTTTAAATCAAGCAAGCAGTGAACCCCTGAACAAGGAGTTGCAGAAACTTTGAGAACATGAGGGTGATTGAACAAGCACTGGGTTCAAAAAGGAAAAAAAAATTATGGCAAAATCAAAACTGAAAATCATAAAAATAAAATTCAGACATTGGTTTTAATAAAAATCAATTCAGAATTTCTAAAAGTTCTGAAATTACCCAAAGCAACCCTTCAGGCAATTGGACTTACTCCAGAAAACCCACATATCATTCAGGGCCTAGATTTGGTGACATTGGTGACAAGTCTGAGAAGGTTAAGACCTCCTATCTCGGGGTACTGTTGGGGATTTTCCTGCAGCGTATCTCCTGTAGCTAAGAAGACAGAAAAACAGGCATTAAAATGTCAAAGTTGAGTATCAGAGACTGGCATTCAGGAAAGGTGATGGGGGGTAACCAATTAAGACTTTTCTTCCACAGTACATCATATTTTTTCATATCACAGCAGAAAAGTCAGTCTTTGAAGCTTCATAAACCTCCGTCTTCCATGGAAGCATTTACTGAAACGATTCTTCCCAACAGACTGTATTGAGTACCATGTGCAATTGATTGTATCTGGGCAAGGTGGGTGATTTCAAGAACAAAGTCCAGGCCGTTTATTGACATGGTTTCTAGTCCTACATGGCCCAATACAATAACCACGAGATTAGACATACATACATATAACATACTATATATAACTAATATATATATTATATATATATTACATATATATATATATAAACATATAACTAGACATACATACAATAACCACTAGACATGTGGGGCTAGGGAGCACTAGAAATGTGACTAATCCAACTTGAGATGTGCTATAAATGTAAGAGACACTCCGGAATTCGGAGATGTCAATGAAAAAAAATGTGAAATATCTTCTTAATATTTTTTTCTACTGTATATTGAAATAATAGTGTATTGGATATATTGAGTTAAAATGTACTGTTTAACTTAATTTATCCTTTTTCTCTTTTACTTTTCTAATGTGGCTACTTGAAAAAAAAATGCAACTGGCTCTCATTTGTGGCTCTAGATTTCTGTTGGATGGTGCTGCTCTAGACTCTGGCCAGTTGGACTTCTTGCTATCCCGTTTCACTGGTCTCATGCCTCACCCTATGCTCATTTGCCAAAACCTACATATTCTTGAAAACCACCTGAAAGGGCATTGCTTCAATTCATTATCTTTTAGAAGGTTTTATTTATTTATTTATTTTTTATTTGAGAGACAGAACCTTAGCAGGGGAGACTCAGAGGGAGAAAGAGCAGGGAGCCCAACACCAGGCTTGATTCCAGGACCCTAGAATCATGACCTGAGCCAAAGACAGATGCTCAACTGACTCAACCATCCAGGTGCCCTCATTATTTTCTGAAGCCTTGAACCACATGTGATATTCCCTCTTGAACTTCTAGAGAAATGTGTTTATCCTCAAATGTATTTATCATAGCTTTCTACGTAATTTTTCATGTATTTTACCAGAATATAAATTCTTTGAAGTCAGTCATATATAACACATTTTTATGACCTATAGATCCTAGCATAGTGCTTGATGAGTTTTCTTGTTTCTGAATTTAAAATAATTCAAGAAGATGTGGTCCGTATACACTATGGAGTATTATGCCTCCATCAGAAGGGATGAATACCCAACTTTTGTAGCAACATGGATGGGACTAGAAGAGATGATGCTGAGTGAAATAAGTCAAGCAGAGAGATTCCATTATCATATGGTTTCAGTTATTTGTGGAGCATGACAAATGGAAATGGAGAGGAGAAGGGAGTTGGGGGAAATTGGAAGGGGAGGTGAACCATGAGAGACTATGGACTCTGAAAAACAATCTGAGGGTTTTGAAGGGGTGGGGGGTGGTAGGTTGGGGGAACCAGGGGTGGGTATTATAGAGGGCACGTATTGCATGGAGCACTGGGTGTGGTGCAAAAACAAGGAATACTGCTATGCTGAAAAAAAAAAAAATTCAAGAACCCTATAATCTGTTATGGGGTCATGATGCTTCATGGATCTCAGAAATTCTGATATACAAAAGGGAGACACTTATCCCTTTGCTTCTCCTTTTGTGATATTATAGCTACTAATGTAGACTGTCAACAGCTCTGAACAGAGGGGGAAATATGAAAAACAAAAGAGTTCCTAAGAATAGGGAAGTCTAGACTTGGAATAGAGGCCCTGAAACATGTATCCATGTATGAGACAGTTGAGAGACAGAGACAGAGAGAGACAGAGGTTAAAAATTGCTGATTTGCTCTTCATGCTAGGGAAGAGCACATAGTCCAACTGATCCAATTTTAGATGTATTACTCAAAATAGGCTAATTCCTATAGTGTACAATCTTTAACTTTTAATGGCTTAATGAACTAAAAGCTTAAAGTTATTCTTCTAATGTGGAGAGTCAGAAGTTGAGGGCCTGCTCTGCTCTGCATGGTCATTCAAGGTCCCAGACTCCCTTCATTTTCTGTCTTCTCCTTTTGTTATGTCATAGGAGAACTCTCCGTCCAGCTAGTGCAAGAGGGATGAGAGATTGCGAGGTTGATTAAACCAGTTCCAGAAGCGTCATATGTAACTTCCATTCGCACCCTATTGAAGCAAACTCAGTCATATGGCCACACCTGATTTTAAAGAAAGGGTAGGAAACACAGTCTAGATGCGGGTTAAAGAAGAGGAAATCAAATATGTCAGTGAACACTGGAGTCTCAGCACGATAGGACACATGTAGGCTCGGCCTTTCAACCATTTGTTCTTTCATTTATTCCTTTAAGACAGAATTTGACAGTCTTAGGCAGGACAATCCTTTGTTATTCAAGGTTATTCTGTGCCTTGGGGGATGTTTCCCAGCATCCTGGACTCTCTCTTTACATCCCAGCATTACTGCCACCCACCCAAGTCAATAAAAAAGGTCTTCAAACATTTCCATTTGTCCAGGGGTAGGAGATTGCCCTGTTTTGTTTTGTTTTTTTTCTTTTCAGTGTAACAAAATTCATTGTTTATGCACCACACCCAGTACTTCATGCAATACACGCCCTCCTTAATACCCACCACCTGGCTCCCCCAACCTACCACCCCCCACACCTTCAAAACCCTCAGATTGTTTTTCAGAGTCCACAGTCTCTCATGGTTCACCTCCCCTTCCAATTTCCCTCAACTCCCTTCTCCTCTCCATTTCCCCATGTCCTCCATGTTATTTGTTATGCTCCACAAATAACTGAAACCATATGATAATGGACTCTCTCTGCTTGACTTATTTCACTCTGCATCATCTCTTTCAGTCCCGTCCATGTTGCTCCAAAAGTTGGGTATTCATCCTTTCTGATGGAGGCATAATACTCCATAGTGTATACGGACCACATCTTCCTTATCCATTCGTCCATTGAAGGGCATCTTGGTTCTTACCACAGTTTGGTGACCATGGCCATTGCTGCTATAAACATTGAGGTACAGATGGCCCTTCTTTTCACTACATCTGTATTTTGGGGGTAAATACCCAGTAGTGAGATTGCCCCTGGTTTGATGTCATATTATTTTGTTGAGTATTTTCTGAATGCCATGAAATATCTATTTGTTAGGGTACTAGAATTATGGAATTCTTTATTAATGACATCAGGAGGATTCCCCTCCACCCCTATCCTTTATACACAGCTGTCCCTCAAACATCACAACAGGGAGAAACCAACTGTCGGACAGAAGATCTCATCTCAACGTTCAGCCCGTTCACTTGCCGGCACATAGTATTTATCTCCACGTTCATCTCTCTGGTTCTCCTGTCTCATATTCAATGATTTGCCTTTTGCTTATCATCTATTTTTAAACCCTCAGTCATCTTAATCTGGAATATTGAGTTCACCTTCCCACAAGACAATCTGTCTCGTCTAACATGGAATAGGAATCACAGAAGAACTAAAAGCATCATATTTCAAAGATGTAAAAAAAAAAAAAAAAAATATGGCGCTCATGTTGTCATTACCGCATCCTACTCCCTTGGCAGACATCGCTAACCAACTTGATACTCTTTCCACCTCGGGATCTAGGAGCACAGGAAGAAATCACTACTGATTGAACAGGGTTGTAACGAGAGGTTACAATTATTTGGTCTCCAAGTTTTGGTCCAACTCTTTCATTTACAGAGAAAAGGAATCTGAGAACCAGGTGATGAAATGGATTGCCCAGGCCACACAGCAGTTTGGCTTTCGGGACTCTTGTTTCTTCTCCTGCCTCTGTGGTGTGAATTAATGAGTCTTGCCCAAGTCCTGTGGAAGTGAAGTCTTGAAAAAGGGTTGCTAAAAGCAAGACTCAGAAGGATGCTGCGGTGAACTTGAGCTTAACCAGATACTCTTCCCTTTTTCTCCTAACCAGCTCCTTCTCCTTTTTCTGCTTTTTTGAACAGCATTGTATACTCTGGTATACCCAGCAGGGAGATTGGAGGGGTATAATTACCCCCGTCACTCTGGTTTTTCGGAGATCAAAGAAAAAAGAAGATTTTGAATGCTAACTAAATGCCTGAATTTAAAATTCAAGAAAAATAAGAAGCAGTCACATGAAAATAGGGTTAACTGTGGCAGAATGTGCCAAGGTGAATGTGGTAGGTACGTTCGAATGAATGATAGGATTTGAGATTCAATGTTAGGCAGAGTCCTTTAAGAAAAAAAAAAAAAATCATCAGAGTCTGGTGGGAAATCAGAGGCTGTTTATGCTTTATCATTTGTATACAATAAAATACATGGGGAAGAAAAATTGACCCTGGTTCATTTTCTCATCTGGGTTTTATTTCTCTACTCTCAGCGTTCCTGGCTAAGGTTCGTACCATCCATGTTTATGTGAAATGGGCCAGTGCTCTCATCTTGCCTTTCGATAATTATAGGTCTCCCCAGGAAAATGGCTTTACAGAGGAATTTTATAAAGGTTTTAAAGATTTTATTATGAAGGACTCAGCCCTTCCACAATTATTAGTTTTAAAAGGGGCTTTGTAGCCACTGCTGGTAGAACAGCTATCGATCCCTTTACAATGGGAAGCCCGAGTCTCTCTTACCCACGTGAGTGCTGTACCTCGGTACCTGTTAAACTGATATAATAATGCGGTGAAGCAAAATGATCATTTTCCTTGTTGGAAGGCCTCCTATCCCCACTAATGGTGACGGAATAAACTCAAGGCCTATGAGCAACAGTAATCACAAATTTCACTTTGGTTCTAACAGTTACATTGGAGGCAGTAATGAACTTCACACAGGTGCCTGGAGTTTGCCCAAGAGGTGATTCCTGAACTTGTTAAATAGACAGCCTTCTAAGTATCTCTTCCGTCAGCCGTCACCTCTCCATCCTCCCTGCCTTAGCCACCACCGCCTCTGGTTGGTACTACTGAAACAGCTTCCCAGTGGGTATCTCTCCAGCGTGTTTGCCCCCCTCCTGTAATTATTTAGTGCCAATCTCTCCCGTGCTACAGCAGTGAATTCAGACTGTACCGCACGTATGCCAAGCCCTTGGCCATCTGGTTCATATATACTTTGTCTCTAAACTTGCTCCCATGTGAACCTCAGGAACCAGCCTAACAAATTAATGAACACATCATATCTCATTTGGCAGAATAAAACAATTTAGGGCATGTATTTCAATGTAGTTGTAGAGTCCAAAAAAATGGTATGGAAGGTCTCAAGTCAGACAGATATACGTGAGTTTTATTTATTTTATTTTTTTGTTTATTCACTGGGAGGATGGTCTTGAGATAGCCATTTAACTTACTGGAATCCTGTGTCCTAAAGTGAGTATAATGATGAGGAGAAACGGATGAAAGGGGCCAGATGCAGTAGCTGGCATATGATTCTTATGCCATAAAGAAAGGAACTTCCATTCCCTGGAGAATGCTGGAGCCCAAGCAAGGGTAAGGAAATGGGCTGGAAGAGTGCCGGCCGGAAGTAGGGACTTGGTCTGGAGGTGATGGAGATCAACGAAGAGTTTTGAACATCAGAGCAACATGGTCAGAGACGTGCTCAGACGGATGAATGTGAAAGAAAGGATAGGGGAGGGGCCAGAGGAAAATTTGGAGATCAGTTAGAGGCTGTAATAATAATCCAGGTAAGAGTTAACGAGGGAACTGAGGTGCTTATAGTGGAAACAAAGAGAAAAGTCCAGATGTGAGAAAGACCGCAGCTGTTCTTAGGGAGTGAACATTCAGTCAATTATTGCTATGTGGGGAACACTGTACTTTTTGTTAATTATTGCTGTGCTCTGGCTTGTAAACCCAATAATTATTCTGATGTTTAGACAAGAAAAGTTTGTCTCATCCAAAACAAATTTTGTTAGCAAATAGGGTCAGGTGAATTTCCTATGGCCACCCTACGGTAGATGTTGGAACCAAGATTAAAATGTAGATTGGCTCAAAAACTAGAACTACCCTGAAATCCAGGAATCACATTACTGAATATTTACCCAAGAAATACAAAAACTCTAATTCAAAGTGATATGTGATGTTTATTGCAGCATTATTTATAATAGTGAACTATGGAAGCAGCCCTAGTGTCCATTGGTAGGCACATGGGTAGATAAAGAAGATATGGTATTTATATATAAATACCACATCATATATATATATATATATACATAAATATATATATGTAAAGATACAGACATATATATATGTACATGTATATATACACATACATATTGGAATATTGTATATATATTGGATATATATGTGTATATATATTTTGTATATGTATATATGTGTGTGTGTGTGTATATATATACACACACACACACATATTGGAATAATACTCAGCCATAAAAAATAATGAAATCTTGACATTTGCCACGACATGGATAGAGCTAGAGAGTATAATGCTGAGTGAAATAAATTAGTCAGAGAAAGACAAATACCTTATGATTTCATTCCTATGTGGAATTTAAGAAACAAATGAGCAAAAGAAAAGAGAGAGAAAGACAAACCAAGAAACAAACCCTTAACTACAGAGAGAACAAAACTGATGGTTACCAGAGGGAATGTGAGGGAGAATGAACTTGTCATGATGAAAAAAAATAATAATAAAAAAAAAATAAAATGATTAAAAAAAAAAAAAGCAAAGAAAGAAAGAAGTTAAGTTGGTCTGGATTCAAAGTTCATGTGCTTTCCACGTGCGTGTCCTACCACACTAGAGGAGAGGCATGTGCTAGAGTACTTTGCTTTTCTCGGAAAGGTGTGACAAGAGCATGAAGTTCATGGAACAATGTGGTAGGAGACGAAGACATCCACACAGACAAGGATCAGATTCCACGAACTTCGAGTGCCATATGGTGGAGTCAGACCCTGTGGCAATGTGGAATGCTTAAGGAGTTTGTGAAGTTAAGAAACAGGAACGTGGGGGAAAAATGGAGACAGGGAGATAGGTTGGGGTTTGTTGCACAAAATTCAGGCAGGAAAACAGAGTAGCTTGAGTAACGGCAGGGCAATGGGCATGAAGTGTACTTATCTATATAAAAGCAATATATTGCCAATGAGTCAAAACAAAGCTAAACAATATGAATCCCACTTTGTGTTCAGAAGATAAATAGATTTGTCTGTATCTTTACACAGGTCTCTCTCCCTCTGTGTGTGTGTGTGTGTGGGGTGTGTGTGTGTGTGTGTGTGTGTGTGTCTGTCTGTCTCGGTAATGTCTTCATAGCATGTGTGGCATTTTTTCCCTGCTCTTTTTGGTTATAGCTGATACATTTTAAGTAATTCCTGTATCAGGAACTATGCTAAGAGCTTCATGGCCATTTGCTTATTTAATCATTATAATAGTTTCATGAGGTGGATATTAATATAACTATCACAATTACTATCATTATTATTATTATCCTCGTCTTACTGTGAAATCACGTTTTATGGAGAGCAAGCAACTCGCCTAGAGCAGCTGTGCTCTGAATACATAGTTGAATGGATGACTACAGATCGTGTATATTTTAGTGGTAGGGGAGGACCCCACCTCATATGCCTGTATGCCTCCATGGGTTAATCTTTTAACCACTATATAATATTTTATAATTCATCTCTTAGCTTATCTGAGTCAAAATACAGCTTGAACAACATGGGCATAAACCACATGGGTCCACTTATATGTGGATTTTTAAAAAATAAATACAGTACGGTACTGTAAATATTTTTTCTTCCTTGTGATTTTTTTTAATAACATTTTCTTTTCTCAAGCTTATTCTATTGTAAGAATGCAGTATAAAATACAAACAACGTGAGTCTCAATTGACTCCTTATGTTATCGGTAAATCTTCTGGTCAACAGTAGCCTATTAGTAAAGTTTTGAGGGAGTCAAAAGTTATATGTGGATTTTCTGTTGTGTGGGGTTTGGTGCCCCATCCCCCACATTGTTCAGGAGTCAACTATAAAATGCATTGTACATATTTGAAAACTGATTCACATAAGCTGTAAAACATTTGTAATAAATAATATATTGTTTTCTAGCTCTCACTTGTTCACAGAAAAAAAATGGCCATTTTGTCTCTTTTTAAACTTTTACTATAAAAGAAATACATGTTTATGGTACAAATTTAAGTCATTTAAATAATAAGATAATGTAAAGAATAGTCTCCCTGAAAAGGCAGTTTCACATTTACACCCCAAAGGACACTTCTGTGGGCTCTTTGTGTGTATGTGTGTATGAATCTTTCCAGAAATGTTGAAAGCACGAGCAAGCATGTGTATATATTCTTTATTTAATTTGTTAAAAACAGATGAGGTCACACTACACAATGTTTGTTGTTTTTCTCTAAATGTGGATTAAAGATCCTTCTTAGAATTGCACATAAGAAAATTCTCAATTTTTTTGTAAACTCTAAAAAATACAAAACAAAAAACAGAAACAGACCCATAAATACAGAGAACAAACTGATGGTTGCCAGGGCATTGGGGAGTGAGGGAATGGATAAAATGGGTAAAAGGGAGTAGGAGATACAGGCTTCCAGTTATGGAATGAGTAAGTCACGGGATACCATAGGGAACATTATGTGGTGACAGATAGCAGTTACACTCATGGAGAGCACAGCATAACCTATAGATTTGTCCAGTCACTGTGCTAGAGATCTGATACTAATGTATCATTGTGCATCAACTATACTTCAATAAAAAAAAGAAAATCTCAGTCTTTTGAATGGTATCAAGAATTGCATGAGTGTACCTTAATGTGATTGGTCTTTTATGGACATTCAGAAAAATTCTTACGTGTGTGTCCAACAGTGTAGAGATTTAGTTGCTAGATAAAAGAATCTGTGAATATTTCATTTTAATGGAGGTGGACAATGACGGTATACATAAATATTTCCATCAGCAGTACACGAGTATGCCTGTTTCCCTTTTATACTTGCTAGCATTTTTTGATCTTTGCCAAAATGATAAATAAGAGTGGTGTCTACTTATTATGTGAATTTGCTTTCCTTTAATAATGAGAAATTTTGACAGTCTTCTATACATGTTCACTGGCTATTTGTGTGTGTCTGTGCATGAGTGAAACTTCCTCTGAACTGCTTTTTTTATGCCTTCTCACATTGGACAACAGTTTTTTTGTTTTGTTTTGTTTTGTTTTGTTTTACTGACTGGTAACAGTTCTTAAATATTAAGGGAATTAGCTATTTTTCCTATGTTGCATATCAGATTCTCATGTCCTACGTTTTTATTTGCACTATGATTCTAAATGTTACACAGAGTATTTGTGTATTTATAGCTAATAGTCTAGGGGTGACTGGCTGGCTCACTAGTAGAGCACGTGAATCTCCATCTCCAGGTTGCAAGTTTGAGCCCCATATTGGCCATAGAGATGACTTAAAAATAAAATCTTTAAAAAATAGTAGTCTATGTTTTGGCAGTTTGTGGTTTTAAGTAAAATATGTTAAGACCTTCCCAACTCAATACTTTTTTTAATGGTATTTTTCTTTTTATGTTCGAGGTTTCTCACGTCACCTTACATCTGTGTTCCCTCTAGAATTTATTCTGGTGTGGGAAATGACATGGGGATTTGGCTTTCACTGTGCTGCTCACTCCAAATGGCTAGCTTATTGTCCAAAAAAATCCATTCAGTAAACCATCTTTCCCTCACTTTTGAAACTCTGTAATAATCCTCTTGTTCAATATATATTTGGGCCTATTTGGAGAATTTGTATTATGTTCCATTAATTTGTTAGTCTTTTTCTGCTACAGTAGAACATAGTTTTTACTACTATATCCTTGAAATGCATTTTAATATCTGATGGTGCTAGTCCCCTCTCCTGTTCCCTTGCAGTCCACAACAGGTCTCACAATTTCCTCATGCTTATTTTCCAGATGGATTTTTGAGGTTTTTTTTTTTTTTTTAGTTATTTTCAAGTTCTAAGGTGAAATATTATATTAATATATATGTTGTGGTTACCATCAATATTTAGATTAATATAATTGATTTTTTAAACCATTTACACCTTCTTATACAAGAATAAAGTAGGTCTTTTTATTTACTATGGTCTTCTTTTATGGTTATCAGTGAAGTTTCACAGTTTTGTGGGTTTTTTATATATATGCCTTGTACATATCTTAAATTTATGTCTGAGAAATTAATATTTATTACTTTTATAAATGAGATATGTTCTTACATTAAATTTATGCTAATATAATATATAAGTCATTGAAGTTTTATTTACAATTCTAACCATCTTAACTTCTAATAATTTAAATCATTTCTCTAAATTTTTAATGATATATAGTCATTTTATGTGTTGATAATAATTTTCTATATTTCCTTTTTTATGTATCTCATTTTCTTCTCTAAAAGCAATGGCTAATACTTCCAGAACAATTTTAAATAATAGTCAACATGGTATGTTCCTTCCTTATTCTTTATCATAATGGAAAAACTTCTATTATTTCAAAATATCAATGTTTTGTTTGACATAGGGTTAAGGAAGTATCCATCTCTTTCATGTTTTATTAAGCACCAAAATATTTGGTATAGAAAATTTTGTCATTTTTCTGATTCAGTGATTACTGAGATAATCACATGCTGAGACTTTTGCTCTTGAACTAGTAAAATATTGAATAATATTGATTCGTACTTAATCTTGAATAGTTCTTTCCTTCCTAGCTGGCAAAAAAATCTACTGGGTTATAATGGGTTAATGTGTTATCTCATGTGAAGGTGGACTGTATTTGCTAAGAATTTAGTGTTTTTAAGTCAATATTCAGAGCTGTACTATGTCTGCATTTCTCTATTTTGTCCTAATTACTTGGTTTGGGAATCAGTATTGTCTTTTTCCAGCCACTCCCCTGTTTGCTCAACATACACAAACACACATACACTGTTTTTAAATGTAGATAGTTAATGGATGGTCTAATTTTTTCCCCAAACAACCATCTTTCATTTTTATCTATTAATTCTACTGTGTTCCTGTTTCAAAATCACTAATTTTGATTTTTACTTATTAATTCCCACCTTTTGCCATCCTTCTATTTTTCATTTTCTAACATTTTAGCTGAATAAGTAATTCATTTATTTTCATGTTTTTTAAATATGGTAATGTGTATAGAGCTATTAATTGTTCCTTGAGTGTAATTATAACTTTATAATGCAAACCCCTACCTATGTACTTTCATTATTGCTATTTGCCATATATCCAGCACTTTTAGCTATGCTTTTCTCTTTGTTCTGGGGGTCATTCAAAGAAGGGGGTGGGGTTGTGAGGATTTTTATTTTGTCCCTGTCCTTACAAACCCCTTATGATTTTATTGTGATCAGAAAACATGATCTTTTTAAGTCATTTAAACCTTCTTATATAAGAATAAGGGATGTCTAGGGGCACCTGGGTGGCTCAGTCGGTGAAGCACTGGACTCTTGGTTTCAGCTCAGGTCATGATCTCCTTGGTGGTAAGATTGAGCTCCAGGTCAGGCTTCAGGCTCAGCAGGAAGGTTCTCCCTCTCTGCTCCTCCCACAAAACTCTCTCCCTAAAAGAAATAAAATCTTAAAAAAAAAAAAGAAGAAGAGGTGTCTTTTTATTTACTATACTCTGTTATGGTTATGAGTAAAGTTTTACAGTTTTGTTTTTTCATAGAGGCCTTGTATACATCTTGTTAAGTTTATTTTTAGGCAATTAATCTTCATTATTACTTTCATAACAAATTTTCTTATATTAAATTTACATTAACATAATATAATTATGAGTGTTGCTGAATTTTACTAACACTTCTGACCAATGATCTTACAGATTATCTTTCTTTTAATAATTGAAGTCATTTCTCTAGGTCTTTAATGATATAATGATTTTTCTACCTTTGATCAATTATTGACATTTTAATAGCGATCAAATATAAGACTGAGATATGCAATGTTCAATGGGCACTTGTAAAGAATGGGTGTTTGCTGTGCTATTATATAGAATTAATAATATCTGCCTCGCTGGTTATGTATTTATCTCATCTCTTTTCTTCTTCTACTTGAAGTGTCCTTCTGAAGCTGAGAGTTCAGTGAAAAAGCCTGACCTATGTTGTTTTATGTAATTTTGATATTTTCCACATTTTTTTCTTAATATCGGTACTGTGGTGTTAGCATAAAAAGCATTAACATAGTAATATAATAAAAATTAATATAATAACATAGTAATACCATAATAAAATTATGTCATATAACATAACAGTAACATAATAAAAATTAGCATTAACATAAAAAGCAATAATTTCCAGATCCCTATCGTTATGTCATTAGAAAATCCCCCTTTTTTGCCTTTAGTTCTTTCTCCCCCTGGTTTTAATTTTATTTTAGGCTCACAACTATTCCCCAGTATGTTCTTGCTTGAATGGTAGGTCTTTATTTGACACTGGAATCTTTCAAAGGTACTTGTTCTAACTACTTCCAACTCACATTGTTTTTGTGAGTCTATACGCTGGTCTTTTTTTTTTTTTTAAGATTTTATTTATTTATTTGTCAGACAGAGATCATAAGTAGGCAGAGAGGCAGGTGGGGAGAGAGGAGGGGAAGCAGACTCCCTGCCAAGCAGAGAGCACATTATAGGGCTCGATCCCAGGACCCTGGGATCATGACCTGAACTGAAGGCAGAGGCTTTAACCCACTGAGCCACCCAGGTGCCCCAATATGATGGTCTTTTTGAATAATTTGTGGGTTTATTCCATTGTAATTAAATAATATGTGTGGGTTCTGTCTCAGGTCTATTATTTTATTTTGTTAATTTCTTACTTTTGTTTCCATTAGATTTTCTGTGTTTTGCTTTTGGATGTGTGCTTCTTTGATTCATTTTGTATTTCTCATTTCTGCTGAGAATTTGGAAGATCCTATGAAAATTTCTTTAAAAAACACCCTATTTGGTAGCATTTATAGTCGGTAATAATATGCTTAAATATGTTTTTCTCAATTTAACAAGTATAAGTAATATTTTTAGAAGCCACCCACCACGGCAAAAAATAAGAAAAATTAGCTCACACGTATGCACACACAGACACACACTTCTTTGCACCTCGTGTGTTTCTACTTCAGTTTTTGTTAATTTCATTTTCGTACGTATTTTCATGGTTTATAGCAGTTACATTTTGCACTGCAACCAAAATTTTCACAATTCTTTAAACTTAGTTCTACATTAAAATAAAGTTAGTGCATAAGAACTTTGCTTGCTTCCATAGTTCCTCTTTTCTATGCATTTTATTTTGCTTCATTTCTTGGTTGACTGGATTTTATGACCATGTCTTTTTTCAAGAAAGGCTCATGGGTGACATTTACCTTGAATTCTACCATGTATAAAAATGGCTTTCGGGTACATTTATGCTTGAACACCAATTTGGCATGGTATAAAATTCTTGTGTCACACTTCCCTTGCCTTGGACCAGAGTAGACATTACTTGTACACATTGCTTCACTGTCTGCTAGCACTGAATGTTGCCTAAACTGAAAGAAGCCATTGTGTTCCTCATCCCCATCTCTGTAAGGGATCCTGTGTGTATTCAAGTGCCTTCAGGAGTCATTCTTTATCTTTGAAAATTAACAACCAACATGGCTC
Organism: Mustela erminea; assembly: GCF_009829155.1. Taxonomy (NCBI): domain Eukaryota; kingdom Metazoa; phylum Chordata; class Mammalia; order Carnivora; family Mustelidae; genus Mustela; species Mustela erminea. Next base: position 15,012,147 of record NC_045625.1, on the reverse strand, counting down.
TGTCTCATGTTTGATATTATTTTGCTCGTCTGGCTTTGTTTGTTTGTTAATCAACTTTCCCAAGATGAGTTGTGCCCTTTCGCTTTGTACATGTAGGTGTTTCCTTAATTCAGTCTTTTCTGTCACATTATAAGAATATTGGTGTGTTTTTTGGTCTAATTTGTTCTCTTTTTCAGGAACATTAATCATCCATATGTTTGCTCTCTTCTAGGATATGTAGCTACATTTTTCTTTCTGATCATTTTTGGTCTTTATTCTTTTTCATGTTATTTTATATTATTTTTCTAAACCTGTCTCCATAACGCTTTGGTACTTTGATGTTCCATGAAGCTTAACTCTCTCTTTCCCTCTCTCTCTCTCCTTTTTTTTTTTTACTTCTCATGATGATTTGATTTCTATAATGAAATTGGGATTATGTGCTTATTCTTTCTAATTATTTGTTATAACTCTTTCTTGGGGTCATTCCTCTTCTTAGTGATCAATATCTCTGTTCTTGCAAGAATAAGTCTCTAGTGTTTCCCTGGAATCCCTATATGATTATGGTTTTCTAGATGATGACTTAGATCTGTTTATCTTTATGCAGCTAATTGTACCTTGTGAAAGATCAAAGATGATCCAACAACAAACCAATGACTCAAAGAGGTATACAGGAGGTGAATTCGGACAAGACCACTGCAAAAGGCATGGTTGCAGTGCTTTAAGAATGGAGTCAGGGAGGGGTTTTCAACCAGCTGATGTTCCAGACTTCTGTTGCATGAAGATTTTCTATGACCTAACTCTGTGTAATTGCTCATTCAGTCATCCTGGGGAAAATCATCTCTTCCCTTTTATCATCATCTTACCAGCTACCCACAACACCTTTGCCTAGAGCAAATAATGTGTGTCCCTTGAGTATCTGCTTAACCACCGCTAGCTATTCTCATTGTGACGCCAGAGTAGCTGAAGCTATGAAAACATTCCTAACTGCTCCATACCTTTCAGAATAGCTGCTACAAAAAGCTGGTAATACCAAATGCTGGTAAGAATATGCAGCAGCTGGAACTCTCTTTTGTTGCTGCTAAGAATAACAATGGTCAAGGCCACTTTAGAAGGCAGCTTGATGGTTTCTGACAAACCAAATACAGTCTTACCATGTGATTGAAATGTTTGTGCACCTAGGTTTTTTCCCAACTGGTTTGAAATCATGTGTCCATATAAAATCTGCATGTAAATGTTTACAGCAGCTGTATTATAATCACCAGAATCATTCCAGACATCCTTCAGTAGGCAAATGCAACAAATCAACAGGTGAATGCATTAACAATTGTGGTATATCAATAAAACAGAGTATTTAAAAGAAGTGAGCTATGTGGAGAGGTGGGTGGGAGGATGGGTGAAATAGGTTAGGGAGATTAAGGGTACATTTAATATGACAAGCACTGAGTAATGTACAGAATTGTTGAATCACTGTATTATACACCTGAAATGAATAGAACACAGTCTATTTTACTAGAATGAGTTTTTTATTTTTTTTTTAAGAAATAAGCTGTTAACCCATCAAAGACATAGATTATCCTTAAACACATAATGCTGAATGAAAAATCCAGTCTCAAAAGGCTGTATACTGTATGATTTCAATTATATGCCATTCTAGAAAAGGCGAAACTAGAAAGTTAACAAAATATTAGTGGTTTCTAGGGGGAGAATGAAAGAGGGAGGATTGAATAGGTAAAGCACAGAGAATTTTTAGAAAGGCGAGTCTAGGGGCACCTGGGTGGCTCAGTGGGTTAAAGTCTCTGCCTTCAGCTCAGGTCATGATCCCAGGGTCCTGGGATGGAGCCCTGCATCAGGCTCTCTGCTCAGCAGGGAACCTGATTCCCTCTCTATCTCTGCCTGCCTCTCTGCCTACTTGTGATCTCTTTCTCTGTCAAATAAATAAATAAAAATCTTAAAAAATTAAAAAAAAAGAAAGGTGAGCCTATTCTGTATTATATTGTAATGTTGGATACATGACATTATGCATTAGTCATACTTATGGATCTTTGCAGCATGAAGAGCAAACTGTTATAGACCTAAATTTTAAAAAATCGTTAAGGAGGTCAGGAGATCCCAGGGATCTCAGGGAATGTATACCATGACAGGAGGATCTGACTATTACAAATGTGTGAAGCAGCCTCAGTGTAGGTAGTGGTGGGGAGGGAAATGCACACCTAAGTAATGTTAAAGGTAATGGGGTCTGTAAGACAAAAGGCAAAGAAGCTGCACATAAACTCGGTACTCTAGTTGATAAAGTTGTTTCCCGTGGGTGCATGGACTAACAATTCTGATATTTCCATGCAGTAAAAACAAACTTTGGGCATACTGATGCACAGAGGCTCTATTTCAGCTCTGTTTCTGGAAAAGAAGTCAGGTGTTGGGTATTAAGGAGGGTATGTATTGCATGGAGCACTGGGTGTGGTGAAAAAACAATGAATTCTGTTACACTGAAAAGAAATTAAAAAAAAAAAGAATTCTTACAACTCAAAAAAAAAAAAAAGGAAACAAACAAACAAACAAAAAGCAACAATATTCTCAGACTCCATTTCCTCTCCCTGGGCATATAATAAGACTTCCAGTAGGTTGAAACCATGTGACTCATTCTGGGCAATAATAAGATGGGCTAAAGGAATACACAGCATAGCCAGGACTGGCTCCTAAAACCTTCAGTCAGATCTAACCTTTCTTCTTCCGCAGAGACCCCCAAAGGCCATATCTTTAGGATAGATGCATCACAGGAAGAAACAAGTCCAAATTTTCAAGTTACTACCTAGCGGGGAGCCTCCAGGAAGAACCATCCCATTCACCTTGGAGAATCATATGAGAGATAAATAGAATTGTGTTTTTGTTATGACACTCAAATTTGGGGATCATAACAGCTTTCCTAAATATTTGTTCATCAAGGCAATATTCCATCAATATTAAAATATCCAAGCTCAGATTTTGGCTTTAGAAAGTTAGGGCAGGAGCAAGAGAAAAAAATGACTACCACCTGCTTTACTGGGGCCTGGACTCAGGTAGGACGACTTGTTTAAGATGCTGCCTTTACTTCCTGAAAGGCCTGCTGAAGCCTCCTATTAAATACAAGTTCACCTGCACCATCTACACTGCTGGCTTAGAGCAGGGAGGATCATGAGAGGAAGTTGCTATTAATTAGAAATTATATTAATAAAAAGAAAAGGTTCTGAGGTATTATAAAACACTTTTTCTCATTTATTCTCCTCAGCTGTATATGTTGATCATTTTACAGAAGACTGAGGTTTACAGAGGTTAAGCACAAAGCTCAAGGTCATCCATTTAATTAGTAGCAGCAGCCAGGCTCAAAAATCAGAATGTCTAACCACTAATTCAATGTCTCTTTCTGTACAATGCACTTTCTCTGAGCCTAAAAATATGTATTGGGGGCTTTGCATTGTCTAGCTGGGTTTGAACGTGACCTCTATCAAGTATCTGCTGGGGGAACCCGGGAAATTTTTTATATCCCTGAGCATCCATCTATGATTATTTGTAGCAAAAAAAAGTAAATTCTGCCTGGAAAATGCATGGAAAATTATCTGGCCCAAATGAGATGCTCAATGTACTTGCAGTAACTATACTGGTCACTGGTAGCTGTTGGTGGAATGCTACTGGCAGTAGTTAGCTTATGGTTTGTATGACATTGAATAGTCATGTAGTCTACTGTGCTGTTTGTGAACTGATTCTGTTTGACCCTGACACCTATGAGCTCCTAGAGAATACACACAAAGGCAGCAACAACATACCTTCCTCACTTACCACAATCCTGTCCACAGAGTTGTAGATTCTTTCTTTCTTTCTTTCTTTCTTTCTTTCTTTCTTTCTTTCTTTCTTTCTTTCTTTCTCTCTCTCTCTCTCTCTCTCTTTCTTTCTCTTTCTTTCTTTCAATAATGATTTTTGATAAAGAATAAGAAGCACTCTTGTGATTTGGAAAAGGCAAAGGAAAAATTATATCTCCATACTACTTGACAACCCATTGACAGGTCCTTGAAATAGGCAGAATGACATTTCTTGAGGAACTCATCTGCCTCAATGTTACTACTTTGCTAAGGGCAAAAGATAATGTCAGCCCAAACCCCAGGATCCTGTAAATCTACTTTAACATACAATAATTCCTTTGGAAACTTCCTTTATCTCTACCCACTCCCCCAAAGATCCATGTTGGCAATCATCCCCCAACCCTATGACCCACTGATACACATCTGAAGGGTCTCCTGGCTAAGGTTTTATTAGACAGCAATAAATGACATTTTCCCAACAATAGCTAGGCTCCTCAAGGTCCTGGAAACCTCTCTTCCAAAATTCCTTAAAGACTTACAAGACCCCTAACCGTCTCCCAAATTGAAAGTATATAATGGGCCAGACCTCATGAACCCCAGTGCAGCTCTTTCTGCCCATGGGTCTTGTCCCCATGTTTTCGTAACACCATCTTTTTGTACCAAAGACATCTCAAGAATTCTTTCTTGGCCATTGGCTTTGAACCCTAACATATTTCCTACATCAGGCTTACTTCATATTCTAAACTGATTTCAGGACCAAGTCACCTCTAACAAGGGTGACATGAAGATAAGCCTTCACGTAAGCCAGCTTCTCACTCTCCATGACTTTTTATTCAAAAATTCTGGATATGATTCAATTCTATTCCATATAAACAACTTAGGGGAAAGATCTGTTAAATATTAGAAAATGTTTATTTATACTTTTTATGTTGATGACAAAAAGAGTTCGTTACACAAAACACTTAATAAATATGAAGTTGAACATAAAAATCACCTTTAATCCTACCAACCATAAATATGCTATTTCATTTTAAGACGCTTTCATTGTATTTTTAATGCATGCACCCATATGTTTATGTGTAGGTACAATATGTCTGTAATATACTTAGCCTTATGGAGGGGGTGGATTTGGTGAATTTTTTAGAAAAACATGTAAGTCTTAAGTTTACAGATTAACGAATTACAGAAAAAGTTCACCAAATAAGAGGTTATTCTTTGAAGAACCAGGCTCTACCTTCAATAAACAAACACAAAGGAAATTATTTATATGTTGATGACCATTCTAGAATGCCTTGAAGGTGTTTGGGAACACTGCCTTTTAAACAGGTGAACCTTCTCCCCTGCAGTCTTATTTCCTCTGTTAATTTATTTAGCAAATCTTTTTTACTTCTAGATAACACAGAGTTATATTTTAGTCTGGCCTGAATTAGTGGAGTCTGAATTAATGAGATTTGCCTGCATTTAATTCAGCTTCTTTAAGCATGTGTTCCTCCTGGTAAAATCACCTCGGGATGCAAGAACAAAACGGTAACAATTAAAATATGCAACAGCCAAGCACCAGCTCTGAGCAGACCTAAAGAAATCAATGAGACACCATTAAGGCTTTAAATCTTGCCTCGTAACCAGGAGGAGAGTGGATTGTGTTTCAGCATGGATAAGCAATTCTAGGGCACAGGCTTGCCATAGAAAGTACCCCACAGGCTCTAGGTCTCTGGAGGTACAATTTGGGCTCTGTCAGCAAGAGCCTCGCAGCAAAAGATGCTGTAGTACAAATCTGAATGGCACTAGAATTTGGGATAGATTGAGCACCAGGCCAGTGGTCAGTGGAGCATCTGATCCAGAATATTGTTGGTGAGGGATCTAGGTACTATGGGCCATCGCTAAATCACAAGTGGTTGTTGGGAATAGTTGGGGAATGGAGCAAAAGGGGCAAACAAAGGCCAGAGCGAGGAAGAGGAGGTGATGGGAAGGCAGAAAAGGAGTGTTTGTGCAGGTCACATAAGAGGGGATTGACCTGGAGATGGACCACTCCCACATCTGTGCCATAGTTTATCCCACACACACTCCTGTCATTGGTCTCGCAATATCTGTTTGCTCTGTTTATGAACTTGCTCCACTTCCTAAAACTGGAAGTCAGCCCTTTGAGGCAAAGACTTAGTTTGTTGTCATTTCCCCGGAAAAGAGAGCAGCATCTAATACATAGCTCATGCTTAACAAATGTTCATTACATGAACAAATGGAGGAATGAAAGTGAGACACAGAAGCCCTGTGTTTCAGAACCATTTTATTAGTCCATAAAAGAAGGGAGAGAAGAAATAGGCCTAAGAAGTGGATACATTATCCAGGTCTGAACAACTGGCAGAATTTTGATATGATGTGAAGCAATTTGTGCACAAAGGTTTGTGCTTATCTCAAGTATCAGGGACAGGCTTTGGGAAACAGTGCTGGGTCTAAAGGGAGGAGAACTGTTTTTCTTAAATAGGTGATGTTAATTAAGTTCAAAGAAGGTTACTTAAGGCTTTTTGCATTTTAAATATCTGCAGTACCTTACACCATTGAAACCTTGAGAGTTGTAAATCAACAATAAAAAGCACTGTGTTTGCCGTGAACTCAATGTACAATGATGTCTGGGGATGCATCCTGGACTCTGTGACCACTGGGAATTCTAGTCCTGAGAGCATTACTGACCTCTTGCAACATGCAAATAACTTCTTTTCTCCTGGCTCAGTGATTCCAGCAAAAGGACATCCTTTTACTAGAAGCATACTCCAGACCACACTTCACCTCTTACTCCAACAGTTGTGTTTGGAAGAGCAGATGACCTTTCTTCTCTGAAATCTGGCTACTTGGAAAGTAGTTCACTGGTCTTCTCCCTCTTCTCCCTAAGAAATTATTAATTAATTAATTAATTAATCAATCCCGAGACCATACACTTGGGATGGAAAATTTACTTTCAAGGAGAGAAACCTCTGGTTTTCCAATGCTTTCTGAATTTGGGTGGGTATATTTATAATTTTGGGGTGCGGTATTAGAGAGTCAGCTGAATGTCTCTTTTATCCATGTGATGGTGATAGACTTTTTAACTGTTTAACTTCTTTGAATCTCTACTGGTTTAGAATTCAGGTGACATTGGGCCCCCTAAAACACTGCCAAGAAAGGCACTTGTCCTCATGGAGCCTAGAATTCATCACTCATGCAATGGATATGCCAATGTAGGTGCCCTCTGAATCGTGATAATTTGCTGATTTTCATCAGTGTCCTTTAGCTATAATAAATTATAACAGTGAGTATAACTTCTGAGTCCTGCGAGTGCTTCTAGTGAGTAAAGGAGCCTCAGAGTGGTCTTGGGCAACCTTGAAACAACCATCCACTTCTCCACCCATCTATTTCTATGGGATTGGCCTCAGCTACTCTGACTTTACATCCTTAGAGCAAAAACAGACATTCACTGTAAATTACATTTATTTGCATGATCTGGTCAAATGGCTCAAGGCCCCTAAATATACATGAACATTCTTATCAAGTAGAATTCCAAAAGCTCAGAGCTCATCTCCTAGGAGTTGGCCAAGGGCCAGTCTTAAAGGGAGGCCTTTCTTAGAGTTTGCATGGTTTGAGCAACCCAGGTCTGATAACTCAATTCTTTTTTGCATAATGGTCAGTCACATAGTACTGTACTCAACTGTAAGGTTAGTTTTCTTAATATGATGGTGAAGTACCGATAAGAACAAGGCCTATATTTCACCCAAAAGACTGCTACACTAAAGAATAGTGTGAAAGCTTTTGACCACGGAGGATCCACCATTTCCTCTAGAGGAATCAAGGCATTTAAGTATGATACAAAGCACATAGTTAGCACTCAAGATTTGCTAGATGAAAGAAGAAATTAGTGATTTTAATGATATGAGCATGGGAGTCAGACAGTTGATGTGAATGAATCCTGCTCTTCCAAAGCTAAAGACATTTTCTGAGACTCAGGATGACTATGCCTGTCTTTTTTTCAGAGTCTTTTGGAGAATTAGATATATGAACCTTCAGCTTGGTGTCAGGCATACAAGTAATAAAATGGTCCTGCTTCATGAAGCATAGTTGGAAGTCAATCCATCCTAGGGAGACCCATTGCTTACCTATGCCTTTATCCCTCCTGTGCTGAACTTGCATTAAAACAAATCAGGGATCAAGTGGGATTTATTCCAAGGATGTAAAGATGATTTAGCACCCACAAATCAGCCAATGTGATATGCTACATTAACAAAATGAAGGATAAAAATAATATGATGATCTCAATAGATGCAGAAAAAGCATTTAATAAAATTCAACATCCATTTATCATAAAAGCTCTCAACAGAGTAGGTATAGAGGAAACATATCTCAACATGATAAAGACCATATATGACAAGTGTATAACTAACATTACACTTAATGGTGGAAAGGTGAAAGTCTTTCTTCGAAGATCAGGGACAAGACAAGGGTGCCCACTCTTACCACTTTTATTTAACATATTATTGGAAGTCATAGCTAGAGCAGTTAGGCAAGAAAAAGAAATAAAAGTCATACAAATTGGAAAAGAAGTAGAATGATGACTATTTGCAGATAACACAATATTATATATAGAAAACCCTGAAGACTTCACCAAATAATTAGAATTAGTAAACAAATTTAGTAAAGTTTAGGATACAGAATCAATACACAAAACTCTGTTGTACTTCTATAGACTAACAATGAACTATCGGAAAAAGAAATGAAGAAAACAATTCCATTTACAATCGCATAAAAAATAATAAAATACCTAGGAATAAATTTGATCAAGGAGGTGAAAGACCTGTATATTGAAAACTATAATACATTAATGAAAGAAATTAAAGAAGACACAAATAAATGGAAAGATACTCCGAGCTCATGGATTAGAAGAACAAATATTGTTAAATTGTCCACACTATCCAAAGCAATCTACAGATTCAATGTCATCTCTATCAAAATTCCAATGGTATTTTTCAAAAATAATTGAACAAATAATCCTATAATTTATACAGAGCCACAAAAAACCTGAATAGCCAAAGCAGTCTTGAGAAAGAACAAAGCTGGAGGTATCACACTCTGATTTCAAACAATATTATGAAGTTATAATAATTGAAATAGTATGATATTGGCATGAAAATAAACACACTGATCAATGGAACAGAATAGAGAGCCCAGAAATAAACCTAGATTAATTTAGATTAATTTACAACAAAAAATCCAAGAATATACATTGGGTAAAGAACAATCTCTTCAAAAATGGTGTTGTGAAAACCAGATGCCTTCATGCAAAAGAATGCGACTCAACCACTATCTAATGCCATCCACAAAAATTAACTCAAAATGGATTGAAGACTTGTAAGACCTGAAATCCCCCATGAAACTTCTAGTAGAAAACATAGGTGGTAAACTCCTTGGCATAGATCTTGGCAAGGATTTTTTTAATGTGACACCAAAAGCTAAAGCAGCAAAAACAAAAATAAATAAGTGAGACTACATTGTACTAAAAACTTCCACACAGCAAAGGAAATGATTAACAAAAAATGAAAAAGCAACCTCCTAATTAGGACAAAATATTGGCAAACTGTATTTCTGATAAAGGGTTTATATTCAAGATATATAAAGAGCTCATACAACTTAATACCAAAAAGTGAATAATCTTATTACAAAATCGGCAAAAGATCTGAATATTTTTCCAAAGAAGACACACAGATGGCCCCTGGATACATGAAAAGGTGCTCAACATCACTCGTCATCAGGAAATGCAAATCAAAACCATGATGAGATACCACCTCACACCTGTTAAAATGGCCAGTATCAAAAAGACGGGAAATGACAAATGATGGCAAGGATGTGGAAAAAAGGGACCCCTTGTGTACTGTTGGTGGGAATATAAGGAGGTTCAGCCACTACGGGAAAACAGGATTGAGGTTCCTCAAAAAGCTAAAAATGGAACTATCATATGATTCATCGATTCTACTTCTGGGGTGTTTATCTAAAGAAGAAACACTTACTCAAAAAGACACATGTACCTCATGCTCACTGCAGCATTATTCAAAATAGCCAAGGTGTGCAAACAACCTAAGTGTCCGTCTATGGATGAACGAATAAAGAAACTGTGACATATATAGACACACACACACACATACACACACACAGAGGAATATTTTTCATTCACAGCAAAGAGTGAAATCTTGCCATTTGTGACAACGTGAATGGACCTTCAGGGCATTATACTAAGTGAACTCAGGCAGACAGAGAAGGGCAGATACTGTATATATAATCTCTCTAATATGTGGACTCCTCAACACACACACAAACAAAAACAGAAAAAAAAAAACCCACAACAACAACAACAAACAACTCAGCAACCAAAAACCAAACACAGACATTCCCAACTTCCATTCCCAACTCCCTACCTCTGGCAACAGATTAGTGGTTGCCAGAGGTAGGGAGCTGGGAATGGAAGAAATGGGTGAAGTTTTTTGTCGTTGTTGTTTTCATTTTTTATTGTTCTTGTTGTTGCCTTCTTAGTTGCAATAAACCGTTTACTTTTAAAAAGAAAAAAAAAAAAAAGAATCACGGAAGGGTTTAAATGAGGGTATTATCATTCCAGACCTTTGCTCTGTCAACCATGAGAAATGTGCCATGATTCAAGTGAGAGCATCTTCTAATTCAGCAGGATTCCTGCGTTCTACACTCAGCATGTGTCCATTCATTTTGCTTCTTATCAGATGTCTGAAAAGTACACATCAAGGCTTCAAAAATATTTTTAATCAGCTTATTAGAGAATTCCATGTACAATAAAGCCCTATATGGCAGCAAATCCTAGCTGCTGTGAAGGGTTCCTTGCAACATGACAGATTGAGGTCAGTGTCATTAACGAACATCCCAGACTGATGTTGCCAGCTTGATGATCACAGAGGATGGCAAATTCCTTTCACAAGGGGACAGAGGGAAAGAAGATTTGTCATACTAGATCATTCTGCCCATCCATTGGCATGGCCCAGGCAGAATCCTGAACCAGATGCTTCTGGAGAAAGAATGTTAAATACCTACATAGGTTTTGAGAAGAGCACTGGAATGTAAGTAGCTGTTTTCATTCTTTCCTTGTATGGTAGATGGAATGTGTATGTGCCCCTTACCCTAATTCAAATCTTGAAACCGTGCGTAACTCAATGTAGTGATGGTGTTTAGAACTGAGGCCTTTGAAAGGTAATTATATTTAGATGAGATCATGAAGTGGAGGCCCCAAAATGGGATTAGTGTTCTTATAAAAATAAGAAGAGTCTAGAGTTCTCACTTTCTTCCACATGAAGACACAAGAAGCTCTCTATAATCCAAGAAGGACTTCACCAGGAACTGAATCACTGATATGTTGATCTTGGACTTCTTGACCTCTAGAACTGTGAGAAATAAATGCTATTTTAGGTGTTGATTTTAAGATATTTTGTTTTAGAAGCCCAAACTGACTAGGACACCTTGTGTCTCCCAAAGACAAATGGTCACTAAGTAACCTTGGCCAGGTCCCTTTTACTGCTCAAAGTCTTTCTGCAGCTCTGCAATAAAGTAAATAACACATGCATAGTGTATCTTTTCATTCAACCAATACTGAGCACACAAGTGGTGCCATGTGCTGTGCTAGTACTAGGGATGCCACAGAAATCAAGATAAAAATGCCCCTGATTCTAAGACTGTGACTTCATAGCTATTCTGCCTATTTAGATATAATGGATATTAGTTTATTCTATAACATTACAGATGCTAGAAATGTTCTATTTCTTTCTTCTTAAATTATATATTTCTGAGTTTTTACCATCTTCATTACCAGGATGACCATCACACTCATTAATGAAGTTCCCTCCAATCCTCTTTTTTTTTTTTTAATATTTTATTTATTTATTTGACAGAGAGAGATCACAAGTAGGCAGAGGCAGGCAGAGAGAGAGAGAGAGGAGGAAGCAGGCTCCCTGCTGAGCAGAGAGCCCGATGCGGGACTCGATCCCAGGACCCTGAGATCATGACCTGAGCCGAAGGCAGCGGCTTAACCCACTGAGCCACACAGGCGCCCACCCTCCAATCCTCTTTTGAATACTGCATTCATTCTGTACACTTATTGTCCCAGGAAAATGAGGCAGAGATCTGGTCTCTGGTCTCTACTGACCACTACCTTGCAACTGGTATCTGGAGATGCCGTGGAGGACTTCTGCTTACTTCTTATCCAGAGGTTCATACTGAAGTCACTCGGAAGAACTCAGGGTCTTCACAAGGGGTCCTGGATAGCTTCCTCAAGGCCACACACTGTGTGTCCATTCTCCAAGACATCTAGGCACGGCCATTGCATCAAAGATCCAGTTCCCCATGGGGAAGCAAGGTGAAGTCTCATCTCAGGAAATCCAAGCCACCATAGCATCTCCCAATGAAACAATTTTCTCTTCTCATTCTCTCCTACCTCCACAGTCACTCAGCCTGATTTTTTGATGGGGACTGTGTTTGCTACAGACAAGGCAGCTTAAGCAACAGGAATTTTCACAGTTTTGGAGGCTAGAAGTCCTAGATCAAGGTGTTGGTGGATTTGGTTTCTTCTGAGGCCTCTCTCCTTGATCAGCAGATGGCCACTTTCTTTCTTTCTTTCTTTTTCCCAAGACTTTGTTTATTTATTTGACAGAGATCACAAGCAGGCAGAGAGGCAGGCAGAGAGGGAGAGAGGAAGAAGCAGGCTCGCCACTGAGCAGAAAGCCCGATGCAGGGCTCAATTCCAGGACCCTGAGATCATGACCTGAGCTGAAGGCAGAGTCTTTAACCCACTGAGTCACCCAGGCACCCCAAGATGGCCAATTTCTTGCTTTGCTTTCGAAAGCTGTTTTCTCTGTGATCACACATCATTGATGTCTCTTTGTGTTCCCAAATTTCTTCTTATAAAGACCCCAATCAGATTGGATTAGGGCTCACCATACCAGCCTCATTTTAGGTTCTGTTTCCAAATGCAGTCTCATTCTGAGGTAGCAGGGCTTAGAATGTCAAAATATGCATTTGAGGGGACACAATTCAGCATATAACAGTCATTAGCATTATCAACTACTGCATGAGATGCCATTTTTTTTTTAAAGATTTTATTTATTTATTTGACAGAGAGAGATCACAAGTAGGCAGAGAGGCAGGCAGAGAGAGAGGAGGAAGCAGGCTCCCTGCTGAGCAGAGAGCCCGATGCGGGCCTCGATCCCAGGACCCTGAGATCATGACCTGAGCTGAAGGCAGCGGCTTAACCCACTGAGCCACCCAGGCGCCCTGAGATGCCATTTTTTTAGACTAAGGTGAGAGTGGTATCCATGGAGTTGGGCAATGCAGCCATTCTGTTAACCTCCCTGGATGGAGTGATTTGTTGGAGGGCCTCTGAAACCAAAGAAGATGCTGGCCTTTTGCAAAGATTAAGAGCCCTTAAAGGACACATGCTGCCTCTTGTGGGTGGTATGTGTGAATACACAAAAAGGACAGTCAGGGTGGGTGGTGAAGACTTGCTCATTTACTATGAGCCTGTGTTCCAAAAAATAAGGCACAGTTAATCTCTGAGAGGATATTCTGCTTCATTAATGATAATTAATAATAATAGCTAATATTTATCTTGTGTTTATTATGTACCTGGTGCTTTATATGTGTAATCTCCCTTAATCCTTCAATCTTAGAGAGGCATTGTAAGGATCAAAATCAGAAATGTAAGTAGACAATGCCCTTTTGGAGGAGTAGTGAAGAGGAATATTTATTTTCTTCCTACTGTGTGCAAGGTGCTATTCTAGGGTTTTTCTCTCCATAATCTCTTTCAGTCTTCATAACAGCTCCCATCATGTATATGTGAATATCTTCATGTAAGGATGACGAAATCATGCTCAGAGAGATGAATTGACTTACCAAAGATAGCACTGGCAAGTCTTGATAGAAGCCAGGGTTCACCCTCAAGGGAAGTTGACTCCAGCGTTTGAGCCCTTCACCACTATTTTAAAGAAGCTACTGAGCCAGATGGATTCCTTGCATCATCACTCAGATGAACAGAACTCAATATGAGACACTTTCTATGGAATGGATCAGTTCCTTGGCAAGGAGTTGGTCGGTTCAGACACAGTTGCTTCAGGTTAATGGGGAGAAGACCACTCAGTGGATTTTACCTAGTGTTGGCAGGGCGATAGGAGTCATCCAATCAAACAGCACCAGGGACAACCATAATGGTATATGGGGAGGGCTAGGAGGGGTAGAAGGGGCAGGAGGGTGACTAAGAGTCATAAAACAGTCAAAATCAGAAGGAGAGGAGGCACTTGAGCTCAGGTTTAAGAGCAAGACCCCATACATTAGGGAAGGGGTGGCAATATGGACAAAAATTAATGATAATAATAATAATAAGAAGAAGAAGAAGAAGAAGCGGCAGGAGCAGCAGGGTCTCTTCAGAAAATCAGGCAGAAGACCACACCAGAACTCCAGAGAGTAGACCAGGGAACCAAGCACTGGGATATGAGCATAGAGTGGAATAGCAGAAGAGCTGACTGTATGCTCGTACATTTGATCACCTGCTGCCATGCTTAAAATTTTGTAAACTGAGGCTAGTTGCTCTTAGGAGACAATCCTGAATTCTCATACGAGTTGCAAGACTCTTCCTTATATAGCTACATGATACTCTCTCTCACTGAACTTGACCATTGCATGAGCTGCTACTCCATATGGAACCATTTTCCCTTCCCCTCTTTGTTGAACTCTGACTTATTGTTTATGACTCCTATTAGACATCACAGCTTCTGGTTCTTTTTGTGAACGTCCCCCTTCTCTGTCAATTCTAGATTAGGGGTTCAGGCTGTATATTCCATGGCATCTTACACTTCCCTCCTTAACATGAATCACACTTAAAAATTAAAGCCTATCTTCCTTTCTAACTGCCAAGCTTCAAAAAAATATCTGTTGAAGGAATGAATATAGAGTTGAACTCTAACACCTCCAATCTCTACTGAGTAAGGACAATATTTTCTCCAGATCTTGCTCTGAGATAGAATTTGCAGGTGGTAATCAAGAGGCTGCAGCTGCTGAGAGAGGTGGCCCACATGAGCTCGGAACTGGGCATGTCCTGCAGGCCTCAACTGCCACGTCAACGTTCAGTGAAGCAGACCCACCAAGTCCTTGCCTTGGCAACTCTTTCTTATAGCACATCAAATTTCTGCACCATTTGAAAGAAAGAAAAGAAAATCCACTCCATATTTTTTTCCCCACTCATTTAAACTGAGTATTTCCTCCTATGCCTGCCTTCTGTTCAATCTAACCTCTCAGAAGACTCTCCTCCCAGGTGCTTTCAATTTGCAGGTGTCCCTTGTGCTGGAGGTGGGTTTTCTTTTTTTTTTTTTTTTAAGATTTTATTTATTTATTTGACAGAGAGAGATCACAAGTAGGCAGAGAGGCAGAGAGAGAGAGAGAGGAGGAAGCAGGCTCCCTGCTGAGCAGAGTGCCTGATGCGGGACTCGATCCCAGCACCCTGAGATCATGACCTGAGCTGAAGGCAGCGGCTTAACCCACTGAGCCACCCAGGTGCCCCTGGAGGTGGGTTTTAAAGCAAAAGTTTAGTCCTGTCAGGACTGCAGTGTCTGCCCTAAACGCACCAGCTCAGAGCTCACATTGCCCTTCCTGGGTGAGTTGCTAAGCAACATCCCTGCTTGCCTAGAAATGGGGTGAGGCAATACCAGGCTTTGTCAGGGACAACCCTGGGAATAGTTGTCTGGGGTTTCTAGTCTTCATTACTTCTTTTACCAGTTAGGTCTTCCACGCTCCTTTTCCCAGATTCTATTTTTATAATTTAAAAATAATACCGTCTCTGATCTCACTCTGCCCCTATTTTGGCTTTTAAATATGTGTGTTTCTGTGAGTTGCCTATGAACTTTTGAAAGTCAGTGATTCACCTAAGTCCTCCACCCAATTCCTGTGTGGCAGACAATTCCAGAGGAGCAACATACGCAGCAGGGGAACCCAAAGGGCATCATGAGGCTCTAATTTCAAGTTCTAGTCTTGAGCCAGGCCTGGCCCAAAGGAAAAATGAAAGCTAACTTTTACTGAGTGTTTCCTGTGCACCAGGAAGTTCTGGATAGGTCTTTACCTGCACTAACTCAGGTAAAAGTAAAAATTGGGCAAAAGAAACATTCTCACCCAACCTGAAGAAGTGGGACTTGGTACTCTCCCCATAGGACAGATGGAAAAACTGAGGTTCAAAGAGGTTGAGTAACTTTCCAAGGTCACCGAGTTCGTAAAGGGAACCAAGAACTGAACCTCTTCTGCCATTAGAGTTCATGCTGCTAACCATTCCCTCTTACTGCTGCATTTTGTGCTAAATGAGTAAATCAGATACATGTTAAATACTGGGACATCGTAGATGCTTAGTCAACCTTATGTGCCTTCTTTTCCTTTTTTTGTAAATGTATGCTAAATCCCATTTCCTAAGACCTGGCTGACCTTACAAGGTTAGAAGGTGCAATAGGCTTTTATAGTCTTCTTTCCATAAACACTGCTTGAGATAAGACTTGTAGTTTTGTTTTGGAACATTTAGAAGCCCTCATCCCAATAAATAGTTGATAGAGTTTATTCATCCTACCTTTCTGTCCATGTGGCACTGTAAGAGAACTGATTTACATGTTATGGCCGAGGATGACAATACCAGGATGGGAGATGCAAAGAGATTGAGCCACTAGTGTGACAGCAGGAACCTGAACATGAACAACGGGCTCTGCCCACTGTTTCTAGGAGTCACGCTCGCCCTCCCTTTCCTCCTAGAGCTCCCCCTAGTTTTGTGAGTCTACGGTGGATGGACCTGGGATTGGGTTTTCAGGAGCCTGGCATCAGACCGGTTCCAGTTCCACCCACTATGTTGAAATGTGGGAAGTGACCCAGCTACAGATCAAAGGCTTTCTCTTCTTATGATAGCCGTGGGGAACAGACAACAGTTTCCATCTCCTGTTCACCATGTGTTCATTTTATTCCCTCCACACTGTGCTTTCCCAGAGAACAAGGTGTAAGTCAAAGGTACTTTGCTCAAAGAGGCGGTGGCTCTATCTGAAGCCAGTAGGCATCTCTGAGGTGTTTGGGAAGGAGTAAGAAATGCATCTGGGCTCTGAGACAGACCTTACCCTTGCAGATAGAAGATCTGTTCTAGACAGCTCACTGCTCCTGGGTGCCCCCTATGGCTCTCTGATTTCGCAAGTCAGTACATTAAACACTATCTAGATACCCTTGACTCTGACTCATGGAAAAACGGAATAGTTCTGCCTTAGAGGAGTGGCAGCAGGTACCTTTTAAGGTCTGGGTTATTCTTACAGATAACTTCAACCATTTATTTGCATTTACAAGGCACACTGGGTGGCATAATTAGGAGGCGCCTTTGCGGGCAATGACGAATCATAATTCCATCACTAGCTGTGGGACCACAGACAAGCTATCTCATCTTCCAGAGACTCAGTTTCTTCGTATGTAAACGGAAGGGAAAATTGGATCCACCTCATTGATTTGCTGTGAAGTTTAGTGAGATAGCTGTCTTCAAATTCTTACTCTAGAGTAAGAATTTACACTAGTGCTTGGCTGGTAAAATAAGCTCAATTGATTTTAGCCATTATGCAGATTATTAATTTGCATATCTATCTAAATTATATTTTTATTTATGTCACTTATGTACCAAATAGATAGGCATCCTCTATGCCAATCATTCTTGTGGGCTCTTTAAACGTACTTGATTCTCATAGCGACCTTATTAGAAAGGACCTATTAAGAACCTCATTTTTACAGAAGAAATTGAAGCAGAGAGGTTAAATATCCCAGTCAAGTTGCACAGGTAGTGAGTGGCTGAGCTCTAATCACTCTTTCCCACTCCGTGTCTTCTGGTCTGTGTTCTCAGCCACAGCACTCACTGCCAGTTACATTCTCATGTCAGCAATAACGTTGAGTGTAATGGTTCATCACTAATCTGGAAATTGGGAAATTTGAGTTCTAATCCTCATTCTGTTGGTGCCTAATAATTCAGGAAAACCCAGTTCCCAGGGTTTAAGCTCAGCATCCTGTTGAACACCAACAAAGGATCAGGTGACATTATTATTAATTTATAATTATGTGTTATACAATTAACACCATATAATTAACAATCCCTTGGCAGTGTTTATAATCATCCTCTAATTTATAAGACATTACAATTTCCTCACTTGCACAGGCCTGGGACAAAGTCAAACCAATTGCTGGTCCCTGGTTAAGGCTTGCAGGGGTCACTTGACAGAGACTATAGCCACCCCAGATGACATCAACACTGAAATTTATTCCTGCAGCGTCAGTGTCCATCCTTTGTCCTATCGTTAGCTCTGAAGCTTTCATTTACATTTTTTATCAAAGTCATTTTCTTCATGGAGTATAGAGCTCCGTTTAGAGGTTTTCTCAACACTGTAAGACCTTGATTGTGGAGAGGCTCCTCATTCATTCTTAGGGAAATATTAGAAAAATTGGTGGAGTCAATGCAGATTTGAGGACACCTTCCAACCCGGAAGTTCAAGAATGGAGGTAGATACTTAGAGAGCAACTCAATTTGTGATTCATGAAGCTCATTTGTTTATTTCAAGTTATTTAATGGAGGTTTTTTTTTTTTTTTCCTTTTGCTGATTTAACACTGTTACAGACTAAATTTTTGTGTCCTCCTTTACACTTCCCCCCCAAATTCCCATGTGAAATTCTAACTTCAGAGGTAGTGGTATTAGGAGGTAGGGAGGTGCTTAGGTCATGGGAATGAAGCTCTCATAAATGAAATCAATGCCATCCCTGATATCCTTCAACTACAGTCATTGCTTTCCAGCTTAGAGACCTCTTTCTTTAAGTTAGTACTTATGGAGAACATATCTACTTAATACATTTGGAATTTGGTATCTATTGGGTTTTATTAAAGTGACCATAACTGCCATTTTCCTCAAGAGGTTTCTTTATATAAAAAAACTGCCTTCCTTGAGGTGTCTGGGTGGCTCAGTTAGGTGAGTGTCTGTCTTTGACTCAGGTCATGATCTCAGGGGCTTGAGGTGGAGCCTCGCTTAGGGTTCCCTGCTTAGCAGGAAGTCTGCTTCTCACTCTGCCCTCACCCTGCTTGTACTTCCTCTCCTTCTCTCTCTCTCAAATAAATCAATAAAAACTTAAAAAAACCAACAAACTAAAACAACAAACCTCTCTTCTGGGATACTTGGGTGGCTCAGTGAGTGGGTAAGCATAAGCCTTTAGCTCAGGTCATGATCCTAGGGTCCTGGAATGGAGCTCCTTACTCAGTGGGGAGCCTGCTTCTCCCTCTGCTTGCTACTCCCTCTCTCTCTCTGACAAATAAATAAAATTTAAAACAAACAAACAAACAACTGCCTTCCCTAAGGGCAGGATTCTGCAGTATAAGCTACATTATCTTCATATGTGATCCTAGGCCAACATATACTTGAGATAGTGAAAAGGGAACTAAACTCATGCTAAGTGTTCCCAACCTGTAGAATCACTTTGAGTATGACTCCTCATCTCCAAAAGCTGAAGCTTAAATTTTGTAAAATAGAAAGTTTAACCTAGATCTGAGGTACTTACTGAAGGTTTGTAGTCTTCCAGATGTCCAAGAAGTGTCATCAAGGGATCTATGAACCATTATTCAAAAATGTAACTGATGGTACATTTTTACTGAGAAAGAGCCCAGAGCTTTCACATTTCTCAGAGATCTATAATTCCCCTCAAATTAATTCTTTGACTTTTGAGATGATTTCCTGTCCATTAATTCAAATCTGTGCCATTCTTTTCCTTCCATTCATCTCGATTTGTGAATCTATTGAGAAAGAATGAAGATTCTGAACTGAAGTGGACAGAACATGTACCATATGCCTTGATTCAGATTCTGAACGGAAGTGGACAGAACATGTACCATATGCCTTGATTCAGATTCTGAACGGAAGTGGACAGAACGTGTACCATATGCCTTGATTCAGAATGCTTACAATTAGATCTGATATAGAAAATCAAGGAGTGACCTTATTTGTAACTGCAAGCTCTGTTAATGATTTGGAGAGAAAGAAGAGTTCCTTTTAGGTTCTTAGGGTTGATGGGGTAGGAACAACTAATACTCAGTTTCCAGGAAGAGAGTGCTCTGCACTCAACCTGGGCTCCTTAAAACCATCCAAAGATTTCAGTTGATCTTCAATTGGAAAAATCCCCATATACAAGATGGTGTTGGCTTAATAAGAAATATAGATTATAATATAATATAATCATATGCTATAGTGTGTGTATGTGTGTGTGTATAATAGTACAGATACTATATATTATTTAGTATATTACATATGTGTGTATATCTATCAAGAACATTATGTGTGTGTTTGTATATCCTATTAGTTTAAATGTAATCGAGCTATTTCTTGATTCTTCTCTTGGATAGATTGTGCTACACAACCCTTCACTTGGTGATAATGGAGAGGGACTGTAATCATGGTTATTGTTGAAAACTTGTAGAATACTTTAGGTATAATTCCTCATCTCTAAAGGTTGAAATTTTATAGTTCTTTATTGATCCCTTTCCCATTCTGAGTCTATGGTTGTATGTGTCCACACTTGTCTCACTTTCTTTGCTAAATTGAACTTTAATACTATTAATGTATATTGCCTTAAAGTCTTTTTGACTGTTATTACCAGTGTGACATCTTTTTAGTTAATATTTGTCTAGCATATTTTTATCCTTTTATTTTGAAACCTTCTTTCCCTTTATTTTTAAAAACTTATGTGTAGTCTACCTGTCTTTCTACTCACCAGCTTTGTCCAATTACGTTTATTGTGATTATCTGTATAGTAAATTTTGTTATTATGTATATGTTGCTAGCTATTTTAATTCTTTTTCTCCTTTTCTGCCTTTTTAGTTTTTTAATTTTAATTTTTAAAAATGTGAACATTATACAAACTATCTACTATTTTATGGGTTAATCATTCCACACTCTCTGACTCTATGATTCCTCCCCCTGATCACTTATCACCATGCAGTGGATCTGTATTATTCTCCCTTTCTTTCCACAGAACAGAAACTAGGAGAAAATGTTTGTCATTGAGGTAACTTTATCAGCATAGGAAACCCAACAAGATACTATAACATTAAAAATTATATTCTTGGATTTGAATAATCCCAAAACCTCTTTTCTTTCATTATGTCCATTTGTTTTACTTCCCAATCCTTCTTCCACTTTGCGACATGTGTACAACTACGATTTTAATCATTGAAGGGAGCCTTGCTGTTAGTATGACCTCTTCTTGCCCTCCTCTTTGAAGGGGGCAGATATGCCAGGGTCCAGAATTTTCCAATGATTTTATTTGATAGCTAATTAATGGCTTTCTGCAGTTTCCATGGCAATGCCACGCTTTGCTGCCAGGCCTTATCCAAATGGGCATTCTGTTCACTCTTTTGCCTTAGCATCAGCATATTAATCAGACACCATCGGTCCTTGGTTGCTGCATCAAATTGGTAAGACACTAATTGAATTAAAATCTCAGTTGAAGGCTTCAGGCTTCTCTTCCTCTCAGCTGGAGAGGAACCTTGTTAGCTCAAAGGGCCAGACCCAAGCAGGAGACATTGGAAAATCCACAGAACTTTGTGTCCTTTTATATAGCAAAGTATTTTTCTTTTGCCTTTGAATAAATATTTTGATGTCTGAATCTTTCTCTCTCCTTGAAAATTTCTCTATTTTCCTGACCTTTCCAATCATTGGACATTGCTGTGTTCTCTTTGAAATATGAAGTGATGCAGTCAGTATTTTCAAGGGGAAGGGAAGAGGACTTTTCTGCACATACAACTGGTGAAGTCTGGGAATGACCTCAGGTGGAAGGCCCTAACAGAATTGTGATTAAGGATTAAGTAGCATAATGCCTCTAAAGATCGCCTAGTGATCTGTTAAGTGCGAGTACAGGGGTTCCTATAGCACGAGTTCTTGAAGTGCTTGGAAGGTAGAGATGAAAGGAAAAAAGGAAGAGAGGCCACTGAGAGGTGGTCAGTCTTAAATCCATTTAGCAGGTCATTATTTCCACTTCTCATACAGACTTAAAATCCTCACTGTCCTTGTTAGGCTTCCCATTTAAAACCACAGTTTTAAAGCTGTTAACTGACCCTCAAATATACCATGCATATTTATCCTTTGTATAAATATTTTGCATTTTCTCTTCCTTTGGCCCTTCTTCTTGCTATTTGCCCAACTCTGATTCACTTCAACACTCAGAATAAACATGCCCACGTAAAGCTTTGGCCAACCCCATTAAGAGAGAAAATAACTTCTCCAGGGCTTCTCTCCGTGTGCCTGACCCCACGATAGCACTCATCATGGTGTACTGTAATTATTGTTTATTTTTTCAATTTGGTTCATATGTCTGTATTTTTCATTAGTTTGTGAGTGGCACAAAAGTATAGACCTTGTCCTTACAAATTTTTGTTTCTCTGACATACCCCATTCATCTAGTAGGCATTGAAGAGATGTTTGATGGTTTGCTGACCTTCTACAAAATCTTATACTTGATGAGTATCTGCGATGTGATCTCTGGCATGAAAGGATTTCTAGTCTAAATGAACAATGAATCCTCAAAAGCTGAGGTCCAAAAACCTGTGTGCATGTGAAATGCAAGTTACTGTTAAAGTCATTATCAGAATATATGCTAATTCATGCTAAAAACTGGAACATTAAAGTTGGAATTTACCACTACCCCCCAAAAAAGACTTAATCCCCCCAACTCACCGCCAACACACACACACATACATAAACACACACTAGGTAATTCTTTACTTCTAAACTATATTAGGGATGTGGTAATCTTTGAGTCGTATTATCACAGACTGTGGTGACCCCTGAGATAGGTCTTTGTATTGTATCCAGAAGAGCGTTAACTTGAGAGAGAAATTCACATTCCAAAACTGGAACCAGGGAGTGGAAGGTATGCAAAGGCTGGCCAAGGTATGGAAGAACAATCTAATAACTAGATTTGTTTTATAACACAAAATGGAATGAACATTATTGTTCCCTTTCAGCAGAAGAGGAATTCAAGGAACGTGGAAAAGCTAATTAGCTTCCTGTCGCTGGAATGGTCAAGCCGGTAAATGGCGGTGATCTCCCTAAGATGGTGAGAAGGAGATTTGGACTGGGCAGAAGTTTAAACCAGAGGAATTCCATTTTTTGCTTTTGACCCTGAAACTGGTGATCCTATTTCTCTGACAATATAGAAACGAAGATTTGGATGTTCAGAAGCACCTCTAGCAAGTACCACCTCACCAAAATGATAAACGTAGAGATCTTGAAGGCTAAGAAATGGTATCTGCCCAAATACTCTACAGGAGTGCTCTGAAATGACTTTTCTTTCTTGAGTTTCTCCTTTCAATTTAACTACGAAGTCCCAAAACAAGGCCTCTCACCTTCATAGATGCCAAGGAAACGGCAGTGTTATAATTTGTGTATACATGTTTTGTGTGTGTGTGTGTGTGTGTGTGTGTGTATTCATTCTGAGTTTATCAAAGGATCATTTTTTCCCCATACTTACTTGGGGAAGTCTGCCTGGTAGAGCAGTGCCATGATAGAACTGACCCCATTTTAGTTTATTGTGGTTATTGATTTTTACTTAAACAAAATTTTAATATGCAAAGGACTTCTAGGAAATCTGAGACCATTGCTTTTTAGAGAAAGTAGATGAGAGGGGTTTTTTCAATTGAAAGAAAAAAAGCTATCAAAACAACCTGAGACGGAAAAATGCTTCATCCCTTGGCAGTGTAGCTGGAGGAGAAACTACAAAATGGCTGGTGTGATTTAGAAGGAGGAGCTCTGCCAAGGGGGTCAAAGGCAGAGTTCAAATCCTTATTCAGGTCGTAGCTATGTGTGGCCATGGGCATGCCATTTTCTCTCCATGCCTATTTCACAAACTAAATCAAGGAGTGTGACAGCAGATAACTGAGGGTCCTTATTGTTTTCACACCCTGTGATGATGTATCTGTTTCTTCCCTGCAAACCCCCTGACTGCCCTGCTTCAACCAGCTTCAGCTGTTGCGCATCTTCAGAAGGGTAAGATAGCACGGTCATCGCATCCCCACCCCTGTGCAAGAATGAGTCAAAAGAACCACAAGGAATTAGGCATAGAGAGGGAAGAAATCATAACCCAAGAAATATCTTTATCTATGTCCATTTCCTCCCACAAGGAAAAATGGCAGTGTCGGTTGTACATTACATATATCTCTCTTTCTTTTTAGCGTTTAATCTTAGCACCTGCACAGCAGAGATCTTGGCAATTCATTGCATATGCTCTCCCCTTCTCCCCCGACAATACAGCACCTGAGGCCTAAGAAGCAACCCCTCCAAGCTCCTCCAAAGGCTGAGACCCTTCTTCATGACAGAGTATAGAGATAACAAACATGCCCGACGGTTTTATACAGTTGCTAGAACGTTTTCGTTTCCAACGAATGAAGACTCTTCCTCCTTTTCTTTGAATATTAATTACATTTTACAAACTTGTGTTGTGTTTTGTTCTGCTTTGCTTTGTTCTGTTACGTTTGTACAACAAAAGGGAAAGCCCACGGCAAGGAGTCTCAGGTTAACAGAGCTTGGCTGTCATCTGGTCCGACTGTTTGAGGATCTCGGTGTTGTAGAGGTCCAAGGCGTGGTTCACCCTGATGATCTCGCTGTTGGTCAGTTTCAGCCGGTGCTTCAGCATACAGGAGAACAAGTCCAGCTGGGGCTTCCCCGGGGCCACAGGAGGGGCCAGGCGATTAATTCGGTCCCGAATATCCAACAAGAGGAGCATCACAGACGAAGAGGAATAGAACTGGCCACCCTGCGTGTAGGACTGGTTGACCTGCTGCACGGCGCTGCGAAGGAGGTCGGCGTTGAACCGCAGGCTGTACCCAAACACCTGCACATCCGAGATCTTGATGTAGAACTGCCTCTTGGAGGGGTCGGACAGGTCCACGGGGCCCTGGCCAGTCTCGTTTCGCAGGAGGGTGGGTAGCCGAGTCCGACTACGTAGGTAGATGTGGACCGTCTCGAAAAACGTTTTCCACCGATTGCCCAGCAAGAGAGTCCAGTTGTAGCACTGGCTGTTCTGGAGACGAATCTTCTCCCAGCGCGGGTAGCCGAATTCCCCAAAGGGCATGTTCCAGCCCTCGGAGTGGCTCCCGCTGAAGGGGTTGACATAGACAAAGAACATGGGGTCCAGGCTGCTGTTGCGCATCTGGCAGATACGCATGGACATGCCGATCACCATGTGGATGAAGTCCATGCGGTTCTTGTTGCTCTTGAGCGTGAGGGACATGCGCTTGCGCCACCGCGGATCGAAGAACGTGTCAAGGCGGATCTCGTTGCTGATGAAGGTGGTGTGGACGTAGAGGCGCGAGTCCATCTTCTGCAACAGGTACTTCAGCTCCAGGTCCTGGAAGTCCAGGTCGGTCTCAAAGCTGATGAACTGCTCGCTCCGCTCCGAGTCCACGTTCTGGGGTTCGCAGCGGCCGCGGTAGAGCTTGTAGCCCTTGTTGCAGGAGCCGCAGAGCGAGATGTTGGCCAGGCTGCACATGGCGCAGCTGTTGTTCCCGCCTATGATGCAGGGGATGGGGCGCTGGCACAGCGTGGTGCTGCCGTGGCACACGCAGCTCCTCTGGCTCTCCAGGAAGGTTCCCCAAAACCCGTTCTCGTTGCAGTAGAGAAGCGACTGGACCCTTGCGAGCCACTGCTGAATTGTCCTGGGGGATAGAAGGAAAATGGAGACTGTTAGCCACCAGGGATGGGCTGGAATAAGTCCCTCCAGCTCCAAGATTCTGCTATACAGAAGCCCCAAAGGAGTTGGATCCAGGAAATTAGATTGTCCGAACTCAAAACACCCCTGCCAGATCAAAACAGACCGCAAAACTCAGCCACGGAGAAGAACTCAGGGGTTTGTGTGTTTGATGGGCATCACATGTTTCAGCCCCCTTCCCAGATTCTGCCCAGGAGGTAATATGACATCCGACCACTTCGAACAAAAACAAATTATAGTCTATGTTACTCTAGAGATCACCTGGTGCTTCCACATTGATGATCTTACATGATCCTCACACATAAGAAAGACGTCTCAGCCCCCTTTGCCCCCGCGCTCCAAACTCTCGGTTCAGTGGGACTTGCATCACAGCACGGGTCTCTAGGTTCTCCCTTCCTCAGGGCCCCTCTGCTCTTTTACAAACGCTACCCAAGCCTGTCCCGGGTTCCCGCCACCGAAACGTTCCAGTGAAGATAGATACGAGATCAGATAAGCAGCAGCCGCAGAATAGGGAAAAATACGGAAGGCGGTCAACTTAGTGGCCTCTCATCTTTCCTCATGTCTGTGCGAGTCATCTCTTGGCCATCTTCCATGCTACAAAGAATCCCTTACATGTGTCTGGCACTTTTTACCCTGCACAGGGCACATCCGCTTCCATTCTCTCACTTGAGCCTCACAACAACACCCTGAAAATAGCTTGGGACTTGAGGTCTGTCAGAGACTGCTTCAAGTCCCGGCTTCTCCACTAGGCACTGAGGCGGTGCCCGGCGTTTTAGTTCACCGCCCTCATTGTCACTACCATGCAGGGCTGTGGTGAGGAGGACATGGATTTTTATGCCAAGCCTTCTCCCCAAACCCATCTAGTCTTAAGGACTCGATAAAAAAGTTAATTCTTATTATTCCTGCAAAGGGACTCTCGGCTCTATTTTACAGATATGGAGAGAGCAGCTCAGAGGTGACATGAAGGACCCAAAGCCATACAGTGAGGGAGTGGAGAAGTCTCCTGGCTCATTGCTATTCGTTTGTTTTGTTTTGTTTTTAAATCTGTGTCAAGCAAGAGTCCAGAAAGGCTTTCTTCAGGCCACAATGTGCTGTGGTAATGCTGATGACGACAGTGATGGCGGCAATGGCTGTGGGTCCTCATCTCCATGTTAGGAGCCTGGGAAGAGAAGTCCTCCTGCATCGAACTGCCTCGGGCAGGAGAGGTCAGCAAAACCTCAACCGTACTGCCTGCACCCTGGAGCCACGGCCCCCAAGCCTGTGCGCTGAGATGGCAGCAGGAGAGCCTGAGAGTGAAGAGCAGGTGCAATGGCCCAAGCAGAACCGAGTTCAAAGCTCAGGCCTGTAACCAGGGACAAGTCACTTCGTGTCTCTGAGTCTCAGTATCCACATCCGAAATGAGCGTGATGAAGCCCACCTTCAGCAGCTGTGGGGTGGGGGGGAGGGGACTGTGTGAGATGATATTTAAAGCATTCAGCACAGAGCCTGGTATAGTTCAATTATTAAACAGGTAATAATAATAATAATAATCACTCTTATCCCAGAGAATAAGCTATTCCTTTGAAGGCACTGAGACACTTTCAGGGATTTCACTCTCTCCCTGGAGTCTGAGGGAAACCATTTTATTCTATGGGACATTTGAAAGTGGATAGCGTTGACACGGCTTCCCA
Source organism: Mustela erminea (assembly GCF_009829155.1). NCBI lineage: Eukaryota > Metazoa > Chordata > Mammalia > Carnivora > Mustelidae > Mustela > Mustela erminea. Next base: position 14,984,855 of record NC_045625.1, on the reverse strand, counting down.
GAACGCTCTGCTTTAAATGAGTTGCTTATCAGCTGAGAGAAAATGGAGGAATAATTAGCGCACTCCTTGAAGCTGCTCTGCCTTTTAAATCCACGGAACCACCCGCCCCTGGCAGTGAAACCTCCCTCCCGGCGTTCGGAGCATGGTGGGGAGACACCTGCTCTCCCTGTCCGCGTCCCCTCCGGGCTGGAAGGCCTGAGAGGGAGAGACCCGTCCTCCCCCGAGCGGCTCAGCCCCCAGGACGGCTCTCCCACTGTTTGCGGCATGAATGAATGCTTGCTGAATGACTGAACCACAAAAATTAATATTTTCCTTGTATTTGTCATCATAAAACACACACACAAAAAACCCCCAAAACCGACGTCTCTTTTCTCCGCTCTGGGCTGCAGTGTTCGTTCTCGACACCGCCCACCCGCACGGTTCCAGGCGTCCCCAGCCTCTGCTTCACGAGACCAATCCTATTACAGCCTGGAGAACAGCAGCAGGCCCAGCCTTCAGGAAACGGAGCTGGAATAACAATGAGCCCCGTGGCTCCCACCTCCCCAACCAGAGCATTGACTGAATATTGGCTCTGAGTCATCTGATATTTTTGTGAGCCGCAGGGGCCCGCCACACGTCTCTGATTGCACGGTTCCATCTGACGAGAGCGTCATTCCAAAATGCCTCTTTCAAATGGCCCACACTTGCCCCTGTCACTCCCTCTCCAAGTGACAGGACAGTACCCCATTTAGAGCTCCTCTGTTCCCATCTGCGAGGCATTCTATAACCCCGTCGAGCGCCCCCTTTCTCGTGTCTTATCATTGGGACCCTTTGTCAGCCGCGCAGCCCCCAGTCCTTGAATCAATGCCTCATTGTGGCCGAGCCCTCAGAATCCTTGGTTGGGGGAGAGAAAAAGATGAAAGTCCCCGGTGATGATGCCACAAGCGAAGGGGCTAGTGGCGAATTAGGATTCCAGGCCTGTCGCACAGGAGGGATTGGGGACAGAGGGCCTCTGAGGCGCATCAGCGAGCTGCGTGGCACCTGCATCTCCTGACCTCAGAATAATCATGAGGTTGTGGGCTATATCAAAGAAGGCATTAATGATCCAGCCAGAGGACTTAGAACGAGGCCCGCGTGCAGGGGGAGGGGGGCAGGGAGCGTGAGGCTCGGGGGCAGGAGGAAAGGGAACAAGGAGGAGGGAGGTGGAACACGGGGAAGGGCGGCGAGAGGAGAAGCCGCCTGGGCGCTGGAGACTGTGGGGGCGACCGTGGAGCCCGACCTAGATGGGCAGCCGGGACAGTGGTAGGAGCAGGTGATTGGAGAAGGAAAAGAAGAGGGAATGAAGTCAGAGTCGGCAGCACAGACATGCAGAAGCTCAGTGGAGCCTTCATTTGTCCTAACTCACAGGCTCAGGGAGCGTGGACACTGGGCGGGCCACCAAAAGGCCACAACTCGGCTTTTGCTGAGAAGCGGGGACTGGGTGTTGGACACGGGGAACAGGGTCACTAGTGAGAGCCCTGATTCCAAAGCTCAGCCCACTGTCTTTGGCTTCTCCATCCTTCCTTTTGTGGAGAAGAGCAAAACCAGAAAGACAAGCTCCTTCCAGTGTTTTGTGGGTTTGTTCTTGACATAAGCAACTTCTGGTAATGAGGAATCTGCTTTACCCAGACCAAGCTCCTACACCTTCTCCATCTCCAGCCAGTGCTCTGGGTAGCGATCACGGATATTCAGAAACGAGGCGATGCTCTCCGGTGCAGAGCACCCACAACCAGCCAAGGGACTGGGCGGCTTACAACGGGGGAGCCCTCGCCGTCCCGCAGGTATTGCGCCGGAGGCTGTCGAGCAGCCCGTGGGAGCAGCTGAGTCACAGACGGAGTCGTTGAGCTCTCGAGGAGCGAGATCCACAGAGTCACTCCATGCTCCATCCCACGCCCTCTAACCCCGCCCCCCGCGCGTTGTGCTGCGCACCGTAGCGGGAGATTACAACGATGCGGTAAGAAGGACACAGGCCACGAGAAAAGAAGTAAACTGAAATCGTGGAAAAACACTGAAAGTTGGAGGGTGTGAAGGGCCTATTATCACATTCCTCGCTTCCTCTGGACCTGCCAGGTTCCTTCTCGTCCATTCACAGATAATTGGAGCTCACCGACAAGTGCTCGGGGAGAGGCTGGGGACCAGGGGTAGGAGGGACTGTGATCTATAAATACCATTTCCCAGGCTCGCTGGTGACAGCCTGCCTCAGCCCCGGGAACAGAGGAGCGGCTTAATAGGCCGGCTCCGGAGGGGAGGGTCGCACAAAAGGCTGACACAGCCCCACTGCAAGGCAGCCGGTGCGAGCCAGAGAGGACCAAGTTTTTAAATGTTTTCCTCTGTCCCTGGGGATCCAGAGCCTTTTCCGTTTGCAGCCAAAGATGAGCTCCAATAACCTCCAAATCAGCATCTTTCTGTTGGATGTGATTTCGATTCATTCTGATCAGGGGAGGGTGGGGGAGGGGTATCGAGGGCCGGGAGGAGAGGAGGGAGCTGAGGGCAGCAAGCAGCATTTTTATTTCCAAAGCCGGAAAACCTTGAAACCTGATTGGTGGGCTCCCTCCGAGGGCCACGTGCAGCAGGGTGGACCTCAGAAGCAGAAAACCTTCCAGAAGAAGACTGGGAAATGTTTGGCCCCTTCACCCTTAGACCTGAACACGGAGACTTGGGGGCTTAGGTGAAGAATCACGGTTTCCTGAATACTTTCTACATTGTGGCTGTTTTCCTCCTATCCTCACATCAGCCCCCTGAGATAGGATGACTTTGTGATTTTCATTCTCCTGAGAGGACACTGAAGGCCAGAGAGGGCCTGTGGCTTTCCCATGGTCACACAGCGTGGATGTAACAGATCAGAGCTCGGGATGTCTGGATCCAAAGCCAGTGTTCCCTCCAATCCCCGGTGTACTTTCCTTACCCTCTACAACCCAGGCTGGAGGAGAGGCTAGGCTCCCAGCCATGCTCCCCCGCAGGCCTCTGTCTCTGCCTCAGCCAGGATTTCCTGGCGACCTGACAGGTCTCCCAGCGACACAGCTGGAGTCGCTCGTCATTTGGAGGACAGAGGCTCTGCCACCCAGGGCTTCCCATCAGAGCCTTCAAAGACACACACCTCCCTTTCAGAACCACCCGGGTGGGGAGCCCAGGCTGGGATTCCTAATTCAAGCAAACTCCCCGCTGATTTTAATTGGAGGTTTTGCCTAAGACAGGAATGTAGTGCCGGGCCAGTGGCATTTTAGGGAAGATCACACAAACCGAGTGCCAAGGAGAGAGGGGAGAAAGAGATCTAGGCTAAAATAGAAAACTATAATCCATAACTCCTGTTTGCCTACCAGGAGTGTTTATTTAAAGGGGGGAGAGGAAATGAAAAAAAAAATGAAATTGGAGTTCTGAATTATTCTTTTATTTATGTCCTGTGCTTCTTCCTTGACATTTCTTTGACACTGTAATGGGTGTCTGAGTAATTCCATAATCCTCCACAGAATCTACACTCTGTAGATGGTAGACTAGACCGGGAAGGCAAACAGTTGTTTCCAGTCTTCTGATGATGCACTGTGTTTTGGTGGTGTTGTGTGGGACTATACGTGTGTGCATGTGTATGCGTGTGCACGTGTGTTAAAAGCAGGGTGCTGATAAAAATGAGTGTGTCAATGATGTCAGAATGTTCAGGGCTCAACTGCAGGAAACCTTCATTTATGGACGTGTTCGAGGGAACTAAGTGGTCATCAGACCACTCTGTGTTCCTCATTTTCCCCCGATAAATATTAAGCCTTTAAGCATTCCCCTCGTTAAGTTTCCATCATTGCCTTAATAACCTGTTTTCCTTGCTTGTCTGGGTCCTTCCCATGATGTCAGAGCCTCATGGAACGAATGGCTCACAGCCGTAAAGAAGGAAAGACCAAGAGAAGAATCTAGTCGTCCCTTTCATGATGAAGATGCCTTCCAGTTTGGAATCACGGAAGAAGGAATAGGTCTGATTTACAGAGGACAGAGGTAGAGGGTAGAAGAAGGAGGAACAGGGGAGACCAGCTCTGTGAAAATGCAGTGGAGTCTTTAAAATCAGGTTGTCAGGAGCTTAATGGGGGAGGATTATGAGACAATTTTTGCAATTACACAGTTCTGCGTCTGGAAGGAGGTGACAGGTAACATCGGCTGCATATTCAAATCCAGCATTTTGCTCTGGGGCATGGATGTGTTGGAGGCAAGTGAAGCAAGGACCGGGAAGCCTGTCTGGGGCTGAAAGAAAGGCTCAGAGCCCGGGCAGCTCGCAGGGGGAGGGCTGCAAGGTTTATTGGTCCTGGCAGTAGTCAGGCCGAAGAATGAGAGACGCAGGCCCACAGGCTAGAAAGCAAAAAGGGGCTGATCGGGTCTAATGGACTTAAGTCCAGTCATGAAGCACCATGCTGGTTATCTCCATCAGTGAGTAGGGCAGGGACCCAGAGCTATCACAGGGGTGGGAGTCAGCTCGTTAAATAAAGCCTGGACCCTGCTCTACTGCTGTTTGCTGTTGGATATTTGACCTTGCTGTGTGACCTTGGATGAGTCACTTGACCTCTTTGATTCTCAGTTTCCTCATCCTTCAAATGGGGAAGGTAACACCCACAGCACGCTTTGTCTTCAGAGCTGGAATCAGTAACACAAAGCTCCCTGGAGGTTTGCAGGGCAAGAGCGTTATGACTGACCCTTAACTGTTATTGTTACTGAGGGCAAAGAACAAGTAACTGCATTGTATAAATGCTCCAGGTAAAAATATTCCTCTTGGTTACTAAAACAGCTCAGTTGATTATAGCTTAATACCCTCGTCGCTCTGGTTACTCACCCTCCATAGTCCTAATGAATGCTGTCACCGTGATGCCTGAAAGAAAAGGGCAAGACATGGGCTTTGGAGTCAGGCAAGATTGGGTATTGAATCATAGCTCTGCTGCTCATTATTTAAACTTCAGCTAATTGCTTGTCCTTCCAAAGTTTCTGCTCTCTCAACTACAGAATGGAGTAATAATACAGTACGTTTGAAAATCAGGTAAGACGGTAGGTTTTCTCCCGAAAACAAACTATGGTGTTTCTCTGGCTCGCACAGAATATGGTACCTTTGAAATAAGTTAATTATAGGTGATAAATCCAGGGACAGAGTTCAGTAAGTGTCACTGGGTCAGTTGGTTACTGACATAAAAACAGCAACAAGAACAAAACCTCTTCCTGACACCTAATCTCTTATGTACCCCCAAATCATAAACAGATGAATTACAGATCTAAGTGGGAAAAGCAGTAAAATAATAATAACTACCAACATCAACCAAACAGTTTCGTTAGAAGAAAACATAGGGGGACATTATGATGGTATTAGAGGAAACATAGATTTTTTTTTTTTAAAGCTCACCATAAAGGAAAAAAAAATGATTAATAGGGATATATTAAGATAAAATATATCCATCAAAAGATACCATTCGAAGAATAAAACGACAACCCTTCATTAGAGAGTAGATTTGCAATAATACCTCTGGCCAATCAAAGACTATATTTATCATATATAAGGAACTCCTACCCTAGTTGGATGCTGGGCTGGTCAGGGGGCTCCTAGGGCTGCTCTTTAAATCAGAGTAGATGCGACTTGAAAATGCACTCGTTAAACTATTTAATATATGTAATTTGTCCCAGAAATAAAGAAAAAAAAACTACAAAGTGGTAAGAAGAAATCTAATAATCAGAAGGGAACATAGGCAAACGAGCTGAACAGGCACTTCATAAAAGAGGATATTCAAAAGACCAATAAGTACATGAAACGCCACGTCATTAGTCCTCAGGACAATGCCAATTAAAACTCCGACGAGACACGTGCTTCGGCAGGATAGCTAAAGGAATCGAAAAAAGACGGGGACTGCTAAGTATGAGCGAAAGGACGTGAAGGAAGGGAGACTCTCTCGTGCTATTGCAGGAGAGAAAATTGGTTCAGCGAATTCGGAAAACTGAAAGTAACTACTTGAGCAGATATCTGGTATAAAAAGAAGAAAAACTGAGCCGCAGTGAGTGGGGCAGTGAACAGTAGCTCCCCCAGGGAGCAGGCTGGGCGTGGCCCGAGGAGGACACTGCGGGGGGGCGGGGGGGGGCTCTGCAGTGCTCATAACGGGGGCTTTTTATTTTTTATCTGGGTGCTGCTGGTGGCATGTGTGAACGCATCTTATGAAAATTCATCTTCTCGTACACTTACCATCTTTTCAGCTTTCTGCAGGTCTATGATACTTCACTAAAGCACTGATTTAAAAAAACGTCCTTTAAAACAACCAGAATTACACGATGAAAGCAGTAGCCCTTTACATTTTTATGTCACTTTTAAACTTCCTAAAACTCTGCTGTTCGGTGCTCTAACTTGATTTGTACAACTCTCCCGTACCATGGTTTGGGCTGACAGGGGATCCTGCATCTCATTTTACTTATTTTTTTTAAATTACTTTTTAAATTAGTCTTTATTTATTTGACAGAGATCACAAGTAGGCAGAGAGGCAGGCTGAGCTGCTGAGCAGAGAGCCCGATGCGGAGCTTGATCCCCGGACCCTTGGGATCCTGGGCCGAAGGCCGAGGCTTTAACCCACTGAGCCACCCAGGCGCCCTGCATCTCATTTTAACGATAGGAACAGCTCAGCTCAGGGAGGGGACGTGACTTGCCGCAGGTCACCAGTGAGTCGTCACATCGCTGGGATTATAACTCGCCCATTGTGAGCTTGCTGGCCAAGTGGGAGGGCGGACATGGGGAGGTGAATTGGAAGTGGCTCTGAAGGGGGGTAGGAAGCAGCTATGCACGGATACTGTAAGAACTTCGTTCTATTTCTGACTCAGTCCTCTGAGCTTCTAGATTCTATTCTGAACAGGAAGCCACTTCTGAGCCCCCGGGTGGGGGGGAGGAAAGAAAAAAACCCTAAAAACAACAGAAAGGGTCTGAAGATGCTTATTTTCTTGCCTTACGTCAGCTGAGTGAGTCAACTGCCCTACTTGCTACAACTGCGGAATGACAAACAGGGCTCGGAGCGGAGATCTGCCTCGTAGTGTTGGTTAGAAGGAACCCTGCCCATCCCTCCCGGGGAAACCAGCTGGCCGACGCATCTCCCGGCCCGTCACCCAGACCCTACACTTTTGGGTTGCCGCAGGGTTCTGCCTCACAGACTGCCTTCTTTCTACCCTCATAAATAGAAAAGAAATGCCAAAGACATTCTTAGTTAAAAGCTTCATTGCCCCGTGGTTGGGAGGGCACTTGTAGGCTTCTGTGACTGACAGGCAGCTGCTCTCAGCCCGCCTGGGGTTATCTGTGGGCTTGTACCTCTTCTATAATAGGACAGTTTAATACACACTCACAATAGGTCTTTGTCACCAAATTGCCACCCTCCCCCCACAAACACACACACACACACACACACACACACAGAAATGAGTAGGTCAGGGACTATCAAAGTAGCAATTTACTCCAAGGAGAGCTGTCTGTGGGTTTACAGTGACAGATTTTCAGAATCCCAGAGCTGAGTGATGCTTAGACCAGATGGGGTGCATGGGAAACAGAGCCCAGGCAGGTTATGTGCCTTACTTGAAGTCACACAAGCAGCACCTGGATGCTGCAGAGCCACAATCGTCCCAGAAGAGCCTCATACACTGCAGAAAGGTACCATCATACCATCATGCACGCGGGAAAAGGAAATAGTCACACTCCTCAAGGATTACTGAACACTGGATCTGAACGGTTACTAATTCCTGGAGACAGAAAGGTCAGCGTGGTCCACTAGTCTGAATAAGTGTTTATGGAGGTCAGGTCATCACTGGAGATTGAGCTCGGTCTGACTCACAGTAGGGCCAGGGGTTATTTCCTGTATTTCCCTGATTCTAGAACAAATACCTGGAATTATTCCATAACTGAAACTCGCAGCAGCTGGCAGAATCCTCTTCCTCCCCATTTCCAATACCCATACTGCACATTGCCCAAATAAGGAAATCATATTATGGAACATCCTCTCCCTTTAACCAGCTTCCAAGAAAACAACAGTAAGAAAACATGCACCTTGGTTGAAACAAGTAGCAAGGGGTCAGAACCTTAAGATAAATACACTAAACAACAATCTGGATTGACAAAGTTTGCAAAGGACAATTGTGTATTACACAATGTTTCTTCACAAGGTCTCTGAAGGGTGCACCTCTCCTTTCTACTAAAATCATTACACTGCAAAAATAAATAAATAAATAAATAAACAAAAGTCACTACGTATGATGGGTGGCTCACTGTTCTTCTCAGAGACAGATCTATATTCCCTTCCCTTGAAATCTTGGCAGATTCGACCACTTTTTTGACCAATCCAAGAAGGCAGAAGCAATTTACCCTGTTTACAGACTCCGATCTCAAGGGATTTGCAGCTTCTACCTTCTGTTCTTGAAAAACTCCCTCTTGGAGCTGAGACCACTTACAAGCCATGGCCACGATCCCATGAAGAAATCCTGTGTAGGGAGAGGTGCACAGCTGAGTCCAGCCTCTGGCTACCTCTTCCAAGGCACCAGACACAGGAGTGAAGCTTTCTTGGAAGCTCCGGCCCAAGCCAACTGCCGAATGAATACCAACGAGTGACTTCACAGAAGAATTGCTCAGCCAGCTCGGGCATGAATTGCCGACCCCCTAGGTCTATGAACATAATATGATGGTTGGTGCTTTAAGCCTCTAAGTTTGGGTTAATTTATTATATAGGCATTAGATATGCAAACTACTGCATAACAACAACCCCAAAGAGAACTGAGATTATCTCTTCCCCATTCCCATTACTACCAACCTATGCTACTATACTAGGCAGCATTCTAAATATGTCCCCTCGTTCCCCAAGATTCCAGGCACTAATCTTCAGGACCTGTGAAAATAATAAGATACCTCTCCTGTGATGGTGGTCTGTTATTGGGCACAGTTGACCTAAAAAATATCAATTATCTAAGTGTGCCTAATCTAATCAGGCAGAAAGCTTTCTCTCACTGTCAGCAGAATGAGAGCTCTGAGATCTGAAGCACAGGAGGGATCCATTGCACCTTCGTTCCTTTGAAGACTGGGGGAGTCCACATGCGGGGAGGTAAGAGCAAACCCTAACTAACAACCAACAAGGAAATGGTGACCTCAGTCCTCCAACCACAATGAAGCTAATTCTGCCCACAACCTGCACTGAGCTGGGACGTGGGTTCTGGCCCAGATCCTCCCCATCTTTATGGCTGCCTGTGACGTACGAGTCAGAGACCCAGCTATACCATGCCCAAACTCCTGACCTGTGGAAACTGTGACATAATAAATATCTTCGTTTTAAGTCTCCAAATCTGTGGTTCTTTGTTACACAGCAACACCCAACTAATACAAGCTTCTGGTCAACACACTTCTCCACTTGTTTTTGTTTTACTCTTTACTAAAATGACAGGAAGATATTGGCTGATCATGTAGATTCCCTGCTGATGAGGACATTTTAGGATGGAATAATTTTAGGTCATCTACCTTCCTGAGCCGCAGACTCCTAAGGTATAGCACCGCTGGTCTTGCCTACCCTCCACCATTATCCTTCACGTAGTTCCCAGCACCTAGTCAGCACTCATTACGTATTTGTTGAATGAAGGAATGAATGGATGAATAAATAAAGATTCAGCACAAAGATTAACGTAAATATTCTTCGAAAAGAACCAAGAACTATGCCAAAGACGGCAACAGAAGTAGTAGTATCGCAAGACGCTGGGCCAGGCATGACTTTCTGGGAGCCTTGGTTTTCTTACCTGTAAATGGGGAGACTAATCCTTGCTGTAGCTTCCCAACAGGTTATTATGTGTATGGAAGGATCAAATCATTGATGGGAAAGCCCACTGCAAAGTAAAATAACCTGTACATAAAGTATTTGTCTTAGTTCACTTTGAAAGGTTAGGAATGTCCCCAGGCCTAATGGGGTAAATTTATTCTCTAATTACACCAGAAACCCAGTACCTTCCTGCTGTTACGTTGGCTGCTGCTGGCTTGCAGTTGGGCCACCTCCCGGCAGGAGCAGTACCTGCTGGGATGCGAAGCCATTAGCATCTGCTTCAGCAGGTGTTAGAAACTCAAGTCAAAGAAAACAAGCTAAAGGATGAGACTCTGTTGACGGGAGGGATACTTGTGGTATCACACCAAATAATCTGGGTCACTGCCTCTTCATCTGGTGTAAAGCACTCTTTTCCAAGGCTAGGTACTGAGAAACCCAATCTTTTGAGAAACTTCAAGAAAGGGTTCTATGGCCAAATAAGTTTGAGAAACTATATTCATATGACCCCATCTTTATTGGGGTTTTTTTCTTTTTTAAATCAACATTTCCTAAACTTTTTCTATCAAAGACATCACTTCATCTGCCCTCACCCCATCACAATATCCTATAGGATTCACTTAGGGTAATTCATTTTTGCTTAGTTTCTACTGAGTGAAGGGACACTATATTTATAGCAATGAGGGGAATATTCTAATCCAAGGTTAGTGTAGCCCCCAGACCAGCAACCTCAGTATCATCTGGGACCTAGGAACCAGCCCACACCTGCTGAATCGGAAACTCGGGGGGTGGGGCCCAGCAATCTATTTTTCAAAAAACCCTCTAGGTGATCAGGATGCCCACTCCTGTTTGAGAGCCACTGCTGAGATCCACAGTTCAGTGGTAAAGAACACAGGGAAGAAACAGTGAATCCTTTTACACCTGGGAGAGAAAGTCCATTTCAAATGGCTATCAGAGAACTTTTACTAAACCAGAACATTCCTTCTAATTTTTTTTTTCTTCCAGTAGCTACTCATTAGCTAAATGATAATATACAAACTCCATAGTTAGGTATTCAATTCCTCCATAGTTCCATCTCAATATATGTGTCTAATCTTAATATCAATGAAGAAAAATACATAAAGCTAATGTTTATTGACCACCTACTATATGCTAAGAACACTGCCTATGTATCTTAGGTAATCTTCACAATAACTTGATGGGGAATGCCCCGTTATTATCCTCATTTTACAGATGATGGCACTTAGGACCAGAAAACACTGAGCACACAGCTCACCCCAGGATTTAATGCCAGACTGTCGGGTTCTAAGCCCATGTACTCATGTTCTTTCTTTCTTTATTTTTTTTCCTGTTTTGTGATTTCCCACTCTGGATAGAATTAATTTTACAGTCAATTCTTGATAGTGTCGTTTTCCGGAATAGAAAACCATTCTCTCCATCCCAAGTGCGAAGTATCATCAACCCTCAAATTCCATCTCAAAAACTCCTTCAGCAAACACTGTATCACGGTGGGCGGGGCCACTTGATCTGTCACTGTGAGCTGGGGGGAAAGGCCGGCTGCTGTCATCATGGAATCTGTGGTCAGGATGGGGCAATCTGGGATGAAACACAATTGCAAATGTGCCAAGTGTTGGAAAAAACTGCCATGCGGGATGTAGTAAAGACATCCCGTAGGGCTTTGCAAACTGGTCCCATGTGTCTGGGCAGTTATCCCTGAGAAAGGGGGTTTGATCTGAAAGTTAGATGATGAATAGATTAGCGCAGGCAAAGAGGCGAGGGGGATTCTCCAGTCTTCCCCAGTAGGAATGTATTTCTCTCCCTTCTTACCTCTACTGGCCCTCAACCTATTTTTACGATAGGAACCATAATGGAATCTCTTTTATAGGCTTGTTGTAAGGATGCAATGAGTAAATACACATAAGGCACTTAAAAACATGCCTGTGGGGCACCTGGGTGGCTCAGTGGGTTAAAGCCTCCGCCTTCAGCTCAGGTCATGATCTCAGGGTCCTGGGATCAAGTCCCGCATCGGGCTCTCTGCTTGGCAGGGAACCTGCTTCTCCCTCTCTCTCTGCCTGCCTCTCTGCCTACTTGTGATCTCTATCTCTGCCGAATAAATAAATAAAAATATTTAATAAAATTTAAACATGTGCCCGATATATATGTGAACTATTATTATCATTATTTTTTTTTTCTCTTACTCTATGACCTTGAGCAAGTTGTTCCACTAACAGTGGCAAGTTAGTAGGAGTAAGAGCTTCTGTCTCAGGACAAATTGGTGTAATTGACCTTCATGCGAGTGACTTGTCACACAGCTGACACTCTCCCTTCCATCAGATAAATGCGTGATGCTCACGGAATACTCACAACTGGTTGGCTATGAGCCGACAAAGCCCGCATGCCTCTGTTCCCTCCAAGTAACAAGCACGCTTGTTCCCACATGTGCTTATGCCAGTTGTATTTGCCGTGATTATACCATGGAAGTCAAAGTCAAATAAATCAATTAAATATGAGCTGTCTTTTCTGTGGAAACTAATTTGAATTCCATGAACAAATTCTAGAAAGACATTTGCTAGGGGGGAAAAATGCCATCGATCGAAATAAAGGGGAAGTACCTGAAAATGATTAGGAGGGGGATGTGAAAATCTGCAAATGGTTAGACTGTTTCCTAAGAGTCTTTGAACTGTTGCTCTACTTTGAATAAACAAAAGTTGGAAATTATATACAATGACGGGTGTGGTTTATGCAAGAAAGCCAGTAAAATGTCAAACAGAATATACCAGCATCCTCAAAAAAGATTCTGGCCCTGCTTCAAAAGGCTGGCCAAGGAATATGCATGTATATATTTTAAGTTAAAATAAAATGTGTTTAGATATGTGCGGCATGTATATACATTTTAGGATTCCCTATTTTTAATCTTAACTTTTGCAATTAACTGACAAATTATTGGTCTCTAATTTTGTCTGATAAGGAGCCGTGGGCTTTGACACCTTACTATCTGCTAAAAGCAGCATACATGTTCTTTTACTGATTTTCCAACATTAGGTATTATTTTTATCTCTACCATACCAATTAGAAAAGTGAAGCTCAGATACTTTAATACTGTGCCAAGTTTACACTGTTAGCAAATGTACCTTCTTCTTGGCCTATCAGATTCCAGAGTGTGAAGTCTTAGGTATCTTAAATCCCACTGCCTCTCTACCGTATTGTCACATGTCGTCGGGCTCACGCTTTGTCTCCTCCAGGGGAAACATCTATTTCTTGAAGGCGGAAATAGTGTCCTCATCAAATATCTAGGGTTGACTACCCCGGTGCTCCTGATTATAACAATACTGTACCTGCACATTTCTTTATAAGTTACCAAGGGTTTTCACATATATCCTATAAATTGACTGGGACGTCAACTCTACGGGGTAGCTATTCTTATTATCCTGAATGTACAGATGAGGAAACAGAGGACTCGGGTACGTTTAGAGATTGTGGAGGTCACACATGTCATAAGTAGCAGAGCAGACACTGTCAGTCTAATAAACTAAACCTGACTTCAGTTCAATAAAATATAAGAAGTCCTATCTCTCTGCCCCACTGCAGGAGTCTATGGAGATTAAATCCCCAGGCAAGTAACTATAGGGTTCAGAGAGAAGAATCAAAACCAGTGTGGAGACTGAGGGTCATCATAATAAGGCTAACAATTATCTTGGTCACCAGAATCTTTCCATAGACACCAATTAAACACCATGTGGAGCAGGAAATATGTTAAAAGCTGACATGGGTTCAGAAGCTACGGCCCCAGGATTGGAGCCTGAGGTGGACACCCCCAAGAGATTTTCATCTCAACAATGCATAATTACATTGTGCTTGGCGAAGGCCCGGACTGCTGGGTCAAGGCCATGTGAATCTGAGAAGTAAAAATAAACCAAAGACCAAGAGTCATCGGAAAATGCCAATAATTATACCGCCCACCCTCAAGTTAAAGCCATGGATCTGCTTTGCCTTACAACACTCTAACCTCTGCAGAAATCAGGTGACAGCACGCTGCAAAGAAACACCAAATCACACTGACATTAACTACCTACTCCGCGTTAGGGATTTTTCTTCATCTCAGTGAATTTCATAGACTCTGGGACATGCCTATTTTTGTCTCCCTTTTGTTTCTTTGTTTCTTTTTTCTCTTTTTCTTCAATAGGGTACATTTCACAAAGTCTCATATGAAGCAAGAAATACTTTCAGGATTTGGATCCAGGTCAGCTGAAGACAATCTCCATCTGCAGTTTCCATCTGACCATAGTGCTGGGACTGTCACAGTCTGAGAGCGTCCGTTTTAATCCTGGTGCGTTCACGAATCCCCTGGGTAACCTGAGACAAGTCACATCACCCCTTCTGGCCTCAGTTTCCTCACTTATGAATGAGGAAGACAATCCAACCCTACCCAGTATATATGGAAAAATCCTTAAGTTATTTATATGGAAACGGGACACCATTGTAAAATATTATGTCGCCATACCTTTGGGACCCCATTCCGGGTAGAAAATAATTTGTTTGTCCATTCAGCAAACAATGTTTTTTGAATAGCTACTGTGCGCTGATTCCCATGCCAGGAAATGAGGGTGTTAAAGGGGTCAAGAACGTGGGTTCACACACTTGTCTGGAGCTGACAGTCTCGTAAGACAGATAGGTGTTAATAAATAGATAAGCAAAGGTATTATTTTAAACTGAAGTTTGGGGCTTCATTTGGGAAGTCAGGATGTTAGGAAAGCATGTCAAACAGGTCCTGACATCCTTTTAGTGCAAGGACCATAGCTACTGCAGTGGAAGAAAAGGAGAGAACATTCCAGATAGAGGGAAGAGCCTCTGTGAAGCCCTACAGAGTGGGAGAAGCATATGCATTGAGGGAAATGAAAGATTAGTGGGGTTACAGCCGTGTCAGCTAAGAAGAGGCACGCAACAGAGAGTCAGGAGGTAGACAGGGGTCAGATTGTGACAGACCTGTAGGTCAATTTAAGATTTTGCTCTTCCTCCTAAGAGCAGAGATTAGTTACCAAAGGCTTTAAGCAAGGGTGCCACAAGATGGAATTTGCTTCTTACATAATCATTCTGACATTCAACCATTCAATGACATTCAATCATTCTCGTGGAACATAGACCGGAAAGTGGGTACAATAGATTCTGGGAGACACAGTTAAATGGCCATTGGAGGGGCACCTGGGTAGCTCAGTAGGCTAAGCCTCTGCCTTTGGCTCAGTTCATGACCTCAGTGTCCTGGGTCCGAGCCCCACCTTGGACTCCCTGCTCAGTGAGGAGCCTGCTTTTCCCTCTCCCTCTCCTGTTCCCCCTGCTTGTGCTTTCTCTTGTTCTGTCAAATAAAGAAGTAAAATCTCAAAAAAAAAAAAAAAGGCCATTGTAATTTGGGGCAAAAGATCTTAGTTTGAACTACAGGCTACTCATTAAAACTGACTAGGACATAATTACTGAACTTAAATCAACATTTTGGAGTTGAACTGTGGTTCTCTCAATCTCTCTGAGTGATATTTCTCCTCCACTTGGGCAAGACCTCAAGGTAACGGAGTCCAGTTGTTTTCAAATTGTTGAAGTTTCAAATTTTCCCAAGTGAGCTCTAATTCAGACTTCCCATAAAGAACATGGGTAAAGAACAGACCTAGTGAAAGGTGAGGTGTCACCATTCACTGCTCAGCCGGCACCTGCCCCTGCAAGGCACACGTTTTAGACCTGGTGTCTTCTGGAGCACCTGCTACAGACCCACTATGGATTTAATGTGCCCCATACAGGGCATACTATGGCCCATACAGGCCCATATGGGCAGCGCCGCGACCTGAACTCAGGTCCCGTGGTTCAAAGCTGTGTCCTTTTCAAAAGCACACCCTGCCGCTAAATAATGTTTTGAGGACAAATGCCCTGTTGCTTGTTTCTTTAAGTGCCTTCCAGTGTCTAGTGTTGGGCTGGGAGGCCAGGTGGTCAGTCAACATTTATGGAATCGCATAGAAGTCTGCTGAATTCAGCACTGGCCAAGCTGATTTTCTGCGGCTTTATTCTTGCCCTTCTCCCTTCTTCCCTCCTTTCCTTCCTACCTCCCTCTCCCTGTCCCCCCTTCTCCCTCTCTCTTGACATCTCTCTGTCCTCCTTCCCTTCTTTGCAAGGACAGTGGGGTGATTTCCAACACCATGCAGTTTGTATGTAGGCGGGGGATCCGAATGTCCTGGACCATCACCTTCGGCAACAGGTCGGAGAGCCCAGAAGTTATGGGAACGACTGCCAGGGTTTGAATCCTGCCTCTTACGGGCGGTGTGATTTTCAGCAAGTCTGTTAACATCTCTGTGCCTTAACTTCCCTACTCATAAACAGGGATGATGTACTGCTGCCAGATAAAGTGGCCTGGGCCCCAGAATTGATGATTCAGTGTTCCACAGCTGGGGCCATTTCCTAAATCTCAGCACACTACGTTCCAGGCTATGAAATTCTAATCTCAATCCATCCCCATCCCCGTGACCTTAACGAGCTAACCCTGCATTTGGCATCATCATACACCCAAACCACGCTGCCCTAACCAAACACAGCTGCCTCCCTTTGCCGCTTCACACTGCTCAGGACCTGCACATGGCCCTTGACCAGCAGAACAACCAATGAGACAGCAAGACAATCCCAATCTTGCCACTTACCTGCCCTGTGACCTCGTGCAAGTTAATTATATCTCTGCCTCATCAGTTCCCGCATCTATAAGTCCAATCCAATGGCATCAAATTTGTAGAGATAGTATGAGGACTAGATGACATATTTGATATATAATATGTCATCATTACCAACACTTAGACTTATTAAGTATTACCAAGGCTAAGTAAGTTACATGCAAAATAATCAGTAGCTCGTCAAAATAACTAAGGAAAATAGCTGTTACGTATTGTATATTTTCCATGTGCCAGACAGTGTTCTAAGCATTTTATGTGGGTGAAAGCATCTAATCTTCAAAACAGCCTTAGGAAGTTGGCTCTCTTACTCGCCCCCTTTCACACATGAGAAAACTGAGGCTCAAAGCCGGTGCTAACTTCCCCAGGGTTGCAGGTAAGCCGCTGAACAGTGTGGGCTTTGAACCCAGGCAGTCTGACTCTACAGTCTTTATACTTAGCCAGCTCTCCTGCTTGTTGTAATAGCTGCTCAGTAAGAGGCTGTTATGGTTTTATAATTAATCTTGTTTGCCCTACATATAAGATGGTCACCTCTAGCTCTATTTATACTCTATCTCCAAAAAAGATTTCTGCCCCCAAAAGACCCATACCCTCCCAATATTCACTCCCTTGAATCCAGGCTGGACGTTGGCCCATAGAATATGGCGGAAGGGACTCCGTCTGACATCCAGAGCTAAGACATAAGAAGTCGTACAGCTTCCTTTTGGTCTGAAGATGCTGTCGTGCTGCCAGAAGCCTGGGCCACATGGACAGGGCACGTGTAGGCAGTCTGCCCGCAGCCTCAGCTGAACTCCCAGCAGTGTGCCAGCTGTGGGCGTGAGTCATCTTGGATGTCCAGTCCAGTCAAGCCCTCAGAGGAGCCCAGCCCCGGCCGACTTCAGAGACCCCCAGCTGTGCCCCTGTGAACCTACAGAATCCTGAGAGTTGATAACAAAGTGTTGTTTTGAGCCACTAAGTCCTGGGGTGAGTCTGTTGGCAGTAATGGATCACCAGAATGCCCCTTTTGCTCTCCAGCCCTGTGTGAAGGTTCCAGGATGCCTTAAAACTAAGCCCCAATTATCTAGACTTGACCTACCACTTAATTTTACAGGTAAACACCTTTTTGAAGTAACAATAAAATAATTAACATTTATTGACCTTGTGTATATTATTAAACTCTCTGTGCCTCCATTCCTTTACCTGTAAAATAGACCTAGTAAGGTAGCAAAAATACCTACTTCCTAAGGTTGCATCAAGGAGGAAGTGAGCTAATTCATCTCAGGTGCTTTGAACAGTGCCTGGCCTTCAGAAAACATATATCAAGTGATAGCACTCTCTTTCTCTACCCCCGACCCCTCTCTTCAGGGAGCAAGGCATTTTATAGGTTTTTAAAAATTGTTCGATCTTCGTCCTCATATTGAACCCAAAGGCAAGTGTTATTAGCTCTTGTTGTCAGGGAGGTGCTCTCTTCCAGAGAGCCTCATGGTGAATGATGGAGCCATGATGTGGACCCCAGTCCGTGTGGGGTTAAAGCCCTATGCCCTGTCCCTTTCCTACCCCCGCTTCAACAGCGCCACACCCCACGATGCACGCAAGCATCCCGGACCCATGGGAGCGATGGCCTCTGCTTGGTGGACTCCTCTCCCCTGGAGCTGGGCTCACAAACTAATTACAGCAGAGCAGTGGCCTCATTTGCAAACTCCAGCTCGCTCAGCTCAGGTGGCCCAAAGTCCCCTGTGTTAGCACCTTTGTGTGACACCGCTCCGTGGCGGGGAGGTGCCCTGCCTGCTGGTGTGAGAAACACTCATTAAAGGCTCCGATTCGGATGTCAGGAAGCCGCTCACAGCCAGCAAGGAGGTTCAGCTCTCCTGGGAAGGCTTCAGAGGAATCCACGCGGTGCCGAGTTCCCGTCCCTGGCACCCCCCAGTACCCGGCATTCAATAGTTGTTAAATGAACATAATTGACTGACTTGCCCAGGTGGAATTCTAGACATCCTCTCCAGGTGAGTAGGGGAGGGATGCTGTGATTAGGGCAAGTTTTCTCATCTCGGGAGGAGAGACGGCAACACTGTGAGCTGTGTTTGAAGGTGCTGGTGGCGGAGGGACATTTCTGGCCTGACAGCTCGCGCGTGAAGAGATGGGGACATCTGCACTCGGAACAGGGAAGTCATTGGCTGAAGGTCACACAGCTCGCTGATGGGGAGGCAGGATCTCGATCTAGCCCCCTGATTCTGTGGGGGGTTCCTCCCTTTCCTCCGCTTCACTCTTGGCGGAGAGAAAGGGGACTTTGAAGATGTAACTAAGTTAAAATTAGGTCATGGCGGGGAGCCTCAACCCAGTAGGACTGGTGTCCCTCTAAGAAGAGACTGGGACCCAGAGATGCACAGAGGGAATGGCACGTGAGGACACAGGGAGAAGGTGGCCATGAACAACCACAGAGAGAGCACTGAGAAGAAACCAGCTCTGCTGACACATCAGTCGCAGACTTCCAGCCTCCAGAACTATGAGAAAATAAATTTCTGGTGTCTAAACCACTCAGTCTGTGGCACTTTTCTACGACAGCCCTGTCAAGCTAATTTTATGTATACCTGGAGCTTTTCGTGATTGATACCAGAACCCCTCCTCTGAACGACATCCTTCACAGCATGGTTTACTGTGCTTGGCTCCGACCCCCTCCCCCCATGCCCGAGGCAGGTCACGTGACAGAAGCCTACCTGAAATCTCCTTTAGGCCCTCACTCACCATGGTGATTTGGGTACCAGCTGCAGGTGGCAAGGAAGCCCTTTTGTGACGGGACCCCTTTCCTAGTTCCCGCTCTTGAGGCACTGCAACGCGTGAGCAACGGGCACAGCAAATTCTCTTTGGTTTATAAAGTAAATGATCCCAAACTAGTGCTAAGTGATGGGTTCAGAGTTGGAAGGAATGGGAAAAACAGATGAGCATAGACAAGCTCATATAAGGAGATTTCATAGTGGAGAAATAGGGAAGACAGGCAGGGGTTTTTAAAGTACCGTGGACTTGGGGCGCCTGGGTGGCTCAGCGGGTTAAAGCCTCTGCCTTTAGCTCGGGTCATGATCTCAGAGTCCTGGGATCAAGCCCCGTATCCGGGTCTCTGCTCAGCGGGAAGCCTGCTTCCAGCACACCCCCCACCTGCCTCTCTGCCTACTTATGATCTCTGTCTGTCAAATAAATAAATAAATAAATAAATCTTTACAAAAAAAAAAAAAAAAAAGGTAACGTGGACTTAAAATAAGGACCCTTCTGTATTGGCTGGTGCAATCTGGAAAGACTCCATGGAGGAGGTGGCATTTGATCGGGGTCTGAACAAATAAGAGGAAAACGAGCAGGAGCACAGAGGTGGCTGGGATGAGTGTAGTGGTCTTTAGCCTCTGAGTGCCTGTAGAGCAGGATAATGAGGAGCACAGAATGTAGAATCAGGGAACCGGGGGATCTGGTCTCTTCCTCTTATGGCAGGGCTGCCATACCTCAGCACCCCGACTTCTGGGAGAAGATAAGTCTTTGTTGCAGAGACTGCCCTTGTGCGGGAGCATGCCCGCATTCCTTCTATTCCTGAACACAAAATTCCTGAAGACAAAAACGTCTTCGGACCCTGGAGATAGAGTCATCTTCAGCTGGGGACTGCTGATGTGCACTGCAGCTCTGGACCAGCCACTTGACCTCTCTGAGCTTGTCCTTCGATCCGCCCAAGGGGCATTAACAAACCATATGTATAAACATGTGGTTGACAGTGAACTTGTTAAGGAAATGTGACTTAGCCTTACTCTTTTGTTTATTTTTTAAAAATGTGTATTTATCTGAGAGAAAGAGAGCGAGCAGGGGAAGGGGCAGAGGGAGAGACTCCTGCTGAGGCCAAAGCCCAACCCAGGCCTTTATCTCAGGAGCCAGGAGTCAGGACCTGAGCTGAAACCGGTAGTCAGCCGCTTAACTGACCGAGCCACCCAGGCGCCCCTTAGCCTTACTCTTTTACGGAGCGGACCTCTTCTCTCTGAATAAAGTTGAACCCCAAACCCCCATGTGTGGAATGAAGAAAGGCACAGCTGTGCTGGCTGAGGCGGAGTGCAGGGCCCCCTTGTCTGCCTTCTGCGGGCTGGTGACCCCTTTGTGGGGCTGCGAGAGGAAAGGCCCAGAGATAGCTCATACGTGCCCTGTGAAAATGGAGTCTGAAAGGCCTGGGTTTGACCCTCCTTCCTGCTGGGTTCCAGAGACAGTAAGTATACCCGGAGATCTGGGAAGAAGGACCAGGGAGCTTTGGTCCTGTCAGCCCAGAGGGAGGCAAGGGAGGCATCCAGGCATTTAAGGAGCCTCTTACTCTCAGGTGAGAACCTTGCACTCCCATGACCCAGCCAGGGAATGCCTCCTTAAATGGATCCCGGGCTGTGCTTTGATTGCTCTACTGACTCCAGGCCCCCATCGAAGGCCCTCCAAAGGTAGCTGACCCATTAGTTAACCAGTTTCTTCACCATGGAAGATAGGGATGCTCAAATCTGCTTTGTCAAGTAATTTTAAAGTTAAATAGATAATACACTGTGAGCACCCAGAAGAATGTCACCTAGCAGTCAGGGTTCTTGTCGGTTCCCTTCCACAGTCCAAGGGATCAGACCGGAGGCAGAGGCTGGAAGTTTGGGGCACATTTGGGAAACAGTGAGAAATCCAACGACAGTCCGAACAGAGAAGCAGAGAAGAGCCCAAGCAGAGAAGTCAGAGAAGATCCAGGAAACAGCTGGACTGGGCCACACAATGCCTGGCCGGCCAGCTGTAAGGGCATCTCCTGCTGGCATTCCCGGCAGGGGATGGGGAACAGAAGGAAACTAGCCCCGCGTCTGAGACTACAGATGGAGCAGGCAGACGCCACACTTACCTCTCCCGAGGCAGCTGGTGGTTGGGATTATGACGGCAGCGGACGCTGAGGCCGAAGAGCTTGCGGGCTGTGCGCTGGATCTTCTGCCTCTGGGCCTCGGTGGCGCTCTGCAGGAGCTTGTACCGGTTCTGCAGGTCCCAGTCGTTGCCCCAGTGCTGATGGATGCTCCCGATGGTTAGGAAGTGGTTGCTGGGGAG
This sequence comes from Mustela erminea, assembly GCF_009829155.1. Taxonomy (NCBI): domain Eukaryota; kingdom Metazoa; phylum Chordata; class Mammalia; order Carnivora; family Mustelidae; genus Mustela; species Mustela erminea. The sequence continues at coordinate 14,963,320 of NC_045625.1, read as the reverse complement.
ACGCTTCATAAAGGATTTAAACTCATCTAGCAAGAGAAAAAGCCCAAAAGAGAAGTGCTGAGTGCTGGGCAGCCACCCTCTGAAGTTGTCTCCAACGCTTAGTCCCACCTATGAACACAGCAGGCTTGCAAATAAAACTCCCTCCTCTGGGGCCCAGGAATGCTGCTGCTGCTCCAGCCCTCTCTGTTCTGACCACGCCATGCAAGGGCCTCTCCACCTTCATGGAAAGTCCTTTTCCTTTGCTCACAAGGGAGTGGGTCCCCATGGAAAAAAGACTATGGTCATCAGAACGCCAGCTTGATAATGATAGTCACATCTCATTTGTCTTTCGAGTTACTTAATATTTTTTTTCCAAATCAATTAAACCACCTTTTTCTTTTCTTTCTTTCTTTCTTTTTCTTTTTCTTTTTCTTTTTTTTTTGCATTGGAAAACCTCCATCACGTACTTTCAATAGAATGGGAGCGATAAAGCCGGACTAATTGAACATAATAAAAAAATAAGCTAAAGTTAAAAAGAACAAAGTGGGAAACACAAATTTGATGAAAACCATTTTAACAGATCCTGGGCCGATACTCTTGCCGGTTAAATGCTTGAACCCCTGCATTTGCTCTTGCTGAGACACACAGGAAGGTCATGAGTGGTAGACAGGTGCTAAACTACATTAGCACCAACTCAAAAGTTCTCTTTGGTGTCATCCGCAGGGCGAGGGAGAACGGAGATGGGTCAAGCTCCCCACTTGTGATCCAGTCCCGCTGGAGGTTGCTTATGTACCCTTTCACGTCACGTCCCATTTTGGGGACACCCCAGCTGAACAGATGGGGCAAATCTTTTGTCTCCAGGGTAAGTTTTCTGCCTCAGGGTGTGTGGGGTCTGTGTTTCTGAGTTTCAATGTTTGCTACAACTTGACATGGCCTCAGAGACTCCCTAGGCTAGCTTTCTGGTTCTGCACAGAGGGAAACTGAGGCCCAGAGTGGGGGAACGATTTTCCGAAGGTAGAACAGCCTGCGAGTGACAAGAAGCAGGACTCAAATCTGAGCTGTTGTTTTTTTAATATAACATTCACCCCTGCCATCCCAACCCCCCACTATTGGGGAAAAAAATTAAGGGGTTGGTCATATTACAGGGAAAAAAACGCCAAATGCTTAGGGATCGGTCGATCGATCTATCTATCTATCTATCTTTGCAGCTTAGTACTTTCACTTCATGTTGTAAAACCTACAAGGAAATTTCAGATCCATTAGGCATTCATTTTATTTTAAAAAATGCCTACATAGCTTTCAATAAGCACCATGCTCAGTCTGAAACACCTAACCTATATAAATGATTTTACACCTAAACCATATAAGTACTTTTAGTGCCTCCTTTTACAGAAACTAGGACACAGAGAAGTCAGTTAACTTCCCAAGGTCACACAGCCAGTAAATGGTAGAGTTAGAACTCTGGCCAGGCTCTGAATTGAATGCCCTTCCCCAGCACTATTCACTTACTCTCGACACGTAAGGAGGACCAGTGGATTGGGAGAAAAACAAGTAAATAAAAGGTGCTCAGAACAGGAATCTCAGACTCCCACCAAACTTCCGGCATGTCATTACTGACAGTCGGACATGTCGGAGACCAGACCGCATCTCGTCCCCTTGGCAGCTGTACAACCATCATGCTTTCAATACCTCAACTTCCCCATCTGTCAGACAGGTATCCCGGCACCCCATGCAAATCTGGAGAGAGTGACATCAGACTGTCTCTGTCTCAACACTTACTGATGTACAGAAAGTGTTCGGGGGTGTGTGGCAGTGTAGGACTAAAAGACGGCTGGGCTGACTGATTAATTCAAGGAGCTGGCTGGAGGCAGGGGCCTAGCCCAATGGACTCTGTGCTCTTTGGCTGCCCCTGTGTAAGATATGCCGCCCTCCTGTGGAAGGCTATGTTGACCTCGAAGGATATAACAGCCATTTCAATGAGCCTGAATATGGGTCAGATAGGGGTATATAATTTAAAAGTTAAAATGATTTGATTTTCTTGACTCAAAGTAGAATGCTTCCCTCCCAGTAAAGGAGGTGTAGACAGACCCCCTTTGGGGTATGTAAACTAGACTGGTTCTATCTGACCACCAGCACTCTGGCCATGAAGGAATCATTGGCTTTTCCCTTTGGGCTGGTCATTAATCTCTCCAAAGTGCCTGGTTGGCTGGGGCCTTAAGGCCATTGCCTGAAATGAAAAGGAGGAAAATCCACACGCACAAGCCACATATACCTGTGGAGATGGGTGAGCTTGTCTTAATGCATAAAACCATTCCAAATGGATAAGTACAGGATATCTGGAGCGAGTGTGTGCTCTTGTGGAGAGAAAGTGTGCCATGGAAATCATTTCTGTGGCCTATTCAACTACTCTGCGACTTCTCAGCTGTGTCTCCTGTCCGACCCCCCAGCCAACCCCCTGAAGGTGGTTTCTCTTCCTTGGGAATAAGATTAGATACTAAGGACCTTTCCTGCGTTGCACACAGCCAACGCTCTCCTCTGCTTTTTAGCAATCGGCAGAATCTCTGCAAAAACATGCTATCAAATGCTTCTTTTATTTGAGGCCAAATAATGGCCATCATGTTTCTTTCCTGAGCCTCTCTTCTCTGAATCCCTGGGACTTTTTAAATGGATTGATGGCTGCAGGTTTCTAGGGTGGCCCCGGCTCCATGTGAGCTGTAGGAACGCGGGCTCACTCGTGCATCGCTGGCTGGGGGCTGAGTTCATGAAAACCAGCGGTTTTCCAACACAGCTCAGTATGGCTCAGCTTTCACCTGGGGTGCACAGCGGCTCCGAGGTATGATTTTGTCCGATCAAAGGCTTTCTCTGTGAAACATTTAAATGAATTCAAATATGAAAACCACAAACATGTCCTCTCAATTATCAGATGAGGGAACTGAGGCCTCGGGGGTAAAGAAGAATTAATAAAGTTCCAGAAGCTCTTACAGGCCCTGGATTTGGAATCAGGGATTCCATCACCGACTCTGTCATTTGCTAACGATGGGGCCCTGGATAAGACACTGGGTCTTGGCACCCTCCGCTCTCTAGGATGCAGGAATATTACTACTTGCTATAATGCAGTTGTTGTGATAAATTTAAGGAATATTAACTTTTTAAAAAAAACTATAATGCATATGTCCATTTATTTAGCTAGCAGATACCTGAGCTGGTGTTAAATGCCAAGTATTTAACTTGGCATCTCTTCGTGGAAGTCTCAAGGCTTCCCAAGCTTTTCATGTCCAATACGGAGCACACAGTCCTTTTTCCCAAACCTCCCAAGGTGTTCTAGCTCAGTGAATGGTATCAGCGTCCATCAAATTGTCTAACTAACATACCTAAAAAAAGTTCTTGAATCTCAACACCCAACTCTTCAACTCACCAAACCAGCATAACATCAAACCCTAACTATTTCCACATCTCTGCACGTTCCCTGTTTTTCCCACCTATACCATCCTGCTAACCACGTCACGGTCTTCTCCTTCCTAGGCACCCTGGGACGGCCTCTCACGGGCTGACCTGCACTCACCCACTGATTTCTGCATCTCAGATGCTCTCTCCCAACTCCCCTCTCCTGATCCACCCAACCGGCTTGGCCACGTCAGCCTCCCCCTGCACGGATTCACTCCTTCTTCACACGCCTGATTAAAATATTGTAACTATTTGTATGGTCATATGATTCCTGTCTGGCTTTCACATTCACTAGAAGCTCCACGGAGGCACAGCTCCAACTTTGCCCCTCACCCACTTTATGGCCCCGGGAGACTGACTTTCCTCCCCTGAAATTCATGACCACGAATTTTCTTAACCTCGAAAAGCTGGAAATAGTACCTGAAAAGTCACTTGAGCTTTGACAAGTTGTGGATTCTTTGGATATCCATATCTGTATCGCTCTTTACCTACATGTGCATGTATGAAAATCTACATACATATACCTATTTACACACACATGTGTGTTATTTATTTAGACACACACACACATACACACACACATACTCAGGAATCAATACAGATATTTTGACTCTCCATTCTCCAGAAGCTTCTCTGTGTTATGGGGCATTACTCTATCTTCTGGGTACCGTAGAGATAATACAACTTAGGACCACAAACTCAATTACATGATTCATGACTCCATTGAATGGACTGACTGAGTACCTCCTCCATGACAGCTACTACATGGGGCTCCAGTCCCTCCCAAGTGAAAGAGTTGGGGGTCACTGACTATTCCCTCACAGTGGGTCCTAATTCCAGTTAGACCATTTTCTTTCCTAGTCTTGGCTCGGGACCATTGACATAGTACTACTAGGTTCTCTACCTGAATTCTCCAGGTCCTTATAAGCTTCGGCCCAAGACTTGGCCATGTTGGCCAGCGTGTACTCCATGATCTGGATGTCGGTGATGGGGCAGTTGCATTGTGGGAATTCCTCCGCACACTGACATCTACACTGGCTGTTCTGACACACGTACTCCCCCTCACCATTGCACATGATGTAGCTCAAGGCCGACTGGACAAACTTCTCTTGCAGATACTGAGGGAAGATGATCTGAAGACCTGTTTGAGAATAGCAAGACAGGGAAAAAAGAAAGGTTAAAGAAGGTGTTTCATTAACAGTTTTGAAAGGTGATGCGTAGGAATCCGAAGCTGCTAGCCTTCTCCCGTGTACTGTAGCCAAAACAGTTCTGGGTCTGCCTGGATCCAGACAGGGCCCCACTGGCGAGGCCTCCAGTTGCAATGCTCCTACTTAGACTTCTCCAAGTCATACCTTGGCCACCCCTGAAAGGCATACCTTATTTTTTTTAATTTTTTAAAGATTTTATTTATTTATTTGACAAAGAGAAAGAGAGAGAGAGAGATCACAAGCAGGTAGAGAGGCAGGCAGAGAGAGAGAGGGAGGGAAGCAGGCTCCCTGCTGAGCAGAGAGCCCAATGCAGGGCTTGATCCCAGGACCTGAGATCATGACCTGAGCGAAAGGTAGAGGCTTAACCCACTGAGCCACCCAGGTGCCCCTGAAAGGCATACTTTATTCTGCTACACTAGGACTGAGGCCAAAGCTGAATGTGACCTACACCTTTTCCATTTGGGGACAAAACCCTTAGTGAAATCGCACGATCATTGCTTATTTATTTTTTTTTTCTTATTTCCTTCATTCCTTTTGTGTCCCTTTCTTCAAATATTTATGAACTCTATTTATGAAGCACAGGTCCTGAGCTAGGCACTAGGTCTATAGAGATAAAAAAGACATGATCCTTGCCCTTGGGGAGTTTACAGTGTAATCGGCAGGGATAGACATGGACACACATCACCCTAACATTGCTTTATAGACCTGCAGCAGAGATGGCCGTAGGAGGCGACCGGAGAGCAGAAGGCTGCAAATAGCCTGGCTCGAATAGCAGGGAAGCCTTTATAGGGGAGACGGCACTGGGGCTGCCTGAAAGGTAAATAAGAGATCCTCATGTAAAAAGAAGAACAGGAAGTGCCTTCTAAGGAAAGGAAGAGCAAGAGTGGAGAGGTGTGTGTCTGGGAGTTGCTGGAATGAATGTGGACGGGTGGGGGTGCCGAGCTGTAAGGGAACAGGTGCCAAAGGGCTCAGGGCAGTATCGTATGCTAAGGAAGTTGGACTTCATCCTGTGGATAATGGGGAGACACTGGTAAATATTAAGCATGAGAGAAATATAAGGAGTAATATAAGAGTATAAGAGTAATAGTAAGAATAAGAGTAACATAAGGACAGTGGTATAATTTAGTAAGACCAGTGCATCATAAAAATAGCATCAGTCCAGGATGACATCAGGGAGGACTTTTTTTTTTTTTTTTTCCTTTGCTCTAAACTCAAAGAGGCCAAGGCCCCCTTGAGGGGAAATGACAAGCCCAAGGCTAGAGGACGAACACTCTGAACCACACCCCATACTCTTTTCTCTACACCTGGCCAATCCAAGTCAGCGGAGGACGGAGAAGGGCTTCTCTGGGCGCGTGCACTACTCTCGTGCCCCTGTGATGGGAGCAGACCAGACCATGGCCCAGGGCGTGGAGCTAAATGAATTCCCAGAAGCACTTTCACCTAAGACATTTCTCTCTGCCTCATCTGGGGCTGCCGGCCGTTTCAGCTGCGAATGCGTATGTGGGTAACGGTTTAACGACCCACTGTGTGAAAAGTGACTGTTCTTGGATTGCATGTTCTTCTCAATCATGCTTCAGGGACACCCCCTCGTCCTACTTGCCAGGGGTTTGCGGAATACGCTCAACATTTCTCTCCTTCTGCTTCACAGTTGTGTTTCTACACCCCCCCCAAATTATTTTTTTAAAAAATGAAGCTGTCTTCATCAGGCTGCTAAAAAAGACTGTGTTCAGAAGAGCACTGTGGGAAAGAAGGTGGTACCTCCAGCACAAGCCTTAAGGCAGGGACCCAGGAGGCAGTTAAAAGCTGGGCACTGCTAGGCAGGCCCCTCTACGTACTCCCCACTCATCTCGGGCAAATCCCTCAAACCTCTTAAGGCTCTACTTCTTTCTTTTGTAAAAAGGAGATGCTTTTAGTACCTACATCAGAAGGTTGTTGAGAGGGCTAAGTGAAGGAATCCCCGAAGACCGTCCAGAACAGCTCCTGGCACATGGCAAGCAAAGAGTAAATGTTACCATTCTTATCTTTTAAAAGGATCTATTTATATTTGAGAGAGAAGAAGAGAACAGGGGGAGGGAGAGAGAGAATCCTCAAGAAGAGTGTCCGCTCCACGTGGAGCCCGACACGGGGCTCCATCCCAAGACCCTGAGATCATGACCTGAGCCGAAATCAGGAGTCAGGCACTTAATGGAATGAGTCGCCCAGGTCCCCGAATTCATTCCTATGGGTGATGATGATGATGATGGTGGTGGTGGTGGTGAAGAGGACAGTGATGATGAAATCCCTCCCGGGACTGACATTTTTTTTTTTTTTTTTTTTTTTTTTAAGGCGCCAACAGAACCTTCAGGTTAGAGGAACAATAGCTGTGGGTATTGAATCAGAAGAAGAAAATACTCAGCAGGGCGTCTCAAGCTGTTTGCAGGACTTCACGAGACGCAGAGTTTAGAACTCCATGTCCTGTTAAAGATATGGTGGTGGTAGTATGCTATTCAGGAAGGCGGATCCGTATCGGTCCCCATGGAAGGTATTCTAACGGACAGAAGGAGCGCTAGGGCTTGGGTGCTGCGGGCTCCAAGACCGGAGTGAGCTTCACACCAGTGGGCAAGGGGTCCGCGTGAGGCTGAGAGACGGCTGGGGAGGGCTCAGCGTGCAGGAGGGTGATGCAGACACCACACGATGGGGCCAAGCATATCGAACAGCAGAGTCCCTTCTCAGCTAAGTCTCCGGTTCCTTCAGACTATGCATTATTGAGTCATTTTATCTGTATCGCGGTTTTCGCTTCCAAAGCAAAATTTATTTTTAGCTGATCCCAATCCCCTATAGACATCTGAGTCTATGGATTGGGGTTAAGTTTCTGTTGGAACTCTATAGACTCTCCTCTCAGTCCTATTTTTCTAGCTTGCTCATCATTTTCTTTCTCCCTTTTGTAGGGGATAAAATATTCTATTCTTGGTCCCAGCCCAAAAGGAATTTGGGGAGAGCATTTTTAGAAAATTGCGTCAAATCATTTCTCCGTTTGGCAAGGATACAAAAGGCAGTATTACCTACCCCCATTTAATGCAACTGAACACAGATGAATTTGGGGTTGGGGGGTTTCTGGGAGCAGCAGAAACACAAAACCGATTGCTCTTTAAAAATGGAAACTCAGATCATGCCGAGCTGTCTCTGAGGCAGAATCTCCTGGGCAATTTTGAAAGAGAATAATGAAGACGTAGCAATTAAAAAGCACTTTTCTGCAAAATGTCATTACTGTTTAAAGTTACATAACCATTTCTACGGCAGCGGAGGTTCACAGAGCAGTCACCGCCGGAGCGGTCTCCTGATGACCTGTGTCCAACAAAGAGGTCCATTGCTGACCTCCAAATTGGCGCCTGAGTCCTGCCGGCTTCAATGGGAGTCATAAATAACTTGGAGGGGGACTTGGCCTGTGGAGCCACTGTTTGAAAGATATACAGCTGCCGGCTGGGGTGGAATATTCTGGCCCTACAGTTCCCAAAGACACACAGAGAGTGGGGGGCGGGGGGAGGAGGAGGAAGGGAGAGACAGTGAGAGAGAGAGAGAGAGAGGCCACCATTATTGCCGAGCATATAAATTTTGCCTCAAAAGACCCGGAAGGCAATAGCTGAGAGTTTCACTTGAACACCAAGTCACTCGTGCTGAACATATGGGATATCTCCCCCTAATCTCATTATATTTAAAAAAAAAAAAAATCTTGTTATACTTTAAATTGGAATGTTTCACTGTTCTGCGAAGTGAGTGGGCAACGTAGATGTGGGAACAACCACGTCATCTTCGTTCTCTTCTCCTTGCCCAGCTCCCTGAGTCTTCCTCCCACCTCAGCTTCAACACAGACATCTCCCAATCTTTTCCTATATTTTACATACAGTCTTTGTGTGCGGAACAGTGATTTCTCCTCTCTGTCGCACGGGCGGATATCTCTATCCCCTTCTTTCCCTCCCTCCTGCAATCCAGACCCCTTCCCAGATCACCCAAATTAAAATGCTTCTTTTATTTTCGTCATAGGATTAGTTACTGGTGGAAGTGATCTTATTAATTTGTTTTCATATTTTTTTTTTCATCTCCCTCATTAGCGAGTGGGCTTCAGGGGCACAGGGGCCATGTCTGTTCCCCTCACACTCTCCCTCAGAGTATACATTAAAGCCAAGCCAGTAGAGGCTCCAGACACTCACTTGTTGGATTTTCACTCAACAGCTATTCTCTTTCTCACTCTGACTGGAAAAAAAGAAAAGAAAAGGGGGGAAAAAAAAAAGTGGTCCCTAGGCACTTGGAGGATGTTGGAATTGGCCCAAAGCTGGCCTGAAGTCCCACCACCCAAGTAACGGACTCAGGCCTCACATCCAGGAATGGTGACTGGATGATGGAACATGTGAGGGCTCTTGGGGCTCAGGGGCGAGAAAGAGCAGGACCGGAGACACCTCCTGCCTCAGTGTCCCCATGGAGGCTCCGATGCAGAGCGGCCTCGGCAGATGTCTTAGCCTCTCGGAAGTCCAGGCTCCCTGCCTGTGAGGTTCAAACTCTGGGACGGCTGTGAGGCATATACGAGGGGGAGGGGCATAAACAGCATTCAGCAAGAAGCTGGCTACTATGGCTGAACATTTGTGTCCTATGTCAACGGAAGCCCGAGCCCCCAGAGCGATGGCGTCAAGAGGCAGGACCTCAGCAGGGGAGGAGGTTTACATCAGGTCACAAAGGTGGGCCTCTGCGACAGGATTAATGATCTCTTAAGAAGAGTAAGAGACGGGAAAGTCTCTCTCTCGCCCTGTCCCTCCACGGACACACACGAAGGAGAGGCCACGTGTGCACACAATGAGAACACAGCTGTCCGCCAGCCGGGAGTGTGCCTTCACCAGACCCCGAATTTGCTGACATCATGATCTCAGACCTCCCGAACTAGAAAAGGAAGGTCCCTCGTTCAAATCACCCAGTCTATGGTATTTTGCCACGGCAGCCCAAGCAGACGAAGAGAAGAGCATAAGTAAGTGTTCAATTAACACTAGGCTTCCTCATGTACGCCACATCAGAACATAATCCATTCTCTAAACCGAACTTGAGTCCTTCTTGGAAACATCCCCCCGAGTAGCCCCACTTGGGCCGGTAGGAAACCTGCAGAGGGTGCCTGCCTATGAATTGTTACAGGTCTCTGTGATTTACCATTCCACTGTTACTACATCAGGGTATCTTCCCCTTCTCGTTTATCTTTCCTTTTCTTCTCTCCTTCTCGGTCCTTCCGTGTGCCCGGCACCATGCTATGGACACCTGGGGGAATGTGGCAGCCAGGCCCAGTGTCTGCCCTCATGGACCTCCGGGCATAGTAAGAAGGTGTGTAAACAGAAACCAATGCTCTACCAGAAGCACGAAGTCGCTCGGAGAGTGCAGAAGAAGAACACCTACCCCAGACTAGAGTAGGGACGGTCACAGACGCTCTCCCAGAGGAAGTGGCATTTAGGCTGAGACCTGATGGATTCATGGGAATTAGGTGATGGAGGTCAGCAGGAAGAGCAGTTTAGAAAGTGGGAACGGCACATCCCAAAAATTCAGGCTATAGAACTCTTTCCAGCTAAGGACCAACCTGACCATCACCTTCCTTTCTTGATTAAGGTTCATCTTTTTTTGTTTGTGTGTTTGCTTCCAGGTTCCCTAGAGAAGAGATAAAAGCATTCTGGTGCCTCAGAGAAGACCAAGTCTCCGAAGGGAAGAATGACAGAAGGCAGAGATCTACCTAAGGAACCTGTTCTAAGGAACACCATTGCTTGCAGTAGCAGAGGTCGAGGATCCTTCTCCCCTACAAAGGGTTTAAGCTGGGATTCAGATAAAGAAACAAGGACTCACTGCACTGTTGAGTTTCAACCACTGGGGAGCACTAGAGTAACAGAAGAACTTTCTGGGGACCCCTACACTGAATTTCTTGATACCTGTTCAAGGACACGGTGTTGCTGTGGGAACGTGGCACCTGGTCCAGGGGACCGCTCGGTGAGTGAGGGAGAGGGGAAACCGATCAACCAAGCTGAAGGTGCCTCTAAGATTTGGGGGTTGCAGTCCAACCTTCATCTCTGACCCTGATCCTGCTCTTTTGCTGTGAGGAACTCTTAGCTTCTTTCAACAAGTAGTACACGGGGCGTTGTTGGAGGAAATGCTTCACGTTCTAAGGACACAGAGGGGCTACTTGGAGATTCAAAACTAAAGCATAAAATCCAAGTACAAGAGACAAAGGACTGCACTGATGATTAAAACAGAAAGCAGGATTACACCTGGAACCTAGCAGGTGTTTAATAAATATATTTTAAATATGTAATAGGGGCGGGCGCCTGGGTGGCTGAGTCAGTTAAGTGTCTGACTCTTGGCTTTGACTCAGGTCATGATCTCAGGGCGGAGACATCGAGCCCCACACTCATGGAGAGTCTGTTTCTCTCCTCCTTGCTCCCTCTACCCATCTGCCCACTTGCCCTGGCTCTAAAATAAATAAATAAAATCTTAAAAGAATAAATACTGAGGCGTGCCTGGGTGGCTCAGTCGGTAAGCATCTACCTTCAGCTCGGGTCCTGGGATGGAGCCCCATGTCCAGCTTTCTTCTCGGCGAGGAGTTTGCTTCTCCCCCTCCCTCTCCCTCTGTCCCTGCACCCCCCCCCCCAACTCGTGCTCACTGTCTCAGATGAATAAATAAAGTCTTTTAAAAAAATAAATAAATATTGAATCAACCAGTGACATATTACAAAGATGAAAGAAAATAAACCTGAAGACAATAATTATGGAAGACTTCGTGATATGTGTGGGATGTGGGTAGATCTTGAAACAGGAGCATGGTTTATAGTAGATAAAGAAGAGGAGCCACAGTTTCCCCACCAAGGGCGGACCATGAGCAAAGACGGGTCAGTGTCTGAACACCCTGGATCGGTTAAGGTCTTGTTCAAGGCAAGAACCATGTATCTTTCTGTTCTGTTTGTTTGCTTGTTTTTTTGGATGAACTTTATTTTACTCTCTATCATAATTCCTTAAAATCATAGTAGTTTCGATGGATGTCCTCTTTTCTGACCTATTTCCTTGCCCATTAAATGCCCAATTTCTTTTAGGGCGAAGAGAAAGAGGGGGGAAATACAGATTCTATTTTGGTTGAGTAGAAATATTGTTTTATCCTGTTCTTGCATCAGAATGTGGCCCCCTGCAGATACCTCTGAGCCCCAGAGGAGTCCCAGCTGTTGCCTTGTACCTGCTAAGTTCTGCTTGTCAAATTCTGTCCATTTCTGAAAAGCACAAGGTGGGGAGAACAACAAGGACTAAACCTTTTGCAGAAAGCCAGCCTGATCCCCTTCCTTGTGAAAGCCCAGGGATCTCAGACTGGCAGATAAAGGACTTTATGGCTCCAACAGCCATTCTGAACTCCAGTGTAATGAAGGCATGCAGGTCAATTACCCATCTGTTTGTGTTTCTATTGCTGTGAATTACAGTATCCATCGCTGACAGCTCATTGGAGTGGAATGAAAATAAGACGATAATTCACCGGGTGAAACCGTGCAGAAAGGGCGAAAAGGCTATGATCTCATTCAGAAGTTCAGCCCTGTCTCCGTGATGGGTCATTTGCACTCGGGGGAAATGAAGAAAGGCAGCTACCTGGGGGGAAAGTGGGTGGGTTCTGGCGCCCCCTTCTGGGTAGAGTAACCTTCTGTGTTCCCAAGGATCCTCTCTGGGACCTTAAGCAATAGACTTGGAACCTTTAGATGAAAGATTCAAGTAAATGAAATTCAGCACAATAAAACAAAAACCTCTTTAATATCAGGGGTTCTGAGGGATGAAACAGGTTGCCTCCGTAGGTAGAAGACTGCTCATCACTGGAAGTGTACCGGCAGAATTTAAAGAACCCAAGGCTCAAAGGGCATGAGGTTATCATTAACTTATCTTCGGCCCCCATCCCGGCAGTGTCCTCCCTTCAAAAAGTATACACCCCTCCAGCCTCTGCACGCAGATGGGTTCACACGGCCAATGAACTGTGAGCGCAAGGAATGGGTACATCTTCCCCAACAGAGCTAGAAGAACAGACACATGGGTTCATCCATTCGTCTATCCCTTCACCACAAAAACGGCCGTATCCCATCGGAGGGGAAAAGTCACAGCTGACTTGCGACCGTGATGCAGCGTAAGGAAGAAAAGAGCGTTCACTTCTGCCAACCACCGAGAGTCTGGGCTGGTTCGTTAGCACAGCATAACCTCGCCTATATGGGATTTGGCAAACTCCGGCCCAGGGGCCAAATTGACCTGCAGCTTATTTTTGTAATTAATTTTATTGGAGCACAGCCACACAGATTTGTTTCAGGGCTGTCTATCGCCGCCTTCACATTACAGTGGAAGAGCTGAGTGGTTGCAACAGAGACTGCGTGCAGCCCACAGAGCCTAAAACATTGACCATCTGGCTCTTCACAGAGCAAGTTTGCCAGCTCCTGGACTAGTTGGCCATTAAGATTCGCTCAACCTTGGTTTTCTGTGCATCTACTCTGTGCTGCTGTTCGTTCACTGATTAAGCAAAGATGGATTTGGCCTCATCGGTGATGCGCCAGGTTATCTTCTAGACCCTGCAGGAAGGGCAAGGAACTAGAAGCAAAATCCCTGCTTTCCTGAGACTTTCTGCCTAGTTGAGGAGAAGGACAATGAAGGGTCTACATAAACACAGATGAGTGCTGACAACAGGGTCGGGGGCAGGGAGAATTCTGCATGACAATTTAAACTTCCTTTTTGTTTTTTCTTTCTTTCTAAAAAAGATTTTATTATTTATTTGACAGAAAGCAAGAGAGCACAAGCAGGGCGAGTGGCAGGCAGAAAGAGAGGGAGAAGTAGGCTCCCAGCTGAGCAGAGAGCCCGATGTGGGTCTTGATCCCGGGACCCTAGGATCAAGGCCTGAGCCAAAGGCAGATGCTTAACCGACTGAGCCACTCAGGCACCCACAATTTTAACTTTCAAAAAGACAGTATGGTCAAAACTATGAAACGAAGGCCAACATACTTTTAAAATTCAATTTCTTAAAATTTCAGCATGAAGATACTCTCACAGAGGGTATAAGAAGAGGTTGATTTAATATAATTAAAAGCCTCTTCACAGAAGTCATGATAAAAATCAACTGTGACACCTACAAAACTATGCCACCCCATCCCTCGATCAGCTGATGTCTCCAAACCTTCTCTATTTCCCTCTCCTCGGCACGTCCTGCCACATCACTGCCACTGCCCCACAAAGGTAGAAAGTTCTCTCCTGTTTAAATTTATGCCTCCAGCTCCTATTAACTGTAGGACACTGGGAAGCTAACATCAAGAGGCTTAATGTCTCTGCTTCTACTTCCTCATTAAAGCTTCCATGGTCGGGTCCATATAAAAATCAAATAAACTGTTTTGTATCCTGACTCTGGTGGTATCTTCGTCACATGACCAGAAATTCCAAATTCACAGAACTCTTCACTTCAAGAGGTTGAACTTTTCTGTATGGAACTGACACCTCCATGAACTAGAAAACAAAGTAGATTAGGTAACGCATGGGAATAGTTGTTGGACTAATGTCTTTTCTTGTCCTCACCCTGTCTTCTATCGCTTTCCCCAGAGGACTTTGGTGATCTCAGGCATCCTCTGCACTGGCAACCAAGAGCTCCCTGCACACAACTCAAATTCTAACAGGACACCCATCACACCATGTTATGTGTGTTTATGCTCACGTTCCTCCTGGTCTGCGATCTCCTTGAACGCCAGAGGCAGTGCCTCGTTCATGTTCCGTTCCCCGTCAGCGAGCAGAGTAGTGGGTTTCCAGGAAATATGTTTGAATGAAGGCGAATTGAGACAGAACGTGTTTCAGAGAGGGCTGTGGTCCTCTGCTCTGTGCCTCGCATGTCCCACTTCTCTACAGCCGTCTTGCCTGAGTAGGACTTGGATCATCTTTCCCAACATCATAGCTTGAAATCTAAAACTATTTCAACTTTGACTCAGTAGTGAAAGGAACAGGTGCTCAGAAACATCTGAGAAACAAACAAACAAACAAAACCAAAAACCACCCTAAGAGAATAGTGGTACTAAAGGTCCTGACTATTAATTTTAGCACGCATTCTGTTTTGGATCCACTGCTACACATTATGACTCATTAAGACCTGTAAATGTTTCTTGTATTTTTTTGCCATCTTTGCAAGATATCAAGCACAGAGTGAGCTCATAAGAGGTATGCAAAAATAGAGCTGCACTATCCACCAATTGTAGTAAAGTCTATTCACTCACCAGTTTTTTTTTTTTTTTTTTTTGAAACAGGTGCTGAACTTAATGCCAGAGATAGAGAAACTGAGTAAAACACAGTTTCCTGGTCTCACGGAGCTCCAGTTGGGTGAGAGAACAAGATTCATAAATATAAAATCACAAGAAAATAACACACATAAATATACACCAGTTTCAGTAGAAGAAGAAAAAAAAGAACTCTGTACTTTCATAAAAGTAAAGGAGTCTGGGGGGTGCCTGGGTGGCTCAGTGGTTAAGCATCTGCCTTCAGCTCAGGTACTGATCCCAAAGGACTGGGATCGAGCCCCGTGTTGGGCTCCCTACTCAGTGGAAAGCCTTCTTCTCCCTCTCCCACTCTCCCTGCTTGTTATCCCTCTCTCACTGTGTCTCTCTCTGTCAAATAAATAAATCAAATCTTTAAAAAAAAAAAAAAAAAAAGAGTAAAGGAGTCTGAAAAAGTTATTTTGGACAGGGTTGAACCCAAATGGTACGAACAGTCCAGCATTTGCCAAATTATGTGCAAATGTAACCAAGATCAAATACATTCAGGAAACTCTGTATTTAATCTACCTCTTGAGACTCGTAATACACAGCATAGTTAAGGCACTGAGAAGTCCTGTAGTAAATAAGAGTGGTTTATGCTCTTTAATCCGATGTTTCAGTATTATTGAGCTTTTGTTAAGTTACTGGTGGTAACAAATAACCTCAGAATCACAGCGGCTTATAATCACAAAGGTTTACTTCTTTCTCATGTTTTATGTTGGCTGAGCTTTGGCTCTATCCCGGATATCTTCTTCGTTTTTGTTTTTGTTTCCTCCCAAATTTTTATTTGAATTCTACTTAGTTTACCTATAGTGTAGTACTGGTTACAGGAGTAGAATTTAGTGATTAATCATTTACATACAACACCCAGTGCTCATCACAATAAGTGCCCTCCTTAATGCCCATCACCCGTCTAGCCAACCCCCACCCACCTCCTTCCAACAACCTAGTTTGTTCTCTATAGTTAAGAATCTCCTATGGTCTATTTCTTTCTCTCTCCTTCTCTTTATTCCCCCCTTGCCACATGTTCATCTGTTTTGTTTCCTAAATTCTACATATGAGTAAAATCATGATATCGGTCTTTCTCTAACTGACTTCTTTCATTCAGCACTACACTCTCTAGCTCCATCCATGTTATTCAAAATGGCAAGATTTCATTCCTTTTGATGGCTGAGTAATATTCCTTTGTGTATATGGATGACATCTCCTTTATTCATTCATCAGTCGATGGGCACTTGGGCTCTTTCCATAGTTTGGGTATTGTTAATAATGCCGCTATAAACATTGGGGTGCATGTATCTTCAAATCTGTAGTTTTGCATCCTCTATAAATAATTACTTAGTGCAATTGCTGGGTCATAGAGTACCTCTATTTTTAACCTTTTGAGGAACCTCCATACTGTTTTCCAGAGTGGCTGCACCAGTTTGCATTCCCACCAATAGTGTAAGAGTATTTCCCCCTTCTTTTCATCCTCACCAATATCTGTTGTTTCCTGTGTTAATTTTAGCCCTTCTGACTGGTGTGAGGTGGTATCTCATCATGGTTTTGATTTGGGTTTCCTCTAGACTCAAAGGATCAGCTTTGCTAAGGCATATATCATTATCACGATGGAAGGAAAAGAGCAAAAGCCATGCCAGACATGGTCTCTTCATGTGGCTGCTAAGACTGAGCATGGGATATATTCTCCTATGTTCTATTGGCAAAAACAAACCATGTGGCCAAGTCCATTGCCATCTTGCTGAGAGGTATACATCTCCCACAGGGAGATACCATGTGAGTCACATGGCAGTGCATTTTTATGTATAATCATCTTAGGGGAGAGAACAATGGAATCATGCAAGCTATCACAAGATAAACTTATTTTTGCACCAAACTTTTTTTTTTAATAAATTCAATTACCGTATGACTGAGCAATTCTACTCATAAGGTATATAACCAAAAGAGCTTTGGGCAGGTATTCAAACAAAAACGTGTACACAAATGTTCAGAGCAGCACTATTCATGAAAGTCAAACAGTGGAGACCGTCTACATGTCCATCAACCCATGAATGGGCAAACAAAATGTGGTATATCTATGCAATCAAATATTAATTCAGCCATAAAAGAACAAAGTACTGATACATGCTACAATATGGATGAACCTCGAAAACATTTTGCTAAATAAAAAGAAGCCAGGCACCAAAAAAACCACATATTGTGTTACTCTATTTATATGAAATATCCAGGAAAGGCAAATCCATAGAGACAGAAAGCAGACTGGTTGCCTGCCACTAAAAGGAAGGGGGTGAGGAATGATTGCATAATGGATACAGAATTTTTATTTGCTAAGAAAGTTCTGGAACTAGCCAGTAGTCACCATTGCCCAGTATTGTGAGTCTACTTTGTGCCACTAATAAATGGTGCACTTTAAAATGGTTATGATGTTGAACTTTATGTAATACATATTACCCCAATAAAAAAACTGAGATTCTAAATAAATTAATTAGACAGTTCAAATTACTTTAAAATCAGTAAATATTTATTGAGTACCTACTATGAGCTAAACACTAAATTAAAGAGAAGTGAATAATGAATGCATAAAAAAGGGTATGGTTTCTGTTCTCAGGGATGTGAATTATAAGTTAGTAGTGGTATGTCTGATTGTGTACATAAGACAAGTTAGACTGTATCTGGAAAATAGCAATAATGATAAAAGAGAGGCTAATTCTGAGTAAGATGCATTGTGACAAAAAATGATTCAATAAGCTTAAAAAATAAGCAGATACCTTATCTACGTGGATTCTATGCATTAATTTTCATGGGCGGTTTATTTAGTTTTGGGGCATCGTGACGCTTGGTTTCTGCCCTGCCAATGAGACCAACATGGAATTAATAGGACATGGCTATTGACATAGACCATCTCACCACACTGACTATTTATCAGTCAGCATTTCCCTGCTGTGTCCTCAGCCATGAGTCTATTTGAAAGGTACAGACACCACATGCTAAGAGATGAGTCCTAATACCTTCTCTCAAGACCAGCTTCGATCCCGTCAGAATTTCCACTTCTTTCTGTTCAAGTGTGAGGCTACAGTTACAAAGATTCCAGACATCCCCAGGTCAGAGATTGCATTGGTATATATACTGCAAGGCATCAGTAATCTCTGGTCCGGGGGTATTTGATCTTTCCTGGTTCTGGCTTTTTTTGAGTACATGAGAATAGCTACAGAAATGGCATACCAACAAAGGTATACAAGTTATCAAGTAACGAGGAAAATCATAGACTTTCTAAAGTGAAGAGCAGAGCCTATAAGCACATAGAAAAGGCTGTGGGACTATTTGTTCTAATAGAAATCATGATTCTGATTTATAGGTTTCAGGTTGACGACAGTATCTTTTAAGAGCACTGACATTGAGTGGGTCTGGGTTCAAATCCCTGCTCTGCCACCCACAAGATGGTTACTTAACTTCAGCCAGCCTCAATTTCCAAATCTGGAAAATGGGTCTTCGTTAAGGTTTACATGAGATACTGATATAAAGAAATGGAGTTTTTCACCTGGCACATGAGAATTAAGGCATGCGTCGTAAGTGCAATGATTATTTTATATCGGACCAATTGGTATTTAATTCAGGTGCTTTCTACACATTTCTACAACTACATGTAGAGCAACGGCTCTGCAGCAAAGGCGTTTTTATTCCTGTTTTGCCGATCAGAAGACCTAGAGAAGCTCAGAGAATTAACAAGTCCAAGGTCTCATCACTCCCAAGTCGGCCCTCTGGATTTTCCCCAGTCTATCTGTGTTCCAGTTGAGTCCTTAACTGGTATCTTCAATCCACTTCTTAAGAGGAACTCCGGTTCTCCCCGCAAGGCTGAGAAGAGGGCGCTTCTTGGCGCACGAAGGAAAGCCAGTATTTGGATGCAGCCAACTGGGTGGAAGACGACACTCCCTCGGTCACAGAGACACTGCTCTTCTAGTCAGCAGGCCTTACACACGGAGCCGCGGGAAGGCAGAAACACCCGTGCCCATCAGTGCCGCCCAGGCTCTGCTAATCAGACAAGAAAGGCCCTAATCACAAGCCACCACCTGGGCTAATTCTGCCGAGGACTCACCCCAAAGCTGCGGACTAGAGCAGGCACTGGCCATAATCCCTCTGCGTTCCACCCTGGGGTCCCAAGGACACATGGAGAGATGGGGGACAGGAGGGCGGGCGGAGGGGCCTTTATGAAAAACGGACCTAATCACATCCTGCCCCCTCTCTCCTATTATTGGAGTTGGGCAGGGCTTATTCCCATTCTCCTCACACCTAGGAATGGGTTGTGCTGCCTCCGAGCTCCCTCGAGAAGTAAACAAGCCTTGGAGCCCAGGAGACAAGGAACGAAAAGCCAGGAGAACCTTGGGGAAGTGATTTTATCTCTCTGAGTCTTGATTTCTCCATCTGTGTAATGGGGAGCGTGATCCCTACTGCTCAGTTGGTGGGAGGGCTGAAATGGCTAATGGGTATGAGCACAATGCTTAAGAGGGAGGAGCAGCTCGAAAACACATCCCATTAACCATGTCTACACTCTGTTCCTCGTTTCTACGACTTGTCGTGGGATGAGTTTGGAAATAACCCTCTTCACTTCTTCACTGCTGCCCAGCTACCGAGGAAAGGGGTGGTTCACGCTTCTCTTCCTCAGCCCCTCCTCCTGCTCACCCTGCCCTTCCTCCTTGACTCTCTTCCATTCTTCCTCCTCCTCCCTCAATTCCCTTTCCCTCTTCCTCTCCTCCTCCTCTGCCCCCCTTCTTCCTCTCTCTCCTCTTCTCTAAGTATCCCCCCTTCTTTCAATCATGAGAAAACACCGAATCATAAGAAAACACCGAACTGATCAAATACGTACAGAGTTCCTACGTCCATAGCACTGCTGAACAGAACGAAAAGCAGAGCTGGCAAGGCAAAAATCCCTTCTCTAGAGAAGCCTATCATCTAATCTAATGGAGGAGATAAAACCCAAACCCAGACGAATATGTTGTAAGGTGAATAAAAACAAATAAATCATGCCACAGAAGAGGTCTTAAAAGAGGCTCTTCGGAGGAGGTGGCATTTGGAAGATTACGGGACATAACTCTTGCCTTAAAGATGTAACATCCGCTGGAAAAGGTGCACGCACTTTTGAAGAAATGCTGTCCCGTGCACATTAGCGCAGCGGCTGGCCTATGGTGGGCCCTCAGGAAATGGTCATTAGGCAGAACCGAATCCAGTATGACGTGCAAGGAGAAGTGTACGAGGTCAGAGAGAGCAGAGCTCATTAGAAGCTGATCTGTTCATTTTTCATTCCTTTCTTCAGAAATTCATTTAACAAATGTCCTCCGACTCCTGTTTACGCATCAGGTTCTCTAGAGACAGACTGGGGGTCCCTACCAGCGAAGACCTGGTTCTTGAACTGGGGAGTCGCCATTCGTCATAGGCTGCTTATACTCTGGTGTGACAGGTCCTAGGGAAGACGATGGGCAGGATGCCTGACAACCCGGACAGAGGGCGTAAGAGAAGCTTTCCAGAAGAGGTACACGTCCAGGAATTGGGAGAGACAATGTGTACAAGTGCAAAATCATAAAAAAAAAAAGATTAATGAAATATAAAGAGTGAAGAGAGCAGTGTGTGTTGAATGGTGGAATAAGACAAAGACAAGAAGATGGGCAAATGTTGCAATACGTTGCGGGAGTACCGGAGTGATAGGAGAGAGAGCCTAGTCTGGGAGGAGCTGAGGTTTCAAGCAGACACACACTAGGAAAGAAGAGGGTAGAAGAGGAGGGGGGAGGAGAAAATGACCTGAGACAAGTGAAATGTACCATTTGATTGTCGGGCTATGAGGAGAAGACTCTCAAAGCACAACAGGCTCAGGCGGTCCCATCTGGAAGCAGAGACCAGACGATGCCTGGGTATCTTGTTCCTTCTTCCCATAGCCCTCCCTGCCTACCCCCTCGTCTTTTAAAGATCCTCCCTTCCCTCCTGTCCATCTTTCTGTTTTGGAAACTGAGACGAGGCTAGTGACCTCGCTCCTGTTTCATTAAGAAAAGCATCACATGCCAGTGAGTCTAAGGTGTCGTTCATTGTAAGACATACCACGGTTTGATGGACATGAAGAAAAAATACCCTGCCAGTTAAACTATGACACACCATCAGTTATAGGAAACATTCTAATTTCAGAGACATTAAAATGTAAAAAATCATGCAACTGCTATCTGCAAAAAGTAATTAGAAGTACGTGAAAGTGTTCCCCAACATCCTATCTGGGGTGCACCCGAAAACTCTCCTTTCCTTCTCTTCCTGGGGGATAAGCTGCCAGGCACTCTTTTCTGAGGTATATAATTCCCAGCCATACACAAGACCCTACTCATTCTTGCCTGCTTTACTATGACCCTAAAAGAATCCCTCCTGCTCAGAGAATCAATGTTTTCCTTTCTGAGGATCCCATCAGCATATAGAAGTTCTGTGGCTTCTATGTTAAAAAAAAAAAAAAAAAGAAGAAAACTCAAGGACTCACCATCGCCTTCTGCTGTGGTGACATTTGTGGCATTGTTCCTCGGTTGTCCCACATCCCCTTCTCTTCCTCTCTTCCCATTCTCTCCTGAACTCATTCTACTCAGGCTTTCACTACCATAATTCCATTGGAAGATCCCTGCCAAGTTCACCAAAACCCCCGAGCTGCTTAATCCATGACTCGGTTCTCAGTCCCCATCTTAATCATCCCATCCAGCAGTACTGGACACATGTGACCACAATCTCCTATTTGAGGAACGCTCTTTACTTGACTTCCAGGATACCATGCTCTCATCACTCCCCAGCCACCTTCCCAGCCACTTCTTAGCTTCCTTTTATTGTTCCTCATTATCATCCCATTATCCCAACACTTCAATATAAAATTCCCCGTGGCTCAGGAACTGAATCTCCTCTTTTGGTTTTTATTACCCTCTTCTCCAAGGTCTTCTCACCCAATCTCACATCCTTAAATAACATCTCTATGTGAATTTATGTTTCTACTTCTCTCCCCAATCCCGACTTTCCAAATGCCCACTCAGCATCTGCATTTGTATCTCTAATAGACTTCTCAAACTTGGTTCACCCTACTCTTTGTGTCTCATCAAAGGTGACCTCTCCCACAGGCTTCACCGTATCGGTAGAGGGATTCCATTACTGCAGTTGCTCAGGCCAAACTTTGGGATCATACTTTGCTTCTCTCTTTCTCTCCCAAGGCTTTCTCAGTCCACCACCAAATAATGTCAGCACTACTTAAAAATGTACCTGCGGTGCAATCACTTCTCAAAACCCGCATCACTGTTATCGTGGTCCCGGCCACCATTTTGTCTCACCGTGGTATGATAGCCCCTGAACTGGGTTCCTTTTTTGTGTTCTTGCCCTCTCTACAGTCTTTTCCACACAGCAGTCATAGTGACTCATTTAAAATGTAAGTCAGGTCAGGTTACTCCACTGCCTGAATTTGCAACGGCTTCTCATTTCATCCAGAGTTAAGTCTAAAGTCTTTTTTCCATGGTCTACAAATTTCTACATGACCTGTTCCTTCACCATCTCTTTGATTGTAAAGAAAATATATTTCTTTGTTTACTTGTTTATCACCCACACACTAAATATAAACTCCAAAAGGATGGAGACTCAGCTTATTCATGGCTGTATATCTAGCTCTTAAAACAATATCTGACATGGAATTGATATTCAATAAATATTGCTAAATGAATGAATGTACGAATGAATAAATTTATGGATCATCCTAGATTTCAGCAATATATTCTCTCTGCATTCCTTTCCACATCAAAGAGCTACTAAGGCAGAGCTCTGCTCTCTGTATACCTCACCAGATGGATGCTAGATTAAATTACATGACAATGTCGGCAAAACGCTCAATGGGCTTCTTGGAGAGAGAAGTATAAAAATAAGAAGTTATCATTATGCCATTAGCGTTATTACTACCAGTTTAGCTGTTGCTGTTTTGACTACTAATAGCCTGTGATCATTTCTATGATCCTGTCGTTCTCATTCCTTGTGTCCTCCAATCCTCTTTCCTTCTAGCTCTGCCCTGTTTCACGAACAGCGGAGGAAACACCACGAGGCGAATGCCATTAGAGCACCACTCACTTCACCATCGATCCACCAAAATAAACCTCCCTTCCCAGAGTCCTTCCGAGGAATTAGGAGAGCAAACAGGAAGACAGGACACCAGCATTTTGAGGAGAAGCTTTGGAGGCAGAGTGTAAGGGTTAAATGTCAAGCTCAATCACTCACTGAGTGACCTCTCTCACCCGTGTCCTCACCTTCAAAGTAGGGACGTTCATTTACGCCTTCCTCGGAGGAACGGTGTGAGGCTTAAAAAGGTAATAAACGTAATTCTATGATACAATTAAATATAAGTTAAGATAAATAAAAACCGACAAATGAATACAAATACAATACAAATAAATTCGCACAGTCCCCAGGACCTAAGGCAGCGCTAGATAAATATTATCATTAGTATTTCTGACTCCTCTGCCCTCAGTCTGTGCAGCTGTCTTCTAGCTGGGCTGGACCACCTCCTGCTCTTTTATGTCTCTGCCTTATTCATTTCTTCTCCTTGCAGAGGATGTCAAGATGGAGAACATTATTAAATAAATGTTTAATAGATGCATATTATATACACAGAAATGCATACATATAAATCATGTGTGTACAGCACTATGAATTTTCACAAAGTAAACACATCCATGTGCTGCCATCCAGATCAAGAAACGGAACATTTTAAAGGCCTCCAGAAATCTCTCCCGTCTCCTGTGAGTTTCTTACTCTTCTTCCCCAAGGGTTAATGCCCTTTGAGTTTCTAAAACAATGCATTTGTTTTTACTGTTTTGACCCACATAGAAATGGAATCATCACAGCATGTAAGCTTTTGTGTCTGGTTTCTTTTACTCAATGTTATGTTCATGAGATACTTCTATGTTGTTGCATAGAAAAAATAGTTTGTTTTTTCCCATTTCTGTGTTGTAGCTTATCATATGAACGTACAACAGTTGATTCATCCATTTTCTTGTTGATGGACAACTGGGGCTCTTTCCATTGGGAGGCTATTTTGAATAAAGCTGCTATGAACATTCACCCCTTTTGGTGAACAGAGGTCCCATTTCTGTTGGGCACATTCCCAAGAACTGTAATTTCTGGGTCAAAAGACAAGGACATATTGAGGCAAAAAGAGTTTTCCAAAGTGATCGTACTTAATCTCCCACAAGCAATGCATGTTAAATTTCCACCTTTCCACACCGTCACTTCTTGATATTGTCATTGTTTTTCATTTGAAGCAGACTGATAGCTGTGTCAAAATACTGAATTGTGGCTTTAATTTACATTTTCCGAGGACTAGAAAAGTTAATCCACCTTTTCAAATGTTTATCTACCATTTTAATAGTCTTGTTTGTGAAATGCCTGTTCATGTCTTTTACCCATTTTCGTGTCTTACTGGATTGTCTGCCTCTTTCCTGTTGGTTTTAGGAGTTATTTATATATTTTGCACAAGAGTTCTTTGTCAGATGCTTATATCACAAATATTTCCTTCTACTCTGCAGTTTGCAATTTTATTCTATGAATAGCAGCCTCTGATAAACAGAAATTCTTAATTTTAATGTGGTTCAATGCATCAATCATTTTCTTGGTACTTAGTGTTTTTTGTATCCTAGTGAATAAATACGAGTCGATCAAAAAGTCATGAGATAGTTTTCTGTCTTATATTTAAGAAGCTTTTGTTTTGTTTTCTCTTCCACCAAGAGAATATTATTCTTCCTCAGGTTTTTTTTTCTTTTCTTTTCTTTTTTCTATGACTCCTCTCCCTAGCCAGTCTGAGTGAATTATTCCGTTTCCTGAATCTCCATAAAGGTATGCATTATTTTTATTATCTCTATTATATTGCATATTACCTTGAATCTTATGTATTTCCCTGCCCTTCCTCTCTGTCTCATCCCCACACTCCATTCACCAGATTATCCAAATTCTTCATGGTCTTCTAACTAAATTCTGGTCATGATGCCTGCTAAGTAACTCTAAAATTGGTCCATTTCTCTCAACCCCAGCTGTTACCTTCATGGTCTGAATCTGTGACATTTCATCTTGATTGCTGCAATAGTCCCATCTCACTGGTCACCCGCCACCAGTCTACTCCTGTCTAAGTAATTGACCACACGACCGCCACCGTGATCTTCCAAAAATATCAACCTTTTCATGCTACCTCCTTTTCAAAAATCCTTCCATGGTGCCCATTACCGTCAAATGAGTGTTCAAGTCATTAATGTGATGCAGATGCTTCCAGAATCTGAAGGATTGTTTGGTCTCTCCCACCACTAGTGTCTCTGCTTTAACTCTTGAGACATTTTCATTTCCTCCTGTGCTCCTTTGTGAAGACCCTGTCTGCCTCCATATCCACACCCCTGCCTCTTCTTCATCCTCCAGTTTTCATCCTATTCATCTTCTCTGACTCCCTAGTAGTTTCAGTCTCCATACTGTCTGGCACAAGGAAGCCCCAGGATTTTTCCCCACTACAGTTCCTTATGCCTATTATTATTTGTTTAAGCCCATCTTCTCTGATAGAGTGAATACTTCCTTGGGACACAAACTGTGCCTGTCTTGTTCAGCACTATATCCTTATGCCTAATTCAATGCCAACATGGAGTCTTAAAAAAATATGCCTATCTATATAGATATCCTTGAAGGTATCTCTATATATGTACATACTTGAAGAATTGAGTTGAACTGATTGGGGCACATGCACAGGATTTAGCATTGGATTTGGTATGTGGTCAGGCTCTATAAAGGTTGGGTGATTCACTGTCTTTATAAAACCCTAGAATCAGTAATGAAAAGGAATTTAAGACCATCTACTTCAATTACCCAACCCAATGGAATGACAATTAAACAATCTCCGTAACAGGGACACCCGGGTGGCTCAGTGGGTTAAGCATCCGCCTTCAGCTCAGGTCTTGAGCTGAAGGGTACTGAGATCAGGCCCAGCATCAGGCTCCCTGCTTAAGGAGCCTGCTTCTCCCTCTGCCTGCCACTCCTCCTGCTTGTGCTCTCTCTCTCTCTCTAAAAAATAAATAAATAAGATCTTAAAAAAAAAAAAGTATATGTACCATTTCTACCAAATGTCATTTACTTACAACTCTCTGTTAACAGAGAGTCACCCCCTACATCAGCAGAGCATTGCAGGTTTGGGCATGAATGTGCACTGGAAGATCTCTTTTATACAGAGCTTAAATTGAGATCTATCTCATCCCTGTTGAAAGCTGGGATCCTTATCATTTCCTGTAAGCATATCAGGTTTGGCTCATTTTATCCACATTAATGAATCTGACTATCTTTCCTGCAAGACAGCCCTTGGGGTATCTGCAGACAAATCCTACTGCCCCAAGTCAACTCTCTTGAGCTGTTCATCATACAACAGCCTTCTTCAGGAACACTGCAACTTCTTAGTCCCCCTCTTGCATTTAGATGCCCAGACTTGGACCCAATTCTCCAGGTGGCCTTGGAACAATCTAGAAGAGGAAAAGGATATCACCCCCTTTTGGGTGGATGACATACCTCTAATAATGTAACCAATGGTGGACCTGGGTTTTGGAAGACTGAGGCTTCTACCGTAATTGCTTATTGAGACAAGGAACTCAAAATAAATTGTGGAAGTAAATATTTAGAATGAAAAAAGTTGGGGACACAGAAGGTGGGGAAGCCCTGAACCTTGAGCTTCATTAGTTTCATGGCTAATCAGCCTCTAGAAGCCCCTAAAATCTTAATAACCTCCTGGGAACATCGTGTTAATCCCTTCTAAATTTAGATTGTAATTCACAGGTCTCTCCACTGCCAACATGCCCAGTGGGGTTGTCAAGTGCAAGTGGAAGCCAAACTTGCGGACTCAAAGGCTGCTCTCACTTCACAAGGTCGCTGCAGGTAGCACAAGGAACTGGTAAGTTGAAAATCTTGGCACGCCCAAAGCAGATTGGTCTTTCTTATGTATTTTCTTATCAGGCAATTACCAAACCCACTGTCCACTCTTTTCTCCACTAAAGGGGACAGGGTTATTTCTTGTGTGTTTGAGGTTTTTGGTTGTGTTGTGTTTTCTTTGAACACTAAGCCTCTTTCTTGGCCTGAAATACCTGGAGGAGTTTTCATTCAGTGCTCCCAAGTGACACTACCAAGCCCTTCCTGCACCAGTTTCCGACCATCTCCTGTAACAGGAGCATGAATCAAAGGGTTGCCAAGGAACTAGAATATAAAAGTCATATTAGGCTCTGCTTAGCTCCACCTGCCAATCTCAACTGCACTTTCCTCCCACTGACATTCAGAATCACCTTTATCAGATACCTTTCTAGAAGGTCACGTTTTTAGTTTGCTCAAAGTTAAAGCATGCCATTTTTTTTCTAACTATAAAGTTAATAAATGATCATTGTAGAAAAGTTAGAAAAAGAACTGGAAGCCCAGAATAGATCATCTACGACCCCACCATCCAAAGGTAACCTCTTTTAACATCTCCGCATCTTCCCTTGCAATATTATTTTCCCTTATCCTTTCGCATTGTTAAGATCCTGCCATATATTCGGTCAGAAACTACCCATTTTTAAATGAACACCAGATCAAAACGCTTTCATATATTCTTGGAAATTCTTATACGTAACATTTTCATACCTGCCTAATATGATACTGTGTGGAAGTTACCTCATTGGCTCAGTCCCCTCATGTGGGAAATTCAGATCTTTACATTTTTGCTGCTATTATAAATTATGCTTTTCAAAATAACACTTTCTGTACTCAAAGCCTTGTCTTTTTTCTCCTATATCTCCTCACTTCTTTATCATGAATTAATAGGGGTAAAATGAGTATTTTAAAGAGTTTATTTTCCTTCAGGTCATGAGTACATAGGAAGTGCCTAACAGGGACCTGACATGAAAAAAAGATATTAAAAAAAAATACATGTTTATATATATCACCCAGGTAATCCCATAATTTTTGCATTCCTGCTAGCAGTGCCCAAGTGTCTGTCTCTGTACACCCAGCTAGCACTGAGTGTTCTCATTTGTAAACTCTAAACACACACACACACATATGTGTGTATAAATATATTAAAGACCACAGATGATTACCAAATAAGGAGAAAGAAGATTCCACAGAACCAACAATGCTATAAAATGCTCCATAGTTCTTAGAATTCAAATAACACCTGCCAAAATACATTGAAAATCAAACACAATAATATAGGAAATTCTGACGGTAAGATATGAAACTTTAATATATATTAGGTCTGGAGCATCTATAAATAACACTGTTTAGACATTTTCATCAAAATAATCAGATAAAGCTCACATTTTCATACTTTATATCTGAAAACTAATTAATAACCATGAATTTAATGTCCTGTATATGTTAAAATTTTAAAAAGGCATCATATCCTGTCTTCATTTCCATATTCTTCGTTTTTATCGGTTTCTCTGTCTTTTTTCTTCTTCTCCATTCTCCCACCACATCGTGCCTCCTCAGAATCCCCAGTGTCTCCTTCCCCTCTACGCTCTCTGGTCCCCAGTTTCCACGGGCATCCTACCTTGAAGGTGCAGTTTGCTCTCCGTGCTTTGCAGAAGGACGGAACTCACAGAGTCCAGATTGTCATAGCTGTTACAGCCCAGAGGCCCGGTGCGTGTCTCTGTGACCTGCAGTGGACAATGAGGGTGACAGGTGTGAGACAGGTGCCCTTGTCAGACAGAGCCCAGCAGAGTCAGCCCTCAGTGGAGCAGAGCTGGCAGAGAAAGTGTCGTGGTGTGAGCCAATGGCACCTTGCCATAGCCAAGGCCACGCCTGGGCTATCACCAAACAGACGTCAGGGAAGTAGAGCAATCAAGTTCATAGACTGGAGCCATCCCCTGGCTCTCATGTCACAAGGTCACTCTAAGTATGATACGAATTAATACACTGAAGCACTACAGCATATTTCAAAAAGCACGTGCCTTGAAATCGGAAGAATCCGTGTTAAATGCTAAGAGGGCTGTGAACTTGCTGTACGACCTCAGGAAGTCACTCAACTTCTCTAAGCTTCTGTGACCCGAAGTTAGTAAATCCTTTCCAGGAAAGTTGGGCAACGAGGCATGATGGGCGGATGTGCCTGACACGTGGCTTATGTTCAACCACGGGCACTGTATTACCCCAAACCTCTAGAACGGGTCATGGATACATACGCATAATTAGGTAAGAACAATGACGTTATCACCATTTTCTGCAAGACGTTTCATAACCTTGAAGTAAGCATGGTTTAGGATGAAAAGAGGTTTCTCATCCCTTTACCTTGACTTTCCAAGACTTAACACGATCATTCATCAGGTACTTTCGAGGTCTGCTTCCCACTGGGAAGGCACAGCATCGGTTCTTGCGTGGCCTGTAAGGACGGCCACAGGACTCAGCACTCTCCCAATGCCAGTTGTGCCCTCCTCCGGCTGGGAAACATTGCGTCAGTAACTTTCCCCTCCTCAGCCTCAACTTCGCCTCTACAGAATCCTCTTACCCACCTCAGTAGGTAAAGAGATCCTATTTGGGGAGTGGTCAGCACTTCAGAAACAGTATATAGAAGGAGGATTATTAGGTGTTGGTTTTTAAGCAATATATTCTTTTTTGGCCTATAATCTTAACATAGTTGTTATTGAACGAGACTCAAAACTACAATTCATTTCGCTAAGGAGATCCTGGGAAAGAAAGCTACAGGCAGAACTTCCTCACTCCGGTCAGCTGCTAGTCTTAAACACAGCTGGCAGTGGGACAATTCTGGCCAGCTGGGTCTTGACGTAGTGTCAAGAAATGGCAAGAAAAATCCAAGTCCCAGACTGAGGATGGAAGACAGTGGTGATCTAAAAATGGCTTCTTGAGTGGTCTCTGTGCTATTTCTCTGAGAAATTCCTTGTAAGGAGGCAGGCTGCACTTCCAGGGTGCACAAAAGAAGATTATCTTCTGACAGAGCTTCAATATCTCAATTCCACATCCCATCCGGGGTAGGGGGTGGGAGGGTAGAGAACCATTTGGTGATAATGAAAACCAGGCCTTTGCTTCACTCCGACACTGATGGCTTCATAAAGATCTGTCTCTCTGTGGCGAGTTCCCTAACAACATAATCCCCACCAATAGAGGCGATTCTTCTTGGATAAGCTGGCTCTTTGTTTGTCGATCTGATTTATTTCTCTCTTTCCTACTTCCCTCCTCAGTAACTCACTCCCTTCTCTTGGTCAATTTCTAACACCTCTGCCTGTGTCTCCTTCAATCACCCCGCCTTACCCACCCCCCCCAACCTCGGCCACACACACACTTTTTCCCTAGAGATATTTTTGAAAGTCTTAATATAAGGGTAGGTCTGTACTTAATTCAGAAGAAATTAGATCGAAGATTGAGGAGTAGAATGCAGGTATAATCGGGTTTCAGAAAATGTGAGATGCAAAAAATCTGCACTGAAACCCTGAGAAAAACTAATCCTTTTTATCAAAAATTCCTCCCTCGTTCTCTTTAGAAAGGTAATCCCTGAATTTATTGCATTTAAAATAGAACCATTTTTTTTTTTTTAAGTGTCTCTGCTCTGAGGCACTGAATCAAAAGTCTAGAGCTGCTCGACTCAATGTGTCTGTTTAAATGAAAATTAATTAAAATGAAATAAACTTAAAAACTTAGGTCCTCAGTAGCCACATATCAAGGGCTCCCTAACCCTGTGTGACTAATGGCCACTGTCTTGGCCACGAATATGGGGCACGTCCACCGTCTTGGAAGGGTATACTGGATAGTATTGGTGCAGAGGAGTATGGGTCAGCCCGTGACAGCCCTCATTTGTAAATAATAATTGGCACACAGTCATACTCGCTTGTTTGCACACTGTTCATGGCTGATTTTTGTCTTACAGCTGCAGAGTTGAGTTGTGGCAACCTTGACCTTATGACCTACAAAGCCTGAAATTCTATTACAGAAATAGCTGATGCCTAGTCCAGCGAGTAGAATTCTGGTCCCTGTTCGGGTACTCTAGCTGTCTAGGCCTGAACAGGGGGAAAAAAAAAAAAAAAGTTTTTAGCTCTTGGACCTCAGTTTCCCCATCTGTAAAATGGGGGGTGATGAGAAATGGGATGGAAAACACAAGGGTTTAACAAATTACTCATCTAGCATCAGTAATCTGCCTCTTGCTAGATCTAGATCCTTGTAAAAATCATTTACCCACCATAGCCTCAGAGTTTTTTTGTTTGTTTGTTTGTTTGTTGTTTTTTTGTTTTGTTTTGTTTTTTTACCTAGAAAGGGAGCCTAAAAATCAATGAGAGGATTGTTGACAATTATGCCATGACCATAGCCAGGGCTACTGCAGCAATACATGTGGTCACCCTGATGGCAGTGTTCATGATCTTACAGGGCCTCTGACCACCTCAGTCAGAGCGGCTGGCAGGGGGCGCGGTTCGTGTCAGCTTCATGGGTGTGAAGACAGGGACCACATCGACCCCTCGGGTCTCAGAATACCCATGTGCAGTATCGCTGTCTTAAGAACCTTCCACCCAGTCCACCCTCAAGCCTACCTTGATTGCTCCAGTTGATATCTGGATCTCATGGAGCCTCCTCATGGTGCCATCACGGTCGACAAAGTAGGATGACGCAAGCTGGTGCAGAGCTTCAACACTTTGGGTGGCATTCCCTGACTTCCTATCGAGGCGACTTTTGTCCATGTACATGGTCAAGGCCTCCTCCCCTGCATGGAAAAGGGAAGAAGTTCAGGGAGCCTATTGAACTGTAGGGTGGGAGGAAAGGTTCCAGGGTCTGGCTGCTGACAATAGACTTGACCATCCCACTGATCTTGCCCAAATTCCCTTCTACTTCTGAAAATCAAGAGCATGGTGAAAGAGAAACCGTCTAGAAGCAGCTGTAAGCACTAAGCCCTAGGAGGACAAAGGGCATGGAAAGACTCTCAGTTGTCAAGTTCAACCTCTATCAACCCACCACGTGGTTCTCACCAACATCATCTACAACATAACCCACCTTTTCTCCCTAAGACTTAGCGTCTCCTTCTGTAAAATGATGGTTTTGCCCTGGATACTCCTTTCCTCCTCCTGCTTTCTCCTCCGCATCCAGTTCCTCCCCTTTCCTACTCTTTCCTTCTTTCCTCTTCCATTGACTCTCTTTCTCCTGCTGCATTCCTTCCCAGACAGACAGATGCATGGACAGATGAATGGACGGATGGCTGAAGAGGCAGATCGGTGAGATAGGGAAAGAGAAGACATTCTTTAAAGACACATATGGATAGACAGAGGGAAAACTGGGTGCCTCAAAGAGAGCAAAAACTCAACTGTCAGATGAGTGAGGTCGGGCACCATCTACACTGACCAGTGTCCTATTCTGTGCACAAAGCCCAGTGCCTGGATATAGTAGATAGTAAATAGTTAATACATCAGTGTTTTTTTAGTTCAATCAATAAATCTTCTCATTACCTACAGGAGCCAGGCACTGTGGTTCTGCAAGCACAATGCACAGACAGGAAGCTGCATCTGGCAGGGACAGAACGTGGCAAGAAGGTCAGGTATAGGAAGGGAGATTAGAGAGGAAGGAGAAGGTGGGGTGGAGAAACAGAACGAGAGGTGAATGCACAGACTCATATATTTTATTCCATTACGTTTTCCTTTGCAGTAGGTGCACAGATTACTAACAGTACTGCCTTCTGGTCCCTTTCATTTGAAATAAGATGTTTCATCAGAACTTCAGAAAGGGGGATCCGGAAATACCTAATAAACAGATATGACCATGATGTGTCTGGTTTCACCTTCTATTCCCTGTGACCTTGAGATGTTTCTTAACCTCCCTGTTCCTCAGTTTATTTGTTAACAAAATTAGGGGAAGAATGGCACCTACTCCACAGAGCGATTCAGAAGAATAAATTAATGGGTGCTGGTCGAGTTCCTACTACAGGGTCCGGTTCACTGTCATCATGAAACTCATTTCGAGTCGTAGTAAAAAGCAGTCTCTGGAGCAGGACTGCCTGGTCTGCACCAGCTGTATGAACCATCACTCACCCTCCCCACCCTTCCACTTCTCCAGGTGAAAACTAGGGGAGGGGGGCAGGGCTGTCATGGGATTAGATTAGCCAACTGCAGAAAGTACCTGAACCCCGCCTGCCACACACATGGGAACGTCAATGACCATTACTTGATTAATGTAAAATATCACTTATATGAGAGTTATCCTTCTGTCTACTCAACCCAAGAAAATAGGATAATCAGAGAACAACGCTGTCAATACTTTCTGAGGACAAAAGTCTGATCTCTAAGATCACTGAAATTTCTTTAGAATGCTGATTACTTTTTGAGTTGAAGAGGAAAAAAAAAAAATTCCTTTCTGGTGCAGTGATTATCCGAGGCAGGGCGCACAGCCCTGACCCACAGACTAATTCCTGTGCCTCCGGTCCCTCCATGACTGCTTCTAGAATTCTGTTCCATTGCTGTTCAGTCTAACACATGCAACCTCCAGTCTCTCTGTTCATTGCCATCTCCCTCCATGAGTTTCACCTAAACTATTCCTTCCGTCTCCATGATGTATTCTTGCTTATTTTCCTCCCCTGGGCAAGCCTCAAATGCTTCTCTCTGCTTAGAGTGCCATTCTGTCCCTCTCCTATCTGACCGTTGAATTCCTATCCAACTTTTCTCACTTTCTCTTAACCTTCCTCCTCTGTCCTTGACCTGGCATACTCCTATACACTCTTCAGAACCCAGGGAGCCATCATCTTTCTGGTGAGCTTCCCCAACCATGCCCTCACCCCAAGAGAGATTCAATCAACTTCCTCTCATGACTCTCTATCTTGTCCATTCAATTTAGCTCAGCATGCATGCATTGAGTAGTTTGGCAGGCACTGGGGTGACAGTTGAGTAACATACTGTCCCTGTTTCAGAGTCACTGAGTGATTACAAGTATGCTGTCCTACACGAGAGCCACCTAACAAGTGTGGCTCTCGTGCCCTTGATATGTGGCTATCCAAATGGAGACGCGCCATAGGTGTAAACTACACGATGGATTTCCAACATCTGAAAACACAAAAAAATTATATAAAATCCTTCATTAAGTATATTCTATTGATTACAAGTGGAAATGCCCATGTTGGGGATATATCATGTTAAATAAAATTCTTCCCTTTCTTATTTTTCTATTTTTCTTTTTTTATTTTTCTATTCTTCCCTTTCTTTTTGCTTTTAAAGATGTGGTTGTGAGAAAATCTAAAACGTCATATGTGGCTCACGCTTATACTCCTAGAGGACAATGCTGGCGCAGGGAGACAGGGATGCGAGAGCACCATTTCCGTATACCAGACAGAGAGCAAAGGCAGAAGGATACAGACAGTGGAATGTAGCCTGGAAGAAGGGTGCCTGCCTTCCTGCTGTGAATGTGGACTCCAAGGTCCTGATGCTCTGGTCCCTCCAGCTGCATCCCTCACCACTCTCTCCAGCTAAGCTCAATACCGCACAAGTGTGTCCTGTTTTCTCATGGTGGGGATTCTTCTTTTCTTTCTTTTTCCCCCACCCCCTTCCTGGCTAACTTTTACTCCTCCCTCAGATGTCGCCTAAGACAGCACCTCCTCTGGGAAGCCTTCCTGAAATCCCCCACTCTTTACTTAAACTAGATCAAGGGTTCTAACCACATGGTCCCTGCCTTTCATTTCTCTCCAATGCCTCACCCCCCATTTCCTGGTGATTGCTTGCTTAATAGCCCGGCTCCCTGGCTAGAGGAAAATCACTGTGAGGTCCAGGAGGAGGTAAATGGCCTTCCTTATTCCACTGTCATGTAATTTGCAGATGATCAGAGTATTTGTGGATGAATGAATACATATGGAAGTCAACTGAATCTACAGTGTTCACAGAGTGACACATCTGCTTGAAGCACTAACTGAAATCTCCTCATGAGAAGCTTCATCATCCTCAAAATTAACCTTTGGTTCCCACATGCCTAGACCTGAGTTCAGAGTAAGACACGGATGTTTGCACTTCCCGTGAAGTCTCACTGGTAATGTGGGAGGACGTGATCTTCCGTCCTTCAGAATCCACGGTGACCTGAATAGATTTGGCTTAGAAAGGACTCTGTGTGCACTTAGACAATGAATTCCAGGAGGGTGGGTGGTGGCCCGGTGGAATACGGACTCTATGGATTCGTTTGTAATGGTCCTGATGTCTCACCTGGGTCAGAAGAAGAGATGTTCAGTTATCGTGGCACGGATGAATGGACGGATGGGTGGATCGACAACGGAATGGCTAGCGGAGGGGCAAATGATTCGATATGTGAATATACTAGGAGTAAGAGCCAGGAGGCAGAGGAAATAAATATTCCAAGTGTCAGCGCTGGCTCTCCTTGGGACCCACAGAAGAAAAGGTGGAACAGGCACAGCTCCCTTTGGACTAAAAACTGGCAGAAGCAAGCTTTAGATCAAAAGGGGTTAATGGGCTTCTTGCCGCATTATTAAGACTTAATTTCTTGTTTATTAAGAGAATGTTCTGTTTAGAGTTGCTTTCCCTTTTGGGCATTCCTGCAAATTGCCTCTTCACCCCACATAGGCCTTTCTTCCATCTCTCTGTCCTCCAGGGGATTTGCTTCTCTCTCTCTGCACCACCTCTTTCAGAGGGGGACAAAGTGGGGCTCAGACGCACAGGGGATGGGGATGAGATGGCAGCCAAGCACTGCACCTTGTGAGTGTAGAGGGGATACTGCTCCTGTGTGGAGGAGGGGAATGTCCGGATTTAGGGTTCCCTGGGGCATCCTTCCCGACTCCCTTCTGAGTTTCTGTGACTTTGTTCCTTTCCCTTAGCCCAGGGGAGTTTTCCCAAAATGCAGGGTGGGGAATAATGAGTAGACACACAAAAGTACACATAAGCACAAAAACATAAGCTTTTGTGCATAAAAAGACATTCATGTAACTCACACGCATTCATATACATGTGCAACCTCACAGATGCACGTATACTGGGCATCTTTTCTATATGCAGGAGTCCCTTGTATATGCACATGTGGACTGTGGGTGTATGTATGTCTGCACACAGTTGAACTCACATCCAGGTCTATCTAGGGAGGCGTCTGTGCACATCTGTCTGCTGGGGAAGGCGTCCAGTCCCACGCATGCCAACTCGACCATACGTATCACACAAACACCTGGCTACAAGGTGTTTCCTT
The DNA here is from genome assembly GCF_009829155.1 of Mustela erminea. Classification (NCBI taxonomy): domain Eukaryota; kingdom Metazoa; phylum Chordata; class Mammalia; order Carnivora; family Mustelidae; genus Mustela; species Mustela erminea. The sequence continues at coordinate 14,927,220 of NC_045625.1, read as the reverse complement.
CTGAGGGATGGAGGGAAACTGCTATCCTCGTATTCCTATGTCATTTTAGACCCCCGATTCTTCCCCTTACCACCGCCCATGAGAAAAATCATGCATAGCAAGTCCATTATGAGTTCAATCCATTTCACCAAAAACCCCATGGTTTTTGAGGACCCCATGGTGTGGGCATGGGTTGGCCCTCCTGCTGCCTTTCCTTCCTCTTACCTCTCCCTCAGGAGCCAAATAAAGGCATGTACTTGTCCTCCATGGGACAGCTTAAGATCATCTTTTGTTGTTTGATCATGCCCTTAGGAACTCACCTGACACCTCAAACAGCTTATCAGAGCATTTCTTCTAAATGAACATGGTGTTCGTTTTAGGAAAAATTACACAGAACAACATGTTCTGCACCTTCTTCCATTTAGGCAGGAAAACGGATATCCAGGTGAAAAGTGAATTTCTCAATGTCTCCTATTCACGAGTAAGTGGTAGGAATGGGCTTGAATCCCAAATCCACCTGTTCCTTACTCCCATGAAATTACAAATACTTATAGTAAGAATAATAAAACACCACCAACCATAGCAACAATTTGTTTGGTGCCCAACACTGTGCTCAGCACACTTAATGCCTCTTTTATTTAATTTCATAATATGCAGGTCTATTTATACAAGAGGAAACCAAGGCTTAAAGTAGGTGTCCCCAAACTGGCATGGACCAGGAGACAGGACTGGAACCAAGGCAGGTGAACTCCAGAGCCTGCCCTTCTATTCACTGTAACTGACCCCATCCCCCCCTCCCTTTGCAAGAGGAGGCCCTCAAAAACCATTGTTCCATGAATGAGTGAGTGAAAACAGGATGTCAGAAGGACCACATACAGGGTGTGTCTGGCACTTCTGTGTTCAATCAACAGTGCATCTCTTCCCCTTCCTGCTCCCCGCTCCTCCAGGCTGAGGACTGAGGGAGCATTTAGGGCCTGCTGTCCAACCCTGGAACTCAGTCCAAAGTTCTGCATATTTTAAAATGTTGTGCTATAAAAACAGAAGAGGAACAAGGCTCTGTGAATAATTCACCACTCCGCCTTGGAGAAATTAAAAATATATTTCACAGCCGAAGAAAGGGCTTTGTTAGTTGGGATTTCCAGGGACTCGGACAGAATGCAGCTTCTAACTGAAGGACTGAATTGGTTGCAATATATTTTTCTTTTCTTTTCTTTCTTCCTTTCTTCCTTCCTTTCTTTCTTTTTTTTTAAATTCAAGTGAAATGGGATGTGGAGAAGTTCAAAGAGAAAGGGGCACAGGTGAATGAAACACTCAATGACGAAGTGATTTCGTCTTCACTTTACAATAGAAGAGAATGTATACTACACATTCTAACATTCAAAGTCCTACTAAACTTAGTATTTGACTAGCAACAGGTGACAAATACACACTGGTGGGTTGATTTTGGAATGGGTGGGGTGGGGGGGGTTGGTGAATGAGCTGGTTAAAGAGATAACGGATGTTGAGTCAAAAAAAAAAAAAAGAAAAGAAAAGAAAGATGCAGACTTTGTGGACAGAAAACCCAAAGTTAAAAACTTAGGATAAACTGTGCTTTGCTTGTTTTTAGTTTAAATAAATAGAACAAAAAACAGAAACAAGAGAAACCCTTAGCTTTGTCATTTGCTAGCCATTCCTTTCTCCTAGCTCCCAGCTTCCTCAGCTAGACAATGGAAATATCCGGAAGACACTTGCCGATTTTAAGGACTACCGGCAACAGGGGAGCCCTACTGCTGGCAAATAATAAGCACTGGCTTTTCTTATTGTGCAGATGGATGAGTTTGCCCAACCAGCTTCTCCCCCGACATTCCCGACGTCATCAAATTCCTAATCTGGGCTTCTTCCAAGTGTACACTGTGTGCTCAGCCTCGAAAGCGCAGCCACCTTCCTGGTGCCTGGCCGACTCCTGCTGAACTAAAATGTTGCTTCCCCCATGACGCTCAGCCCTCCTCTGAAGGAGAAGATAGAATGAGATGATCACGCCTCCGTCCACCTGCCTTGCCTCTGCCAAGACATCAGTCTTATTTAACTGGCAAGGGCCAAATCTACATGCAACCTAGCAGCTCTCTGAGTGCGAGACGCTGAGCTCCACCAGCAAAAAGCCTGTCTCAAAATTCAGTGGCCCTGGTCCCTGTGGCAGAAAACTGATGTCCAAGGGATTGTAGCTCATAATGTAAAATGTTGCATGTAGGCAAGAACCAGAAGCATATGCTAGTTTGTACCATATCCCCCCTTACAAAAAATGTATATTCTCCCTATTAGCCTCTCCTGCTCTCCTTACTCCCTTAGAGATTGGTTGGACGTGATGGGGAGAGATGGGTAAGGCTAAGCAGGATGGAACAATTAGCTTGCTTTCCTATTAACCTCCTCCAAACCCGTAGAAGATACAAATAATACCCTCCCTGTAAAATGATAACCGCAAATTATCAGTCCCTCAAGCAGACTTAAATAAACAAAGGCACTTCTCTAAACCATATTTGAAGCTTCATTATTTCCCCAGATTAGACTGCATTCCAAAGGAACTAATCCAATAATCAGAGGAGGCACCCCTGACGAACTGAGCTAATTCCAAGGTGAAGGTCCAGAAGTTAGTACTTCAGCAGCAGTTAGCCAACTCATGTTGGACGGTCGCCAGAGAAGGGAATCAAGGGCTCTGACGTGAACACAGCCACCAAGACAAGGCAGCTTCTCTGGCATTAGCTGCTTTTGAGTGACGTCCCGTGGAAGAAATGTTAGTCTGGCTTTGATCCTAGGAGACCCCACCTTTCCCTCCGACTCGGGCCCAGGGGCGCAAGGCTCTGGCCCAGCAGCTGCCAACCTACCTCCCAAGGTGGCCGAGATGAGGAGGTGGGTGCCGTACTTTTTGATGATGGTGTCGATGAACTGCTGCGTGGTAGGTCTCCGACCAAGCAGGCGGATGCTCCTCTGAAACTCTGGCATGAGGGGCACCGGGTGGCGGACCAGGTCTCTCCTCTCGATGGCTGTGTTCCTCACCTTCCAACGGGCAAACTCCCTGGGTAGGAGAGAGGAGCAAGATGCCTGGATTTACCACTCCTACCCCCAAGGCAGAGTCTACACAGTTACCCCACCCGGGCCTCGCTCCTGAAGGTGAGAGAGTGACAATGGTTATTTTTAATATTTGTCAGGTGATACTGAGATCTGGGGCCCTCCATTCTCTTCAGCCGACAGAAATGTACCACGCAGGTCGCACCCCCAGGACGCTGTGGAGAGCCAGACAGACACAGTCACGTTCTCACGCTGCTGACAGAGCATCAGGATGCAAAAGTCACCGTTGCCTGGCTGCTTTTCCCTCTCTCTCACCAGACTGTGAAGGAGACCACAGGGACAGGATCTTCTCTGATGCCTGTCACATGGTAGGACTCCAAACAATACCACCCAAAGGAGTCAACAAACGAGTGGACGGAAGGATGGATGGAAGGGAGGGAGGAAGAGGGGACAGGGGAAGGCTATTCACAGCGGGGAAGACCTAGGGTAGGAAGCAAGTTGAGACACGCTCTAGGACAATTCCCAAATCAGATAATTAGCCTGGAGGTGGTTTTATTTACCATTTTAACATGCACTCCGTGCGCATTTGCCATTTGGAATTTATAATAAAGCTATGTCGTGGGTGACACACGGGAGAACTTCCATTCTTTCCTTCCCGAACGATGAAAGGGATCGAGACTGAAGACCTTCAACCGGGGAGTCCAATCTCACGCTGCCTCTCGCCAGCTATGCGGGGCCATCCCGGGCAAAGCTTGTCACTTCTCTGGACTTCTATCTCCTTATCTATAAAATCCAATTAATATTATCTCCTTCTTCCTGCTGGGGCAGAGATTACATGCAACCGCGGCTGTGAGAACACCTTTGGAAACTGCCAGGTACTAATCCAGTGTGAAAGAGAGTTTTATAACTTCATATCCTCACAAATTCCCAGACAGGAAAATCATTAAAGGTCCATGGGCAATGAGCAAGGAGCATACAAACCGAATACGAGTAGAAATTCGAAGGGCGGTGGTTCAGGCTGCTTTTGCTTTCATCATGACCTCTGTTCCTATCAACGACGAAGCTCCTCCTGGAGCAACCCAGCGCTCTGGTCTGCCTGAATTACAAGCCCCAAGACCCTTGAGGAAAACAGACTAGCCAAGAGGACGGGAGGTCAGCCTAGATAAATGATGGGAACCAGAGTTTAATGAAAAGGTCTCCCTCTCCTGCCGCGAGATGGAAGAGACGAATGAAGGCCGGGGCACGGAGCAAGGAGAAGCAGAACAGGGAGATCGCCCCAGGATGCGCCCCTGTAATTCAGCGGTGGGGTCTGACCCCCGATGCAGAGGAACGTGGGTCTGAAAATACGCTTTCAGACTGGTACATTTCCAAGGCCTCAGAGCTTATTGTCTGTGTCTGCTTGTGGAATTTCTGTTCATAATTCTTAACACGGTTGAAATTCTAAATAAAGTCAGCTCGGTACCCTGCACATCGTCCGTTCTTATGAAGTCAATCGGCTGCCCTCCAAGACCCTCACAGGCAGCACCAAGATAGTGCAAAGTCTGAGGTCTACGGGATGGGGGGTGGACACGTCCCAGGACCGCGTCCTGAGGAAGCTCACAGCCCAGCAGGAAAGATAAGATGTTTCCAGTCTGTTGTCAGTCCAGGACTAGAGGACACAGAACAGCCCAGACTTCTCAGGTCTCCAGGGGAAGCTTCAGAGAAGAGGTCATAGCTGAGCTATGGTTCTGAAGTCCACAGAGGCTCTAGATAGAAATGTGGTGGAGAACAGCTCTCCCTGTGGAAGAAAGGGCAGGAGCAGAGCAGGTCCGGGGGAGGACTGTGAGATACGGGAAGAGCCGAACAGGTGGCCGGGGGGAGGACAAGAGGGAGCAAGTGGGACAGAGGGAGGGGACTTTCGAACAGATAGAGGCTTGTGGCATGACTCCCATGACCCCCATGCCCTGGGGTTCACACCCCTGTGCAACCAGTCGCCTCTGCTTGAGTGTGGGCAGGAAGGGACTCGCTTCCAATGGATGGAATGTGGAAGTAATGGAATGTACCTTCCAGGATTCAGTTACAAAAGATTTCAACTTCCGCTTTGCCTGTCCTGTGTGTGTGTGTGTGTGTGTCTCTCTCTCTCTGACATGGTGTGAGATGCTCTGTGCAGAGATCCACGTGGCCAGGAACCAAGAGAAGCCCCCGGCCTGCAGCTTCCAAAGAAATGGGATCCCGGAAGGCCCTGAGTCCTAACAGTAATGGCACGGTGAGCTGGGAGGCAGACCCTTCCCAGCTGAGCCTCAAGCCCATAACCACAGCCTGGAGAGAACCACACCACCCAGGGAAGCCACACTCAGGCACCCAGGCCACAGAAACTGTGAGATAATACTGTTATATCAAGGCACTAAGTTATGGAGGTAATTTGCTACTCAGAAAGAGATGACCTTAAAAGGCAATAGGATCATCAGGTATTTCTGAGGAAAAGAGTCTTTTCTTATCAACTTATCCCCCAAATTTCTAAAATTACATATAAATGTAATTATGAAATTATGTATGTGCATAGAAAATACTCGTACTTCAGTGTAACGGACAAATACATATATAATTATTTGTTTTATAACTTATGACCTTGGATTACTATTTTTTTTTCCACATGTCTATGACTACATTCTTCAAAACCAATGTGCATTTACACACAGAGAGGTTAAGTAATATGCCAAAAGTCACACAGCTAGATAGTGGTAGTGCTGGAAGAAGAAAACTGGTATCTGGATTCTTGTATCAGTCTTTTAATATAGATACTGACACATAAAATGTAAAAGCTATAGAACCAGGTCCTACCAGTCCCACCACCAAAGTACCAGCTCAAGACTCAATTCTCACCCTGGCCCCCTCTTCCCTCCTGACTTCCGCCCTCTCTCTTTTTCCCCACAGCCTCTACCATCTTTCTGATGCTGATGCTCACCAACTACCCTGCCATCCGGTTGCTTCCTTGAAGACATTAGGGAGGCAGCTGGTGCTAAGTCCCCAGCTCCTTCTGCACAGGAGAGGTGCAAGGCCTAAGTGGGGGGATGCATAGATGGGCTAAGCACAGAGCAGGGGACTTGGGAAGAGCTCAGAAGCTGTGTGTGTGTGTGTGTGTGTGTGTGTGTGTGTGTGTGTGTGTATGTGAGAGAGAGAGAGAGAGAGAGAGAGAGAGAGATTAGGAAGCACTGACTCTGCCAGGCACCTGCCTTTTTCCAGCATCACAGGGCTCCTGATGCAAAGGAATTCTCTGACCTTTGAGGCAGAAAGTGCATGTTTAGGAAAGCTCTGAAATCAAGCTGTGCTATTTGTAATGGTAATTTTAGTCAAAGAAAGAGTCCTGCCCCAATCTGCAAGAGGCCCAGGGGTGGCAGTGGGAGTGGCAAAGAATTCTGTTGTATCAGTTCCATCTTGATGGGAGGGCTGGATTTGGCCCAAGAGAGGGGAAGGGTGTTTCAAGAAGAATGAACTCCCCATGCACGAAGGGAAGATGAGGCAGGTGGAGAGAAAGGGGTGTGCGCACACGTGTGTGCATGTGTGAGGGAGATGTAATGATAAGAGGTAAAGGCAGAGAGGCTGCCAGTGACCCCATGATGAAGGGCCTTGGGTGCCTAACCATGTTACTGGGTTTCAATCTCTCAACTCCTCTGGGTGACCAACAATCCAGACTAAAAATGTGAGAAGAACAAATTTATGTGACTTCGTGGCCATCGTAGCGATACTGGAGCAAAGACTGGAAGAGTTACAGGATTCTAAAATGTTACGAAGGAGATTTAAACAACACTGGAGCTGAAACAGTTCAATTTTATTTCCAAATCTGGGCACCTACTGTTTTTCCAGATCTGAGGACACAGCAGCAAAAAGATTAGCTGATATCAAGGAGCTTAAACTTTGGTGAGAGCGCACAGCTCATAAAGATCCAAATCAGTAAGAAGCTGGAGGGGAGAAGTACTGTGAAGACAAATAAGGTGGAGGAAGGCAGTCAGGATGCCCAGGGGTAGGGTGAGGGTGTGGTTATAGAGACGGCTTTCTTAACATGATGACAGGAAAGGAGACCTGAAGAAAATGAGGAAGGGAACAGGGGGCCACTGGTGGAAGAGTGTCCAGGAAGAAGGAAGAGCAGGTGCAAATGTCCTGGGGTAGGACTGTTTGCTAGGTTTGGGGAACATCAAGGAGGCAGTCCTAGGGGAGCCTGGGTGGCTCAGTGGGTTAAGCCACTGCCTTCAGCTCAGGTCATGATCCCGGTGTCCTGGGATGGAGCCTTGCACCTGGCTCTCTGCTCAGCAGGGAGCCTGCTTGCCCCTTTCTCTCTACCTGCCTCTCTGCCTACTTGTGATCTCTCTCTGTCAAATTAAAATCTTAAAAAAAAAAAAAGAAAGAAAGAAAGAAAGAAAGAAAGAAAGAAAGCAAGCAGGCAGTCCTAGATATGCACATAAGTAGAGGAGATGAGATAAAAGGAAGGGTGGGAAGAAAAAAATAACATTAAAATATAGGATGGAGTGGGCACTGGTCTTGAAAGGCTATGTTGGATTTGGTAAAGATGTCCTATTTTTAAATTCCAAGTAATGTATGCAGTCAAAAGGTTTTCAGCAATGACACAACCTAGGTTCTAAAAGAGGAGCCAGAGTCTGTCACAGCTACTCAGCTGTGTCCTTGCAGTATGAGCAGCCGTAAACAATACATAAACATGTGGGTATAGATGCGTTCCAATAAAACTTTATTTATAAAAGCAGGTGGCAGGCCAGATTTAGTCCCTAGGGAATGTGGCCCCTATTCTGAAAGCATCACTATGACTCCTTTGGTAGAAGTCATCAAATCCAACTCACTCAGTTCACAGATGGGAAAACTAAATTTCAGAGACATCAAGTTACTTGCCCAAGCTCACAGAGCGAATGACCTGCAGAGCTGAAATTAGAGCCCAGGGCTCATGACTGCAAGCGCAGTGCCCTTTCAACTGCAATAAGCGACCTTCAAAAGAGAGGGAGAGAGAGAGTGAGGGTGGGGAGAAAGCCTTTCTTGTCATGTTGTCTAACTGCTCTGCTGGCCCAAGAACAATTTCATGTAAGTTCTCAGTGAATTGAACACAACATTTAAAAAAAAAAAAAAGTCTTCTCTTTCCTTCTGAGCCCACAGAGCCAGTGAATTCCCCTTGGAGGAGAAGGCAGAACCACAATGGCACAGGATCCGTGGAATACGCTTATGCCCAATTAAGCATCTCAGCAGGCCGGGCAAACCAATTAGACTGAGATTTAAAAAGGACCCTGGATGGAAGGCATGGGGCGGCTGCGGCAAGGCCTGTCCCACTGGGGGAGCAGGAGGCAGGAGGGCAGGTCACAGCGCGGGCAGGGATGGATGAAGACTGAGGCCAACAGCACAGGTTCAGACGAGGCTGGAGAGAAACCACAAGGCTGGAGAGAAACCATAAGGCTGGAGAGAAACCACAAGGCTGGAGAGAAACCATAAGGCCAAGGCTTTTTTCTCAGAAGGAAGCATTGCCTTTCTGGGACTCCTCCCTCGTCCTGCCCCCCTTACTAGCCCTGTGCTTCCCTACCTACACACACACACACACACACACACACACACACACACACCACACTCAGATGCACACACTGAGGACAAAAGGCTGTGTGTGGAGCCGGCAGGAGACTGCTCTGTGCCCTTGGGAAGGTATTTAGTCTCCTGGGAAATAAGCTGATTGTATTCGATGATTTTCAGCCCTGCATCTCTCGGCCTGGGCGCTGGAGGAGGAAATCCCGAATTAAAACCCGACTCTGCCACCAATTAGCTGTGAAATTGTAAACGATTTTGCTTACACTCTATAAAGCATAGATGTCATCCCGGGGAATCATGTCTCCCATGGAGAGTAGGCTGAGCATCAGGGTAAATCCTGAAGCTCAGTACTTAGAAGGAAACCTCCATAAACTTAGTTATTGTCCATATTGTCACTGTTGTTCCGGTTCTGGGGGAGGCTCCAGTGGGAAGCTGGGCGGCAGGGACTGGATGGTGGGGTGGGAGAGGGAAGGAAGCAATCATGCTTTTTTAAAAAATTACTGGTAAGGAGAACTTCTGAGAGGCGAGATCTCATCCTCATGAATCCATTAGAAGCAGTGAGTCTGAATGCAAGAAAGGAACCAGCAGTTTAGAAGCTGCCATGAGACAGGTATGCAGTTTCCTTACACCAGTGGTGAAGTCTGAAACCAGGCCATCTCACCCCATTGTGCTGAGACGTCAATGAATCTGTGATCAGAAAACTTCTCGTCAATCGCAGCAGGGTATGGACAGTTGTAAGCCGCTGCTGGTGTTTTCCTATTATTGTTACTAGCAGAAGGCCATTCATAATGATGCTTCCATTGCATACAACTTTCCTTTTTGTTTTCCCCTTCTATAAAGTGGGATCACAGTTTTCAGTTCTCAGGGGTGTGGGGAGAGCCTAGTCTATGGTTATTGTGAGTTTCCTCTCCAACGTCCTCTGAGTAATCCAGGCTACTGAGGAACTTGGAAGGGACGGATTGCTTTACTCTTCTTTACAGAGTATGTTTGGCAGCTTGTGTTTTTTGTTTTTGTTTTTGTTTTGTTTGTTTTTATTTTTGTTTTTAAGCAGATTTCATCCCCAGCTTGAACTCACGACCCTGAGGTCAAGATCTGAGCTGAGATCAAGAGTTGGCAGTTTAGCTTCCAACTGATCCACCCTGGCACCCCTGTTTTTGTTTGGTTGGTTTTTGTTTGTTTTTGTTTTGCTTTGACTTGAATCTGATTTCACAGCTGAAAAAGTTGGAGGAGTTTGTTTCATACAGACTTCCATATATAGAAAGATGGGAAAATAAAGGGAAGAAAATATTTTATTTGCAAGTTTGGGTTAAATTCACCCACAAACGTAAGTCTATAAGGTCCTGAACACTTTATAGAAGTGGATTGCAGATGTCTCTGACCCTCCCTGCAGCCAGTGGTCAAAGGAAATCACAGCCAAAAGAGCCATAGAGTCAAGAAGATAGGGGCGCCTGGGTGGCTCAGTGGGTTAAGCCGCTGCCTTCAGCTCTGGTCATGATCTCAGGGTCCTGGGATCGAGTCCCGCATAGGGCTTTCTGCTCAGCAGGGAGCCTGCTTCCTCCTCTCTATCTGCCTGCCTCTCTGCCTACTTGTGATTTCTATCTGACAAATAAATAAATAAAATCTTAAAAAAAAAAAAAAAGATAACAGAGCAGTTGTGCAAAGTTGTGAAAGAAACACACATTTCCCAGAGGCCACAATAAGACACAAACATCTCCCATGGTTTCTCATAAAGAGATGGATATAGTCGATGCTGGTTGGTGATACACCAGTGCTTGATACCATTAGCAATGACGAATGCCCAGGTAGCCAAGTGCATTTGCCAGAAACATCATTCAGAAAAGCAGCTCGATGAGAGTCGAGTGTGTTACCGTCCCAATACGTGGCTCTCTAGAGTTCTGACTTAACTCAGGGCTACATTTTTTAATATGCTCTAGACACTGCACCCCCGATCAATGTTTGTGGATAGCATAACTGATCCGGGTGCTTATCCCTGGGTGGCTAATCCCATTGATTGTATTAACTCATCATTTGGAAGTTGAATAAAAACAAGCCTCTTGAGTGTCTGCAGTGTGACGGGTAGAGGGATCTGGGACCCCTGTGAGCAGCCAATTGTCCCCAGAGATGAACAAGGAGAACTGCCAGGGAGGAGAGTGAGGAGAAGAAGTCACTGAACCAGAGAGAGAGAGAGCAAGTACGAGCGCATCTCCCTCGCCTGCCATTCCCAGTCTCTCCCCGCATGATCCCCAGCCACCTCAGGGAAAGGTGAAACCAAGGGCGTATGTGAAATGGAAATGATGCATCTTAACAACTAGGATGCCAGAGACAAAACCCCCATTGTCTCCATGCCCCAGGACAGAAGCAAGAGGGGCAGCTGAGGAATCGGGGCATCAAGGGGGTCTCTGTCAAGTGGGTCTCCAGGGCAACTTGGTGCCAGAGGGGTGAGGAGAGGAAGAGAAGGAAAAAACTCCCCCCAAACATGATTGCGAACAGGTTCATTTTAATTATAAGACACTGACTTAACTGTGGAGGATAAAATAATCCTTGCTTACGATGTGTATATAAGCCTTTCTGCTTTCCAAATGTGTTCACCTAAGTAATGGCATTTTAATTTTTATACCAACCCAGCAGCAGCTCTGAAGGCTTTCTGGAATAAAGTTCAGAGAAACCAGGAGAAGCATCTTGGAATGGGGCTCCAGGCTTCTCTTGGAGTAGAAACTTGAGAAGACTAGAAATACACAAGCACATTGGAATGGCCCAAGTCTTATAGAAACGGACCATTTCCCAAAACGCAAGTGGGGTTCTTCGTGGAGCCCCGTTACTAAGGGCAGGAGTGCAGTGAGGGTCATGGGAATCCACGGCGGGCAAAAGCAGCTTAGAATGCACTTGCTTTATGGACTCCAAATGGCTCCTCTATTTCCCTGAGATGCCCTCGATCGCCTAAGCCATCTCGTTGCTGAGACATCCAAAACATCAGAATGGAACAGAATGCAGCCTCAACCAAGGGTATTCCTGTCATTTCCCAAATGAGGTTACTAAAGGACAGGAGAGAAAAGGATTTGCCCAAAGCCACACACCACTGGTGGCAGGAAGGACTCGAATCTGGGTCTCTGATCTCAGATTCAGCCTCTTCTGTCCTGACCCACTGCCCAGCCCATCACCTCCATTGTGTGGGGTCTGTAGGTGACTTGGTCCTTTACAAAACTCTGTCATCATGCCCATTATCCTTCCAACAACCGGGAGATGGGGGATATTTCCATCACCATCACAAATGGGGGAAACTGAGGCCCGGGCCGGTGATGGCCACGTGACAAACCCGTGTGAGGGCTGGGACAAAAATGCCAATGGCCTGATTCTCGGCCAGTGGACGCAGGGTCCTCCTTGTTTCTTCCTGCTTCCCCCTCCTCTGCCCACTTGGGTGTCACCATGCCAGTGGAGGACAGGTGTACATGCTTACTTCTAAGACACCTTGCTGATGCTCTGCAGAAGAACAGGGTAGAGGACCTTAGGGAAAAGCAAACAGCTCATTCCACTGAGCACCAGCAAAAGGGCCACAGAACAGGTCTGTTTTGAAGATATGATGGCATCTGGAAGGAACACAGACTTTAGGGTCAGAAAGGCCTAGCTCTGAATGAGCATGGAGCCTTTCAACAGCTGAGCAATTCTTTGCAAATTCCTCGGAGTCTCTGATCTTCTATCAGTACAATAGGAATTCTGGTACTTACCTCGCAGCATTGCTAGAAGGATCAAGCATAATGAATGCAATTAATCTGGCAGTAGTAGCTACTCAATAAATGTTAGCTATTTATCCTTTGGCAAGGCATTCTAAAAGGGGAGTTTGTCGCATAACACATAACTTTTAATGGATATTTTAAATGATCTTAATATGCTCATGGGCTCCAGGGATTATGCAAACTGCATATAAATAAAATATTTAAAATTCTGTTTACTCAATTTGTCTCTCTGCTTATTTCCAAAGCATCTATTGTGAAAGCATGACTCATAACTAAATATAGATTAATAAAAGTTTGGAGCGGCAATTATTCTTCAATTATCATAAATCCCATTAAACATTGCAATTATATGAATTTTCTCTTTCAGTCCACCAAATTTGAGAGCTCCAAGGGACCACGGAGAATGTCTTCGTATATGGCCTTCAATCTTTAGATGGAAACACGGAGAGTCTGATGGGGGAGGAAATTTTCCAGGGACACACAGCTGTCAGTGACAGAGCTGGGTTTTCAAATCCAGGTCTCGCCCAGTCAGACCTCTGCCTATTTCCTTCTGCAGTGGTGCATATTTTGGGGAGAAAAAAAAAAAAAAGATGAACAACTTCCCCAGCAAGTAATATTGCATGTAATTGCCAATTGCTTCCTTGTTAAAATATTTTGGTATTAGCGAGCACGATACCATCTCAGAGCCTTCCCCAAATCCACATTCCCAGCGAGGTCCTTCTTTGTTGCCCTATATAGAAAGTTTCCCTGTCCTTATTTTAAACTAGTTAAGAACGAGCTTTTTCCTTAACTCATTCAACACACATTCACCCAGTGTCTGGTTCTATATCAAGAACTAGGGATCTGGGACGCCTGGGTGGGCTTCTGCCTTCAGCTTGGATCGTAGTCCTGGGGTCCTAGGATTGAGTCCTGTGTTGGGCTCCCTGCTCAGTGGGAGCCTGCTTCTCCCTCTCCTTCTGCCTGCTGCTTCCCCTGCTTGCACTCTGTGTCTGTCAAATGAATGGATAAAGTCTTAAAAAAAGAAAAAAGAGAGAGAGAGAGAGAGAATTGGGGGTCTAAAGCCTTCTATTCAACTTAGATATACCAAAGTCCTCAAAAAAGATTTAACTCGGACTACAGTAAACTGTGACAGATCAAATCTGTCACTCTGCCTATTTTGTAAATAAAATGTTATTGGGACACAATGATGATCATTTGTTCGTGAATTATCTGTGACTGCTTTCAGACAATGTGACAGAGTTTAGTAGCTGCAACAGAGACCCCACAAAGTCTAAAATATTTGCTGTTTATTATCTGGCTTTTATAGAAAGTTTGCTGACCCTGAGCTAACCCATTGACTAGGCCAGTCACATAATGTATTTTAAGGAAATAATCAAGGAGGCCAGAGCAAAGATTTATAGATTGAGCTACTCCAACAGATAGATCAGTAAATTCTCTGTGTGTGTGTGTGTGTGTGTGTGTGTGTACACATATGTATGTGTGTGTTTGACAACAAGATTCCCATACCCTAAAAATATTTTTAAACTCCTGGGCTAAAGTAAATTAGAAAACAAGGATGTTTTCTCACACACCCCGCTTGGAGCACCTTTAAACCTAAACAACAAAGTCATTATTTAAATACAAATTAGGCAGAACTGATTTAAAAAAAAAAAAAAAGCCCAAATCACACCTGAGTTAAGAAAATAAACATGTTTCAAGTGGAATTTATGACTTGATGATTAAATAAGGTAATTGACTTGATATATTCAATGTTGGGAAAAAAAAAACCACACCCACACTATCTGGGAGGGTTGAAGGCATTCCCAGGGGTACCTGATTGCCCAAACACCACAAGAAGAAGCAGATTCCACCATTTTTCCTAGTTGTTGGAACCCGAGGAGTAGTAATGCCATGAAGGCATGGTTCCGAGGGCTCTAAGTTACCGACCGGGAAGAGGTGACAGCACGAAAAAGCCCCACTCGAGGCAGCAAGCTCTTTCTGACTGACAGAACTAATCAGAATCGACCAGGTCGCCCTGAGAATTAAGGAGGCTCCTGTTGGTAGCGATCAAAGCAGAACCTGAATAACTGATTGGCGGAGATGCTTACAGGAGGGATTCAGAACCTGCAAGGTGGCTGAAAAGTGTTGTTGCTGTATTTACCCGACTAGGCGACCCGAGTGCCCAGCTGAACTGGAAATGGTTCAATATGGAACCAGAAATGTTAACCACTGACAGGTATAAGAGTCTCACATAAGCCCCGGGATGATGGGTGATAGATATGGAAGACATTACCTACTCAGTTGTTTTTGCTTTTGTCTGAGCTTTGAGTTAGTTGGATGAAACTTCAAAACACGCAGACGGGTGCCAACCCCCTGGTCTATCTCACAGCTACCCCTACACTCTAAATTTTAATTCTATCCGTCCCTCTAAAGCACCTAAAAAATGGTTCTTCTTCATCAAATGATACTTGGGTTCCTTTTTGGTGTCCCCACAAGCAACGAGCAAATGTTATTTTTCCTGGAGAGAAAGGCATTTCAGTGGCCACCTCATGAAAGCATAGTGACCACCCTTCCACGAGTTCACCTGGTACTTTCCAAAAGAGCCCCGCCTCCACCTCGTGTGAGGGTGCTTATCTACCTACATTGATAAACTCAGCCACCAGTAATATCTGTTTTCCAATCCTGGACATGCTAAATTTTTCTGACCCATATGCCTCAGCATAAGTAATTTTGACGACCTCATATGAGCCAGGTGTCCTGCATTAACAGACACACACCACCTGGGATATAGCTATGACCATCCCATCTCACAGATAAAGAACCCCAGGTTCAAAAACCTCCAACCGGTTTCAACATTGTGTGCACACCAGATTTGGTTTACACTTTTCAACTCAAAATTCTGTCTACCGAGCTAACTACCCACTGTGAACCTCCCGTCTGTGAATTTATATAAACGGTTCCTACACCACCTTGCATTTCTTACCTCCCTCCTGCATTTTCAGCAAGCTGCTGCCAATATTTTGGCTTCCTTCAAGGCTGACGGTGGGTCTACAGGAACAGGCACTGGATATCAAGCAAAGGTGTTGTTAACTCTACTCTCTACCACACTAAGTTGGATCAGCATAGATAATGAATTCTTTTCGGATTTCACTTTCCCCACCTGTAAAATGGACAGCTGGACTGGATTTGTGGCCTCCAAATGTTCACATTTTCATGAAACCCTTGCTTCGTTAACTCAGTATTTCAAAAAAGTCTTTGTCGCTTTGCTTGTTGGGGAATAGCTACCAAGATTCAGTCTTTATTTTAGGGGCTGGGGCTAGAGCAGTGAACAATACAGACCAAGAACTTGCATTTTTCTGGGGAAAACACAGAAGACAATATTCCAGTAAATCTTTTGCCCAACAGAACTTCTCCCGGGTGCTTTGTGAAGTGAGGTCCATACGGTCGAATAGAATTGAGTCAGAGTTTTCAAACTGGGCTTCCTGGTCTGAAGGGCTGGGTACTGAGGGGTGAGACAGGCTTCTACCCACCTCACCTCCCAGAGAATTTCTGTTGGGGTGCATCAGAATTTGGTGGGAAGGCATGTTAAGATCCAGAAACAAGGAGTGCCTGGGTGGCTCAGTCCATTAAGCATCTAACTCTTGGTTTCGGCTCAGGTCATGGTCTTAGGGCCCTGAGATCCAGCCCCAGGTCAGGCTCCACACTCTGCCGGGCGTCTGCTTGACCTTCTTTCCCTCTCCTTCTGGCTCCTCCTCTGTACTTCTCCCTCTGCTCCTCCCTCCACCCATGCAGGGTCTCTCGTTCTCAAATAAATAAATAAATAAAATCTTTAAAAAAATACAGAAGCAGGAGCTCACTTTACAAACCTTAGTAAATCAGAGTTTTTGTCTTTGCCTTTTTAACAGACTCCCGGGTGACCCGTCTAGAGTAAAACAGAGAACCCCTGGACTGAAGGGCCCTTTGAGGTCTCCTCTACCTTGGACTACTTTATCTCCCTTCCCCTTCCCTCGGCCAGAAGGTGACTTCTAGACGAAACTCTCTGACTGCCCCAGCCAGTTCTGGGCCCCCAACCAGTGAACACGGTGAGCTTGTACTTGTGTGTACTTGTGTGATGATTTTACTGTCACCCCCTCCACTAGAAAGTGCCGAGATGGTTCCTATTTTGTTCGGCTCTAGGACATTCCTGAAACTTATAAAATGCCCAGTACATAATTCTTAAATAAATCAAGGCAGTATGAATGAATGTGTGGATGAATGGCTCTCTCCTTTCCAGCCCTGAGAAGCTCATGATTATAGGCACCCCCCACGATCAGACCATTTCCCTGCCAACACTCCCCCTCCCACCCCCGGAGCCTGGCAAGTTACCTTAGGCCCTTTTTCCAAACTATCCAAAGCCTTAGTGACTTCCTGTTTCCATTTATTACTGCACCCTGTCCCAGGCGTAGGCAGAGGCGGCAATTAAAGCCTCAGAAAGGGGGAATTTTGGAATTAATCCTTAACACCCGTGTGCTTTCCTGTTTCCACTGTCCCATCAGGAGCATGACTAATAAGTCCAGAGAAAGAACCCTCGAGATGGAATAAAACAAGATTCTTAGCCAAGACACACAGAGGTGAAAATACCACCCACCTTGTGCCCCGGCCTCTGAAATTCCTCCACGCACCACAGCTAGGATTATCTTGCAGAACAGTGGGTTTGGCTCATATCAGCTCCTCTACCTTGTTGGGGACCTGGCAATGAGTCCCCACTGTCTACTAAGTACACAGGAAACGCTCTGGAGTCCTATTCAAGACGCCTCATGACCAGAGTTAAACTTCAGGTGCCCGGCTCCTTCCTTGGCCACTCTGTCCTTGCTCTACTCGGATGTAACCACTCAGTGGGCCCAACCACAGTTACTGTCGCCCACCTGCACCTTTCCCTTCCATTTTCATGAACACTCAGAGACTAATCACTACGTAAAATGCAGTCCAGACTTCTTAATTCTGAGCAGAATGCCTTTCACGGTCTCTCCTGCCTACTTGCTTCTTCTTGACTCCTAATCTCCCTCCAGCCCGGTGAGTGGACAGGCTTATTCCTTTTTTTTTTCTTTTTTAAATTTTTTTAAGGTTTATTCTTTATGAACCTCCAGCAAATATACAAACCCACTCTGACCTCCAGGCATTCTCATTCATCAATAACACTTTGCCCTTCTCCAATCAAAACACGGATTACCTTGTACTGAAATTGCCCATTTACTTCTGTCTCTGTTACAGGATTCATTCTGCATGAGAATGAAGAGAAGAAAGGGTGCTTGTTCTGGATACTCTTAGCACCTAGCGCCAGGCCTGGTATGTAGTAGGTTCTGAAATTTTTGGAACGAGAATGACTGTATCTCTCTTGTCACCATCGGCTGACTCCCAGACTTCCCGTCTATGCATTTCTTCAGCCAATATTGTATTAAAACTCCTACTATGTTCACGGCAGGCTTCCGAATGCAGGACACAGCAGTGAAAAGGACAGGCAAAGTATTGGTCTTGTCAAGCTCCCGTTCTCACGGGAGAACCAGTCCGTTAAGAAACTGATGTTTATGCAATGAAATGCCAGACAGCGGTGAGTCTCGTGGAAAAATAAAATAAGGTAAAGGGACAGTTAGGGACAGAGGTGGAGAGGACCTATTTTCATAGGGAGGCAGTGGAAGGTTTCATAATGAAACGAAACCCAGAGATGTAGGGAATATAAAGGAGGCTGAGACCTGTCCCAGGAAAGGTGAAATCAACTACAAAATGCCCGATGCTGTAAGAACGGAGAGTGTTTGACTAATGACAGAAAGACAGGGTGGAGAGGGCCGCAGGGAGAGGCAGGCGAGACCGCACGAAGGAGGTCATGGTGGGCCATCGTGGGACTCTGGATTTCGTATTAAATGCAATGAAAAGCCACTGGAGGGGTCTGAGAAACAAGACAGAGGAGGAGTCAGGTTTCAGAACATCGGTCCGCTGCTTTGTGAACAAGAGTGGAAGGTGGGGCGTGACACCGTCGGAAGCAGGGACGGCACTAGGTGGCCACCGCGGCCGTCGGGATGAATGCTCACGGTGGCCTGGAGGAGGCTCGTGCTGGTCTGGCGGGCAAGAATAGCGGAGACGCGTGTCGTCCGTGAAATCTAGAGCATCTGTGGGTGGAGGGCGTGAAAGGAAGATGAGAATCCTGGAGGCTTTGGGCTTGGGGTACAAATAAGTGGGTCAGATGAAAATGGGACTGTTGGTGGAGGAACACGTTTGAAAGGAGAAACCAAGAATTCAGACTTTGATATGACACATTAAAAGAAGGTGATTAAATAGCCGGGTATAGACATCTGGAGGCTAGGGGAGGGGTCTGGGCTGGGGATATAAAAGCAAATCATCAGGGTAGATTCTGTAAAGCCGCCAGAGAAAAGAACAGAAGAAATCATCGAAATGTGGGTATGGATACGGAAGAGTCACAAGGACTGAGACCCCTGAAAAGAGAAGGCTCCAGCAAAGGCACTGAGAAGGTGAGCCAAGGGAACAGAGAGTGTGAACAAGGAAAGTGTTTTCATTAACGCAAAATCAAAATTCCCAGAGCTTCTGTGAACTGACTGCTTCTCTGTCTACCCTTCTTCTCCCATTGACTGCATCCCATGCAGTGCCCTTGTTCTGTCCTCCCACGAACCCAGATGCTTTGACTGTCCATGCCTCTCTGGCCTGCAGGGGGCGCCCTTCCCTCGAATCTCTGCTGTGCAGCCCCCTCATCGTCCAAGCTCAGGCACCAACCAATCTCTGGCCGCCAAGCTAAACTAGCCCCCATTCCATTGCCTGATTTTCATTTACTTACGGCAACCATGTCACTGTCTGCAAGTATCTCATCCATTTGTTCACACTCGATTATCTTCCTCCCCATAGTACTCTTCCCGGGCTCAGAACATTTCCCCGCTACCGCATAAACTCCACAACAAGGACACCACTGTGTTCATTGGATGGCTCCCTGAAGGAGCCTATGACCTGTGCCCAACACTTAGTAGAGGCTCCATAAATATTTGTTGAAGACATGAAGGGATTCACCTCCCCAAATCCCATCCATCAAGACCCAAATAAAATCTGATTTAACTTATGGAGACGTCCCTTACTCTTCCATCTTAAAGCAAAATATGTGCATCACGAAAATTTAGGAGAAAGAGGACCGGCCTGGAAATCAATTCAGGCTGGGTTCAAATACTGACTCTGCTTCTAATCAGCCATGTGGCTTTGTACCAGTCCCAAAACAACACCTCCAGGCCTCTTTCCTACACAGGAAAGGTCCCTCCTCCATGAGTTGCCTTTTAGAGAAAATGTATGTAAAGGGCTGGCCACATAGACCCGCCCACAAGGGCTATTGTCTTTTTGTCACTGTCCTTTTATCCTCTGCCTTCCCAAAGCAGGCACCTGCCCTTCTCATGACTCTGGATGACAATTTCTTTTCTGGGTGGGTTTTGTTCCCATCAAACACAACAGTGGCTCAACACTGGATGTAGCCACTTGCAATCTCTAGATTCCTTGTAAAAGCTCCTGGGATGGTTCACCCTCCCCTTCCTCGAGGGCATGAAGCATTTTTAGCCTGAGTGTCTTCCACTTCATTTTTCTCGGTGTCTTATCCCCTCCAGTGCTTGCACTGGGATCTCGGGAGTTTGCTCATGGCCATTCCCGCTGGTCACTCTTACTTTGTGATTTCTATTCTTTTTTTTTTTTCCCCCTTTTTCTCTCCCTCCTCCTTTTAAACTAACATTTATACAGTGCTTCCAGTTTGCAAAGCACATTTCAAATACCTGAGTTTAATCCTCAAAGCTGCCCTATGTGTAGAGAAGTTTTATTTACTCCATTTTTTTTTTTTAATGTAGAAATAAGGCTCCATGGGTTATTGGACTTGTACGAGGCCACAGAGGCTACAGAAACCAGGCCAGGAGAGCCAGGAGAGCCAGGAGACTCCAGGTACACGTGAACTTGAACTCTGCTCTCTCCATTTGGTTCCACCATTCATTCCTTCATTCATGCATTCATTCAACGTGCCATTAACCCATTCATGCATACAGCAGCAAAGATTTAGTAAGACTCAGACACGAGTCTAAGCGCTTGAGATAGTTTCATAAGTTTCCCTTATGAAACTTCTTTTCTAGCAGGAGACCTGGAAAAAAAAAAGTTGAAGCGGCGAAAATAAGAAGTGATAAATATCATGGAAACAAGGAGAAAGTGGGACAGGCTAAGGGGGAATGGAGGGCTGGGAGCAGGGGGTCCAATCTCAAACAGGACAATCAATATAGGTTTCACTGAGAAATGACCAGAAGCAGATGGAGGGCGAGCTCTTGTGTGTCAACACCAGGCAGAAGACCTTTCCAAGCAGTGGGGACCCTGGAAGAGCTGGTGACAGCAGAGCAATGAGGGACAGGCAGGGAGTAGTAGGAGGTAATGTCAGAGAGAAAACAGGGTTCTGACCACACAAGACCTTTCTGACCTCTGGGATGATGTTGGTTTTCATTATGAAATGAATGGGAGCTATTGCCGGGCCCCGGGCTCTGTAAGTGACATGAACAAACTTGGGTTTTCCAAAGCTCACTCCGCGTTGAAAGTAGAAGTTGAGTGGTAGAAGCAGCAAGACTAGGCAGGCAGCGTCTGCATCATCTGGGACAGAGAGGAGGGAGTAACAGGAGAGGAGAGAAGAGAGGGTCCAATTCTGGATTTATATTTTTTCAAAGTAGCAAAGGTAAGATTTCTTACTGGATCAGAGGAGGGGTGAGAGGGAACAAAGGAAGACAAAGGGTTTTCGCTTGAGCAATTGGAAATGTAGAACGTGCATGAACTGAGATGGGGAAGCAATGGGCAGGAGGAATGTGACTGGTGACTGGGAGGGGCGGTCAGCAGTATGGTTTTGGACGTGATATATGGACGTGTCTACCTGACACCCATAGGAGATGTCCAGTGTGCAGCTGGATATACAAATCTGGAGTTGGGGATAGAGATCTGGGTGGGAAATATTATTGATATCGTTCTAACTCTCTTTTTGTTAAGATTTGTTTGAGAGAGACAGAGAGAGAGAGAGCATGCTAATAAAGTACCAGTGTGGGGCAAGTGATGCGGGAGAGGGGCAAAGCGAAAAGGGAGAGAGAGAATCTTAAACAGACGCCACACCCAACTAGGAGCCTGTCAGAGGGATCTCATGACCCTCTGATCATGCCCTGAGCTGAAGTCAAGAGTTGGACCCTCAGCCAACTGAGCCTCCTAGCCACCCATCTACTCACTTTTCAAGAGAGGATGTATTCAACCAACCACTGTATGTCTACGATTCACTAAGAAATGAGCCAGAAACTGGTGTTGATATGGCTGGGAGAAACGGACAAGGCCCTTGCCCAGCAGGATTTACAGTCTATCCGGAAGACAGAGTAAGCAACAGAAACAAATAATTATCATCAACTACATTACAGTAGGGTAAGGTCTTTGGTTTGGGAAGTACAGTGGGTAATGGGATTTACATAGCTTTGGCATCTGACCTAATCCAGGAGCATCCCTGAAGGCTTCCTGGAGGAAGTGAAATGTAAACAGATACCTGAAGAAATATTTAGACAGAGGTACAGGAGGAAAAGGAGTATTTCAGGAAGAGGGAGTAGCCCACAGCTGAGAGGGAGTAGCCCACAGGTGAGAGAGAACGTGATGTGTCTAAAGGAATAAGAAAAGTTTAGAGACAATCAGGTAGGTGTCGGGTAGAGGACTGGGTGGATATAGTATGAGAAGATTCTAGAAAGACGGGCACTGGGCAGATCACAAAGGGAGTTGAAAACATACATGCTTAGGTTTCACCTTGGGGATAATGAAGAGGCAATGAAAGTCACAAACAGGAGAATCACATAATGAGATAGTCAATTTAGAGAAAGCTTTCTCTGGCAGCAGATTCCCTAGCAAAGCAATGCTAGCAAAAGGATTTTCTTCGTCCCAGTTGGTGGCACAAAGTCTCCTAAAGCTGCAAAAGACTTCATTTACTGGGAGAGAGAGAGGAAACAGATATAGCAGAACATTAATGATTTTCAAATCCAGGTAAAGCATACATCGTTGCTGATTTTCCTTTTCTCTCATTTTTAAAACTTTTCTAATTTTTTTTAACTTTAAAAAAAAAGTTTCAAAAAATTGATTTTTTCCAAAATAAAAAATTGGGGGAAGTTGTTTTTAAGTGTGTGTGTGTGTGTATATATATCTTTTTCAAGTGACACCTTGTTGAGGCTGCTGTTCTGGGAAATCAGGTTGAAAAGAGTGTGCGAATAACCCATGCAAAATTCGTGAGAGTGGATAAAACTGTCACACACACACACACACACACACACACACACACACACGGAGATGGGGGAGGATGCCTTGGGACACCACTGCAAGTCCTAACAGCCCAGCTCCAAGGAGAAGGAAAGCCAGCTACTTAGGCACCATGCGGATGGTGGCACAGCCCCAAGGGGACACAGGCTCTGTAGGTGTGGCACTTGCTACTTCCAAGCATTTTTTTTTCCCCTACACCGGTTCCTGTTCTAGCAACAGACATGAAGGACCAGCTTCCCTCGTGGCCAATCTGGCCCCAGGGGCCACAACACAGAAGCAGACCCTTCTCTGCACAAGTGTTCCTGCTGCCTTTCCTCGTTCAATAACTCAGGGTAGCCTGTATTTCTATTTACTTATATTTATAGTAAAAACAGAATTGATCTGAGCTAAATCTTGCTGTGTAGGCCCTCTGTCCCTGGAGACAGCGTTAGGTCAGAGAGCGTAGACCAGGGAGGAAAGTACGCACGATTTCCTGGTCCCCTGCAAAAGTGGGAGCTGGAATCACACCAGCAGCAGGGGCTTCGGGGCCTGAGCAGGATCCTAGCAGCTGTCAGCACCCACTGCCTGGTGAGCAGAAATTTAATAGTCAGACCCTCCTTAAATTTATAATCTATGTTAAGGGGATACAAAACTTAGAAAACTCTGGAAAACAAAATGAATGCAAGATCCCACGTCTGGCTCTATCATCTGAGAGTGCTGTCCATGTGGGCATGCTGGATGTTTCTCCTCTCTGGGACTCAGCTTCCCCATCCATAAAATCAAAGGTTTGGATAATATTTCCCCATCGCCCCATGACAGCCTTCCTTGTCAGTACATACTAGGATCCTGTGAAACAGGTGGAGAGAAAATGAGCATGAGCTTGGGGGGAGTCGTCATCGAATGCAACATGAGGCCACAGAAATTCTGATGGCCAACGGAAGGACAGGATTTCTCTGGGTGTGGGGGATGGCGAGGGTTCGAGTGAGCGAAGAAGGGGGATACCGCAATCCCAGGGGTGGAGCGAGGCATGGAAGCTGAACGGAAAACCATGGGGGAGGGATGGGGTGCGGTAAAAAGGCATGCAGGATTGGAGCACTCGGTCCCGTTCATCGTGCAGGGTCTACAAGGAGCTGTTTCCTCCAGGAACATGCTCAGATCTCTGCTATCTTTGCTGCCTCTCCAACTGAACCTGTTTGAGGTTATGTTACTTGTCCAAGGTCGTCACCCAGCCGGGTCAAACCTCTTTGCAACTCTCTCATCCTATCTGTCCACTGCTTACGTTCCTCCCGGATGAAGAGCTTCCCTGGGACAGTCACCTCCACCTCTGTACTCTCAGGGCCTGGCCTGACACAAAGTGGAAACCAACTCTCAAAATGCAAACTGTGATGGGTTGATGTTGGAGGTCTAGGTCTATAGCAGATTGTCGCCAGCTGGCAGGCTAAAAGTGGGGAGTGAATGCGACCAGCAACCTCAGGTTACTGAGTCAATCACATTCTGCTTACCCTGAGTCACTTCCCAGATTGCCCAGCCCAGGATACCTCTGCCCTCCCCGCTCCTCCCCTCTGCCGGCTGTGTTCTCTAAGTGGCAGGTGTTTCCCAGTTCACGGAGCTAGAGGATGTGTGTCGCAGGGAATGAGGGCAGAGGGAGAAGCCAGCTTCCCTCTTCTGGCCTTGAGTGATCCAGCCCTGGAAAGCGGGCACTGGGATATGAGGGCACAGGAACGAGAAGCAAACTCTAGGAGCAAATAGAGATAAGTGATTCTACCACGATGACTAAGAGATGGATTTGGTAGACATTACAGAGAAACTCTGTGAGCCCATGTGCTTCCGCCAGTGGATAGAGCTGGATGGGTCTGAATTCGTCTCACTGGACTGGACCTCCGCTGGCCCTGATCTGGGAGACCCCACGCGCAGAGCTGAAAGAACTCACGTTCTTTTCCTGGGCAGCCCTGACAAAGTCCCAACGGTGTGTCCTCCTCTGTGGAATGGGAGGGGTGGTTCCAACCCTGCCTCCCTCCCAGGTCGGCCCCAGGTCCCAAATAAGAAATGGGCACAGGACCTATTGACTTCCCATTCCAGGAGCTAGGAAGCTGGGGCTTCAGAAAGGTATGTGAAAGTTGTCAGAATTGTCAAGCTCCAAGAGGTGGCTCTAAGTCACAGAGAGTAAATTCGGCAATTACTTTGGAAGACCTTCTAAATTACTAATGCATATACACACCATGTACATGCTGTACATGTGATATAAACATGTGTATGCATGTACATGCATAGCACATGTAAGTATAAAACCACATGTGTAACATACATATATACAAACATGTGTAGCATACATACACACAAACATACACTGTACTAAGTTATGTAATTACACTGTCACTATTTACTGTTTATAATAACCCCGTGGTTAAATCCTGTCTCCATTTATATACAAGAGATGGAGGCTTACACAGGAAAGTGACTTGCTCAAGGTCACTCATAAGTAAAACCAGAGCTGGGATTTGAACTCAGATCTGTCTGATTCCAGACCTTGCATTATTTCAGTACTTGATCTCTTGATGGTTGGAGTTCATAATGCATAGCTAAAAAGAAAACTCTTTTTCTCTTTTAATAAATGATTTGGGCTTATTAAAAGTCTAACTTCAAATGAACAGGACCCCTTCCAACTAGGAAGGAAGCTCTGCAGTTTGTTTGCACCGAATCATCTCTCTGGGCCCTTGTTACTCTGTCCCTCTTGGGTTGTATATATAGTCCTGACTCCACCAAACTGTGAGCTTGCAACCTTTAGGGTTCAAACCTCATTCCATTTATCTCTCTCCCTTTCATCATTAGTGCCCTAAACACAGTAGTTCCTCGTGAATCGCATGCTGAGCTCAGTAAGGCCATGAAGGCACTCTACTCTGATAAAATTAAATGAGTCTAAGAAGCGAGGGGCGAGTTTCATGCGCAGTCAATATGATGGGCCCTCCAAGACTCATCCTGAAACAGACATGGTGTTGGGCGGGTCCAATGCAACATCGTGGGGGCTTTGGGACCAGGTCGCCTCACATCATGAGATCTACATCCTCACAAGGACCAAATCCCCAGTCACACCTGCTGCGCTGTATCCGAAGAGCTGGCTGGAGTCCGTAAGTCTCTAGGCACCTCTTACTGATGAAGCACTCTCTGGCCAGATGGGGACGGAGAGATCACGGACTTCACTCACCTTTTCCCTCTCCTCCAGGGTCTGTTTCCTTTCACTGTTTCTTTACATCTGTCTCCATCACTTCCTTATAGGTTATCTTGTCTTCCTCACGGGCCATTCCTTTCCTTTCCTTCCTTTTCATGTTTCCCCCTCATGGCAGCCAGACAAAACATCCTTACCGCAGGACTCATTTTCCTGAAATATCTAGGACAGGGATCTTAATTGGGTACTCTCCTGAACACATCCTAAACAAGGTCCATAAGTTTCCATCATAATATTTCCTAATGATGGTTCATTTATGTTTAATTACCCAAGCAATACGTGAATGCAGTTTCTTTGTTTTAAAAAAAGGTTTTAATTATAGATAATCGCCATTATCATGCTAAAAGCTTCCTGATTTTTCTTTCTACGTTTACGTGTGTATAAATACACTCTTAAAAAATACATCGCTTTATGTGGGCGCATGTGGGTGTGTTTAATACATGTGGGGAACACTGCTCTGTGGAATGTTCTGTAACCTGCTTTTGTCCCAACAGAACCCCTATAGAATTGTTTACATCAACAGAATTGTTGCACTTTATTCTTTTTAATTACAGAGTGTTCTACACTATCAATAAGCACGGTGCATTTACGCCTTCATCTACTAGTGGATATCTAGTATTTTCACCATTCTTTTATAAGCATCTGGCAACAAACACCCTGGGCCATAACTCCCAGTCCACAGGTGCATGTTTTCTCCATGGAAAGATACTGAGAGAGGGCGTTGTTGAATCAGAGGCTACGCCCATTTTAAATGCTATGGACATGCCCCATTGCTCTGCAAACATACATATTCCCCTTCTGCATTTCCTTTATAATTATTTGGATGCACCACTGTTGGTTTATCCATTCACCTGTCGAAGGGCATATGAATTATTTCCTGTCTTTGTTTTTTTCTTCTTCTCATATCTTCTCCTTTTTTGCTCCTTCTTCCAGGACACTGACTTCTGCAAAGGACTAGGTTCCTCCATCAAGGAAGTGGAGAATGCGGTTCTGGGTACCGGGTGGCAGAAGTCAGCTCTTCCTGGTGCGTGAGAGCTGACCGCTGTGGTTGCCTAGCTCACTTCATGACTAGTGACATCAAGTCAGTAGCCTGAAGGTGGGACTATTTCCATCACGGAAATTGGCAAATATGAATAATCAGAGAGCACTGTAGGGGGAGGGGTGTGTGCATTGTTAAGGGCTATTAAACACAGGGAACAGTGGTTAAATATATATTGGCATGCCTCTGATTCTAAGAGCAAAGCCTACCGTGACAGAACCAGAGAGAAAGCCCAAAGCCATTTACAAGGTCTTAACTGAATAGTACTGATTAATACAGGTCAACGGCGAGTGTCTGATGGTTAGAATTAGGTGCTTTGCCTCTTGAGCTAGGACAAAAAGAATATCACTTTTCAGAAATGGAGGAAGGTTCCAGAAATGTAAGCATACCAGGAATCTCTCAAGGCAGTAAAGATGGCATCTACGACAAAGGTCTCAGAGATCACCGTGAGGACAGCCACCCCCCCCCACACTCCTCATGTACCCCCCAGGTCCCTTGTTTGACATATTTGAAAAGGAGGTCACCAACCCCTGCGTAAGGAACTTTCACAGAAGCAAAGAGTAGAACGGTGGTTGTCAGGGGTTAGCTGTGGGGGAAATGGGAGAATGTTGGCCAAAGGGCATAAATTTTCTCTTACTCGGGATAAAAAACTTCTGTAGACCTAATGTACAGCCCAGGGCCTCCAGTTACTAACGATGTGTTGTATACTCGAAATCTGCTAAAAGAGCAAATATTAATTGTTCTCCCCCCCAAAATGGTAATGATATGAGGTGATAGATATGTTCATTAACTTAATTGGGTAATCATTTCCTAATGTATATGTATATCAAAACATCATGTTGTATGCTTTACATATATACAATTTTCTGGTTGTTAATTTTATCTCAGTAAAGGTGGGGGGAAAAGAAGTTTCTGGGCAGCTGGCAACTCACTGAGGCCGGTCTGTAATGAATGAAGCTGTACCCGAGTCCTTTGCCCACCGTTCCTCAGCCCCGTGCTCCGGGCCGGTGGCCAGATCTTGTTCTTTGTTCCTCTCCTTCTCTGGGAACTTCTCCTGGATCTACCATTCCGGGTTGTTCCTGGATACCACCCCATGCCCCTCGGGGGACTGCTGACCCCCCCGAGTCCCCACTCTGCCCCTCCGGCTCCCTGCATCCCTCCCACACAGCCCCATGGCACCAGGGGCAGCGGTCCTGTATTTAGAGCCTAATTTTCCTGAGCAGTGAACCATTCCCCACACAGTTACAGGCAGCACTGCCTCCCTAGGACTGATTGTTTGCTGATTTTGTTTTGGCATTTTTTTTTCCTGGCCTCATAGAGAGCTTATTTAGAAAATCATTTTCACATTCATAGATTAGATTTGCTCCAACTTGCGACTCTGCTCCAACGGGGAGCTTGAAAGAAGAGCCGAGTTAGCCGCTCCTGAAGAGCTACGGGAGACCCTGTATGAACTGAGTAAGACAAATCCACTTAACCTCGCATCCTTTTGTTGTAATATAAAGTACTTTTCCTGTCAGTTGACTCTTTATTCTCACATTAACCCAACTAAGGATTCCCAATTTTATGGATGAGAACACTGAGACTCAGAAATATAGACTGATTGGCTAGGGCTCAAAGCAAATCAACAACAAGAGCCAAACCTAGAACTCCACCTCTCCTTATGAACTCCCTGAGTTCTTTGCCCAGGAGAGACAAACCCAAACAATGCAAACACAAGTTGTTGAGGGAAGATTCAGTCCACATGCATGAAAAGCCTGACTCATTACATAGTTGGAAACAAACAGACATGTCTAATGCATTCGGTAACAGAAATGTACATCCCCATTTAAAGTCTTTGGTTGGGGGACGCCTGGTTGGCTCAGCCAGTTAAGCATCTACCTTTGGCTCAGGTCATGATCCCAGGGTCCTGGGATGGAGTCCTGCATTAGGCTCATTGACTGGCAGGGAGCTTTCTTCTCCCGGAGCCAGCCACTGCCCGCTGCTTGCACACACACTCTCTCTCTCTCTGACAAATAAATAAAATATTTAATTTTTTTTAAATTAAAAATGTAAAGTCTTTGGTTGGCAAATCCCCATTCCTTTGCAAATCAGCTCAACTCTATGATCACCCATGAGACTTCTGCCCTGGCCTGTGGCTGTGAGAGGGACCCCTCTGAGGAGGCTGCCAGAGTGCGTGTCCATGCATCGGCCATGTCTCTGACCCACGGCACCGCCAGTCTCCCTTACCAGACTTGAGCTCCTAGGGAGAAAGGACCGTGTCTTACTCACCAGTGTCCTTCAGCGCCTCAAACAGTAGCCAGAGAGGCAACATATGCTCCGTACATGTTTAGCAAATGGAACCCGCAGGGCACCCTTCCCAGGTGGCTGGTGTCTCGATCACATCAATTGGGTAGAAAAAGGTGGAAACGTGTGTCGGTCATTGAAAGCCTGCCCTAATGAACTGGTGAGAATAAGTTATAAGGAAGTTCCTTATGCAAGAAAAAGACATATGCAAAAAAATGCTTAAAATGTTTGCTTGAGGGGCGCCTGGGGGCTCAGTGGGTTAAGCCTCTGCCTTCTGCTCAGGTCATGATTCAGGGTCCTGGGATAGAGCCCCGCATCAGGCTGTCCTGCTCAGCAGGGAGCCTGCTTCCTCCTCTCTCTCTCTGCCTGCCTCTCTGCCTACTTGTGATCTCTCTCTCTGTGTCAAATAAATAAAATCTTTTAAAAAATAAATAAATAAATAAATAAAATCTTTGCTTGAAATGTTGTCAAGAGCACCTTGGAAACTGTGTTTACATCAGTTTATTATCTAGCAATTTTCCTTTTGAGGAGAGAGTAAAGGAAGCTCACTACCTGCCCAAATCAGCACGAATTCTGAATTAGTGGGGTCAAAACTAATGAGGCCTATAAGAGTGTTCATATACTTTGCCCTAATCATCCTCCTCCTGGGAATCCATCCTAAGGAAATAATTCAGAAGAAGAAAAATGCTATGTGCACAAAGAGGATCGTAACAGTCTTGGTTATAATTTTGAAAAGACGGCAATAAAACAAAATGTCCGACATAAGGAAAATGGTAGATGATCTCGAGAGAGACTTTTCTGGACCTAAGCAAGTGTATGGAAAATTAATTTTAGAGCATTGGATGTATGGTGACATATAGAAGAAGAGAAAGGATGTCTTAGCTTTAAGTAGGGGAAGTATGAGTAAGATGTTTAGTCATTCTAATTCTGTTGAGTTCAGCCCGATTGGGATTTCAGTCATTACTGAGTGGGTCTAACTGAGCCAGGGATCTCACACCTCAGTGCAATGTCTAATCATTCCTCCCCTCCTCATTTGTCCTTTATTTCACTCACCGAGCATCTACTAGGTATAAGGCACTCAACACACAAGGAAAAACAACACGCTTGCTGTCCTTAAAGGCAATCTGGTGCCAAGAACCAGCCCCAGCTAAGAGTAGCACAAAGCGATATATAACAGCTCCAACAATAGAGCTAGTGAGAGTCGCCGGATACTGCAAGGGCAGGAGGGTATGAGAGAAGACTTCCAGAAGAGGAAGGACGCAGCCAGGCCTCGAAGTCTGCCTAGAATTTCAGCAAATGAAGGACACGCGTGAGTAAAGCCACAGTGTGTCTAGGCCATGAGGACTAGAGCCACCAGCATGAAGGGACAGGAAAGGAAGGTGATGGACAGAGCCGGGGTTCGGGGATGGACGGCGGAGGGACCTCGAGTGCCAAGCGGAGGAGCGCGGCCAGCGAGGCTCTGCACCGGTTCCAAGAGTGTAGAAATGAGACAGGCTACGGATAGGTCAGGAATTACGCACAGTTCTCATTGCTCACTGCCTTTCATGCCTGGCCTGGCAGAGATACTTCTCCTCATATGGGATATTTTATTCTGTTTTTAAGAGCTCTTCATTTGTCATTTGGGACAGAAAGTTGGAGCTGTCGCAATCTGCAATCAATCAGCCTGCCTTTGCGGAAGATCTACCAGGAACCAGTGCTCTTCCTCTGTGGGTCTTTTAGCACTGATGGAAGCATTCAAAAATCACTTACACGGCGTACGAGGAGAAAGAGAAGGAAGGTAGCAGGAAAGAAGGGACAGAGAGACAGAGAGAGTGAGGACGCAAGAGGAAGTAAGAGAACAGAATGGAAAGATGAAGGCAGGACCGGATTTTCTAAGGGCAAGTGGGGTTCAAATCAGCATTTTGCCAGGGAATACGAAGGCCAGATGAGAGCAGTTCTGTTTTGAAAAATATTGAAAATCTAGTTTATCATATATCTCTGGACTTTTATTTCTTTTACTGATGTTTATGGAAATCTAGGATCTATATCTATAGACACAAACTTTTTTTTTTTTTTAAGTAACAAAATCAGGTCATGTGTCTATGTGCAACTTTATTCTTCATTTGATGATATATTACGTTTTTTTTTTATTTTTTTTTCTAAGATCAGTACACATGGATTGTCTTCAATCTTTTCAGTAGTTCTGCAGTATTATAAGGATGTACCATAACTTATTCGAACAACATTTTATGGCTAGATATGCAGGCTGTGTCCGTTTTTAACACGTTCTCGGCCAGTCAGAATAAGACTATACCAAACATCATTGTAAGCGCACCTCTTTGTTCACTCACACTGTGAATATTTTCTCCCATGAACTGACAGAGTCCTAGGGTATAGACACCTTGAATTTTCAAAACTATGAATTTATGTTTTCATCAGTGAAGTTCTGACGACGTTGCCTTGTGCACATCCTCTGAGGGTTGGAACAGTTCTGACAAGGCCTTTTGTCACCCTGTGTCCCCCATCCCCACGCGGTCCCTGGGCTGACAATGACTCTGAGTAGAGGAGGTGTCACCGTTGAGAGCAGTGCTGAACTTGAGAAAGGTGTAGAGGTCGAATCATGGTAACGGAAGGGGCCCTGGGCGTGCAGCCCTACAGCGCGGAGACCCTGAGTGTGTCTCTCCTACGGAATCCCACAATTCAAGCATAAGGCTTTCTAGACCCTGGTTTCCTACCTGGGAGTCGGGGCAGCTGGACTGGGCGATTGGGAGTCTCTTTGGGCTCGGACATCCGGTGACTGCGGGAAAGGCGGAATGGAGGAGAGGGAGGGTAGACAGAGGGAAGGAAGAACATAAAGGAACAACAGGGAGGGGAAAGGGCAAAAAAGGAACAAAAAAGACAAACCAGAGAGAGGAAGCCATGAAGAATAAAGCCATTTCCACTCACGGTTACAGAAAACCTTAAACAGTTTCAACATGCCTCAATATCAGGATCTCCAGCATTTGAAGACAGAGAAAAGGGCTTTTGAAAGGGGAGCAAGCAACCACAAAGGTTATTCTTTTATTTTCAAAAACCCCAAGTTTAATGTTATCCAGAAATAATGTTTTTCATGGCAAAGGAAACCAAGAGGAGAGTAAGAGCTGGTGCAGGGGAGAGAAAGGTGGTAATGACCTTTCACAAATGCTGTGTTTCCATGTGTCCGGCAGACAGAAGCTCTCTGGCCGGCCCCCACCCCACCCCAAGAGCAGGGCAGGCCCTCTTCGCTTAAATGCTGTATTCATCACAACAGAGCAAGTCACCACCATCACAGACCACCCCTTCTTAGGCTCCTCTGAGCCTTTCTGCAGCATAGAAATTGGTGCCGGGCTCTGGCCCACGATGCTGAGCACGCCAAAGCTCCAGGATCACTGGACCAAAAGACCACACAAGGACCTGCTATTTTCATGGGACACGAGGTGAGCCCTAAAAATAATAAAACAGAGGTGGGCGGTGGAGGCGAAATGAACCCACCCTTCCCCAGGCTCAGATCTGCAGGCCAAGGGATGCGTACTCTCCTACCTCACGCTTCCTAACCACCCTGCTGCTTAAAGTGTAGGGCCTATTCCTAACCACCCTGCTGCTTAAAGTGTAGGCTTTGGACCAGCAGCAACCGTGTCCCCTGGGAGGAGGTAGAAATACAGAGTGCCAGGTCCCACTTGGGACCTGCTGAGTCCAAATCTGCATTTTTTAAAAAAAGATTTCATTTATTTATTTGACAGACAGATCACAAGTAGGCAGAGAGGCAGGCGGCGGTGGGGGGCGGGGAGCAGACTCCTCACTGAGCAGGGATCCTGATGTGGGGCTCGATCCCAGGACCCTGAGATCATGACCTGAGCTAAAGGGCAGAGGCTTCAAACCCCCTGAGCCACCCAGGTGCCCCCAAACTCTGCATTTTTTATAAGATCCTGAGCTGGTGCGAATGCAAGGGAATGAGGGAGAGGCCTGCCGCCAAATCTCTCTTTCTTCTCCTTCCCTCCCCTTTCTTGCTTCTTCTTCTCGCTCATTTTGTACCAGTCTTCTTTTTCTTTTAGTTTTACCCTTGGAAATGCCCAGGCTTACTAGAGGCCCGGCTCAGACCAAGGCTGACCCTCAGGTTTAACAAATTCACTCTACCCAGTGACTTGAATATCAATGACCCAGTTCGGAGGCCAGCAGCCGGGGAGGCTGCACTTCTCTCTTTGCCCTGCGGGAGGCAGTGTGGCCCAGGCAAGAGCCCTGGACTCGGTCCTCCCCAGACCCGAGTTCCAGACCCAGCTCCGCCCCGTTCTCTGTGTCTGACACAAACGTTTCACCTATGGAGGAGCCTTGTTTCTAAAACGGAGGCAGGCAGTCAGAGCTCTCTCTTGGGTTGGCTGTGAGTATCAAGCGAGAGCACGGACATGAGTGTGAAAGCCCCGATTCAAGTGCAGGGAATTACAGGGACTGACTAGAGCAACACTTCCCCTCGCCCCTTCATCAGGCCTTTTCCAGAAGCCGATCTCATACAAGGAGGCTTGTCCCCTCACCCCATGCTGCTGAAAAGGGGCACCAATTTCCCCATCCCGAGCCTGTCCCTGGGGTTTTTATTAGGCAAGCGAATGCTGGATCGCTCCACTCCCCCTTCTTGATAAAAGTGTTTTATCGCCCTGTAATTCCAACATTATCAGTAGCTTGTTACGGAGAGAGAAAAGGTCGCCAGCAAAAAGGATGTGTCATTCCACTGGAAATTTGGGTTTAATATGTACAAGGGAGTCCGCACATGGAAATCTCTTTGGAAATGATAAAGTCCTATAATGAAAAATACCACTACAATACGGGGCTCATTTCAGCAGATAAATATTTAATATAGATCAGCCAAGATTAATTGCCTACTGAAACGCGCCCGTCCTCTGGCTGGTGAGGAAAAAGAGCATCTTTACGTTAATTTATGACAGAGTTTTTGAAATAAGCAAAGCTGAGCTTGTCCCGGGTTCATTTTGCCTGCCATTGAGAAATGCATCACAGGGCTCCCAAGGCTTTCTGCTCAGCCCTGGGCTCCTGCTGCAGTGTGGGAGTGGACTGGCACTCCTTCGCATACTAATCAAGTTCTTGCAGGCAGGGAAAAAAAAAAGTTCTAGAGAATCACTGAAATCAGGACATGGAACAAACCAGTGAGAAAGACCGCCTTGGTTCTCGTGGGGCTGGAGCAGAACGTAGCTGCACATTCAAAGTAGAGCAGGGATGGCTGTGGGAGTCACCGCAACAAAGGAAGAGCCTGAGTCAGGCCCTGAGGACTCCAGACTCCCAGCACTTAACCACATCTGACCTTCACCCGTGAAAAAATAAACAAGAATGTCCCATTTTGGGGGGGGGGGGGCATGAATCTCTGAGCAGTTTACTGATGAGCCCAAGGTCCTTATGATGAGGGAACAGAAGGCTGGCTGAGGACAAAGCAAAGGCTGACACTCTGAAGCCGTCCCCCACCCCCACTCCTGGGTGGGACATACGTGACATTCTTTAGGAATCTCCCTACTCTCTTAATGTTAATACCTTGCTAGAGGAAAAAATGACCTTGACCATGACAAGGCCTCAAGACATCAGGTATCTTGTAGGTCCTCTTTGGGATATGAAATTTCTATTGAGACCTCCCTTTTCCTTACCTCCTCCAACCGCAATCTATATAACCTGCCACCCCTCACAACCCCCAGGCAGCACCTCTTTCTGCCCAGGGGTCCTGTCCCCGTGCTTTCCACTATTTTTGCACCAAAGATGTCTCAAGAACTCTTTCTTGGTCATGGGCTCCAGACTAAAACCCCCACTAAAACCTCATC
Source organism: Mustela erminea (assembly GCF_009829155.1). NCBI lineage: Eukaryota > Metazoa > Chordata > Mammalia > Carnivora > Mustelidae > Mustela > Mustela erminea. Next base: position 14,892,288 of record NC_045625.1, on the reverse strand, counting down.
GTATTCTGAAACTTCATCACTTAATAACTAGTCAGTGTTAGAGGCACCATTTAAATGGAGCTATTTCTAGGGCGCCTGGGTGGCTCAGTGGGTTAAAGCCTCTGCCTTTGGCTCAGGTCATGATTTTACGGTCCTGAGATCGAGCCCTGCATCAGACTCTCTGCTCAGTGGGGAGCCTGCTTCCTCCTCTCTGCCTCTCTGTCTACTTGTGATCTCTGTTTGTCAAATAAATAAATAAAATCTTTTAAAAACAAATAAATGAAAAAAAAATAAATGGAGCTATTTCTGGCTCCTGATGCAGCCTCCTAAAGCTTAATCTAATTACTCATATGATTGCCAAAGTTTTGCGCTTAGGGATTAATACCACGGAGGGAACTTCAATTTCAAGACTCTTGGCCCCAAGGCTCTTTATGCCTCCCATTCTTTCTTTTATTTTTTCTATTTGTCCATTCTCTCTCTCCTTCCCTCCCTCCCTCCCTTTTCCTCATCTCCTGACCATCTAACAGACTTTCTTGTCTCCCAGGGGATTTCTGGTGTTTCAGTAGTGAGATCTGGTATCATTCAGGAAGAAACACACTTCACCAGAGGACCCAGAAGTAACCTTCTCCTAATATTTAGTTGTGGTACACTGCTAACTCATTCTTTTTTCTTTTCTTTCTTTCTTTTTTTTTTTTTTTAAGAAGAACTGGGATCTGGCTTTTACTAAGAAGAACCAAATTGGTTCAAACAGAACCATAAGCCAAAAAGCCGAACAACCTGGAAACAGAGCAGTAACTATTATCCTTCAATTAGCTGCACCTTCAAACAGCATAGCTGCCATCCAGAAGACGTAAAAAGACATTTGTCCAAAGACATCCCGATAGCCAGTGGACACATGAGAAGATGCTCAATATTGCTTATCATCAGGAAAATGCAAACCAAAACTACAATAAGATCACACCTGTGGGAACAGCTAGTATTAAAAAACACAAAAAACAACAAGTGTTGGTGAAGATGTGGGGAAAAAGGGACCCTCTTGCTCTGTTTTTGGGAATGCAAGCTGGTGCAACCACTGTGGAAAACAGTGTGGAGGTTCCTCAAAAAGTTAAAAATAAAATTACCTTATGATCCAGTAATGCCAGTACTAGAGATTTACCCAAAGAATTTGAAAACACTAATTGGAAAAGATACACACACCCCTAGGTTTCTTACAGCATTATTTACAATAGTCAAAATATGGAAGCAGCCCAAGTGTCCATCCATACATGAATGAGGAAGGATGTGGGGGTGGGGGGAGGGTGTGCGTGTATGTGTGTGTGTGTGTGTGTATTTTCTTCGGCCACAAAAAGGAATGAGATCTTGGTACTTGCGACAACGTGGATGGATCCAGAGGATAGAATGCTAAGTGAGATGAGTCAGTCAGAGAAGGACAAATACCATATGATTTCCCTCATATGTAGAATTTCAGATACAAAACAAATGAACAAAGAAAAAAGAGAGAAAAATAAAACAGACCCTTAGTATTAGAGAGCAAACAGAGAGGAGGTGGTGAGGGAATGGGTGACATAGATGATAAGCACTGAGCAATGTACAGAACTGTTGAATCGCTACCTTGTACCTCTGAAACTAACATAATAATACTGTATGTTAATTATACTGGAATTAAAATAATTCTTTTTTTTTTTATAAAGATTATTTATTTATTTATTTGACAGAGAGAGAGATCACAAGTAGGCAGAGAGGCAGGCAGAGAGAGGAGAGGAGGAAGCAGGCTCCCCGCTGAGCAGAGAGCCCGATGTGGGACTCGATCCCAGGACCCCGAGATCATGACCTGAGCCGGAAGGCAGCGGCTTAACCCACCGAGCCACCCAGGCGCCCTAAAATAATTCTTAAAAAAAAAAAATCATAGCTGCCATCATCTTCCTCCTCATTAATATGAACATGGGCATGGCACCCAGTTGGAGACACTAGTATTGTTACCGCCAACAAAATTACCATCACTGATCTTGGTAAGTGCCAACATCACAATCACTGACAACTTTCCCCACCGTAAATCACATATCCTCTGCACAGCTAAGAGCATCAAGAACGTCATTACCATCATTATGTTTAGCACAGAGTAACAAATTTAATGCATGTTTACTATGTACTAGAAATAAGAAAAACGAAGAGTATAGCCTTTGCATATATAAAATTTTGACATAGCTGGGTAGACAAAATAAGTGACAATCCAAGATTCTGATTTTTAAATGCCAAAAGAGTGTTGTTCGGTACTTTGAAAAACCAGAGACAGACCTGTAAGAGGCCACACATAAGAGAACCAGGGGAATTCATGAAGCTGGGAGTTCTAGCCTTGTGTCTGCCATTAGTGCATGCATAATTGGGATGTCATCTAACCACTCCCAACTCAATTTACACAAGAGAAAAAGGGAAGGAAGTGTGAGATAGACTTTAAACCCTTTCCAGGGCTTAAAACTCTTTGAACACTGACTCACACTAACATGTGGCTGGCTGCACTCTTTTTTTCTCCCAAATAGCCAAATAGTCTGGTTGATTTCACCTTGAGGAAATCAAAGGTAAAGAGAAATTTGAGATAGGAGGGGAAAAACATGCACCTTGCGGATCTCAATTGATTTCTGTTTCCTCTCTAGGGATCCACTCTTGGATTATCCCAAATGCTCAGTTTACAGGGTATGGAGCACTTTAGTTTTAAATAATTCACATGGTGCTTTAAGTTCTCCCTTTTGAGAGCGTTCCATCTTAAGAGAGACTTGGTTGCAAGGTACAGTTCTTGAATAACATCCTTAATATATCATTGCAAGATGAAATTTCCTCATTACCCCTGCTCAGACCTGCTTCACATTTTTTACTTTTATTTCGCATACTCTTCAGGCAGTCGACAGCTCTAGATCTGAATCCTAGCTCTTCTCATCATTGTCTGTTACCTGGGACAAAGTCATTAACTTCTCTGAACCGCAAACACCTCATCAGTAGAAACGGTACAGTCACATCTCTGTGGTGGCTTAGTTATGATAATTCAACTGGTAACATATATCAGATCAAAGAACTGGACATAAAATAAGACAACATCAATGACCTACAGAACCCAAATCTCAAAGGCCACCAGGGCCATGGAAGTAATCCTCAGGCACGTACACACCAACTACACTGTCTCCATGGTAGAGTCTGACCACTGCCCACATCTAAAGGGAGCAGCCTGAACACAGTGCCAGCCCATGGCTGAGCTACATAAATGATGGCAAAGGTTTTCCAGACTTATCAATTTTTCAAGAACAAACGGATATCTAAGTTTTTCTTTGAAATCCTGCTTTTTTTTGTTTTTTCTTTTAAATTTAAATCAGAAGCCCATGATTCCCCTTAAAAACTCACTATGGGCCAAGCAAAAACATGGTCTTGTCTTTGGGCCAAGCTTTATACATTGCAGTGCAGAATGAGAACAGATGGGTGGGTAGTTGTTAAATGTCTTGTCTATTCGCATGCAAGGACTTTTTCCCACCATCCTTCTTTCCTCTCACCTCACCTGAAGAGATTCATTTAAGGAGGACAAATAACTTCAACCTCCTGAGAGTTTTCTGTAAATAAGTCACTGTGAATGATGTCGTTACTGCGTGTGACTCTTAGAGGCCAAATATAGGTGGTAATGGTTACCACTCAGTACTTTTGTTTGTTTGTTTGTTCTGCCTTTTTGTTGTTGTAGATAACTTTCCCATACCTCAGGCATAAATTGGTGCCCTGATGCATGCAAGAGGTAATGGGAAGTGTTTTGGAGAAAGAATGAATGACTAGTATGTTAGCCTTGCCTCCATCAGTTTATAGGCTGGCTCCTCATGAAGGGAAGGCATGGAAAAAAGAGTAGCAGAAACACAAGGCAGAGAGCAACCTATCTTTCAGCACGCACTTAATTAAGAAACAACCAATGAGTGCTTACTGTGTGTTCTGTATCAGAGGTCAAACTAAGCCTGGGAATAGTAGGCTTTGGAGGAGAATGGTGGAAAATCTCAAACAGGATCCCTATCCCACCACTGGTTGGTGCTATCTTCCGTAACCAGAGGGAAAAGGCTTCTTGCTCAACCACACAGCCTTTGGGATACAGCTCAGTGCCTGACACATAGCAGGTGTTCAGTAAGAATATTTCAGTCAAATGGAAAGAAGTGAAAGCACCAAGGAGGAGGTATTTAAACCAATTTTTGGAATCTGAATAGAGAGAGGAAGGAGAAAGCAAAAGAACCAGAATGAGAAAAGGCACAAAGGCAGGGCAGTATGAGTGAAGGTCAAGGAATGGTAAGCAACTGGGTGTATCCTTGCCTTTGTAAAGAAATAGGATAGTAAGGAAATAATGGGGAAGATGAAACTATTTGTATCTGTAAGTCCTGGAAGCCTTTGAAGATGACAGAGAAGATGGAAAGTATGATCTGATCTCCATTTTAAGAAGTCAGTGAAGTCTGGCTGTTCTGTACAAGGGGGCCATCTAATTAGTTGACTACTGTGATTGTGGTACTGAGAGAAGCTGATGGCGTGTATTAGGGCGAGGGAATGGGAATGAGAGGGTGTAAAGGAGAAATCAGAAACTAGTGTTTGATGACCCATTGGATACATGAAAAATGAGAAAAGAATAGTGCCTCTATTAATCTGTCTGAGAACCTCCTACCTCATACAGAACGCCAACCAACATAGATACTGTCTGGAAAGCACCACGTGTCCCAGGAGTTCCTCATTCTTTAAGATCTCATTACCTCAGAAACCTAGAAGAACCCATGTATTGGCCAATAACCCACTGACATAAGTCAGAAGACTAGTGTTTTCTATTCTTGACTAACCTCCAGCCTTCTTAGAATTCTTTCATCTTAAGCCCCCTGAAATTTGATAATTTCTCACAAACCATTACAATCATCTAGTACAAGCCATTACTATCTCTTGCCTGCGGCATTCTGATAGTCCCTTCATTGGTCTGAGCTTTACACTCTAGTTTCCCCCACTGGTTGATTCACCCACAGTAATCCCTTAATAACTAAATCAGCAACTCATAAGGCACCAGAGGGAAGCTGTCAAGCAAAACCCCCTACAGATAACAGTTATAAGCAGATAAATCTAATAAATAAATAAATAACAGCAACTGCTTAAAGATAATGGAAAACACCCAAAAGCAGACAGAAGCCATAGGAGAATTTATTCTTGAAAAACCACCACTGGAAAAGTCAAGAATTGCAAGTCTCTGGCTTCCTGGCCTGAGATGCTCTCCAGCCCCAAGACAATAAACGGTGGTGGAAATCTGCAACCTCAGGGGCCCAGAGCAGCAGACAGCAGAGGTCAGGAACAGAAGAGCAGAAGGAAATAACAAGGGAGAGTCTTGCAGCAAAAGGAGGGAGAACCAAAATCTGAGTTTAAAAACTGTCCCAACTAGATGCTAATGGCTAAGCTACACAAGTGTAGGAGAGACCCCAGGGGATCCAGTGAAAGAGGAGGCAGAGAACAGAAGGGAATCTACCCGTTAGGCGTCCCTACCCATTAGTTACAGAAAGGTGTAGGGAAAGATCTCCGTTTGCTGCTTTTTAAAGACTGAGCCTAAATGTGCACTTCAGGTGGTGAAAGGTGAACTCTTATGGGCTTGAAATTTCAGAAGATAAAACCAAAGGTGGGCAGAGCGGCTGAAAATCAAAGGAATAGTGGGAATCCTTAGAAACAAACCAAAGAGAGAGAGAGAGAGATTCTCTAAATTTGAGTATAACCTCTCCCCAAATGTTTGGCTGACCACAAAATTGTGGAGGCACACAGAATACCTGCAGAGGACCAAGTTGAAAAAGAAGCAGCTGGAAGTCATGAAAACAAAGCAGGAATATCAGTGCTGGCATACGATAGCTCAGATAAAATTTTGTGGCAGGAAGTCCAGGCAAGTTAACTGCATACTATAACAACAACAGCAACAGCAGCAAATATTCAGGAAAAATACAATATAATCCAAAGATACTGAGCCATAGTGTTTATGATGTTCAGTTTTCAACCAAAACTATATTTGCAAAGGAAATAGAAACTATAGTTCATAAAAAGGGGGTAAAGGGCAGACCATAGAAACTAACTCTAATAAACCTGATGTTGAATTTACCAGACTTCAAAGCAGCTATTATAAATATGTTCAAAATATTTTTTAAAAATACACCTAAGAGATTCAAAGAAATAAGGAAAAAATAAACAACAGATAGGTGGAAACTCTACATAAAAAAATGGGAAATTCTAAAGATGAAAAGCATAACAATTGACATTTTAAAGTTCCCAACAAGGGCTCACCAGCATAACCGAGATGACAGGGAAAAAGAAAAACAACAGTAAATTTGAAGATAGATCATAAGAAATTATACAGCCAAATGAACAGAGAGAAAAAAGATTGAAGAAAATGAACTGCACCTCAGAGACAACAAGTAGGTAGTCAAAGACATGGTAATCAGTCTCAAATGGAGAGAAGAGAGAGACTAGGGAAGAAAAATATCTAATAAAAATATCTAATAAAAACACCCCCAAATTTGGTTAAAAACATTAACTTACACAAGGCAGATAAAGCTCAAACTGGATAAACACAAAGGCATCAACAACAATAAAAAACCCTACAGCTATCATCACACTAGTGAAAGAATGCATGCTTTATTTTCTAAATCAGTAACAAGGGAAGGATTTACATTTGCAGCCCTTCTATTCAGCATTTTACCAGAGATTCTGGCCAGTGAAGTCAGGCAGGAGAAAGAAAGAAAAGGCATATAGACTGGAAAGGAAGATGTGAAACTCTTCACAGATAGTGTGATCGCATATGCAGAAAATCGTAAGGATTCTACAAGAAACTGTCAAAGGTCACTGGTGAAGATAGCAAGGTAGGAGAATACACTATATAAAACTCAATTACATTTCTATATACTAGCAATGAAAATATTTTTAAAAATTAGAAATGTATTTACCATTCAAAGTTAGGAATACTTACGATACGGGAGACAAAGGCAATAGGAAATGTAGATAAAATGAAATGTCCTTATAACCTGCAACCTATTGACAAGTATTTGGGATAGGCAGAGTATAACATTCCTCCAGGAAACTCTCAACTGTCTTAATGTTAATACTTTGCTAGGGGGAGTATTAGCTTGACAACTGCAAGGCCTCCAGTTTCCTGAGGATCTTCTTTAATACATGAAAGTCCTCTTAGAAACCTTCCATTTTCCTTACTTCCCCCAACTCCCAAGTATACAATCAGCCATTCTTCACAAGCCCAGTGCAGCAGCTTTTTCTGCCCAAGGGTCCTGACCGTCCCTGTGCTTTATAATAAAGTCACCTTTTTACACCAAAGACATCTCAAGAATTCTTTCTTGCCCATGCTTGTCCGGTGTTCCGGACCCCAACAACACACTCCAAACACTACATGACTTACAAAGTATGTTACAACATGTATGCAGTGGTAAATGCAAAATATTGCTGGAGAAAGTCAAATGTCTAAATAAAGAGAAGCAGTAAGCCAGGTCCATGGATTGGAAGATTTGACATTGGTGAGATGTCTTCTCTCCAAATGTATAGACAGAATCCCAATCAGATTTCTAATCAGTATCAAGAGGGTGTAGTAATGGTATAAGCAATATAACACAGTGTTCACACATAAGTAGTCAGTTGATATTCAAGAAAAAATATCAATGCAATTTAACGGGAAAAGGAATGTCTTTTCAACCAATAGAACTGGAAAAATTGGATATTCACATTGAGAAGGCAAAATAAATATGGACCCTTCCTTGACACCATACACAAAATTTAACTTGAAATGAATCATCCCAGGTTCCACAGGTCCACATGTAATTGTGCCAGAGGCAGTTCTTAGATATATGACCAAAAGGGGTGGGCAGCAATGCCTTGGCTCATCCTTCTGCTTTCATTCAGCTAATTGCAACCTCTTGCAATTTGTATGTGCATGATTGAGTGTGATTTGTGAATTCCTTATTTAGTTTTAACTAAGTCAACCCTCCTGAAATGGGCAAATAGCTTTGAGAGTTTCTTGCAAAGAAACTACCTGTTGAAGTATAGACCAATAATACAAGCCAAAAAAAAAAAAAAAAAAAAAAAGCAGAACTAGTGTTTCTCTTCCCCTGGGTTAAGTACTTCAGCAGTCACGGTACAAAACAATCGTATCTTCCAAGTGATTTAAATTAACCCCACAGACTTTTGATATAAGAGTTTATAACCACAACTGCTAAAAAAAATACATGGTAAGCAATGAACTAAAATAATGTTTTAAAAATGGTAACTGTTTTTATCTATTCTTTCATATATTTTGAAATGTCTATGTTTGTATAATAATAAACAATAAATACTAGGATATATTTATAATGACTATGGTGGTATGACTTTTTTTTTTTAGTGATAAGGATGGATAATCTTTAGTGGCTGCTGACTTAGAAAATAGGGACAGGGAAATAAGAAAGGAAGGAGGAAGTTGGAATAAGGAAAAGCACATGAATTGGAAGCTATATACAGGAGAGAGAATAGTGATGAACTGAATATTTGAGCAGCACATCAAGGAGAATAAAGACACAAACTCCACAGTCTAGAATCTTGACCCTTCACCTATTAACTGTGTAATCTTGGCAAGCTATTTATTTTCTTCATTTACAATATGGTACAACAGACATAGGCTGGTGGAAAGATAAAACAATATAACCCACCTAACGTGGTTACCATCGAGTCTGAAACGTGGTAAACATTCAAGTATTAGCAATTACTATAAACATTATTATTATTATTACTACATTTTATTGGGTAAGGAAGATGAATTACTTGAGCATACTGTCCAGCCTTCTGGCTTGGACCTTTGACCGATGATGGTGCAGTATGTGACTGAGAACACAGGAAGAGAAGAAATTAGTAGAGGGGTAATGTGAGCGTTCTGAATTTTCATGAAAAAATCCAGGGGAAATACCCAGTCGGTGGCTAGCTGATAGGACTGTGGATTCTGGAGGAGAGATGGCAGTTTGGGAGTTGCTGGAAATGTCGGTGATAAGGCAAGACGCAGGAGTGAGGGTGATTGGCCAGGGAGAACAGATGGAAGAGCACCATTCAACCTATTATCTGGAAGAGGAGAGACCATAGAGATGGCTTAGATAAAACATCAGAGGGCGCCTGGGTGGCTCAGTGGGTTAAAGCCTCTGCCTTCAGCTCAGGTCATGATCCCAGCGTCCTGGGATCCAACCCCGCATTGTCCTGGGATAGAGCCCCGCATCCGGCTCTCTGCTCAGCAGGGAGCCTGCTTCTCTTCCTCTCTCTCTGCCTGCCTCTCTGCCTACCTGTGATCTGTCAAATAAATAAATCTTAAAAAAAAAAAATCAGAGGGTTACCTGGGTGGCTTAGATGATTAGGCATCTGCCTTCAGCTCAGGTCATGATCTCTGGTTCTGGGATCAATCAAGCCCCACATTGGGCTCCCAGCTCAGTGGGGAGCCTGCTTCTCCCTCTCCCTCTCCCTCTGCTTGTGCTCTCTCTATTTCTCTCTCAAATGAATAAATAAGATATTTAAAAAAAAATCAGAAACACAAAAGGAGTGTCCCCTAAACTGGTCATCAGACACTCAGAGCCTCTACTCATAGAACAGACTCCTTAGAAAAATTAGTAAAGGGAGCTATCTCTAATCAGATAAATGACAGAATATCAATTGTAGGCATGACTATGCAACCTTGGGTTGTCAAGGGTATCCAAGGTCACTGAAGCCAATTTCCCACCTATGCTTACATTCTCTTTCGGTCAGACTACACAAATTAGAAGCACTTTGGTGACAGGAGAGTGACTGTCCCCTCCCATCTTCAAGCAACTGACCATTAAAAACTTCTCACCTGGAAAACTGTTTTCCAGTTCTCTCTCTGGAACTAGCCCAGGAGGAACTCTGATCTCCAGTGCCAGCTCTGTTTATGTAACTTTACAAGCTTCCTGCATGTAAGAGGCATGGGTCCAGGACCAGGGGCTACCTTCTCTGGTTCTTTCAGATGAACAGGCTTCCAAGTTACTCCTGAAAATCCAGCACCCACTGACAAGTGCATGAGGATGTTGAGAAATCTGAAGATGTCTTTCACCTGGCCTTGTCTCCCAGAAGTGGGTGGGTGGAACTCAGCGACAGAATAAGATCCAAAAAAAGGAAGAGAATTATACAGTAGACTGAAATAGAACAGCATAATACACACAGCTATGCATCTCACTCGACCTTCCTCCATCCCCAAGAGACAGAAGGAGTTCTGCCCTGAGGAGTGGAGAGCTGGTTGTTTTTAATGACACCACATCGATCCTCTAATTTTAAGAGAACAATCTTAGAAGAAATATTTTGTTCCCAGAATCTAGGGATCACACTTGATGAGAGTTAATTTTCTCAGATCTCTGAAAGGCCAAAGGACCTGTGAAAGCAGACCATGTAAGAATGGCACATGCCTCACTGCTCCTTCTTTCAAAAACCACCTCTGGAATCCTTCAGCAGGTATAAGGTCGAGGACTACATGTTTGCAAAGCTCTTCTATTCTCTTTTAAAAAGTACTACAATTAGGGGCACCTGGGTGGCTCAGTGGGTTAAAGCCTCTGCCTTTGGCTCAGGTCATGATCCCAGAGTCCTGGGATCAAGTCCCATATCGGGCTCTCTGCTCAGCGGGGAGCCAGCTTCCACCTCTCTCTCTATCTGCCTGCCTCTCTGCCTGCTTGTGATCTCTGTCTGTCAAATAAATAAATAAAATCTTTAAAAATAATAAAAAAAATTAAATAAAAAGTACTGCAATTAGCATGAAGGCTGCACCTAAACGGAGTACCAGAGAAAAGAAGGGGCTCATCAAACAAAAAGGCAACTGTGGGCCAGTTACGATGAGCACTGAAAGATGAGTCAGAAGGCTTGGATACAAATCAACATTCCACCTCTTGGCAGACAGATCAAACTGCCCAGATATTTAGCTGCCCAAAACTCTGATGACCTCATCTTCAAAATGGAATGGTGTTACCCACCCTCTATGGGAAAGTATCTTGTGAACTTTAGAGCATTACCTGTAGAAAGCATATGTGAAGGAAGAAGGAAGCAGCAGCGCAGGAAGAAAAGTGCAAAGAGGGAAGGAACAAGTGGGAGGAGAAATGAGAATTGTGGAGGATTAGAAAGGAAAGTTTCCCAGGTCATAAGATGATTCATCATCGAAGATGGCACAGGACACAAGCTCCTTGGTTCCCAGGGCTGCTCTCCCTTCACCCCTACCCCCGCACGCCCAGCACCCTTCAGAGCCAGTGGTTACAAGCCCAGAGTCTGGAACCAGACCGCCTGGGTTGGAATCAGTAACTTTCCAACTGTGTAACCTTAGGCAGAATACTTCTGTGAGCTTCCATCTTTTCATCTACGTAACGGGGTTAAACGTAGGAGCTGTCACATAGGATTGTTATGAGATCAAATGGCTTAATAGGGCTAGGTTATGTAGTTATTAATATATTCAGCATCACAAGCTGGTTTATTAGTTCCTTTCTGTGTGTGCTTTTATTTTTCAGTGTTGTTCTTGGCTCTGGAACAAATTCCAACTGGATTCTGCTAGGGGATTCCCCCATTATCCTATTCATTTCAGCTCAACTTGCAACATCAAGGGTAAGGAGGTTCTGCCGCCAGAACGTTCTCCTTTTGGAAGCCCTACCCCTTCTTAATGATGATGATGATGATGAAGATGATGACGTAAACCCAGGCTGAGCTGAAGCTGTTACGGAGTGAGGCCTCTGTGTGTCTACAATAAGTGCAATACGATCTACATTTCCTTCTGCTGACAAGCATCCCAGGCCTGGGTGCCCAAGTGCCTTTTCGTAAATCAAAAGAATATTGAACTCATTATGTTCCAGCACAAGTTATCCTTCATCGGTCAATTTGTCTGGGTCAACTGTTCTTGCACATTTATTCTGGACATCTAAAAGATAGGACGTCCAACGGCCCGTCTCCAATATTACAGCTGCCATTCATTTTGTTATCCTAAAATGATATTCTGAAACCGGGCCATTCAAATGCAATTATTAGGTACCCACACACTATCTTCCATCAGAGCAGTGGAAGGAATCCAAATTCAGTCCCAGGGTGCCAGTAAACAGGAACAATAGGGCCCATATCTACACGGAGGTGCTGGGTGTACCAAGCACATTTACTTTCACTTTCTCTTTAGAGTGTCACACTCTGCCGCTCTGTGGGGGACGTCAAGATTTTAAGTTCCTCTTTAAGGAGAAGAAAATTGAGGCTCAGAGAGGATAGATCATTATTCAGAGATCTAATGGAGAAAGAAAAAAGCCCGAATGCAAATCTTCCGACACAGATTGAGTTACCTACTTCACCCTCTGCCTTCCTTTCTTCCTTGTGTTCAGGAACAAACTTCAAGCTGTTTTCTCCAGTACTACGAACACTGCAGCACCTGGTTTTCACACTCTGTCTTCACCCCAAGTTCTCCCTTCATTCTCTGTGACTAGCAGCCAATACCCCAATACCCTCAGCCTCTCGGCCCCTTGACCTACTTCATCCCAATGATCTCCCCGCACCCTCCAGTCCCTCCTTCTTCCTACAGTTACTCCAAAAACGTGTCATTTCCCAAAGCCCCTCTAACTCCACCGAATCACATGAAAATATGGACTGGTCCGCCGCAACACCTGCTCTCTACCTCTTCAAGACCTCGAGACCCAAGAGGTTCTCCTTTCCCTTTAACCACGATCTCCTGGCTTCACTTCTTTCTGGATCAACTTAGATCCAATGATCCATCTCTGTGTTCACTTTTGGCCAATACTTTTAACTCCTTTACCCCATTGTTCTTCCATCTCGTCCCCTTGAGAAACCCCTACTCTGTTTGAACCGACATCCACCATCTTTGCTCTTACCTCGAATGTTCAGTTCTTATGAAGAACAACAGCCCAGTTGCCCAGACTACAGTCATTATCAATAGATGGTGAGGAACATTATCAGAGCCCTCGGTGCTTCCCGGTGATCCCTTTATATTTCCTTAATAAGATCCATCTACCATTCTGCAGACTAAGGATTTCAAAACACTATAAACTCTTTGGGGCACTCCCCAAGGCCTCCCTGATCAGAGACTGGCTTTACATCCTACTTCACAAAGAGGACAGAGGCCATAGGATGTCTTTTCAAATCTTGAGGGAAATCAATACATTTGCACCCACACCCCCTCTTTCCTTTCTTTCTTCCTAATTAAGCTGAAAGCTACCCTTCCTTTTGACCCCACTGATGCTTTACCTCCCACCCTACCTCTTCAGGAATTGTTCCATCACAAATAACCCCACTCAGACCCTCAGCCTCAGCCTCTCCCTTTCTTAATGGTCTCTTCTCTTAGAAGCCAAGGAACAACACAAAAGCTTTTCTCTTTGTTTCACAACCCTGCTCCCTTTCTTGTTGTGCTTCTTTAAAAAAAAAAAAAAAAAAGTCTACTTCCTTGCTTCTCATTTACTTCTCAACCCACTGCAATCTGGCTCCTGGCCCCAACATTACAGTTAAACATCTCTTGCCAAGGTCAAGATTTTAAATACAAAAGGCTATTTTCAGTTCGTACTTTATGTTCTCCATCAGAACCCATGGCCCCTGATTACCCACACCTTCCTTCTTAAAACATTCATTTATTGGAGCTTCCATAGTACCAGACGTCCCTGGCTTCCCTCCTCTACCACTGGCCAGTCCTCAACTTCTCAAGGCTTTTCTCTGCCCATGCTAAACAAACTCTTCTGAGTGAACACGTCCCTAAGGGCCATCTACAATGACTATCGCTAACCTGGTGGCTCTGAATACTATCGTTTTTGGTTTGTTTGTTTGTTTTTAATCCAAGGGTCAGAACCATTTGTACAACTGCTTACCAACTCTCTATTTGGATGTTACAGCTAGTTTAAATTTAACATTTGCACAGGTGACTCCTCATCTTCAATCATACACAACCCCAAAGTGTCCTTGTTTTGCAGGGCTGTCTATCTTGATGAAAAGTGTCACCACCGACACAACTGACCAGGTCAAAAATGTGCCCCTTCTCTTTTTCCTATTTAACCAAGATCCAGGAACTCAACACTTAAGGTATGATCATGTCCCTTGCTTCTTGGGTCTTCCTGCTTTTCAACCTTCAAATTTCAATACTGAGTCTTCTATCTCTTTAGAGATAGAGTCTTCTATCTCTTCTATCTCATTTAGATACATTGTATCTCAATGTACAATTTCATTTTACATGACATTCTTGAAATGATGAAATCATAGAGACAGGAAACAAAGTGGTGGCTGCCGGGGGTTAGGGATGCTAGTGGAGGGGGGAGTCTTGATGATAAAGGGACAGCACAAGAGATCTTTGTGATGATGGAACTGCTTTGTGTCTTGATGGTGGTGGTGGTTACATGAATCCACACATGTGATGAAATGACTCAGAATGATACACATGCACTGTTCCAGTATTAAGCTCTAGGTTTTGTTATCATATTATAGTTATAGGAAATGTAACCACTGGGGGAAACTGGATGAAAATACATGAGACCCCTCTGTACTCTGTATACAGTTGTACTCTGTACAACTTCGTGCTTGTTTCAAAAAAAATTATAAAATACATAGATCTCTAATCTTCATTGATGCTACTTTTGTCCAAGGCACCCTCTTCTCTTACCTGGGGTATGCTACAGCCTTCTATGTCTCTGATGTACATTTTGTGCCTTCTCTCAACTTTTCTCCATCAATCCATTCTCTCCATTTCTTTCTTTCTTTTTTTTTTTTTTTTTGGTAAGATTTTATTTATTTATTTGTGAACGAGGGAGAGGGAGAAGCATACTCCCCACTGAGCAAGGAGCTGGACATGGGGTTCAGTCCTAGGACCTTGAGTTCATGACCTGAGCCAAAAGGCAGATGCTTAACCAACTGAACCACCCAGGTGCCCCCAGGAGTCACCTTTCTAAGATGACAACATGACATGCTCTGCATCTGGGCAAAATCCTCCTAAGAGCTTTCCATTGTCCTTAGGACCTGGTTCTTAACTTGTGTGCTGTGATGCTACCAGAATACCAGGAAAAGTCACAGTGGCACGGAGAATATTCTAAATGTTCAAGAGAAATGAGAGATACTTGACATTTATCGGGCATCAAAGAAACTACTAACCCGAAGTGGTTTACAGTTTCAACATTAAAACACATCCATTCCTTTCATACGGCATACCTTCCTTAAGGTGGGTTTTTGGCAGAATTACAAAGTACTGGAGAAATATGAATGAGGAATAGGAAATCAGGGCAGCAGTACCCAATTGCAAAGTTTAAGAAGCAGACACTGTGGTTATTTAGGAATAAAAATCAAAATATTGCTTTTTCTTTAGGTTTGCATGCCTCGCTTTTCAAATGGCCACTAAACTTTTGGGGACATAAATATTTCATTAAGCTGTTCAGACCTAACTACTCAATAAACAGAGTTAGGATTTCCCTGGCCTCCAGGAACCATAACAAAATCATTGAGAGCATCTTGAAATGAGAAGGTGTGGAAGGCACCACCTTAGGATAAATAAAGTGCAAAGTCTTGTCTATAACATACACCGAGCTCCGTGACCTAATCCCTGACTTACTTTCCTGGCCTGCATGCTAACATTTTCTCTGCCTATCACTCACAGTGAGTGACTGCAGACCCTAGAACAAGTCGGTCCCTTCCTGGATATAACGTCACAAAACACACACACACACACACACACACACACACACACACACCTTCTACATTGGTATACCTAACTGCTTCTGTCTAGATCTCAACTTTAAAAAAGGAAGAATCCCCTTCTTCTTCAAATCCTTCTTTATACTAGCACTCCATGTTATTAATCTCCTTCCCCAGAACTCTCCTAGGAGGGAGCAATTTGACTCCCGTGCGTGTCCAGCTACTTACAATGCTCCTAAAGGCACAGATGTGTGCTGCTTTGTTAACAACAGAGGCTCATGCAGCTCTTGCACAAGGTACAGACTCCACCAAGGTATGTCAACTTCGTGCACAGGGGAGCAACTCCTTCCCAGATCAGACAATCAGACCAACCATTTCACGGTGCCAGATACTTCCAGATCACTTGCGTTCAATTCTTTCTTTCTCACACAAGCCACACCCTCCCTAAATGTGATCTACAATGGATGTCAAGCTACAGACCCACACAGGATGTCATGAGTGCTCAGGAATGGAGGCTGCACCTTGCTGAGCCATACAGTTTGAAAAACAGGAGAGTTACTCTCCCCACACCAATACACCCCCTTCTGAAATGGGGCTGATAGTTGGAAGGTGCCTGGGTGAAAAGCCATCCATGCCTGGGGAGACGAACATCTCCTGAGCGTTACACATCAAAGACAACCTGGCAGGCGCAGTGCGGAGGGAACTGGAAGATGAGATGTCGCAGATGGCTCCCATCACCTGTACTGATTAATAAATTAGACGCTTACAAATCATGGGACGTGTACTCTTTATGTGAATCCATGCATGCTGGTGGCTTTAGGCTACAATTGCCACTATGCAGGTTCTGGATTCCAGCCTTATGTGCCTCAGAGCAACAGAAATCTTTCTGTTTCTTTTTATTTTCCTCCTAACAAGTGTCCTCTTCGTCTAAGAATAGAGCCAGTGCTACCATCCAAGAGCATCTAATCCATAGGGCATCCAGATTGAGTTTGCCTCTTGTTGTTGGAGGTCTCCTGCAAACCCTCTTGGAGTCCCTGTTGAGGAACTTCAGGAAACAGTACTTCAGGTATTTTTTTTTTTTTTTAACTACCAATCCTCAGGGACTTTCTCCATGCTAAAATGATCATATGTTATCTTCTTAAATCTTTGCAACAATTACGGGATATATCCCCATTTCACAGATGGGGAATTTGAGGTCAAAAGGTTTAAGTAATACACCCAGGACCTCAAGGGTGGGAAATGGCACAGCCAGGATTCAAACCAAGTTCTGCCTGAGTCTTAAGACTTGCTGCCCAACACTCAGGGATAGCGACAGGTTTAGATTCGCAGAAGCTTATATACAGACTTGGTGCTAGAAGTTTCCATGGAGGTTTGCAGAGGTTTGCAGAGACAAGCCAGGTACAGATAAAGGGTGGGATGCAAAGCTTTCCTCCAAGCCAGTCTGGGAATCCACTGCTAATGAGACTCAGTAATTCTTATGCCCAGAAGGAAGGCCTTGAGAGATAAAGAAATTGCCTGGAGTCAGAAGCCTGGGTATGCTGGTTCCTTTCATAAGGGATACAAAGGTATCCAGCAGCTGTTGGATTGTACATGAAAAAAAAAAAAAAAATGCTTCCTGCCACAGGGCACCAAGAATGGAACTGGGGCAGGTAGGCCTGGATGCAGCCCAGGAAGGGAGCTGCCTGACAGGTGGGTCCAGGGCAGCTCCGTTGGTGGCACGGAGTCCTACTTGGGAATTAATGAACTCCATCCTTATTGACTCCGTCTTGACTCCAGCGCTCCCCTCCTTTCCCTTGAATTATTTCTACCACTTCCAAACCCTTCCCTCTCACTGCCTTCCACGCGTCCTATCTGCAGCCGCCGCCGCCAGAGCAAGACTTCTAAATGCATTACCAGCCCATGTCCGTCTCTTGTTTCAAACCCTTCAGCATTTTCTTGTTGCCCAAATCAGGGGAAGCTCAGGTTCTAACAGGCTTCCCCAGAACCCATGGCAAACTCTGAGAAGCAAACAGCACAGTGGTCCTCGGAGCCCCAATGGACTACGATATGGACCTGAAGTCAGTGTTTTTCAGCCTGGAAGGTCCACTCCACTGGTGGAGGCCGAAACCAATCTAGTTGGTGGGGAGCCACATTTAAAAAAATAAATGAATCAGGGGAGCCGGTGTGGCTCAGTTGGTTGGGCATCTGCCTTGGGCTCAGGTCATGATCTCAGGGTTCTGGGATGGAGCCCCATGTGGGGGAACTCAGCTGCATAGCAGGAACTCAGCTTCTCCCTTTGCCCCTGCCCCTCCTCCCTTTTCCCCTGGCTCGTGAGCTCTTGATCTCTATCTAGTAAACAAATAAACGAATCAGAAAGGGATAGACAATATCAGAATGGAATAGATAATATCAAAATATATGTATAAGGATAAGTATTTTTTCATGAATTTTCATTTTTGTCATGTATCTGTATCTCTTTCTATAGGTTTATTAAATGTCAATGTAAAAATACATTTAAGCATGAGTTAGTGGAAAGAAATGTAAAGACAAGAAAAAGAAAAAAAAACATTGCTCCAAGTAGGGGTTTAGTAATCCTCTGACAACTAGCTAGAGCTTGCTTTTGGTTGCAACCAATCTGCCATTCCAAATTTCTTTCATTGTTGCATCCGAGCTGCTATCCAGTCTTCTGTCCTACTTCACTGCTACTCAACACACACACACACACACACACACACACACACACACACCTATAGATCTAAGGTTTCTCCCATCTCTTGTTTTCACAGGCACTGCTCTGTCCTCCGGGGCTGCTTTTCTCCCCTGAAAATGTCTTCTCACAAATTCCTACTCCTCCCTAAAGACTGAGTTCAATACCCTTTCCTCTAGGATGCCTCTTGGACTAGTCTTTTCCTCCCATCCTTCCCCCTTCACAAGCCCAGGGCTAGGGCAAGTTCCCCTCCACCTCCACAAACAGAGCCCCAAGGGCAGAGTTCAGCCAGGGAACTCAGGCTTATTTGTCTTTGGTCAGTTTTCCCCCAAGATACCATGGGTTCCTTGAGGGGGAGGGTCAAAGTTTCCTCTTCCAGTCCCCAAGAGAATGCTACAGAGCCTCGATGGTAGGAGTCTGGAGATCAGTAATCATTTTTCAAATGAGTAAGTAAGCTGTGGGCACTCCAGATCATGGACCCAGTCCCGGTCTTTGTTGGCCAGGGTTTGGAGCATGGAGTCTGAAGCTGCAAGGCTTGTCTGTCTTCTTCTCCAAATTTCCCCAGTCCTAACGGTGGCCAGGATTGGTGTCACTCATTCCACAGGAGGGAGGTGTGCAAGCTTGTCCATTCTCAGACCCTGCTCCCGACTGAAGCTGGACGATTCCTTGGCCACGACGGAAGCAAACTAAGGTTTGCAGCTCACGAATCAGTTCAGAAATGGCGTGGGTGCAGAGAGGTAAAGCGCAGCAAAGGTACCGATTTGGCAGCAATAAAGCTATCGTTCTTGGAAGTGGAAGATCAATTTTAAATAATCAACACAAAACATTATCTTTGAATTGATGCCAAGTGGCCCAGAAGATGTTTGCAGTATATCCTTCCCCATCTCTCTCTATTCCAGGGAGAACTTGAGCAGAAATTTGGATTAAATGAAGGATAATGTAGGAGAAGGGCACAGGGTATTGGTTCTCACCAATGACACCAGCCTCTAAATGGCTGAAATTGACAACTATAAACCTGAGACACTGTCCCGTTCTCATCATCTTTCATGCCTAGTGGGCATGCTCTAAGGGGATAAAAAGTGATCTGTTAAACCACTTGGTCCAAACTGCTTGTTAAGGACTCAGGCCATTGGTATTTGAACCTAGCAGTGGAGCCTAAACATCTTACTTCCTAGGGAATTCTGCAGTCAGAGGAGAAACCCACCAGATCTCCCAGATCTCCTGAAGGAATGGGGATCATTTTTTCTCTGCCTTTCTGCAGCAGAAAACCCAAAATGATTCACTATCCTAAATGCAGTAACTTCTGCTCTGGTCTGAGGTTATGTCTTAAAACATGCAAAGTCCCCTGCCCTTCAGCCCTCCAGCCAGACTCTTTGGGAACCTAGCCAATAATTACATTATTGCAACCGTTCCCATTCAGACTCGCGAAGACCAAAATCTAAGATCTAAGACCAGAATCATTACCCATTTCCCCCTTTTTTACCCCCCAAAATTCTTGCTTTCAAACAACATTTCTCAACCTTTACCCCAGTGATATAATGTGTCAGATAATGCTTTTCTGCACATGGCAGGATGTGGAGCAGTGTCCCGATCTCCGGCCTTGTTCCACTAAATGCCGGTAGCAGCGCCCTCCACAACCAGCTGTGACAACCCAAATCCCTCTGGACATTTCTAAATGTCCTTTTAGGGAACAAAATCACCCCAATAGTCAATCATTGCTATTAGGTCAGCGGCTCTCCTGCCTAACCTAGACCAATGAAATCAAAATATCAGAGAAAGGACCGAGGCAGTGGTATTGTTTAAAAATTCTGCAGGTGACTCTACTGTGCAGGTCCTCCTTTGCAATACTGAATCAAGGTCTTATCTCATTCCTTGACCGTGGCTCTGGCCTGTTGAAGTCCCTATCCCTATACAATCGGCAGGAATGCCAAATTCAAAATAAGCAATGGTAGCACAGAAATTTAGGAAATGCAAAGGGAAAGAGAGGGGGAAAAAAATAAAGAGAAGGTTTCTACCTGTGACAGGGAAAATGAGGCTGCTGATTTTTTTCTCTTTCCATTGTAAACCAGGATGGGACAGACTTAGACTAAAATGTTCCAAGCAAAAGTCTGATGAGTAGGGGAGCTTCCTCAGCCACGTCCCAGCTTTCCCAGCTAAAGAGGTGTCCCTTGAAGAGGGCTCTGACACAGGCTGTGTCCAAAGGAGAGACACTCAAAGCCAGGTAGGGCCTGCAACTCCTTATACCTGCTCTCCAGAATTCCAATACCTCTGAGAATAAGAGGTTGTGGGGTCAAAGAGATTGTCAAGTATTCTTAATATATATTTTATATATATGTGCATTTAAAATTTGGGAGGCATTGGTTAAACACACAGGCCCTGGAATGTCCTTGCCTGTGCTATATGCCACTCTCCCAGAAATGAGCTCTCTTTCCTTGGATAAGGTTTCTAAACAGAGAAAATGTATACAGTGTGTTCACGATACTTGGTAAGCTTTCACGTTAGCAATTCACTTACCATCATTGTTACTATTTACTTGACTATGGGATCTTTTTTGCTGTCATTCCAGAAATGACCATTTAACATCTCACTGAACTGGAGTTCCATGTAATCTACTTGAAGAAATGCCAATCGAGACTGGATTTTCCTGCACTACTAGAAATATAACCCCTGTGCCATGGGATGTTAAGATCTATCTGGAATCCAGAGGCTGGTGGCCTCAAGTTCAACCACCAGTATCCTGAGAGGTTCAGTGGTAGAGTTCTCCCTTACTGTCATTTGTCTGTAAGCTCCTTGAAGGCAGTCCAAGCTACCTTGTATTTTATTGGTTCCCCAGGGCAGAGCATCTAGAATATCTAGGTACCCAAAATATTCTCTTGAATGATTTCTGGATAAGGAGTGCATCTCATTCACCTCGGGGAGTCCATCCACCCTGCCCTGGCCCCGTTCATTCAGCCAAGTAGCTTTACCACAAAACCTGCTGTGGATATTTTTGTGAAATACATCAGGGAACCATTAGGATATCAGATTAGAGCTGAGATTCATGCAAGTCTGAAATAAATGTGCGAGACAGTTAGGCAATCAGACTTGGTTTCCCAAGATTTGATTTACACTCAACTTTCAGGTATTTATTTAGGGCTCTGAGGAAGGCACACCATGAGCCACAAACCACTAGCTCAGCAACCTGCAGGGAAAACCACTCAATATGAAACCACCTTTCATGTAACTGCTACATTTTGCAATTACTGATGAGCTCAAAGTCAGGAAAAAATAAACAGAAAATAATACACAAAAAGGCAGGAAACAACTTTGGATCAAACTGCCTTTATTTATTTATTTATTTATTTTTGGTAACAAATACTAAGGGACAAGACTGATTTCTAAATTATCTCGAGAACGAAAGAAATCATTTCTAGTAATGCCATCAGCCATCTGAGATAAAGGGGTAAATTCTGATTTATATAGGTCCCGCCAAATTCCACGGTCCAAATGTTTGATAGCAAGTTACTTCTCACCACAAGCACAGAAGGCATTTCATTAGGACCTCCATTTTGCAAATGAGAAGCCTGAGCCTCAGAGACGTTCTAACTTGCCCAACGGCAAAGGGAGTTTCTCTGTATCTGATGATAAACAGGGTAACTTAGACAAAGCCTTAAGAGCAAAAGGTAAGGGCTCCCATTGTGGGATCTCAGAGACTTGCTTCTGGTTCCCAGCTGAGCCACTTCTCAGACACGCGACGTGGACAATTTGCTTAGCCTCTTGGTGCCTATATTTTCTTATTCATAATATGGACAATAATAGCATTTCCCTCCCAGAATGGCCATGAGTATTTAATGACTAATGTATGTATGGGCTTAGCAGAAAGTGAAAATCAATGATTTTAGTCGAATGATGATTTAGAACCTTAATGAAAAATAATTTGCAGATAGAAGAACATCTAAACTGTACAAAGCATTCTCACATGAACTGTAACATCATTATCCCTTCCCACAGAGGAGAAAACTGAGGACCTGAACACTTCCTTATCCATTCCTATCTGTGAAATGATAACGGTGTGCTTACTGATTCTTGTTTTGCTTCTAGCTTCCAATGTGAGTTTGAGGGAGGAGGGGGTGGACACTACTGGTGGTGTGTGTGTTCATGTCTGTGTGCAAGCACAATTCATTGTTTTCTTTTGGTCATATCTGTATGACCGAACCATAGCACAGCTCATGGCATAGGACTGATGCTAAATTCTATGAATGAATGATACACAGAATGCACTGGCCCAGGATGAGAAAGCCAGAAAGTGGGTCCAAAATAAACAAAGCCTGAGTCTCTACATTCCAAGTCCAGTCGTCTCCATTACTCCAGGCAATACCTTCAGAGGACAAGATTTCATGGAATCATGGGATTTCAGAAAAGGCAAAGACCTTGAAGATCACCTTGGCTAACACTCTCATTTTGCAGACCACAAAATAGAAGCTCCAAAATCCCATTATTTGGGCCAAAAGCATGCAAGAAAGAGGCAGAAGAGGTGGGCCAGCGCCCAGGTTCCCTGACTCTTGAGATCAACGATGTTGGCAGGTGCCTGCAGAAAATCGCCCAGCCTCCATGCTTCCGCTCAGACTGAGGCATGACAGAGCGTGTGCTTTGTGCACCTAAACCACTGTTTGTATGCATCTTATGGCCTGGCTTGTGAAGCAACCCGAGAAAAGGTTTCCGTTGGGATTTGATGGGAAAAACTCCCTTCCTTGCCTGTGGCACTGACTCCTTGTCCTGAGTCTATGACCTGAAACCAGCCTCTGTGTGCATATGATGAAGAGGAAAGAAGTGGCCTTAACCCACTGAAGTGAGGAGAGGAGATCTCCCCTCAGATTCTTTCTGAAGCTCCCAGATCAGCCTGTGGCCCAGCTTGAGTGCAGGGGGGTGGAAAGCTAGCCGAAGCTGGAGAGCGAGGGCACATCCATAAGGCCGGCCATCTAGCACAAGACAGTGTGGCACATTCCTGGAGAAAGCCTTGTTGTCATGATGCAAATGTCGAGTGTTTGATGTGCTAGGTCTACGTGAGCACACAGGGAGGCACAACTGGAAATCGCCGGAAGATGTGTTTTCATGCTTCAACAAAGCAGCATGCGATGCGGACAAAGTGTCACTTGACAACCACCCTGAGGAGCATGTCCTAGTTGGCTTTGGCTCAGGTCTGAATGGGGCCTGGAGAGGCACACGTGGCTGTGGGTACTTATCTGCACGTGCGTCCATGTGCCGATCAGGTCAGGAACCCCACCTGGCCTTTGCACGTAGTAGGTTCCAAATCAATGTTGATGGTATTAATGATCTCCCAGTTATATCTACCCTGCACCTTCTTCTCTGTAGCACTTAGTGTACGTGTGTGTGCGCGCGTGCACACATGTATGTGTTTAATTAATGTCAGTCTCTCCTAGGAGAGCAGGGACCATGTTTGTTTTACTCATCATTGTATCGTCTGCCCCAAACACGGTGCTGGGCCTCTAGCCGATGCTTAATAATTATTTGAGGATTAAATAAAGGAAGGAAGGAATAACTAGATGACCAGGGGCCTGACTTCTGGGTCGAACTCCATCATTTAATTAACCACGTGACCTCGGTTAAATCTTGTACTTAATTTTAGAGCTAGAAAGCATCCTAGAAATCAGCCCATTGGATGGCAGCACGCTTTGCTTTAGCAGTGGGATCCCAAAGAAAGTATATGAAACATCAGAACATGAGAGTGAAGGAGTAAGACCGTCTCTGTGTAAATGCTGTGTACGGCTGGGGGGTCCTGCCTGGTCACCCTCCACACAAAGACAATTTACTTGTCATCCTACACTGCAATAGCTTTTATGACTTCTTTCATTGATCCTCAAGGTTTTTAAAAGAGCATAGGCTGAAAACCACGGACATTATCAAGGCTACCATCGGATGGGTGAGGAAGGTGGGATCCAAGAGAGGAAGGAGTTTGCCTAATGTCACAAGACTGGTGCCCAGAAAGCTGGCGTTAGTATCCAGATGTCCTGACCCCCAACCTCATTAACAACCTTTACCTTCTTAGTTCTCTCTAAAACCAGACCCCAAATATTTACAAAGTGGTTGTGAGGAAAAATGTTTGCAAGAGCCCCTGCAGAGTTTGGGAACACTCAATGTGTGGACACCATGGTGGCCAGAAGGAGGGCTCTGGGGTCAGGTGGGTCCATATTCAGATCCCAGCTCTGTTCCTTACCACCCGGATGAGCTGAAGCCAGGCACTCAGCCTCCCCAAGTCCTGGTTTTCCAATCCGCAAAATACCAAGGCACTGTTCATCTCACAGAGATTGTTGTGAGCTGTCAATGACATCCTTTGATGGCCCATCATAAGTGCTCTGTGGTTCTACTCAGGGTGTCCACGTCGGTCTAGGGTACTTCAACAGTCATCACAGGCACCAGTTAATCATACACCATGCACACTAGCTACCTTCCAAACCCCAAGCACAGCCATCATGTTCAAGCATTACTACTCATCTCCAATCCCCAGGGTCTAGCACAGGGGCAAGCCTATGGCAGTTGTTAAGAAACATTTGTAAATAATGAATGGATGCCTTTCGTTCTATCACAGTCATCGGTGGTATGGTTACGAATTTACAGTCAGACTTTGTTTCCAATCATCATTTTTCAGCTACAGGACTTTATTCAAGTCAGTCATCTTCTGATCTTTAAAATGTAAATGTGAACCCCAGTCATTCAGCTGTAAGGTGTCCTCAGGAGGCCCGCATGGAAGTGAAAGCCAACATGTCAAACCAAGATGTGATCGTTGTCTGACAAAACACAGACAGGGTAAGATACCTGCATCTCCACCACTTGTTCTGTTCCCTTAAATCCTCCGTCTCAGCCTGCGTCTTTCCTGGTCCCTGTGACGTCAGAGAACAGTGTGTTCTGTCGAGTCATTGGGGAGTGCCCACGTTTGGTTTATGCGTGTTCACAAAGAACCATGGCTATATTACACCAGAAATTATGCCGAGGATCCAACTTTGAAATAATGTAGTTAACTCTCATTCTTAAGTGATGTAGGAATAGTTCTCCCAAGGACTGGTCTTCTGAATCAATAAATATAATTTAAAATTCCAATATTCTCTTTTGAAAGAAACTCCCTATTTTTCACCCTTACACTCCTTCCCCCTTTCCTGCACACCCCATATCCATGCTCCCATGTGTTTCTGCTTTCTCTCGTTCCCAGAGGACCTTCCCCCAGTAACTCTCTGATCACTTAGCACCCTTCAAGGCTCATCTGTGAGCTCTTTCATAGATGGAAACTTGCAAAACTTCAGCCACTAGTCAATGTAGGATTTGAATATTCAGCATTAAGTCACATCCCTAGTCTACAATGTCACAAAATGTGCAAGGTAGACATGCCTATTGTCATAACATATACACAGAAGATTTACAATCTAAATGCATACCTTCCCAGATGCAGGTCAGGGTCCTTTCCTCCACCATGCTCCCTGGTTCTCCCATTCTAAACGGCCCAGAAGGGTGAAGGGTATGCCCCTTCTTCCTTGACCTTAAGACAAAGACTACAGCTCTAGAGAGTTTCTTGCACCCCCGAACTCATTTAAGTCCACAACATTGATGGCGTGCTTCTGATACATGATAGGACAAAACCATTCAAGAGATCTAGAACTGAATTGCGTCTAAGTCCTGCCCTCAATGGGTTTCTAGTTACGTGAGAAAGGAATACAAAGCTGCACTCCAACTTCAGACCATTTAAAACTAAAGGGATATATGTATAGAGAGCTGTGAGACTATCAAAGAGAGGGTAAAAGAGTGGAATGAGGAGAATTGAAGATGGTTTCAAAGAGGAAAATACGTCAGGCTAAGTCCTTTCGGGTGAGCGACATTCCAACAGATCAAGAACCAAATCAGAAAAGGTTATTCTATGATGGTCCCTCCTTGTTTCCAGATGCATGAATAGGTTTAGGGAGGAGGTTGGTACATTAATAGCATTTGCCAACAACACTACCTTCATCTGATGTGGTTGGTTAAAAGTCCTGTGACTGTGGGTGCAGATAAAACGTGGTATGAAGCTGAGGCCTATCACATACTGCCAGTGGGACTTCAGGCAAATCATTCGGCCTAGCTGAAGACCAGTGACGTCGTGCGTAAAATCGAGAGAACAAGTAAATTCTACCCATGACGACTATGACGAAGGCTTAACTGAGATCGTGTATACCAGGCAGTAAGCACCATCCACGCCTAACCCACAGTCAGCACTCAGTAGGTGTTAGCTATTCGCTCTTATCCTTGTCATGGTTCATCTCTTGTGCAAAGTACAAAAACAAGGTGAAACTACAAACAGCCTCCTGACCCCTTGGCCCATTGTTCCTCCATACGGCGAGACCCATACCCATGCCTGACCCCAAATAGCACTCTATGAACGAAAGGCACGGGAGATGGGGACAAGCTCAACCCAGGTCTTACCTGTATATTTTATATCTGGTTGTAAATCCTTGACGGTGTCTTTCCACAAAGGATAGGTAGCTCCTGGAGTGGTGGAAAGGCCCCCTGTCTGAAATAAGCCAATCAAATTCCTTGGAGACATGTTGGTCTGTCCCAGCTGGTTCCTGGTGGGAGGGCTGCACGGAGATACGGCCCCATACAAACAGGAAGTAGAGGAGCTCAACAAACCTCCAGTTCATGCTTTTCTGCCGGCCTTTTTCCTCTCATTCTTGCTCCATTCTGTGGAGTCCTGAGGAGAAAGAATTTAAAAAAAAAAAAAAAAAAAAAAAGGACAAGAAAGAAAGGGAGACAGGAAAGAGAGAGAAAGAAAAAAATAAACAAAATAAAAAGAAGAGAAAGACACAGAAAAAAAAAATGCCGTTAACATACCTTCATAATGTTACATCAGTCAAGTGTGTTAAGGTTTACAAAAACCAGGATGACTTCTGGTGAAGGGCATGGTCTCTCCGGAGATCTGGGCTCACGTTCCTGCTTTGCCGTGAGCACGGCGCATGCCTGAGCACAGACCGAGGCTTAGCCTCGTAAAGACGCAGCCTCCTCAGGTGCAGAAGAGAGAGTGGGCTTCGATGCCTCTACCTTGGCACTTGTCACACCATAGGTGTTTCGGGCAAATGTGTTCGAAGGATGAATGGAAGGAAAGGAGACAGGACCTGGGTCCCCTATGTCCAGGGAGGCATGTGGAGACAGAAGCACAAGAGACCAGAGAATTCACCGCTGAGGGTTCCGAGCCTCATGGTTCCCTGGTGTTCAGATGAGAAACTAAGGGCCAAGGGATCAGGTGGGTCCTTGCCCACCTCCTCTTTTGTGGGGATTGATAGCATAGCACCCTGGTACCATACTGGAGAAATTTTTAAGACTGAGGGAGAGCTGGGGCAGAGGCTCTTTGTGGCGAGGAGAGAAGAGAGACCACGGGCCATGCTTAGCCTTTGGATACTTACAAGTTTGCAAGAGTACACATTTGTATTCTACCTTCATTTTCTACTTACTAGCTTGGCGCCCTGCTTATTCTAGAAGAGCTTATCTTCCTCAACATTGAAAGGCAGCCTTGAATCCAGGTCCCACCAGTTATCAACAGTAGCATTTCAGGCAAGTCCCTGAACATCCCTGTGTCCCCCTACGTCATCTATAAAACATGGTGTGAGAATGGACTGACATAATTTATGTACAATGTCCCACCTAGTGTTTGCCTTTTATTAAGTGCCCAATAAACGGCATCAACGATGATGAGGTTAATGACAATGATGAATGCTGACACGGATCCTGTCCACTTGGTCCCTGCTGGGAGAGTCTCTGTGCGTGGTCTCCACCGCCCTGACCAAGTTCTATGTATTTTCCAGTAGCCAGCCGAGCTCGGACCCTCAAAAATCATCTCCTGTTTCTCTTTCTCTCAAAAAGTGTTAGTTGGGGGCACCTGGGTGGCTCAGCCAGTTAAGCATCTTGTCTTGAGCTCAGGTCATGATCCCAGAGTCCTGGGTTCGAGCCCCTTGTCAGGGTCCCTGCTCAGTGGGGAGTCTGCTTCTCCCTCTCCTTCCTTCTCCGCCCCTGCCCTCGCACTCTCCGTGTGCTCTCTTTCTCTCTCAAATAAATAAATAAAATCTTTTAAAAAGAAGTGTTGGTTGTTCCTTTCTCACAGCTCTGGTTCTCATTCTGTGTGCAAGTTGGTCCTCAGTATCTTTTCTGATGCTTGTTTCTGGGTCTGCTTTCCGCTTTGGCTTTAGCTGGCAAGAACCTTTGAAAGACCGTCTCTACACATGGCTCTCTGTGCGACTCAGGACAATCCCATCTTTTCTCCAGACCTCAGAGTTTTAGGTCTATCGTTTAAAAATGGCAAGAACACATTTTGTCAAGTGTAAAACCACGTATAAACATGAAGACATGGGCTACCCTAGTTGTCTACTCTCCTGGCTGAAAATGGGAAGAAAGCAAAGCTAAGAAAGAGAAAAAAAATGCAGAAAGACGGAGATGTGAATTTCCTACCCCACGGGCTATTTCCCTCTGTTGCCCAACTGCACCATTTTATTATGAGGAGCTGCAGAAGTCTCCTCGGCGCGGCAAGCCCCCGCTGTCGGGGCACAGGACAGAAGCACGTGAGCCGAGGGGTGGGCTGGCAGAAGCGGTGGCCTGAAGTTTCGCTCAGAGCCTAAAACAAAGCCGTCCGTGCCGAGCGCAGAACTGCAGCAGCGGCAGCTGCCAGCCTTCTGCCGGAGCCCACCTGAGTGGCATGCGGGGGGTGGAGGGGATTGTTCGCAGATCCTGGTGGGGAGCTACCGCACACTGACAGCACAGCATGCCGCCCTTTCAGCCTTCGCCAAGGCTCGGGCTGTGAGTGGGTGCGGGGTGGGAGCACAGGGGGAGTGCTTGGCTACGAGGCCGTGTGCAAGCAACCAAGATGGGGAGCACTGCAGCTTTCAGACAGGGAATGAGCCTATCCATGGAACAGCAATGCGTGCGTGTGGGGTGTGTGTGTATATGTGTGTGTGTGTGTGTGAGAGAGAGAGAGAGAGAGAGAGAGAGAGCGCTCTCAGCCCATAGGCCTAGAATTAGCTAACATTTGAACCATCGAATCCACTGTTTCCCAAGTGGCAGTCTTGTGGCCCCCCTCCCCGCCACACACACACAAGGGACAACTTCGAATGTCCCGATGGAGGGTGCTTGACTGGCGTCTCGCGGGTAGTAGTCAGGGATTCTGCTCAACATCCCACAATGCCCAGGACGGCCCTACCAGAAAGAACCCTGGGCACAAATGTCAGTCGTGCAAAGTTAAACCCTGGCTAACCCAACTCTTTTTTCTCAAGAACGTGACTAGGCCAGGCACCTGTCTTCCAGGTCCTGGCCATCATTCTGTCTCAGCAGGGCAGCGGGTACATGTGGCTGTGTTTGAGCCTTCTCTGTCACGGGGGCTTGTGAGATACTCTGCATCCCAGCAAGTGGGTTTCAGTGCTTCATGGAAGAATTGTGTGAACATATCTCTGCTGATTTAGAAAATCACGATAATGCACAGAAAAAAAAAATGAAAATGAAAATTTCTAAGGGTGCCTTTTAATAGACATGGATATTTTGCTGGGCAAGAATGTATGCATGTTCCCAAAATGTCTTATCAGGGAGACACAGGGACTCCCATTCTGTGAACAGGCCCATAATAGCACCAACTGTACCAGAGACCCAGAGACCCGTGACGGATATTTATTGAGCATCTACTGTGGAATTGGGTCTTAAAAAAGTCTGTTGTCTTGGTAGTAGCCAAAGCACCCAGTACAGACTAGATGTTAATAATGGTTTCTTCACGAGGTTTCTTCACAGACGGCTACGTATTTAAGAGGTGAGCACTTTGGGGCTTGGAGACACGGAGTGACTTTCCTAAGCTCAAAACTAATCCACGTCTCTCCTTTTATAAAATCTCTAGAGTTTCCACTATATTCCCCTGCCTCCACTGCGCACCTGCTGCAATTAGGTCCCACCCTCCAGAGAGTCAACTTATGGGGAGGGGGAGGTCACTCCCATGCAAGAGGAATTCTAATACGAAATACGCTTTCATGACAATGACCACAACTAAAGAAAAAACGTCCAGTGGAGGAGCAGAGGCCAAGGTTTTATTTTCAACAAAGAGACCAGGAAGGATCCTATAGGAGAGGTGGTATTTGAGCAGGTCCTTAAATAGCAGGGAAGGTTTTATTCAGCAGAGACGGGGAAAGGAAAGTCCTAGCAGAGCTGGTGGCGTCCAACAAGTCTAGGGGGTGGGAGAGAGCAGGAGGATAGGGGGTTGCTCACGGAAGCACACAGGATAGACAGCAGGGGCTTTCGTGAGAACAGAGCCCATGAGCTTTACCTCTGTCTGCGTGTCTCTCCCTCTGACCTGCCAAGAGGTTTTGGAGCAGAGACCTGAAGGAAAGGAAAGAGTGAGCGGTGCGGATGCCTGAGAGCAAAGGAAATGTCCGTGGAAGGAAGGAAATGAGGAAGGGTCGGTAGCGGTTTACCTCTGGATGTGGTCTGAGGCCACCTATAGGGGAGGTTCCAGCAGTTGGGTGCTGGCAAGTCCGTTTGAGGAAAGACTCTTGCACTCACTGAGCACTGAGGACGTGCTCAGAATCGCAGAGCGGCTCTGCACGGGTGCCCTCGCAGCAACACGGGAACAAGTTACAGTCCCCGCCTGACACACGTGGGGAGGGGAACCTGAGGTCTGGAAAAGGTAAGTCGGTGGCCCCGCACCACAAAGCTGGCAAATGGCAGAGCTAGAACTGGAGGCCGTGCTGGCCCATGTGGGAACCACTGACCACATGTGGCTCTGAAGCGTTTGCAATCCAGATCACAGGTCCGAACTGAGATGTGCTGAATGAAATACACACTCACTGGATTTCAAGACTCAGTAGGAATAATAAAAAAAAAAATCTAAAATATCTCCCTAATATTTATATTGATTACATGTTGAAATATTACTGTTTTGGCGGTAGTAGGTTAAATAAGATGTGTTATTAGAATTTTTTTTCACCTATCATTGTTTGAATGTGGCCGCTAAAGATTTAAAATTACACACATGGGCAGTGTTGTCCTTTGATTGGACAGTGTGGAGCTAGGAAGAGCCTTTTCTGCTTTATGACACTGCCCAGGAAGGTCATTCATCAATCCCTACATTTTTATCAACATTGGGAGAATCCAATTCACTGTCCCCTGCAACTGTTGGGTTGAGCCACTGTCCGCTTGCCTTCTCTGCCAGAATCAATAAACAAATAGACAATAAGTAATTATAAATGCAAACTCCCCTGCTCAAGGACCACAGCCTCCAATCCTCTGAGCTAGAGAGTCCTGGACATCTACTACCATGCCTGTGAGGACTGCTGTTTTCCCAATATTCATAAAGGGAACTTCCTGCCACTGGGTTTAGAGCCTGTGAAAGAGAGGCTGGTTCTATTCCAAGCATTGCCCTTGACCTCCTGTGACCCTGAGTGAGTCACAGGTCTGCTGCAGCTAGATGCCCTGGTGGATGGGGAGCTGCTGATGGGGGCTGTGGCCTGGAGAGCATGTGGGTCCTTGGCTGAACCGTGCTATATATAAGCCTGGAGTGTTATTAAGGGAATCGGGTTCATCCCACACAGAGCACACTGTCTAACCGTTGCCATTGTAAATTATTTACATCAGAGGAACACATGCAGGACAAAGAGACAGAGAAGGGTCTTCCAGCAGCATGATCACCAAGCTCCTCCCCAGGAGCCCTCTGCTTGGATTGCTGGGCCATTGCTCACATTCTGGGCCAGAGGGTGGAAAGGAATCATCCCCTCAGTCTCCCATTCTAGAGGACCCTGAGGCTGACTGCCTGATCTGAGGTCACCCACCGTACTTGCCTCCTAAGGCAGGGACATCCTGATAACCTCATCCAAGCTTCAACGTCTATATCTGGATCTCTGGAATACATTTCTCACCAGATAACCATCTACAAAGCTGGGTGACCATAAGCACACAAGAAATCCCCCTGGTGCCTCACTTTCTCCATCTGTGAAATGTGGGCAGTATCAGAAGGTACAATATCAGGGCACCTGGTGGGTTAGTGGGTTAAAACCTCTGCCTTCAGCTCAGGTCATGATCCCAGGGTCCTGGGATCGAGACCCGCATCAGGCTCTCTGCTTGGCAGGGAGCCTGCTTCCCTTCCTCTCTCTCTGCCTGCCTCTCTGTCTACTTGTGATCTCTGTCTGTCAAATAAATAAATAAAATCTTAAAAAATAAAAAAAGGTACAATATCTCTTAGAGATCAGATAAGGATTAAATGGGATTTTTAAAAAATTTTTTAAAGATTTTATTTTTATTTGAGAGAGAGTGAGTGAGTGAGTGAGGCAGAGGGAGAAGGAGAAACAGACTCCCTGTTGAATGGAGCCAGACATGGAGGCTCTATCCCAGGACCCTGAGATGATGACCTGATCCAAGGGCAGACCCTTAACCCACTGGGCCACCCAGGCACCCTAAATGGAATTTTAAAATGCAACTATTTTGATCTCAGTTCACCCGAAGCTCAAATTAATAGATATGATATTCTAGAGAGAGGTATATGCCCACTCTACAGGACTTAAAAAAAGGTAGCCAAAATGCACCTTTTGAGATTCTTAACCCACACGATGGCATAAAGAGTTGGATGCTGGGATCAGGAGCGGAGCCTGAGTGAGAAGTAGCTTTGTGCTGTGAACGCTCCTGCTCACCCCCCACACAGGGAGCATGAGAGGGTTAGCCCTGCACTTCAGGCTTCAACAAGATCACTCAAAGAACATGATCAATGTTCCCCAGGGGCTTTTGGGGGGATATGGCTGATCGGTGTCTAACTCATACCAGAGAAATCTGAAAAAATAATTCTAAAGAGGGAAACCTAAGGAGGGACAGGCTGAAACCCGGTGTAGAGTAGAGGCTGCAATTTGAGAAGTGACCGCTTAGCTCATTCCTAAAGGAATGTATTCCCCATGGATCCTGCGTGAGGGGCATACAAAAGAAAGCCAGGAGAGGTTGCCCTAGATTCCCACCTGGAGGGAGAGGTGATCCCAGCAAAAGGAAACTAGAATCGCACTGCCATTTACCAACGGTCCCCTACTGGTCCATAAGCAGCTGGAAAGAGGTGCATTTTCCTTCATCAAAGAAATCACAAGTAAGGGATCCCAGAGAAGAAGGGAAGCTTCAGATATTTCCCCAAAGTGCTGTATGTGAAAAACATTAGCACTAAACCTGCTAAGCCCTGGGAGCACTGATGCTAACTCTTCCAAAAAGTACTAGTTGAGGAAGATAGGCTCTTTCTTTGTCCATCCATTCTTGACCAAATCTTGCATTTTGATGAAGACATGAGCAAGTTTAGCAAGATGAAGGAGACAGACCAAAATCATAAGCCACGGAAAGACAGCAGAGCCTGGGAGAAGAGTGATGTCTCCACCTTAAATAAAATTAAATTTGTTTGTTGTAACCTACTGACCTAGACACTGAACCAAAACCATATGTGAGGGAAAGAGGTGAACATAACTTGAAAAAATCATGGACTGCCCTTGACTGTCATCCAAATGTCAGGGAAGACCTGATTAGAGAGTAAGTTTAAACAGTGGAAGACTAGAATCCAACTCCGTCTGTTCGTGTTTCCGATTTTACGCTATGAATCCTGTTTGATCAAAGTCAAGATTTCATGCATTAAAACACTTCACTCGGGTGCCTGGGTGGCTCAGTGGGTTAAGCCGCTGCCTTCGGCTCAGGTCATGATCTCAGGGTCCTGGGATCGAGTCCCACATCGGGCTCTCTGCTCAGCAGGGAGTCTGCTTCCTCCTCTCTCTCTCTGCCTGCCTCTCTGCCTACTTGTAATCTCTCTGTGTCAAATAAATAAATAAAATCTTTAAAAAAAAAAAAAAAAAAAAAAAACACTTCACTCAATGCCCAGCTCCAGGTAAAAGTCCTATGAAGTCCAATTAGAATTCGCTAATCAGGGTACACCAAGCTAGAAAGAATCCTAGAAGTTCTGGTGTACGTGTTTATTACCATTCTCAATACTCAGACCAAACAGAAGACAGTCACAAACCACGAGGTGTCCTGGAGTGAAGAGTGGGAGCCTGACAGCGTGGAGAAGCTGGGCTCCATCTTGCCTCACTTTCAGTGCGCTGTGATGCCTTGGCGTTTATATGTGCCTGGTGATAGGGAGTTTAAAATTACATGATCCGATTTAACTAAACCAGCTCTCATGAAACGGTCACATGGCTTACAAGGAAATGATGGATTTACCAGAATTATAATTTAAGCCAATGGGAACAAGAAAATGTTGGAAGATCAGCCACATTATGTTGCCAAGTCAAAAAACGAAGGATCTAATTAGATCTGTCTGGAATTGGCCAAAATAATTTAAGATGATCAAGAGGACTAATGACACTATGTATTTATATTTACTATTATTAATGCTGACCCTTGCTCTAAGTAAATATCACACAGCAGGGAGTTGTGATATTAACTGACAAAGACAACATGAGTAAGTAATTTATACACATACATTCATAGGGAAGTGTTTAGTCAACCATTTTAACTAGTAGGTGTGTGATTATAAAAAAAAAATCTAGAAACCGCTGGAATGGTATTCATTATAATTCATGTATTTTATATTATTATTTTCATTAGCATTCATTATAATTCATGTATTTTATATTATTATTTTCAATCACATAATCAACATCTCTAGGAAATTCTGGATTTCTCAATCCAGGATTCTCAATTCTCAAACTCAAAATATCCCAGACTAAAGCAATCATCAGGCTCTCAAACTTCGCCTTCTCTGGTATTCCCCATTCGAGAGAACCACAGTCTGTGACGTTCCATTCCTGTGAGAGGCCTGAGATCATTCTGGAAGTCTGCTTCGACTCCCTTCAACCAGATCCACCACCAGCACCACCCATATCCACAGCCTGCTAAGTTGTTTTCCTCTCCAGCCACTTTTTAATTTTTTTTTTTTGACCACTCTGCCCTTCTCTGTGAACCTCAGTGTGATGTTGCACATCTTTTGCTTCTCTCTCTCTCTCCCTTGCACACGTTACCTGAGAAATCTCTCTCTCTCTTTTTTAAAGATTTTATTTATTTATCTATTTGTTTGGCAGAGAGACAGAGAAAGAGAGATGACAAGTAGGCAGAGAGGCAGGCAAAGGGGAAGGGGGAGCTCCCTGATGAGCAGAGTTCCCAATGCGGGGCTCCATCCCAGGATCCTGGGATCATGACCTGAGCCAAAGGCAGAGGCCCAACCCACTGAGCCAAACAGGTACCCCAGAAATATCTCTTTTTGAAGCCCATTTCATCTTGCTATCTGTCATTCAAAACATGGCTCTCTATCACTTGGGACTATGACAATCATCTTCCCACTGGTCTTCCTGCTTCATGTATCTCTGCCGCCTCCAACCTAAGCACCACTGAGGTTGCCAGATGGATTTTTCCAAACACAGATAGGACCGTGACACCCCTCCCCCTTCACTGAACAACTCAGTAGTTCCCTGGTGGATCACCTTACCTCTTAGTCTTGCATTTAGCAAAGTTTATGTGCTGCATCTCATATATACTCGCCATATCCTACGTCTACTTTTTCACATCCCACCCTCCATTTATCCAGTTCTCTAGAAAACTTCCCCCAACCACATTGACCAAGGGCACTATCAACTTTGATGCCTCACACTGCTCATGCTGTTCCCTCTTCTTGCGCTGTCGAGACCCATTTCCCAATTTTGCAATAGGCTCTTCATGCTTTACATTATATTTTAACTGAATCAGTAAGATGGTGAAAGACCACTGTGCACCTAGGCTATGTTAGATACTATGCCAAACTCTTTCTCATGGCCCATGACATTCCACACATTGGATGATCCTACGAAATAGATAGCAGCATTAGTAGATCATGTTTTGTAGATGACAAAACTGAGACTCTTTTTAAAAAAACTGTTATTTTTCCAATGACACATTATTTTAATGGACAGAAATAAACTTCAACCCAAGCCAATTTTATGTTCTATGACTCAGTGCTTGAACACACCAAAGTAAGAAACTACACCATCCTCAAGTTGTGGTTTCCTTATTTTGACAATCATGAACAACTACAAATTAACTGTGAAGATGTTAATGAAGAGAATGGCTGATAAGTTAAATTGAGGTGTGAAGCTTCTAGAAATGGTAAACTTAGGGAAGGCCATAGTAATCTGAAAGAAAACTGAAATATGCAGACTAATTATTTGTGTGACTTTTGAAAGGATCCAGAAGACTCTTTTTTTTGTTGTTTGTAATTAACAATGTAAGTTATGCATAGTATCCTTCCTTCATAAATATTTCATTTGGAGCCACATTTAGGAATATGATCTAAATTCAGGGAAACTGCCTTTTAAGCATTCCCTCAAAATTATCAGCAGTCTCTACCAAAGAGCTTTCAAAAAGGAAAGTGAAATGAACATTTTAGAATGTCTTTTCTGGGCCAGTTTGGTAAAATTCAATAAATATTTGTTGAATGTCCCTACAGTTTTAATTAGCTCTCACAGTCCAGAGTAGGAAATGGACAAATAAATATATATTGCACATAATGTAACAGGGCAAAGATGGAATATGCCCAATGCTCTGTGGAGGATGGAGACCCCAGGGAGGGTGTCCAAGAAATGCTCCCTGGAGATGACACCCACGTGAGGACTAAGGAGATAAAGAGGCATTTATGAGGTGACAAATGTGGGCTTGATATTTCAGGCCAAGAGAGAAACATGTGAAAGGAATGAAGAAGTATGGTGTGAATATGAGATCTAAAACATTTCAAAGCTTCCTCAGTGGGAATTTTGAAGCAGGGAGTGGCAGGAAATGAAGCAAAGGAGCTAAATAGGGTCACAGGCTTTATAATCATGGCTTTACACATGACTGGTAGTTTCTTAAAGGCATAGATTCTTCCCCCTCTCCCTATTGTATACCTAGGCTCTGGATCCAATCATAGAGTAGGCAATAAATCAGCATTTATTCAATGAATGAACTCAACAAATCAAGATGTGGGATTAGACCTCTGAGACCACAGGGAGCCACTGCAGTCTTTTAAACAGAGGGGTTCTATGTTAGAATTTCATTTTAGATGGATTACTCCAAATGTAGGGGCAGTGAACGGATTTAAGAAGGGACATGAATAAAATTGAGGAGGCCATAGGAGTAGTCTAGGTCATATAGGGTCTGAAAAAGATATCTTATATTTGACAGAAAGTTTAAAAGAACGGAGGATAAAATTAGCAAGATTTGGAGACTGGTTGGTTGGGGTGGGAAAGAAAGATGTCTGTGGTGACTCCTAAGTCTGCTTTGATGATCAGACTGATGACAACGTCATGCGTGATAAACAATAATGAAAAAGAATGTCCATTCATGGGACAAGTTCCCTCTTGAACCCGTTGAGTTTGAGGGGTCTGCTGAACATTCAGGTCAGAACTGGACTCTAGAATCCTCATGCCCAAATCAACAGAGAGGCCAGGGCTAGGAGTAGACATTTGTAAATCAGTAGGAACTCATGGTGGTTAGAGCTCTGGAAATGGATGAGAACTCTTGTGTGAGACTCTTGGGTGAGTGGTAGGAAACACGCACAGAGAAATTGGGCAGGATGAGGAAGAAAAGAACCCCATGAGGTAGAAGAAGAAGGTACTGTAAGAGGAGGAGGAGAACAAGAATCATGAGAGAATATTGTCAACGAAGCCAAAGGAGCAGAAACATTTAAGAGAAGAGCCCAACAAGATAAGGGCTCAAAATGCTTATTGGAATTAAAAATACAGAGGTGGTGACAGTTTTCAATGCTTAGGTGGGAACCGAATATTCATTGAAAGAGATTAAGGTGTGAATGGGGCATGAGTACACAGAGGCAGAGGGTGTAGAGCACTTGGCAAAGAAAGGAAGATCAAAAAATCATTAGCCAAGGCTCGTTTTCTCTCCACCAGAGAGGAAAGTGAACAGTCAATGGAGGATTTTGTTTTTTCTTCATAGGATGAGGATATTTATAAACGCTGAGGACAGATATAGAATTAAAGGAAAAAAGAAAAATAGGACCAAGAAAAGAAATTAGTGCTGACTGAAAAGAACAGCATGGGGTTCTGGCATTGGGGTAGAATGCCAGCCTCTGTACCAGCCACTGGGGAATCAAAGAAAAATAAGAAAGTGTCCACGGCTTTAGGGAGCCACAGAGCTGGTAAGGGAGATAAATCTGTATACTCCAAGTCTGAAGTCTGGATTGAGTTTTATCAGAGATCTAAACAGTGTTGTTGGAATAAACAGAAAGTAAGTCAAACAGAGCCTGTTAAAGAGGTCTTCTCAGGGGTGCCGAGATTTTACTAAGGCTCCAATGATTCAAGGAGTGAAGTGGGGAGAAAGGGACAGAAGAGAAGGCACTTCAGGTAGTAGGACCAGTGACAGAATCATGCAAACCCACCTACTGTGTGCAAATCACTAAACCAGATGCTGCCTGGGGAGCAGAGATGAGTGAGAAAAGGTTGCTGGCCCTACAGAAGCATACGGAAGATTCTGGGGTTGGGAAGGAATGCCAAAGATGGGAGCTGGCACTACGCAGATGCTCAAAATATAACTGTTCAATAAATAAACAGTGTTCTGCCGAGTTAATGGCTCTGAATTCTTCCCTATGGCTCATCTATTCTTAATATTCAGTGGAGCAAATAAATAAAAAACACTTAGGTTTCCATCTGAACATAAATTTCAACATTTACTCATCAAAAGCTCTGACCCTTGGCTTGAAGCGTCCATCAGGTCACTAATGAGAACAGCTGGAAGGATCCTGGTGGATCCATTGGCGTAGAAGCTCCTTGGGCTTTGCTAGTTCTTGTGCAACAGCTTCATTCCTTCCCACAGGGCTTTGTAAACGAAGAACCCAAAGAACCATTACAGTTACAGCTGCTGCTTGTCCAGGACAGTCATGGAACCCCAAGGAAGAAGTCAGGGGACACATATCTGAGTGTTTAAGTAGGTGCTGGC
The DNA here is from genome assembly GCF_009829155.1 of Mustela erminea. Taxonomy (NCBI): domain Eukaryota; kingdom Metazoa; phylum Chordata; class Mammalia; order Carnivora; family Mustelidae; genus Mustela; species Mustela erminea. Next base: position 14,852,999 of record NC_045625.1, on the reverse strand, counting down.
TGGACCATTAGAGATTTAAAAAAGGTGGTCGGCTTGGAGACTCTACGCATGCTCTCCCACTCCTCTCTCTTAAGGCCCTTCTCATCCCACCCCTGCACACCAGCATGATTCTGGCTACAAAGGGTTGGGTTCTCACTCATCTCAGAGCAACTTTAATGTACAGAGGGCAGAGATTTATACCTCTCCTTCCAGAGTTGAGAAAATTAACGTTTAGCATGGTAATACCTGTAAATTCCTTTAACAAGGCACAAGATTCCCTCAGCTCTCAAGACAGGCCTCTGAAGAAGATATGGTTACTATTTCTATGTAACAGGGGAGAACAGTCAGAAACATTCAGAAATCTGCCCTTGGGGTGTGTGTGTGTGTGTGTGTGTGTGTGTGTTTTAACCTTAATCCAGCGTAAGTCTGGTTTCTTATTGCTGGCCACACACAAGGCCCTAGCAGAAAACAACAATTTCTCAACACACATGGGCATTTTTAATAAATGTTCCAGGTAAATACCACATAAACTAAAGCATAAGATCCACTGTCCTGGCAGAAGAGGCTGATGGGCAGGGTCATTTGAGGCCATTGCTTAATTCCAGGAAAGGCCTCACTGTTGTTCAAAAGTCATGCAGCACCATGAGCGATAACCAGGGTTCTTCCCACCGTCCTTCAAATCTCAGTCTCCCAACAGAAAATCCTCACGCTGTCTGATACGGAAGGGCTCATCTAGCCCCCTCTGCGTGGTTTCAAGAAAGCTTCCCACCTCTCTGAGCATGGCTTCCCAGCTACATTGCTTGATTTGGGAACTCTGGGTTTAATCGTTCTCGCCACCATTTTTGAGTCCTGACTCTACTAATGATTGTGATGAAAATTGATGTGGGAAACAGAGGCAGAAGAAAAAATATTAAATTTCCTTACCTACTGACAAGCCATTAAAACAGGCAGAGTGACTTGATTCTCCTCCAGGGACTCAACTACCCCCACCTTAAGGCTTTGCTAAGGGCAAAGGACAATCCTAGCCTGACCAAACCCCTACCCCCAACCAGGATCCTGTAAATCTACTTTAACAATTCCTTTAGGAAACTTTATCTCTAAACCTCCAAGATAGTGTCCACAATCATTTCAAAGCATATGGCCCACTATATACATCTAAAGAGTCTCATGAGAAGGTGTTATTACTGGTAATAAATTACTTTCTCCCAAACAATAGCTAGCCCCACAAGGTCCTAGAAACCTTGCTTCCAAAATTCCTTAGAGACTTATGCCATCCCTAACCCCCTCCCAATTTACAAGTATATAATAGACCACTCCTCACATCCCCGGGGCAGCATCTATTCCTGCCCATGAGTCCTGTCCCTATGCTTTAATAAACCACCTTTCTGCACCAAGGACGTCTTAAGAATTCTTTGTTAGCCGTCGGCTCTGGACCTCGCCCCACCGAACCTCACCCAGATCCCAGAACTTCATCAAAAATAATTCATGAACATTTACTGGATGAAAGGAGCCGTGTCAGGAAATTTACAAACATTATTTCAGACGTGGAAGGGATGGAGTTTCAGTTCTGAGTCTCCAGCTCCAGAGACCACGTGGATTTCTGTTTAACTTCTCGTGCTTCTTCTAGCATCACAAGATGGATGTGCTTGTGTTTCAGGAAAATGAAGAGTGTGTGGAACAGATCAGCCAGCTAGAGCTGACAGCAGAGCCCCAGCTAATCTGCAGGGACAAAACAGCCCAGTCTAGATGAGTGAGACGGGCTTACATCGGCTGGCCCACAGGGGAAGGAGGTCTAATAATAAGTGCCAGTTGCTGAAAGCCAATAGGTTGGCAGGCTGTGTGCTGGGGAGCTAGGGAGCTAACAGACACACTAGATAATGGTGCCATTCCCATTTCATAGATAAGGAACCTGAGGGTCAGGGAAGCTGAGTCACTTATTCAAAGTCACATCGTAGATAGTTAAGAGTCACCCATGATGTTTGATTCTGGGCACATCTGGGTCTTTGCCTCCACCCTGCACCGTCAGCCCCTACGTTGTGGCGACATGGTCCCCAGGATCTTGTGCCACGTGACTTTAAGCTAGTTGGGGGGACTTTTGAGTCCTGAGCCTTCTCTGCTTTTAAAATGCACCTTCACCTCTGAACTTCATCAGCAATTCTGAAAGCAAAATCCCAGAATCTGTGGTCTTAAAAAAGAGTCCTAGCTGACTTCACTGCATTTACATGGATGATCCACCCAGGTGGGGAGGAGGAGAGAGGAGCTGGTCCTGAAAGAGGGGGCTGGAAGTACTTGCTGAGGTCCTCTCCTTCTCATTGGCTGGGGATGCAAGGTGTGACCTAATCCATCTATGCATAAGAAAGGAGGCTCACAGGTTTTAAGCCAGAAAGGAACAAAGTGTTTCATGGGGAGCTTGAGGAAAGAAGGAAAAAAAAAATTGCATCTTTTGGATGAAAGGACCTTAATCTTCAAAACACAAACCATTTTTCCATACCAAAGCTCCTTCAAACCTAGGAAGTCAGCTGAGGCCTCAAGTCAGGCAAACAGCTTGTGTTTTCCAGATTAAGGAGCCTTTGACCCAAAGGATCCATTTTTGTGAAACTCCAAAGGAAGTGCCTGGTCTATTTCTAGCTGCTGCACTCTGGGACAGAGGGATCTTTAAATACAGACAGAGAAGGTGGCTACTTCCCTGCTGAGATTGGGGCCCAGCACAAGAGAGGCAGTCCATGAATGGGAGACTTCCTAAAGGAGGTCTTTTGCCCCAAAATATCATACCAGCTTCCTTGCCAGGATGCCCCAAATATTCACTACAGAATAAACACAACTTTGAAATATTGAGAGCTCCCATTGGAGGGAGAGGGCTAATAATACCAAGTGGCAGGAACAGACCTCCATCTAGCACTCTAGAACCAAGAGGCCTCATGACTTCATCTGATTCCCACCACAACCCTGTGTTGTCTGCAGGATGGGGAAACTGAATCCTCACTTCACAGGCAAGGAAATGGACTCCCAGAGGGTTGAAGTAGTGAGCCTAGCATTATTCAAACATGTCTCCTGCTTTTTCCTAGATCTGACCCCAGCTCCAGGGCAATCAGCAAAGATAAAGCCCAAAGCCAAAGTGTTATTTATATGATGTGGGAAACAAAGGCAAAAGAGAAAACTGAGATTTCCTTGCTGCTTATGGCCCATTGACAAGTCCTTGACAGGGTCAGAGAGATTTTCCTCTGGGAGCTCAGCTGCCTCAATGTTAATACTTTGCTAAGGGCAAAAGTCAATCTTCCCTTAACATTATCCCAGCCCCCCAAGATCCTGTGAGTCTACTTTAACACATAAAAATTCCTTTGGAAACTTTATCGCTACCCCTGACCCCAAGAAATATGTTAGCAATCATCCTCCAAGAGAATGGCCCACCGATATACATCCGTAGGGTCTCACAACCAAGGCTTCATTAGACAGTAATAAATGACCTTTGCCTAACAACAGCTAGCCCCCTCAAGACCCTGGTAATCTTGCTTCCAAAATTCCTTAGAGACTAAGGCTACCCAGACCCCCTCCCAACTTGAAAGTATATAATCGGCCACTCCTCATGACCGCAGTGCACCTCTTTCTGCCCATGGGTCCTGTACCTGTGCTTTAATGACACCACCTTTTTGCACTGACGAAGTCTCAAGAATTCTTTCTTGGCTGTCAGCTCCGAACCCCAACAATTCCCTACATCATATGTAGGATAAATTAGAGGACGCCTTGAGATTTAAAGCAAACTGCCCTAAGCTGAGTCAGGATGCCTAAATTCTCGCCCCACTCCTGATACTACTGCAGAGGCAAAGACAAGGTAACTGATACCCTAGCTCTTGGGAGCTTGGTCTCTGTGCCTACAGAATCAGGAAGTTTGGCTTACATGTTTTCCTAGATTGCTTTCAAATTTAATATTGTCATTTATTTATCTATTTACTTATTTATTTGACAGAGAGAGAGCAAGAGAGTGCACAAGTAGGCAGAGCAGCAGACAGGGAGAGAGAGAAGCAGGCTCTCTGCTGAGCAGGAACCCAGATGCAGGGCTCGATCCCAGGACACCCTGTGATCATGACCTGAGCTGAAGGCAACCCCTTAACTAACTGAGCCTCCCAGGCACCCCTTGGGCTATGATTCTATACTGGTTGAATAAAGAACAGAGAGAGAGAGGAAGGAAGACGGGGGTTGAAGCAAGAGGAGAGGAAGAAGGAGAAGACAAAGAAGAGGCAACAAACAGAAGACTAAGAATGAAGGAAGGAGTGGAAAAGAGAGGGAGAAAGGGAAGGTAGGAGGCAGGAAGGGAACGAGAAAGAGAGAAAATACACCAAGCTCAATTTTGGCTTGCCTTAGATGAGAGGAAATTATGCCAGGCAAGAGGGATCGAGTCTAAGAGAGTGAATGGATTTGACTTGTCTAAGCCTTAGGAAAGCAAATATTACTGAAATGTTGGCTGACCGCCACTGACTTCCAAACAGAAAATGGCTTCCAGATATACTGTGGGTACTCAGCAGGGTCTGTTAGAGTGAGTGATGAGGTGGCCATGCACTGCTGGAGAGAGGGGAGAAAATTAGAATGTTCTCCTGACAGAGACCAACAGAAAGAGCCAGCCCAAGAGGAAAGAAGGAGGCCCCAGCTGGGCCTCTCTTAAAAGGCTCAGATAATTTACACCGAACCCAGAAGGGCCCCTGGAAATTGTTATCCTAGGACTGTGTGAGCCAAGTCACAACGTTGAGCGCGAGGAGATTTGCTCAGCACACCAAGTCGTGGTTTGGGAGCTGGGAGACCCAGGCTCTAACCTGTCTGAGGCTCTAATTCACAGTGTGATCTGGGTCTAGGCTCTTCCTTTCCGTGGGCCTCAGTCTGTCCATGTAGATAACAGTTGGGAGATTTTTAAATGAGCTCTAGGGCCCTTCTGACTCTGCCATACTATGATATACTGTGATCAAATATCCGTGACTTTCACTCATTCAACAGGTACTTATGGGACACCTGGTTCCCACAGGACAGGAGGTAGTGGACATCTCTAAACCTGCAGCTGGCTTTCTGTGAGGTTATCAACACTCTTCTGTGGTGGGGAGTGACCCCAAGATGGCTGCCATCTGCTCTAGCCTTCTAGCTCCAAGTACAGAATCTTGAAACCTGGACGGTTTGAGGTTCATCTTGTACTTGATGTACCTCAGGGGAGGAAAGAGATTTTCCTTAAGCAGCAGAAGATTTCAGGCAGTCAGGAAGTTCTGCAGGGTCTCACCTGAGCCAAGCCAGCCCTCCTAGGGGCTCATTGTCATGAAGGTGAAACATGTGGGTAAAAGTCTTCTGATTTACATATCAATATGTCTTACTGGCATCAGGAATCTTGTGTAAATTGAAAAGAAAGCCCACCGGAAATGTCCTGCTAATACTTGAAATCATTTTAGGTTGAATAAGCCTCAAAGAGAATCAAATGCAAGGCTTCATTTCATGAAAAAGGAAACCGAGGCTTGCCCAAGGTCCCACAGCTAGTTAATGGCAGAAACCAAGAGTAAAGACCCCACCTTCACGCCTCCTCCTGCCTCCTATTTTTACAACTCGGAGCATTCTCTCTTGTTCCTCCTAGAATTGATTTTGTGGGGTAAGGTTTTGTTTTGTTTCATTTTAGCATAAAGACCATTTCCAGTGATGCCAGTTCCCAAATTCAGCTCCTCATTACTGTGAGAGCAATTGTACCGTCATGTGTGTGAGGGATGGAGAGACAGTTGGGCCTTTGGGGAACACACTGGAGGGGATGGGGAGGATGGGCACCAGTGCGGGAGCTCCCACATGCAGGGGAGTGGAGGGAGCGAGAATGCGCGAGAATGCGCGAGAATGCCGCAGTCCGATGCAGGGGTGGAAACAAAGCAGTGGTATTGATTGGAAAAGGCAGCTCACTGAGGTTGCCGCTGCCAGCCTGGCTCTTCCTGGTCCGCTCTCCTCACAGACACCCTCAGAGGCTCAGAACCATCTACTTTCTATGCAGGGGGCGCCTTGCAGAGCATCGGGGCCAGATGGGACGTGTTCACCTGACAAGATGAGAGAGCAGAGAGAAAGGGAGGGAAGAGAGAATTTGAGAATAGAAGGGGATGGATGCCCTCTTCTCAGATGAATACGATAAAATGAACCAGGGGAAAGGGGTTCAAGGGACGGGGGCTGATTCTATGGCAATGGGATGGGGCAGCTTCGTCTTTAAAAAGGAGGACGGAGAATGGAGGGGGAAGGGGCCGACCTCTTCCTCCCCATCACAACGGCTCTCTTTCTAAGCAAATTATCCTCCTCTCATCTCAAACACTGGACCAGCCTCCTAATTCCTTCCCTTCCGAAGCCTTGCTGGAAATAGATGTTCAGTCCATGTCTGATGAGCAAATAAACATCCTCTAACATTGATTTCATCATGTCAGTTGTGATGAAATTGTGTGAATCACTTCTTCCGGGGATGTAAACCCAAAGGTCCAGGCCAGAAGCACGAAGGAATGAAGGGGCCAGGCACAGAGCTGCATGGTATCTCCAGGCTGCCAGGTCACCTGACCTCTCAGGAAAAACCGGGGGGGGGGGGGGGGGACAGATTTTTATGGCATTTCTTCATTTGATTAAGGATCCCCTCCCCCCACACACAACAACCTGTGAAGGTCAAATAGGATACATCCGTGTGGTAAGAGGTCCGTCTGTTTGTGACCCTGGACTTGGAGCAGCAAGTCCAAATACCTTAATTAAACACCCAAGCCTCTCCATTAACTAGTAGTTCCCTAACGTTGCTTTTCCCTTCTATACAACAGGACAGATCCTGTAACTATAACAAGTCCAATCGCCTAACACTTTGGGAAATATACTGCTGTCTTTACAGGGGCAGAACATTTTCCCTGTTTTCTCCCCTGCCTCAGCCTCGTTTCCCCTAGGAGACTTTCTGGACCGCATCACCCCCTTCTCAAGTTCTGTAGTTTGGAAGGGAAATAGTTGTTCTTTGTCCTTTAAAACACAGGCCATCATTCCATTGTTACTTGATAGAATCCCACCGTGGAAAGTGTTTGAATGGGAACCTAAGATACCTGGGCTCTAATCCTGACCATCCCACACCTTACTGTATGCTCTTTGGCAAGGTGACTCTCTTTCTAAGACTCAATTTCCACCACTTTTGATATAAGGATAGGTGGCCTTGATATAGAGAAGGGTCTTGGGGTGCAGGCCCGGCTCTCCAAGCCAATCCTGGCCCTGCCTTGAGCAAACCCCAACCTGAAAAGTTCTGATTAGTTTCTGGCATGCAGATGGCGGGTATATGTTTTTGCCTCTGCAATGAAACTGGCTGTTTGTGAACTCACCTAAGCTTCCCTGGTCATTTATGACATGCCGGGTGCGGTGCTAAATGTTTCCTGTATTTTCCACATCTCATCTCTTGTTAGCTCCTTGCCATGATCTGGGAGACTGAGACCAACTGGGAGTGGCTGTGTCTTCCTGGCCAGAGTCTGCCGTGACTCTCTTATCCTACAGCTACTTCCAGTGTCTGCAAATCAGTATTTTCTTCATAAATGGGAAAGACTGGACTAGAAGGAATCTTTCAGCTCAAAATAGGAGGAGAGGGAGGAAGGAAGAGAGGAAAAAGGAGACGGAGGGAAGGAGAGAGGGAAAGAGAACAGAAGGAAGGTGGCAGGGGAGAGACGGAAGAAGGAAAAGGAAGGGAAAGGAAGGAAGAAGAAATTAGGGTGGAAAGAAAAAAATGAGGCACTAAATGAAGGGGGTGGGGAATAAAGAAAACTTAAATTTCTCTTCCTACCTGGACAGCAGATCCTATTAATCTTGTCTTCCTCTAGACCAGGAATAGATAACTTTTCTTTAAAGGGCCAGGTAGTAACTATTTTAGGTTTAATGGGTCGTAGTGTCCATGTTTCAATCACTCAATTCTGCCGTTGTAGCATGAAAGCAATCAGCGACGGTAAGGAATGAGCAAGGCTGTGTTCCTATAAAACTTGACTGGCAAAACAGGTAGGGGGCCAGGTCTGGCCCCTCCTCAAATGTCCTTGTGCTCCAGAATGGAGTCACTTCTCCAAGCCACCCTCTCGGGAACAACTTCAGCTCTTCTACCCAGGAGAAGACCCATGAGGTGTTCTCCCTCTCCAGAAATGACACTAAAGGGATTTCATGTATTTATTTAGAATTCATACCCCACTTGCCCCCAGACACAGCTAAAGTGATATTACAAAGTTAAATAAGATATAAATCAGGACAATTAAAAATAAAAATGGAACAAAGAACAGTTAAAACTGAGTGAAGGAAGTGATGCTACCAGGCACCTGGGAAGAGCTAATTGATCTGGATTTAGTTCTGAGGTTCCTGGCAGCTGAAGTAAAGTGAAGTTAATTGGCCCCCAAGGGGCTCAAATCCCTGAGTAGGGTCTCATTAGCATCAACCAGCTACCAGGAACAAAGGAAGGCTGAGCGGAGAGGTGTGAGAGTGTACCCTGTCCCCAGGGTGCAGGGACAGCCAGGAACTGCCCCAGTCCAAGAACCCCCTTCCCCCAAGCCAGGCCAATCTTCAACACATCACAGCTCATCACAAGGACAGAAAGGAAACGCAGGATTTGAGGCAGTGGGACTCATCCAGACGCGAGAGACTTAAGATTGAGTTATCAAGACCCTAGACGGCATTTTCTGACTCCTGAAAGGAAACACTAGCCCTTGTGGACTTCATTGAGCTGTTGGGGGAAGTGAACTTGTATATGCCAAAAGCCCAATCAAGCTGGGGACAGAGGAGACTCATATGACTGCTGTTAATTTCCTCCTACAGAATTGTTAAATGGCAAATCCTCATTTGATGTAACTTCTGCATTGACATTGGCCCTTTCCTTTCTGTTCTCCCAAACAAGAGAGAGACAAGGTGGTGAGAATCACAGGAGGGGCCCGAGAGAGGAGCCAATAGGCAACAAAGTGAAATGATAAAAGGTCAGAACGGGAAGACGTATGTGGTTAGGAAGTAGACTTCCAGCATTGGGTGTTTTATAGGCTCCAATCCCTGCCTCCCCACACCCTTTTTAAAAAATATTTTGGTCTATTTTTTAAAAAAGATTTTATTTATCTGAGAGTGAGAGAGAGAGAGCACAAGCTGAAGAGGGCACAAGCAGGGGAAAGGGAGAAGCAGACTCCCCACAGATCAAGGAGACCTTCACGGGACTCGATCCCAGGACCCTGGGATCATGACCTGAGCTGATGCTTAACCTACGGAACCACCCAGATGCCCCTCCCTGCCTCCCTCCCAAATGTTTCAAGGTAGGGATAGCTGAGCAACTGCTCCCTTTCTGTTTCCTTCTTGTGTACCTCAGCCTGGGTGCCTACCCTCTGCGCCATCATCCAATCAAGCCTGCTTCTCTCAAGCCAAATCTCCAAATATGTGAGGGTCTCTTAAAAGATTCTTAGAATTAGATGCTAGAGCTGGGATGATGCAACAGACCCTGGGGTCAAGCATTTCATGAAACCAGGGCTGTGGCCGGAAGAGATGTCGTGGCTGTAAGCGGAGACCCAGTTTTCCGTCCTTAATTCTTGCAGTGAGAAAAGGAGTCCCTTTTCAACTCTCTCCCAATCCTGATTAAGTTAAGATGAAAGACTCGTTCGGCTTTACTTTTTTATCTTCTCTCTAACATTTCACAGTATTCCTTTTGACACAAAGTGGGCAGCCCTAAAGATGGAGACGTAGGCAGGAAAGAATATAGCTAGAATACAGAGGCCAGACCATTGTACCATTTTTGTTTTCATTGTATGATTCATATGCTCCGCCATCTTATTTAGTGCTAATAAGGCTTTTTGAAAAGGAATTTTGTGGTAGTGCTATGAGATTTCCTTTATCAATGTATGCATTTCTGTAAGAAGTCGATAAATTTAGGGAACCCCTTGAAGTGGTGGAGGTGGAAGGAAAGGACAACAGAACTTGTGGCAAGGACACCTGAAAGACTGACATTTCAAAACTACTGATCTGAGGCAATCCCTTTGTTTTAGGGACAAAGAAACACAGACAGAGCGAAGGAAAACGGCCTCCACGATGTCTCCTGTTGGAACTAGAACTCTGGAGCCAGATCCATCTCCCTTTGACCCCCAGATCTGCTGACTCCCATACTTACTTGGGGAATATGATCTCTCTTGCCTAAATCTCCATCTGTGTCCACAGAAAGGGAGCCTTACTGGCATCTGCATCCCCACCTGCCACTGGACCCAGAGTTAATATGTTCAGACCCTGAGACACATCTAGACGTGAGACCAATAAGACTCTCCCTATGACACATGACAAACGTGATTTGTGAGCAAAATTAACTCAGTGGTATTGCAATGGCCCGATATTGACTTTATCCTCTTCCTAAGACATTGACCCAAATTGCCGTTAGGCTCGTGTTGGAAAAATCTGTGCACAGCATCAAGCAAGCAACATTCTGGAAGGATGAAACCCAAGGTTCTGGAACTGAGACTTCCTAGGTTTTCCATGAACTATGTGACCCTGGCAAGTAGCTTGATATCTCTTTGCCTCAGTTTACGTATGTATAAAAGAAATTTTCCTAGACTAGATCAGGCTGTTGTCTGGATCAAAGCAATTCATGCCCATCAAGCAGCCAGCAGGGTGCCTGGAACACAGAAACTGTGCACTAAACACTCCCAGGTATTACTGGGGCACTGTGTCAAGACGAGCTTCCCTGAGCTTCCCCCAGGTCATTCGGCACAATGGTGCTTTGGCTGTTGTGCTGTGTCCAAGATGTGATCCCCCACGTGTGATGGGAGAAGGCCCCACCGCTGTATAAAGTGCAGCTGCAAACAGACTGCTCCACACTGCCCCTGGGGAATGAACCACGGAGTCAGTGAAGGGTGAATTTCAGAAGAACATCCGATTAAAAACCCATCAGTAAGAGAAAGCTGGCTCTATGGGTCATGTTCTTCAAGTCATAAACTCTGAACTTCACAACTGCTCATTCCCCACCCTGCACAAGGCAGCATCTTTCTCTGCTGGCATTTACTGCACCGGCTGCATTTTTATGCACTTTACGGACCTGTTTTTTTTTTTTTTTTTTTTTTTTTGTTCCCAAAATATTTCCTCCTTGCAAGGCACCCTGTCGGAAAGCCATCCCTGCCGCTTAAACCTGGAAACCCATCTTTCTACATCCAATAGAGTCTTCCCAGCTCTGTCTCTGCAGGGGGCTTCCTGATCAGGTCAGTGAATCCTGGCTCTTTTACTTAGTCCCTGAGAAGTAACTGATCCTGGCAGGTACTGAAATGTGAGATGTTGTTCATGGTCCAAGGCTGCGTTGTGCAGAGAGACTGGAATACCCCTCTCATGGGTCTGGACTCCTTGGCTGTTCTTGGCCCATCTACTAGGAGCTAGTGATTTCCCTCAAAGGTCTGTGATGGTTCAGACCTCCACGTGTTCGCACACGTTGGTCCTACACCTAGAAATGCTCTTCCTGGAGATGTCCCCCTGATGAACTCTTACTGGACTCACAGCACCCAGCTGAAACTGTCCTGCCTCCACCGAATGGCACTTTCCAGAAACATCGGTGGTTCTTTCCTTCGGAGCCCCCATAGCTTATGGGGAAGATGGGACAGATGGAGAGAAGTCAACAGGAACGGTGCTGGCATCAGAAGACCTCCGTTTGTTTCCCACTCACCGCCTGCTAGTCTTTTGTTTTCTTGCACGACTTACGAAACATCTCTGAATCTATCTGATTTCTTATTGGTAAAATGTGGTAACAAGCCTATTCTCGAATTCAGAGGGTGGCAGGGAGAATTATTAGAGACAGTACATATAAATGTAACTGTGCCTTGTACAGAGTAAATGCTCAATAAATATACATTATTATTATTATTTGCGCGCACACACACACACACACACACATATTCTGGCACTCTCACTTTATACTCTATTTGCTTAATATTAGCCTTTATCCTGAATGAAAAGTAAAGGCCACACTGTCTTTTCACTTTTACATCACCAGCACTTAGCACACAGTAGGTGCTTAAAATATTTATTCACTGATTAGACTCCAGCCGAGCAGGGACATATCCACTTTATCACTTTAACCACAGCCTCTAACATGGAGACGTGTCTTCCCACGCGTGTTCGTTGACTGAATGGAGGAACCCAAGGGTGGATGCGTGGATTTTAAGTGCCCTGGTTAAAAGGCTTACCTGGTACCCGTTGCTGACTTTCTGCATCTACCTTTCCCTTCCAGTTTCCAGCATTCCACCTCCAATGCCGCAGCCACCATCCAATCCTGCAAACGCCTTTGTTTTGCTAAAAGGAGCACTCAGCTCCATCAGCTTATCCATTCAGCAACCTCAGCTCACACCTGATTTTTCTTAACTCCCCTGCTGTGCCTTAAGGAGCTCCCCCAAACACTAGAAACAGAGCCTCAGACTTTCCTCTCCACCCCGCCTGACCAGCCTCCTCCCAACACTTTAAGGTCCCAGCGTTTATTTCTTCTCTGCAAGAAAACAAGCAAAAGGCATTGTTGACAAACTTTTGAAAATCAGCAAGAATCCATGCAATATTGCAGATGCAGGTATTTTCCAGATGGCAACCTAATCTCTGGCAACAAGCAAAACCCAGAGAGCCAGAAGCACCCACAACCTCTGTCTCATTGAATATTCACACAGCACAGGCCTGCGCACACACATTCATTTGATTCAGCTCATTTCATGCAGAAACCCTTTCCAGATTGAGCCCATGGTACATAGACTTAATAATAATTCCAGACCCTGACCAGCGGCATTCTAACTTGTGTTCCCTTAATTCCGTCTTCGACTTCAGCTTTATCTTTTCATCAACTCCCTTATGATAAGGAGCTTCTTCAGGGCAGTGAATTCCTGGGGAGAATGGACATTCTTTTTCTGGGTGTCTCTAGGAAAAACAATGGCCGGTCAGTTGGCAATAGCCTCACTACCTCCCACCTTACTCATGATTCAAAGCACTTTCCAGAAAGAGGAAACTAGGTGGCTCCAAATCTTTTCTATAGGCTCCTTCACCTTTCAGCCACCCGCTTGACAGCCTTCTTCATAGCAACACTCTGCTCGGCCTCAAGGCGGCTTTTTCAACCTCCGCATCTTTTTTTTTTTTTTAATATTTTATTTATTTGACAGACAGAGATCACAAGCAAGCAGAGAGGCAGGCAGAGAGAGAGAGGGGGAAGCAGGCTCCCTGCCTAGCAGAGAGCCCGATGCGGGACTCGATCCCAGGACCCTGAGACCATGACCTGAGCTGAAGGCAGAGGCTTAACCCACTGAGCCACCTGATGAGGGAGCAGGAGGCTGGCTGAGGACAGAGCAAAAGCTGGCGCCTTGCACCCCCTCTCCACCTGCTCCCCTCCATAATATGTGTAGCATTCCTCAGGCACCCCTGACTGCCATAAAATGATAAATAGTTAACTTGCAGGGATCGCAGTCTTGCAGAACAGGAATCTCCCTTGCTCTACAGATGTCCTAGAGGTCTAAACAGGGAGGTTACCTTATCAATAGCACAAATTTCCAGAGGGAAATAACTTTCGGTTCCTGAAGCCCTAATGTCTCCCTCCCACCATAAACTGGAGGAGACTGAGGTAGAAGGGAATGTAAATCACAGCCGGATCATAATACCCCACCAAGAATCTCCCAACTATCTTGATGTTAATGCCTGACCTAAGGACGACATTGATCAAGCCATAAGGGCAAGGACTCCCCCCGGCACCTTGTAGGCCCTCCCTAACATGTGAAAACTCTGTTGAAATCTCCCATTCCTTCACCACCTCCCCCCCAACCATGGGGTATATAACATGCCTACCCTCACAACCCTGGGCAGCAGCTCTTCCTGCCCACGGGTCCTGTCCCCGTGCTTTAATAAACCACCATTTTGCACCAACGACGTCTTAAGAATTCTTTCTTTAGTTGTCGGCTCCGAACCTCCTCAGCCCACCGAACCTGACTTAGGTTCTGGGACTTCATCACACCCAGGTAGCCCTCAACCTCCGCATCTCAAGAACATTAGCTTTCTTTAAAGTCTTAGGGACTATTACTCGGTTCTAATTTTGGTTTCATAGAAGGAGGTTAAATGATTCTTCTAAGTTTACTTTACTAGTAAGTAGTGCAGCATGGACTTGCACCGTGGTCTTCTGACCCAAGTTCACCTGGGCTCCCTCCCTACTCCCTCATTTCTGCTTTGTGAGCCTTAATGATGATGGTTAATATCCACTGGCCCTTTCCTGTGTATCAGGCTCTGCTCTAAAAACCTCGATAAACCCCTGTAACCTATACAGGTCTATTAGGCTAACGTTACACCCACTTCACAGATAGGGAGATAGGAAAACCTTGTTAAGTAAACTGCATGAGGTTACATAGCCAGTTCCTGGAGAAGCCTGGGCTCACGCCCCGGCCATCTGGGTCCCAACTTCAGCCCTTAACCACCAAGCTTCCTCAACTCTGAAGGCTGGATTGTAAGCCTTGTTATCGAGTGAAGTTTATTTATGCTCTGGTACCAACTTCACTACATCGAGCAGCCCTGAAACACAAAAGGTACTCAATTCATTTTTGATTACCCGAAGATTCGCTTCCTTGTTATGCCTTTAATGATGACCTACTATAGGCAAGACATCACCAGGGTCTTACAGGAGATGATGAAATACACAAAGACATGATCCCCGTATTTTGAAGTCAAATGGGGAATGAGAAAGAGACTTCCTCTGTGAGGGCACGGCGCCAACATCAGCCTCTCAGACTCCATGCCAAGTCAAATTTTTAAAACCAATTTCTTTGACCCACGTAAAGAGTTCTTGTTCTAGGAAAGGGCATTTGACAATACAGAGACTGCAATTACTATTACCAGCATTTTGTAAGAGAAAGTACATTTTAACCAGAAACATTAAAGGGGGCATAATCTTAAAAGAAGATTGTCCTTCACATTCAGACATCAAATTTTCGACCAGCATTTGAGAGTCATCAATTTAAAAGACTTGGGCAAAAGAGCATGGTATAGAAAGGCACATCTAGGAAAGAAAAACCAACATGAAGGGACTACCACAACAGAATGAGGGGGAATGGAGAGGTGTGGGTATTGGCATTCACAAATTAAGAAAGAGGCTAAACATTCTAGATACATTTCAGACCACAAGGTTCTTGATTCTACAGCTCTTCCTTTAAGGGTTAAAAAAATTGCTATAAAAAATGAAATTACAGAAATACAAAAATAGTTTATGTTATGTTTTGTGGCCTTTTCCCTTTGGGGTTCAATCTCTGGTGGATTGCCAAGGAAGGCGGCCTCCGTGACGTTATCCAGAAATGTCAGGTGTCTCCTAAAAACCCACTAGAGTCCACATGATGGATGTTAAGTAACAGAGGTGAGAGGGGCAGAATTTCCTCCCAAATTCCCATCTTCTCCCCTTGGGGCACCAGGAAATTGCCCACATAGACTCTTTCCTTGGCCCAAATGTCTCCCTCATTGAAAAGGCTGAAAATTATGCCTAGCATCCCATCACCAGTGACCTCTTTTTTAGAGTTCTAAGGAATTTTCTTGCCCTCAGGGCGCCTGGGTGTCTCAGTGGGTTAATCCTCTGCCTTCGGCTCAGGTCATGAGCTTGCGGTCCTGAGATAGAGTCCTATATCGGGCTCTCTGCTAAGTGTGGGGGGGGGTGTGGAGCCTGCCTCTTCCTCCTCCTCTCTCTCTGCCTACTTGTGATCTCTCTCTGTCAAGTAAATAAATAAAATCTTAAAAAAAAAAAAAAAAAAAAGACTCCAAAACAGACAGACAGAAGAGAGGCACAGACAAGCATGGAGGAAGGGCAGGGAGCTTCCAGAATCCCCATCCTCCTCCCTCTGGGTACACCACTCTCCCCTCCACATGCTCACCAACCCAGAAGCTCTCCTGACCCTCTCCATTTGGGTTTTTATGGAGACTTCATTACATAGGATCGACGGATTATATCCTTAGCCATTGGTGACCAACTCAAATTCCAGCCCCTCTTCCCTCCCTGGAGACTAAGGGGTTGAACTAAAAGTTCCAGCCTCTAATCACAAGGCTGGGTCCCCTGGCAACCAGCCCGCATCCTTAGATGCCATCCAAAAGCCACCTTACTGACATAACAAAAGACACTTTCGTTGCTTCTTATCCATTAGGAAATTCCAACAATGAAGACCAAAAATATATTTCTTATTATAAATCACAATATGATATTGGACTACTTCTTTGATTACATCTATCAATGGCCCCCTCCCATCTCCACAGGTCACCTGTTAGCCATTGTCACTTTACTCCATTGTTTACCATGTTTTACTCTCCATGCCTCTTGCCAGTATCTCTGCCTTTGCTTTCTAGATTTCCTGCAGACATTCCCAGCATGCCCCAATGCGTTTTACCCGTGTTACTTTTTCCCAAGACAATCCTTCTACCAAGAAAGACTTCTTTCATATTTCCACTCCAACCTTTATAAATCCCCTATTCTTTAACGTTCAGTTCAAGGTTATCCCCTCTTTGAATAATCGCCCCATCCCCTAAGGAAGAGGAAACCATTGCCTGTTCATGACCTTACAGCAACACTTATGCTACTGGGTGTGGGCTTTTGAAGGTTATGTATGGACTTGGCCTTATTTGCCTTAGAATCACCCACACCAAAGCAGGACCTGGTATGTAGCCTTCATCCAGCAAATGTCCCATAAATAAACAAATTTAAGAATGAACAAACAAAAAGAAATAACAAAAGGAAAGCATGAGTGAATATGCATAACATGAGTACAGCATTTCACAATTTCAGAGCATGTGGGTTTTAATGAAACCATGTGATCCTGAAGCTTTCCCAGCAAATCCAGGCTCAAGAGTTGGAGTAACTTGCCAGGTTAAAACACGACAAAGTAAGGACTTGAACTCAAGTCTACCAATGCCAAGTCCAATGCCCCTTCCACACCAAATGTTGTCATTATTAAGAATTAATGATTTTAGGGGCACCTGGGTGGCTCAGTCCTTGGGCATCTGACTTTGGCTCAGGTCCCGGTCCCAGGGTCCTGGGATAGAACCTTGCATCAGGCTCCCTGCTTGGTGGGAAGCCTACTTTTCACTCTGCCACTCCCCCTGCTTGTGTTCCCTCTCTTGCTGTGTCTCTCTCTATCAAATAAGTAAATAAGGTCGTAAAAAAAATAATGATTTTTAAAAAGAACTAATGATAGTTTATAAAACAAAAAACAAACAAACAAAAAAACATGTAGAATCAGGCACAGTCAAAAAGAACAGAATCGATGTTTCCATTGTAAATGAGAGTGGTAAAACCTAAATGTGGAGGGTCCAGCATACTCCTAGATGCAGGCAGGGGAACACAGCAGTGCTGGCCGGGCACTTGGGAGAAGCTGTACTTTGGGAAAATGAAAATCAGAAAGATCCTAGAAACAGACTTTGACAATCTCTGGATTTCACCAATGGCCAACCCCATTTCCTGCACTGCATTCCTTGCTACAACTGAAGTTTCAGCCCTTGGAGAGAAGCCGAGAGATTTCTGCAAATGTTTTCTCTTCAACAGATGGAGCAGAAACCGAGAAGCGTTACAAGGAAGATGAATCGGTGCGTCACACTTGCAACAATAAAAATACAGCAACGGTTAAAAGCAGTCGCAGTTAAACAGAAGTGGAAACCCAGGGTTAGCCTAAATCTTTTTTTAATTAAAAGTGAAGGAGAATTTCAAAGTTCTATTTCAGCCCCTCGAAGCGTCAGTGCAGTGAATCCGGAATGTTTATGTGGCTTGGCTGGGTGTCGGACGGCTTGAGATTTATGTGGGTTTAGGTCATAGCCTAAAGGAAACCGTGAGGACCGGCATGGAGGAGGGTAATCACACACGCAGGAAAACCTGGGTTCAAACCCCCGCTCTGCTGCTGCGTGACTGCAAGAAAATCGCGTACCCCCGAGTGTCAATCATGTCATCTGCAAAACGGGAAAACGGGGCCGGCCTCTGAGACTTGGTGCGGGCTCTGGGTGAAATAATGGGAGTGGAACACAGGAGAAACCGTCTGCAGGTTTTTACTCTCCCTGCACCTGCTGAAGCAACCGCAAAGAAGCTTCCTGTCACCTTAAGTTTCTGTATCACAAGCATCCCTGGCACGGGCCGCCTTTTGCTCCCTCTCTTCTTCTTCTAAAGCCTGCTTTAATATCTAGATGAGCATTTCACAAACTCTGGTCCCGGGATGCCTGACATGGACACATGCGGACGCTTTTCAAAGGATTTTGAAAAAAATGCCCTCAGGGGTTAATAATTTGTGGTGAAGGATCCCTGCAAAGCACAGAGCCACATTAGTACTGTGGATAAATGGATTCCGAGTTGCCCATCCTCTGCCTCTTGGACGTTCTCCCCCCACTGCTCACACAACCCACAGTCCCCTCTCCCCTCACCAACTCCTCAGATGTACTTCGCTGGATGATTAGGGCTTTAGCTGGTGCATACATTTTGCTAGACATATTCAACTCTTTACACATCCATGCATTTTAAGAAATGCATATGAGGACGAGGAACGCATGCACCCCCACACGTCCATGAACATACGGGTGTGTGCGAATACACACACACACACACACACACACACACTTGTACTCACTCACACACCAGTACGTTCAGACCTAAAACGCATAACCAAAGTCTTTAATAAAAAGACTCCATTTCAAATACCAGCCCTGATCACTTCAATTCTAAGAGCCTTAGTTGACACATCTTCAAAATTGAAACTGTAATATCTACCATAACTACTTCATAGTTGTAAAATCAAATATATTACCATCCATGAAAACACTTACTTCATTGTCAGAAACATTGTAGATGCTCAATAAATGTATGTCAAGTGCCACAGATTCATTTACGTATCTTACCTATTCAAAACACGTTCGTTTCCGCACAAGTTTATCCCCACACACGGGCAACATAACAACCCGTGAGTACATTCAAATGCAACCCCATGCTCATGTGAAGAAGATCCAGACTCACAGTTTAGGAAAGCAGCACACGCGCATGCGTGCGTGCACATGAACCCAGACACACACACAGACACACACACACACGCACACAGGCACTCCCGGCCCCGTACGCGCATGCGCACGCGCAGCTTCCGCGCAAAAACCTCTCCATACTCTACATTTCCTTAAGCCAGGTTCTTCCTGCACCTGTCAAAATATACCGCTGGATCCGAGGTCCTGTGAGAGAATATGGAGGGAACAATTACTACATACAAAATGGATGCCAGGTTTAAAAAAAAAAAAAGAAAGAAAGAAAGAAAAAGAAAAAAAGAAAAAGCCTTGGCAGCCAGAGCCAATACTTCGGAGAAAACACACGCAAGGTCAGGTTACAATAATAGGTTACCATGTGTATACAAGGGGAAGCTCCAAGAGAAAAGATGGTAAGACAGGATGCGTGAGAGACCTAGGATGCGAAAGACTTTTCTAGAAAGCTCATGGACGTTATAGAGAATCCCTATCACTCCTACGCCCCCCAAGTTCACTGTCCAAAACAAGAGGGCCGGTAATTAGGGGACTATGTTTCTAAAACGACACCATGGCTACATTGGCCCACATGAATAATTACAGCAGGGATGGTCAGTGAGCAAAAATATTAATTCCTATTTGTTTTGGGCTTCCTATTACAGTAAGTGTTCATTTTAGGTGTCAGTGAAGTCAACCAACACTCACCAAAACCTTTGATAATGTTCAGAAACTCCATCATCACTGTCCCTTGGACAATATGTTCACCATTAACATTATTAAGCTTTAGATTTCCTTTAGGGCCACCTTTTTCCTATACAAAGATTCTTAGGAGTGTTTGTATTTTTTAATGCTATATTAGTATTTTCCATGAATTGGAAAGGAGGGTGGACCAGATAACCATAAAATGCCATTCTCTTCTCAAAGACTCTAATTTCATGATTCTGTGATTTTTAAGATGTGGTGGTACTAAGAGTTGATTTTTATATTCCATGAATATTATGTTCTATGACTCTATGAGATTTTGACACTAGCTTTTATTAGTCTAAGATTCTCCGATTCCAAGTTTTGATAGATTTTAAAATTCTACAACTGTGATTCTAAGATGCCAATATTATAAGAATCTGACACTTTGAGCTTACAGTTCCAAGCCCCCATTACCTCCAAATGTGACTAGCAGACTCTTGCCCGTGAGACAGGCAGAACCTAAGCCAGAGTCAAAGTACAGGGGAGGCAGAGTGGTTGTGAACAGAGAGAAAAATGCCTATTTAAGACAAGAGCTCCTAACTTACATCTCAAGGCTTTCCAAATAACACCCTTAGCTCAGTCTCTCTTCCTGACTCTATTCTACGGCCTACCTAGAGATGAGAATATTTGCTGCTAGAAGACAGGTGCTGTAGAGGCAAGGCTCAGCTGTTTTTGGCCATCTTATCCCTCAGCATCTAGCACAAGGCCAGAACACAGAGGCTCTCAATAAATGTCATGCACTGTTGGATTCACTCTAATATCCTTCCTCTTCCTTCTTGTCTGGATCCTTCCTCTAGCCCTCCTCCTCTTCCTCGTCTTCCTCCTGCTTGTGCTTCTCCTTCACCTTTTACCAATATGTTAGAACTTCCACGTACATGAATCACACAATCCCCACAGGAATCCAGTGATGGACAGATTATTATCCCCCTTCTACAGATGACGAGCCTAAAGCCAAAAACGACTTACCAAAGGCCACACAATTAAAGTGAAAGAGAAAGGATCAAACTCAAATTGTCTTGCTCCACATTCAGCTCTCCTTCTTCTCCTGCCTTCTAAATGAATGTTCTTAACAATAATTTAAAAATAACCACCTCACAAGACCTCCAGAAAACTGCTACCCGGACAGAAAGCTTCTACTTCCCATTACTGACTTTCACTCTGAATTCATTTTCTCAGTCCACGCCAGTTCTCATTTCAGGATTTCCAATAATTGAGGGCCTACCACACCCAACTGTTCCTTTCATTTTTAAGCCTTTTTTTTTTCCTCCTCTTGAGAGTGCTGTACATGGCATGTGTTTATTTTTCAATTAAAGCAAATTAAACTTAATTTTGTTTTGAGACTTTTTTATTATTTTTTTTTAGAATTTCACAGCCCACGGTGAGATAATTGAGACCCTGCTGTTTCTGGAAACACTGTTTAGAGAGCAGGACTAGATCTGGCACAACTTTGGAGGGAGCCATCCGTAACCCCTCCTTGCCCTTTGTCACACATCACAGTATTTCTGCAGTGTGTCCACTTCCTTGCCATTGCCTTACCCTGGAAGGTCATCCATGTGTCATGTGAACCATAAACTGGCAAAGGGCCACCAAACCCCCTCTTCCTTCCTCTTGTCTTAATCCTAGATCTAGTCATGCTAATCCTTTTCTTAAGAGTTACTGGTTATTTTCTAGACACATATTACTTAATATGAGGTTTAAGGCTTTATATATTCCAGTCCGAGGTTACTTTTTCCAACTTCACCCTGAGCATGTTTTCCAGTCATGCTGAACGACTTCCTCTCCCACTGACCACTTGGAATGTCCTTTTTCCATCTACCCAACGGGCTATGCAACCTCCATGGCTCAAGCACACAGACCTCTCCTCCATTTCCTAATACGCTGCCTGTGTTCTAATTTCAGCAGCAGCTACTCTGTATTATCTCAGTTTGCACATCTGTTTCCTCATCAAACTGGCAAGAGCTTTCGATCCGGAAAATGTCCTATTCATCACAGATGGTCCAGACTCTGGAACATAGTAACTCCTCAAAAAGAAATGTATTTGGGGGGGGGGGGGGAAGAATGGGAAGAAAGCAGGAATAGGCTAAGAGAGATAAAGGAGGAAAAGAAGGAGAGAGAAAAGTAAAGCAAGAAAGTAAGATGATGAGGAAGAAAGGAATGAAGGACGGAAGGAAGGAAAGGCAGACAGAGGAAGAGAGGACGGGTGAAGGGAGTGAGGGAGGAATGTGAAACATAAATCTGGGAAACTTCCCTATTGTTCTTATAATCATTTTATTTATTTATTTATTTATTAAGATTTTATTTATTTATTTGACAGAGAGAGAGCACAAGTAGACAGAGAGACAGGCAGAGAGAGAGAGAGAGAGAGGAAAGCAGGCTCTCCACTCAGCAGAGAGCCCGATGCGGGACTCGATCCCAGGACCCTGAGATCATGACCTGAGCCGAAGGCAGCGGCTTAACCCACTGAGCCACCCAGGCGCCCCTTTATAATCATTTTAAAAATATGACCGTCATTCCCCAAAAAATACAGACCATCAGCATGGCTTATAAAACATTTTTCCATATACATAATATTCTGATTTTTCAAGGGAAGATATAGTTGTCTCGTGTCGAGTCTCCTAAAGTAAGCTATAAAGAATTATTATTAAGAATTAAGTGAAAAATACAGAAAGCTGACATTTTGTGCTCACATAACTTTGAGAAAGCTTGAATTAGTTTGAAAATCTCCCTCGATCAAAGAACTTTGTTGGAAACTTGAATTTGCTTATATATAACCTGATTTTCAGGAACTGGGTAGACCATGAAGCCTCTCCCAAAGGTATCTGACCTTTCCTTGGAGTTTCTGAAGATCTAGTGCACCACAAGAGAGGATAGGAAAATGTTCTGCTGATGGAATGATTGCTGTCTGGGGGTCAGCAATCTGGGGTTCTAGTTGAGCATCCCTACTAATAAAGACTATGGCCTTCGCCATGACACTCTCCCTGTCAGAGTCTTTGTTTCCTTATCTGCAAAAAGAGGTAGGTGGAACACAATGGATCTTCAGGACTCTTCTGGCTCAGTTCTAACATTCTATGGGTCTGTGATGAAGAAAAGATATAAGCTTGGTGTCATGTCTTTGTGCCTACAATTTGCCCAACCTGGGATGTCCCCTTTTTCACTTCCACAAGTACAGATCCCTCCCTCTAAAGACACCACCCATCCCAAGGCGACATGAATTAGCACACACTCACTCCTAAGTTTTCCTATAGAAATATTTCATTTCTATAAGAGGCTGCCTTGAATATAGCTCATACTTTGTTTAATTCATTTAATCTGTTGATGGCAATGATGTAGGTCATACATTGTGATGACAAAGGTGGCTAAGACAGAGGTTCACATACGCTTTCTGTTCCTTCTAAACCCTTGGGGATATGTCAGTCATATGTGGTCTCCTGAAGAGCTTCATACGATGACTTAATCTAGGACAAAATCTGTCATTTTTAAGTCCACCTTAGAGTCCTTTTAACATTTCATCCAATAAAGTCAAGTCATTTTTTAGAGCCTTTGAACTCTTTATTCAACTCTTACACAAAAAAAAAGTAGGGGCGCCTGGGTGGCTCAGTGGGTTAAAGCTTCTGCTTTCGGCTCAGGTCATGATCCCGGGGTCCTGGGATCAAGCCCCACATCAGGCTCTCTGTTCTATCGATAGGGAGCCTGCTTCCCCCTCTCTCTCTCTGCCTGCCTTTCTGCCTACTTGTGATCTCTGTCTGTCAAATAAATAAATAAAATCTTTAAAAAAAAAAAAGTAATAAAGCAAAGCAGAAAATGTGGCTGCTCTGGTATAGATGGTGAGGTGGCCGTCTCACCGGTCCCATGCCTCTCTCCTACTCCCACGGTGACCCTCTTTGCCCAACATTAAAAACAAAAATGGAGTCAAAACGAAAGTCTTCTGATGTCAAGGTGGCAGCCACACCAAATCCATGCTTCCCAAATCACAGCAACAAAGCACAACCAAACACAAAACGATTCGAGGTGACACAATCTTTCCTTTTAAAGGTGCGATAGTTACTTTAACATGTGTTAGAAAGTAGAAACCATTGACCAAATCTTTGGTTTTTATGAGTAGCCCTGCTCCAGTCAAGGTCAAGTAAAAAAAGAAAAGGAAAAAACAAAAAAACAAAACAAAACAAATAAAAAGAAACAAACAAACAAAACAACCCTGAGTCCATTTAAATGTGATTTAGGACAGGTGACTCAGAAATTTAGCAAACTTTACATTAAAGGATGTACCTCTGCTCCTCTTCCCACCAATAACTGCTCGCTGGTCCCCCACATCCTACTACTTAAAATATTCATTACCCACGGAATGCACATGCATTAGAGATATTAGGCAATACACGTAAAATATCAGAGACTCACGTTCACTCATAATCTCTCACCCAAAGAGAACCCACATCCAATATCCAGGAGCATCTTATAAAAGAGCAGGCTATGCATAATATAACCTAACGTATATATTTTTTAACTTAATAGCTCATCAAAAATATGCCCATGTCGATAAATATCATCATGAGTGCCATATATTGAGCCCCCGGGACCTGTCACTAAGTACTTCACTCATGGGATACTCCATGCGCACAGGCAAACTCGCGGGGAGGTATTGTTGGTAGCCCCTGTGCACGGATCATGTTCCTGGTCTTCATTCAGCTTTCTAAGTGAAAAATGTGCTCCGTATCCTTAGTGATTGTAGAGATCCCATGATATACTTTGTTCTGTTGTTTCTTTTCTTTTTCCTTTTATCCCAAACACTCAATAAAATTTCTTGTTCACCTACCTGTGCACGTATAATTAATTTATTTCTCAGCATGGGGAACTTCTGTCTGTGTTGTTTTTCTCCTTAATACCAATATTCCTGTGTGTATGTGTGTGTGTGTGTGTGTGTGTGTGTGTGTGTCTCGAGAGAGAGAGCGAGAGAGAGAGAGAGAGAGATCAGATATATACACATCACTTCTCTTGCAGCATCTGGCTGCAACAATTCTCGCCACCTCTATCCTGCCATTTCCTGAGATGCTTTTTAAAAGTGCTACTGTTTCCAGAGGTGCCTTTAGTGATTCTATTCCAAAGAAAAGTAACATCTTGGTTCTTGGCTCTGGCCCAGAGCTAGAAAGTAGCTTTTCTATGAGGACTGGTCCTGGTCTGAGCAGCATTTAAACTTCCACAACTTAAGGGTACAAATAAACACACCCAGCTAAGGTTTCCTACTGAGGCATTGTGAAGTTAAATTACTATTTTAAGAGGCTATGAAGTTGGCAGGCAGAAAACCCTGGAAGGGTTGAAGATATTCACGATGCTGACAGATAAAGAAGGAGAGAAAGCAAAATGCAGGTTATTAAGGAGATTTAAGAAGCCTCCCTCCAGTAGACGCCATTTATAACATCTCCTGGAACATGCAAGATAGATGCCTCTCTCATTTAGGAGCCTACAAGACTGGGATTGATAGATGCTTCTTTCATTAAGAAGCCTACAAGACTGGGAGTGAGGGCAGGGCCTGCGCGACAGAATGGCTGAAGATTTCCCACAGTGGACCTGGCCGAAGACAATGGAGACGAAGAGGCAATGATCAACCTTGATTTGGGGAAGCCACCAAGCTGCCAGGGGCCAGACCATGCCTTAGATGGGCAGATAGAATCCGGGAGGACAGTTCAATGAAAGGATGTTAATCCTCAGTGTCTCTGCTGATACAAGTTTGAGACCCATTGTTATTGTTTATTACCTATCTTGGGTTAAATCCTTTCACCTCCAAGCCCCACAGTCCTCATCTGGAAAATGGGAAGAATAGTTCCACTGTTAGAGTGAGACTGTGAAGGTTCCGAGAGAATACATGCTAAGACACACAAGCACTTGGTAAAACAAATGATGCTGATAAGGAAGATGGAAACCAAGAGGAGGAGGAAGATGAACATGGTTCACACCAGAGCATGGAGCGTGCTGTCAGTCATGCTCTCCCATCGTGCTGTCAGTCATGCTCTCCCATATGCACCTGTGGAACCCCCAGTCTCACAGCCTAGAAAAGCAAACCCAGAAGTGCAAGGCTGTGGGCTCCAGGGGTCCAGGTACTAGAACCAACTTAGATACACTTTGATGCTGAAGAGGAAAAAATGTATAAGTAAAAGAGTGAGAGAAAATTCATCTAGACTCCATTGAAGGTGACTTTCAGCTCTGATGACAATCTATAACTGGTTTCTGACCCACAGATAGAGAATACAAAATCTGCCCCAGTCATTTTGATTTTATATCCTTCCATGCCTTTTCCTGGGCTCTCAATCTTTCCCCTAACTCCTGGTCTCACATTGCCATCTTAGGGGAGGGGGATTGGTAAAAATGATTGAGGAAGCTCATTTTCAAGGTAAGGCCTTGAACCTGGTGGTAATGTCTCCTACAGAGCACTTCCAGCCGGAGAGCATAACTACCAGCCTGGGCAACATTTAATCTAATGCAACAGGGTATAGTAATAATAATAAATAATAATAATGTTTATGTAACATTGATGGTCTGCCAGTCATTGTTCAAACACTTACCATATCAACTCACTAAACCCCACAATATCTCTATGGTGGTCAGTACGGTCCTCTTCATTCTGTAGAAGAGGAAGCTGACGCAGAAAGATCAGGTAATCTGGCCAAGGTCACAGAGCTAGAGAGTGGTAGAGGGGGCATTCACACTCCAGCATTAAAGCTTTCAACCACAACACTTTCAAGTCAGACAGAAATAGTCCAAATCCTCCACACTATCATGGACTCTGTGGGTGGCCCAAGACAAGTGACATCACTGTGCTGTGCCCCGGCTTCCTCATCGCTAGAACAAGGGTGATACCACCCATGTGTGAGCTCTTTCAGAATATTCAACAAGATACCTATAACAAGTACCCGCTATAGCACAGAGGATATAGGACGTGCTCGGCACGGACACTCTCCCACTCCAAGCATGGCTTTGTCATTGTGACATTTCAGCCACCTCTATACTGTAGGTGAAGATCTTTCCAGAATCCCCTCAAATTCCATCCTATGTTCTGCCTAAATGCTTAATTCCCAACATCAGGAAGAGGAGAGTGCAGGTAAAGCTGAGTCTGATCTAATATTTTCAGGAATCGTTTGTCAGGCTTCGCTGGGCTTTGAATGATGCTATCCCGTTGATAAGCATTTAGAATAAAATTCTTTATGACCCTGCTCAGCCCTCCTTTGCCTCAGCCATCTCTGGCAATGGCATTCGATGAGAACCACTTCCTCTCTGACAGTCTTGCCTCCAAAATTTGTGTCAGTGGAAAAACCGTATTACCACCCCCTGCCAGGTAATCGATTTTTCGAGTTTTCCCCTCCATTCCCAAACATACCCAAGCACTGATTTCCTTTTTTTAATGGCCCTTCTGCTCTGTGCAGATGTTTTTTATACCATCAGCGAGGAATCTTGTAGGTCCTCCCCCAATCATACGTCTATAAACTCAGAACCCACCGGATTCTATGAGAAATTTAACTTCTCCAATACCACAGACTGAAACGTACTTACTTAATTAAGGCAGACGTCCCTGTCACAGTTCTCAGAACGCTCCTGCAGCTTAATCTTGGGGCTTCCGGAGTGTCTACGAATTCCACAGCCCCCCAGAATTTCATCCACTTTTGTGGACTGCTAATTCTTAGAATGGAGATAGGTGAGCTGACTGCTTGGAAGCAACCATATGTCTTAAATGTCTGCCTTCCTCCATCTGAATCAGCTTGGCTACTCCGTGTTACCCCCAGGATCCATTATTTCTCACTGAGCTTCCCCCTGGCTCGTTTGCAGGACCTTTGAAAGGCTGGATGAATTATATTTCAGAAACCCCTCCGGGCCAGTATTGGGTTAACCCTTACAAAGTGTTCTGGCTGTTCAGATGGGCCATTTACTTGGAGCCCCACAGCTTCAACCTTTGCAATTTACACAAAAACGACTGCATCTTGCTTTTGTTAATTGCCTTATGAATTTACCTCCTCACCCATGGAGGGGGATACAGTCTTAGCTGCTCCCAAAGTGGTCCAGACACCATTGTATGTGGCTCTCTACACCCTGTGAGAAAATCTTCGCACACTGGGAATACGATTTGTTTCAAATGATCTATTTGGTGTCCGTACCAGCTTGCTATTCCCATGCGTGGCCTCCACTGGGTAGCAGACAGGCCCAGTAATTCACCTCTTCGAACTCTCTCACACCCTGTCTTGTCCAATCTATTCTCCTTAAGGTCACCTGCAATCTCCAAAACACATTTCCTTTGAGATACAAAGATCCCCCTCACCCACATATGAAAAAAAGAAATTAATTTCACTTTTCCTCAGCCTCATTATCTTCTTAATTGTCTTCTTGGCCCCCTCAGTAACAAGGACTGTCTATGGATTTCTAGGCAGCCTTTTTAGGCTACTGTGTTCCAGGAGGACAGTGGATTTCATGCTACCACTTAATCGCTCTGATATGAAGAGTTACGATAGTGACACATCACTCCCACTCAGTCCCCGTGTCTGGAGTCACAGTCTGTGCCCTGAGGTGTGACTTCTGTTCGATTTGCTCATTTTTGAGACAGTATCAAAACATTCTGATGAAGCATGGCCAACACGCGCTGTCTCTCTGTGCCCTTGCAAGAACTTCGTCATGCGGTATTTCACTAAGCTGGGGCAAATCCCTTCGGTGAGGCAGGGCACCGTCTGGTCCTTCTTGATTTGCAGAAGGCAAGACCAAATTGGGGCAGATAGGTTCTTAAGGTGGTCCAGAAATACAAGGATAGGAGCTAGGACTAGAATCGGGGGCCCTGAGCCCCTGTGCTCTTACTATGTGACATTTAAAATTAATGGAGATAGACAATGAAAAGGTATGTCCTCTTGATCTCCAGAACTTATGGTCCCCGCCATCTTCCTCCTCGTCATCCCCCTCGACACACCACTGGTATCTTCCTCTCCTCTTTACCTTCCTCATCCTCTCAGAGACTTCTGAAATGACACTTGTGCCTCTACCATGAATGATCATTTTCAGACCTCCTCTGTTAGAATGCCAACACCTGGATGGATTCTTCACCGGCTCCACTAAGATCTTTCCGGGGCTTTATTCATGGTCTTTCCGGGACTAGATACCCAAAAAATATTTGCTGATAAGGCAATGCTAACTTTCACTGTATTTTACCAAACTTCATTTCAATACCTTTCTCTTCAAGTATTCATTCCCTTCCTCCTTTCCTATCCATAACCTCCGTCCAGTTCTTCCCCTCCCTTTAGAGCTGGAGGTGTCCAGAGCGTGCAACACCCAGAACAGGACTAGAAATTAAGGTGAAAAGAACTCATTGAAATGACGGATTAAAAATGGACAAGATGAGGGTGGCTCAGTAGGTTGAGCACCTGACTCCTGATTTCATCTCTGGTCATGATCTCAGGGTCCTGAGATGGAGCCTCACGTCGGGTCTGTGCTCAGTGGGGAGTCTGCTGGAGATTCTCTCCCCCTCTGCCCCTCCCCACAACCCCCTTCATGTGAGCATGAATGCTCTCTCTCAAATACATAAATCTTTATTATTATTATTATTATTTTAATGGACAAGATGGAAACCTGTCAAGGGCACTTGATGCTGAGCTCCTGTCAATCTCTCCTCACTTCTCAGCTCAGCCCTTGGGCTGCCCACTCCCTAAGCAAGGGCATTTTATGGCCGGGGGATGGTGGTGGAATTCTAGACTTTTTATTCCTGCAGCTTTGACAAGGCCTTTTAATCTGGCCCCACCTTCCTTTCTTATTCCCATCTCATGACATTCTTCTCACTTGCGAGCTCTAGCCACAAGATCGCTTGGCTCTCCTAAGCTTGCACATGTTCAGTGACTTTATCTTTGCTGTCTCTGCCATACGGGTAGCTTCTTCTCACCTAAACCAGCTCCAGTGGCATGCCCTCAGAGAAGTCTCCCTTGGCTACCCTAGCTAAAGTCACATCGTCCACATTCCTAATTATTTGCATGGCATTTACTATGACGTGAAGTTATTTTGCTTATCTATTTGTTTACTCATTTATTACCCAATTCTCCCCACAAGACTCTGAGCTCCACGAAAAGAGGACCCTGTTCATTCTACATCTTCAATGTCCAGATCTGTGCGGCCCAATACGGAAGCTACTCATCACAGATAACTAGTGACATTAAAATTAAAATTGGATTCAATTAAAAGCTTAGTTCATGGGGCACCTGGGTGGCTCAGTCAGTTAAGCATCTGTCTTCAGCTCAGGTCATGATCTTGGGGTGTTGGGACAGAGCCCTGCATCCAGTTCCCTGCTCAATGGGGACTGTTTCTCCCTCTCCCTCTGCCACTCCCCAGCTTATGCTTTCTTTCTCTCTCTCAAATAAATAAATACAATCTTAAAAACTAACAAACAAACAAACAAATAAACAAACTCAGTTCATCAGTAACACTAGCCACATTTCAGGTGCTCAGAGTCACATGTGCTTAGTGAGTACCATATTGCACAATACAGAGAACATATCCATTACCACAGAAAGGTCTACTTGATAGCACTGGTCTAGAGCTATGCTTGAAAAATAGTCATCACCTAATAAACATTTGTTAAATAAATGGATGAATCAATGCCCCTTTTAAACCTTACTCAATTGTAGATAACCATCCCCCTTTTGTGGCTTTTAAACTCTCTAAGCATGATCAACTAGAGAACGCCCAGAAAATGCCCAGCGATCAACAGCCAGCTTGGTGAGGGACCCAAACAAATGTTACAGGACACAGGACTGTGGCAATAGGGCCTCCAGAAGGAGAATACTAGTGATCATATGATTATGCTTCCACAATATGGGAAGAACTGACAATTAGAAGAGAATTATATTTGTGTTGTATGATTTCAGAGACTTACAGACAAAAGGCAGATATAGAGTCACAGTGAGAAAACATCCACCAAGGTCTCCCTCCACAGCATAGGCGGGTTTGTGTGATAATTACTTTGCCATTAATAAAAGTACAAAAGATGAGACTGAGCAGATATGTTGTATGAGTATCACAGAAAGGATTCTTGGTTCTCAAATAAGGAAAAGGGTCTAGTTAATGAGAAACCTTAAAACACTGAGATTCTTTGATCAAATGGCTCCATGACTCCTTTAGAACATCGATTTCGAAGAGCAAATACTGTGCCCTGAGCTATACTAAAATCCGCTGAACAACCCAGTCCCATTGGTCATCCACAATGGTTACCATTAACGCAGTGGTCCACCAGAAAGAGCAGAAATGTTGAAGAAAGGGGGAGTTAGGTTCTAAGTCTAGTTGTGCTGGTCACGTGACCTTGGGCAAGGGACCCAGCCAGCATGAGTTTCATTTTCTTCTGCTATGAAAGGACTATATCTGCCCCACTGGGTGGAAAGTAAGATTAAATGAGAAGAAAACTAAACATTGTAGGAACATAGTAGGGCAAAGTTCACTTCCAAGTAGGGCTTAATTTCACCCATCTGTATCATCATGGACATTCCTATATTGATGGTATAGGCAGCATGATTGTATTGTTTTGTATGAACTTGAAACAATTATTGAAAAGAGAAAGAGTGAGAGAGAGAGAGAGAGATGACAGCTGTTATGGAGTCTGGACTCAAAATGCAACAGCAAACATTTATAGAGCAACTACTATGTGTTAGTCCCTGAAGATTTTAAAAAAAAAAAAAATGCTCTTACCAAGACCATTTTGAAGAGGGCAAGCCATGCATATATCCGTGGAGCTATAAAATCGGGCAAACAGAGACCCAAGCTAAAATAAAAGTCTCAGACAAAATTATATGAGAGAACAGGGGAGAAAGAGATTTATTCCAAAATAAGATTTTGAGAAGACTTCTCGGAAGGGTCATTTGGGTTGGATGTTAAAATATCAGTGAGATTTTTAGAAGTAGAAGCCGACGCTGAGAGAGAGAGAGAGAGAGAAAGGAAAAAGGTACTCCTTGCAGAAGGGGTTAGAATAGAAAACAACAAGGGGGATTATTTGGAGAGTGACATTTGAAAATCTGTCCTTTTCACCTGACCTCCATTTTGTCTTTAATATGATTACCGTTAGTTCAGTGACCGATTCGTTAATCTTTGAATTTTAGCAAAGGGAAGAGAAGGGCAGGTTATGTCTAACCTTAGAGGCCTGTTCAGGTGCTATATCCTGGTGATTTCATCTAAGGAACTGGGAGGGAACAAGCTAGAGAATGCCAATCAGGATGTCTCCTCACACAACCGAAGGTGCCATGGGCAAAGACCTTCCAGAGAAATTTAAGACTTAGGGGTCAAGAGCATAAACTTTTGCAAGCACCCGGGCATTTTATTTGGACTGGCCAGGGGAGAGGGGTTTTTAAAGTCCCCACCTGCACCATTCCAGATACATTCACTGCAGCCTGAGCTGGGCCCTGGAAACTCAACGGGGGGCCCAACAGCTGATTTGGAATCTCTGAGCCTGTTCTCTTTGGTTGAAATGGAGTCACAGCTCCCCCTTCTGGGAGCTAAAGTGCCATCCAGCCTCGGAAAAGCCTGCGTGGAAAGGCTCTATTGCAGATGGGCCTGAAACCCCCATGTTTTTTTCCTCAGTGATCACCGGCACCCCGAAATGAGCATCAGGGAGTCTGGGAACACTTTCACGTGGGCTTGGTTCTGACTTCTCTAGAGCCCATGCCTCACAGGGCTTTCTCTCTCCCCTTCCCTGGAATGATGAGTCCCAGTCTTCCCGTGTGGGTGATGCCTTTATATAGGGGAACACAATTTGGTGCGGAGGTTGAAATTCCCTTTTGGGGAATATGGCAAGTAAGGAGGGTTTCTAAATCTCTGTGTGCACATGTGTGTGAGTGCATGTGTACCTGTGTGCTTGGGCATGCTCCCGTGACCGCGGGATGTATCATCGTACAGGGCAAGACTCTCATGAATATGAAGAAATTAATTTGCCTGAAGTATTTGCATCGGTAGAGGGGCACACGCTTGGCTCTCTGGAAGGCAAAGGACTCCTTAATAAAGAGCTCGGGTAGAGTCCAGATGTTCTGCTGGGCTCTGTCTCCCAGTCAGAGTTCGTAGGGGGTCTTTGCCTGTGTGTATTCTCTCTGTGTGTGTGTGTGTGTGTGTGTGTGTGTGTGTGTGTGTGTGTGTATGTGTGTGTATCTGTCTGTCTGTCTGTCTAGTGGGGACACTGATTAAAGCATTGAACCCTTTCTCTCCAGGGTCATGTTTCTAGATGGAGCAGCTCTGAAATGAGAAGTCTGATGAGGGACGACCGCGATTGTTTTAGGTGGGAGCAAAGTGGCTGGATGGGAATAGGGAGCAGCACGGTCCCTGGGCAGGGTGGCGGCGTAGAAAGACATTGATCGGGGTGTCAGGCAACCCAGGTTCTAGCCGGGGCATACCATGAACTTGCTAGAGAATGTTATGGCATTCTCCTCCCCCTCTCTGGGCCACAGAGTCCTGCCTGTCTGTTCTTCAATAACCAGCTTCGATTGTCTACGAATTGGAAAAGAGATAAAACGAGAGCAGTTCCGATCACAGGGTCTCCTCCTCTGATTTCACCATCCCCCCCCCCCCCCCGACACACCACCAAAAATGAACCAGGGAGCTCTGCTCTGACATGAGTTTCTCGAAGCAGATTCCCTGTGGCCCTGTGAAGGCTGCAGTCTGAGGTATCAGCCTCTGGCCTGAGACTCGTGTGTCTGCGAGTGTCTGCAGGTAACATCATCACCCACCCGCCAGGGCAGGTCCTTGCAAACACATGTTTGCTTTTATGTCTCTCCAGAAGACACACACACAGACGCACGCACGCGCACAGATGCGCATGCACACACGCACACACACAGACACACATACAATTTTAAAAACACAATTATATTTCTACTTTTCTTTTTCCCCCAAAGGTCTTTTTGGTGGCTCCTTGCCAGCCAGGGTACATGACAGGCTGTCCCAGCGTCTCAGCCCTTATCCTCCACCAGCCTCCGTGCCTGACGGCAGAACGGCTGCCTCTTCTTACCTTGGGAAAGTAACAGCTGCCGAGTCTGGAAGCCATGCTAACAGCAGTAAAACTCAGCATTTTTTGCTGAGTAGGGCAAGCCTTTAAGAGGCATCCGGGAATCAAATCAATGGCTGGCCCCAGAGTCCAAACCTAGCTGGACCTAGCCAGGGTAGCCCAGGGACTTACCAGGAGAGCCTCCTAGGAGGTGGAGGAAAGAGGAAAGAGGGACTTGACTCAAACTGTCTTCCTTACTGACATTCTCCACATAGACCCTGTGCCCTTGGCAGTATTTTGGAGCCAAGCAAGAGATGTGAGGTACAAATCGACAGCAGTTTAAGTCAATTACCGCCACATTCTGCCATGAGTTCCCCACCCACCACCCTTGTAGATCTCCCTCAGTAATGAAACACACGCACGCACACACACACACACACACAATCTCTCTGTTCTCCATTTTCCTCCTAACTCTAGTAGAGCCTTGAGGAGGCACAGTTTAAGAACAGATTCTTCTGGGGCTTCCCAAGCTTCTCTGAAATAGGGTAGGGAAGGAGGAATATCTTAGGGAAGTGCCCCATCCATCTCCTTCCGTATTACCCAGAGCTGCCCCTAGTTGAATTTTTCTCTAAGATCCTGTGTAACTATGATGGATGAGCAGGTCCCTGAGGACTCTTCTCCTTTCCCATTAGAGGGATCCATGCAAACTTGCCCAGGTCCTCCCCAAAAGCACCAGTAGCTGGAGGTGCTCTTACGTTCTTATGACGGCAAACGGAGAGGTAGGGTAGACTCTATCCCAGACTCGCCCAGCCCACACAAGGAGCCCACCGCTGACTTCTCCCTTTCTCTGTCACCCACTACCCAGTGACTCCAAATTCCCATCAGAATCCTGCCCAGTGTGGAATTTAAAGCGACAGTATGTCATTGCCTCGGGGTTTGACCATTTCTCTTTCATATTAAAGGGTGAGTCCAAGTATACCAGGTCTCCGTGGTTTGGAGGAATTTTCCTTCAAGGATACCAATATTGGGCTAAATAAGGTGCCATCCTTATCCCTAGAATGCTCCCCAAACCCCAAGCCCAGAGCGCCGAGAGGAAGTCCACAGCGGGTTTCCCGATGGCTACGTGATCCTATAGTAAGGATCCCATTCCATGTAAGCTGGAGAGACCTAATTAAGAAGACACATAAGCGCACACATACAAACACATACGTACAAGCATGCACACACACATCGCGCCATAAGTAGGTTATAGGACCTCTCTTTACCCCCTCCCCTGCACACATACACAGCACAAACACACGCATCAAACGCAAACGACGCTGCACACGCAAACACACACTAGCACCACATCAAGTTCCCACCATGGTACACATGTCGGGAGCGCGCGGGGAGCACACACGCCACTTACTAAATCCCGCATTTAACCCTTGGCGCCCCAGAATACAGAGCCCTCCCCCTCCCGGGAACCTGAGAGGACTTGGTGGCGGCGGGGCGACCGACGGAAGAGCCGAAGGGTGCCGGGAGGGGGAGGGGCAGGGCGGGCGGGGGCGCCCCGAATGCGGTCCGGGCGGTCTCCAAGGGCAGCGGGGCTGCCGGGCGCTGTGCCTGGCACCGCCTTACCTGGAGTCAATGTCCGTCTTTGGCGGAGAGCTGCGGGAGGACGCTTTTTATTCGGCTCGGTGGGAACTTGGGAGAACCCGGCGTCCAGCTCGCATACCGGGAACGGCGCGGGGACTGCAGGCGTGGGGGTACCTGGCTCCTAGCAGCCTGGCTCATACTCAGCCTTAAAGTCCCCTTCGCTGGTCCCGAGGACAGGCATGAATCCAAGCTCCGGAAGGCGGTCACTACTCCCTCAGCCTCCCGGCTCTCTCGCTCTCGCTTTGCTCTTTGGCTCGCTCGCTCTCTCCCTCTCTCGCTCGCTCGCTCGCCTGCGCTTTCCTCCTCCCCCCGCGCCAGATCAGTTCGCAGCCGTGGGGACCGGGAGCGAGGCAGCCAGCGAATGGAGAGGGAAGTCCAAGTGCGCCGCGGTCTCCGGGCGGGGAGCAGAGGAGGCCGGGCTACGCGGGGGGAGGGACTTACCCGGCGACGGGCGAAAATGAATGGGGGAGCGGCTGTCGGGGGGCGGGGAGGGAGGAGCAAAGAGCCTGGGTTTATTCTGAGGAGTGTTTTGTACATCTTTAGGCGGAGGAGGAGAAGGAAGAGGAGGAGAGAAGAAGGCCTTCTCCGAGGGAGGGGCGGCCTGGGTGGGCTGAGGCTGAACCTCTGGGGAGTCTCGTGGGTCTGGGGATAGGGTGGCTTGTGTCCGTATATGAGCACCCAAAGGGACTGTGTGCGGTGTGTGTGCGCAAACCCCGATTCCTGGTGTCTTAAGCGTGTCTGTAGCTGTGTGCGTCGCGAGTATCTGAGTGTTGCTGGGTATGCGGGTGCTAGTGATTCTGTGTGTATCTATCCGAGTGTGGTTTTGTCTGGGGAGGTGACTGTGTGGGTCCATTTGTATCCGTGCGCCTCTCTAAGAGTATTTAAGACTGTTTGTTTCTCTGTCTGTGTAGGCGTGAGCCCACGTAACCTCCCGGAATTAAGCAAGTGCTTCTCTACGTGGGCAGGATGTAGGAGCGAGAAGCTAATGGGACGCAAAGTTCTCTCGATACCACCAGAGGCAGAGAAGGGGTGAGGGTATGGGGGCTAAGGCATTAATACAGAGAACCAAAGACTCCAAATTTAACCTGAGGTGCAGGCTCCGGTTGCTGACGCGGGGCCTCTCCCAGAAGCAGCAATGAATCTAAATTCTCACGCAGTGCATATTCTGTACGTTTGCTTACTTTGCTGTTCCTCCTCCTCCTCCTCCTCCTCCTCCTCCTCCTCCTTCTTCTTCTTCTTCTTCTTCTTCTTCTTCTTCTTCTTCTTCTTCTTCTTCTTCCTCCTCCTCCTCCTCCTCCTCCTCCTCCTCCTCTTCCCCCTCCTCCTCCTTCTTCTAATTAAAAAAAAAAATCAGCAATGAAGATTGCTGGAAGCTTAGGCAAGGATAGGTAACATCAGTGAAGCTACTGGATGAAGGGGCACGGAGCAGTAAGGAAAAGGTGATGAGAAACTTAAAGGAACACAGATTCAGTAAAAGTGTCAGCTCTAGAGGGTTAGAATCCTGTCTGTGATCTTGTCCAAATTACTGATCTCTCAAACCTCAATTTCCCATCTGTGTAATAGAATAATATAACTTCCTATCTAGCATGGTTAGTGTAAGATATAAATGAGTTAATTTATGGGAAATCACTTGGAATACTCCCTGACACCTAATGAGTGCCCAAAGCATGTTATCTGTAATTGTTATTGTTCTTGTTATTAATGTTACGATTATTCAAGGGGTGTTAGGAAAGAGACATGATACTAGGGGGCCCTAGAAGGATCTAGGGGCTCATGAGCTAATTAGAAGAGAAGTCTTGAAACAAAATGGAAAGTAAATTCTTGAGTGAGGAATTGAAAACTTGAGGGGAAAAATTAATTGACAAGGAGGGAAGGAAAAAAGAGAGAAGGAGGAGAAAGAATGTGTTAATCATAACGAGCCTGGGTCTCAGCTCTGCAGGACTAAAAACGGGGCGGGGGGGGGGGGCAGAGGAGAGGAGAGCTACAGTAGCCTGTCCAAATCTCTTGGAGTCTCCTCCTCTACTTTAATCCTTAGGACATGCAATCAGCACCACGGACAGCTCTCCAGCCACTGACCACAGCAGACCTTCTCTCTGCCTGGTGGAAACTTCTACTTTTCTGCTTGGACAGTTTTTTCCTTCCCTAGGCTTCTTGCCCAGGTTACATCCTGGGCAGTGGTTCCCAAGACTGTTCTGTCTTTTATTTGAACCATAAAGAAAAACATTCACAACACACACTGCATTTCCCATCCTTTACAGTATGAAGCTTCAGGTTGCCGTCTCCTGTACCTTCCTCCTTTCCTTTTTCATTTCCACCTCCTCCTCCTCCTCCTCCTCCTCCTCCTCCTCCTTCTCTCTCTCTCTCTCTCTCCTCTACCCTTTCTTTTGTTCTTCCCTCCTTTTCTCTCTGTTCCTCCATCATTCTTTAGCTCAGAGATGCCTCCTTGAGTGAGAGTAGACAACAGCAGACCTGCTGGGAATGCCATTCTGAAATCAGCCGAAACAACCTCATTGGGCAGCTTCAGAGGACAACCAAAGTATGGACTCATTCCTCGTAGCTCTTCACTCTTAATCAATCTCCCAAGATGGGTTGTGGCCTTGATGACTTAGAAAGAGGGGGCATAACACTCTGGAACACTTTTCTATCTTTCTCTCCTCCACTCCACATAGTCAATATTTCCCTCAGGATGCATAGAACCTCCCATCCCCACCCCAGTTCCAACCACTATTAGACAGTGAGAAAGAGAAGAAGAATTTTTTACTTTCCCCATGCCCCAGACATTTCATTTGGGTCTTCCCTAAAAGATCTCTTATAATTCTCAAAATGCTGTGAGGTCTGAGCTAGGTAATATGGCCCCATTTTTACATCACAGGGAAATAGATCTTGGAAAATGTAAGCAGCATGCCAAGGTATAGCTAGTTAGTAGGTGATGGAGTCAGGAATTCTACACCCAAATCTAAGTCCAAACTCTTCACTTTGTCCTCTGCAAGTAATGGGGGAAGTCTTGGGGTGATTGGAAGACCTTAGAATTTAATCGGGTCATCACATTTAAGTCTAAATATCAACTTAAGTGGCGGAGACCATTGCCTTCTCTCTACCAATGGAGTATTTATCAATTCTTGTCCTTAGAGGAGGAAGTGAAGGTTTTGCATGGGCAGATTTAAAACTCACCCGAGCCTTATGACTTCTGAGTTTTGAATAAAACTCCAACCTTTCCAGGTCTTAGTTCATTTGCATTTGACTATGTTTAGCTTCCCTGTTTCTATGAAGAAAGGCTAAGAGAGCCATTTAAAAAAGTCTCCAAAGACTCCTGGTCATCAGAAAAGTTCTCAGTGCAAAGCATTCCTAATGACTTATGGAGAAAGCAATCGGA
The DNA here is from genome assembly GCF_009829155.1 of Mustela erminea. NCBI lineage: Eukaryota > Metazoa > Chordata > Mammalia > Carnivora > Mustelidae > Mustela > Mustela erminea. The sequence continues at coordinate 14,814,342 of NC_045625.1, read as the reverse complement.
ACCATATGGATAACATTTCTACAGAAATACACACGGGTGGGAAAAGGTTTAGAGGCCAAAAATATATTTCTTTTTTTTCTTCTTTGCCAAAGAAAGAACATTTAAGGCAGCTTGAGATATGTGAGAAATGTCTTGTTCTTTCTTTGGGGTGGGTGTTGGTGAGCAGCTGTTTGCTATTTCCACTAAATTTACCAAGGGCTTGCATGGGGAAGAGGTGCCAAAGGATTAGTGTAGACTTAAGAAAGAACTTCCCGATTGTAGATCTTGAGTGATACTAGAATGGAACCTTTTCCCAAGGGCATGTGATGAGACAATGTGATGGTTCCTTTCTAGTCTTCCCAACACGATGATTTGGTGAGTGTTGGGTCATATTTTTAGAGTTGCAGACCTTTGTTAGAACCTCACAAGTACTATAGACCCTCCCTCTTATGAAACATATACTTACAAAAATGTCCACAAAATTTTGCACTGAATCTCATAAAATCCCTTTTTGCCAGTCTCTTTCATAAGTGTCCACACCTGGACGCCAGCTTTAGAACCTCTAAAGAATATAACTTTTCCGGTCTCTAGCCTGACCTTAGATTTTGTAGGTTACTTCATACAGGTTTGGGCTTAAGAAGTTGGAATAGACAAACCAAAAAGTAAGTAAACCACCTTTTTTTCTATAAATAGACAGAAATATAGATAAATGTTCAGTGACGAAATGGGGGTTCCACTTCCCTTTCCTTAAATAAAGATAAGATTTAAACCTACTTGTGCAGGACTCTGAGCCACCTGCCGCTGCCTCAAAAGCTGAAGTTTACTACTTCTGTCAAATCTCAAAGGAGTTAAAATCCCTTAATCTGGGGTGCTTTGGGTTCAGAACCAACTGAACACCTGCAGAAAGAAGCCCATATTTGTTAAGGGCTGACTGAAGGTGAGGTTGTGTAAAAGATTCAGAAATATATCTTTTCTAGTCTCTGTTTTCTAGGAGCCTGAAGTCCATTGCCAAGCCATACTTATCCCTAAATAATCACAATGCACCATAGAATATAGCTGGTTTATGCAGGGTCTATAGGACATGCTTCAAGAGCTAAGAGGAGAGAAAGTTCGCTTCTGTATGAAGTATAATATTTTACACCTATCAAGAGCTATTTTTATTTTGTTTTAAAATCAGTTGCCTTAATAAGAACTAATATTTATTGAGTGATTACTATGTATGAGCAACATTAAAGCCTTCCATGTCTCTCATCTAGGTTTTTTATGAGTATCTCCTAATTGAATAAAAATGTCATATGTCATTTAGTATTCTCTCTCTCCCTCTCTTTCTCTCTTTCTGTTTCTCTCTCTCTCTCTCTCTCTCTCCCTCTCCAGCAACCCTTCACTTCTGCATGACCCAATCTGACCCATTCTTTTTTTTTTTAAAGATTTTTTATCTATTTATTTGATAGACAGACAGAGATCACAAGTAGGCAGAGAGGCAGGCAGAGAGAGAGGGGGAAGCAGGCTCCCCGCTGAGCAGAGAGCCTGATGTGGGGCTCGATCCCAGGACCCTGAGATCATGACCTGAGCCGAAGGCAGAGGCTTAAACCACTGAGCCACCCAGGCGTCCCTGACCCATTCTTAAATATTTAGTTTACATGCTATATCCTCTACCAATTCAATTAGGATAAAACAAATTTTATCATGAACTGTACAAGGCTGTGCATGATCCTTCTCTCTAATATTATGTCTCAGCCTTCACTCCAACCATACTGACCACCTCCTTCAAATTACTGGAGTTTACAGTTTGTTTGTTTTTAATCCCCTACGACTTTGTGGTAGCTGTTCCCTCTGCCAGAAGCCACTTTCCATTGCTAGTCAAGTTCTGCTTGCTCTTGATTCTTGAAGAATCAGGGTAAATGTCACTTCCCTGACCCCAGACCAAGGTCCCCTGCTACCAGTTCTCTCACAACTCTGAATGCCTCTTTCATAACATGTATCATCATTGTGATTAAAGTTATTGGTGGTATTTGTTTCATGAGCTAAAACTAAAAATTATGGGCACCAAAAATATATCTTCATGATGAGATCTCAGTACACTAAAATCTAGTGAACATGTATTAGCCTATCCCTATGTCCCAGAGGCCACTCTGTGTGCTCCACAAACACTGTTTCTTTTCATCCTGTAATCAGTCCTTGATATCAGTACTATTATTGTGACTATTACTCCCATTTTCAGATAAGGACCACTGAGAAGAGTAAACAAATTGCCCAATATCACAGAGCAGAGCCAGGATTCAAACTCAAGCCATCCTGATACAGACTCCAAGCCCATAGTCACTGTGCTACTGAACCCTTTATGGGGGAGGAGACCACCCTAAACATTTATTGAATAAATAGGAATTTAGGAGTTCTACATAAGCCTATCAATCTTTAATTATATTGATACTCTTTACTTTCTGCCTTTGATGTTTACTTGCATAAGTGAACCTTGATGTTAGTGTCCCCAACTATTGACTACGTTCTTCCAACAAACACACTAATATTCTGGAGCCTTGCCATTACCTACTAATACCTTTCCTGGGAGTCAAACCCTTCCTGGTCCCTCACAGCCTCCCCCAGCCATTAGAATGCATGCTTCTGGACATGAACACATGCATACTGGTTTTCCTGGTCATCTCTCTCTCTCTCTCTCTCTCTCTCTCTCTTTCTCTCTCTCTGTCCTCTCTCTCCCTCTCATGCTGCCAAAGTTCCAGCTTTCTGAGGCCTTAGCTTGCCTAGGCCATTACCCTGGTGGCATATGATTTCTAAGAAGGATTTTAGAAAAGGTGTCCATAAAAATACTACCCTACTGGCTTAAGCTCAAGGACTATCTCTATTGCAATTTCAATCTTCTACTTGAATTAATAATTCAGCATTTGTAAGCCCTTCTGAAATCTCATATGGTTTCTCCGTTGTTCTACTTTGTTTTTAGGAGACTTACATTTCTGCGATAACTGAAAGATGAGCTAGGCAGGGCAGGAAACCCCACTTTATAGAAAAAGACAATGGGCTCAAGGACTGAGTATGACTTGCAGAAGAGTAATATTTTGCAATCACGGACCCATGACTTTAACCCAGGTATTCAAACTCATAGAATCTGGTTACTTTGTTCTCTTGTTTCTCTATTAAACATGCTTTTGGTGGTTTCATGATCAGTTTATTCCACTCTGTTCTCTTTTGACACCTTATTTCCAATAGGCTTGCCCTACCCCACTCTCACTCTCTGCCACATTCCACTAGGGGGAGCCCTACATAGGCTATTGGTAGCTTTTGGCAACCTTACATCTATTGTCCTCTGCTGCTAACAGCACTTTTATTTTTTGGGGGGAAATCAGCCTTCTAAGTTTCTCAGTACATTTGATTCAAGAGATGCTGCTTCTACCCCCTTGATCAAAGCTGGGTGTTCTATGCCAAGAATCACTGTGATCAGTTTAGAGATGGGTATAGACACAGATTGGTACAATGAGTCAACCCCAGAACATTTACTGGCATCATGATTAAAAAGTACTCCTAAAAGCAAAATAATAATAACGCACATACTTTCAAGCCTGGAGTTCTGGCAATTACCTTTGCCATCACAATGAGGAGAACCAACTGGGAAGAAAGCAATAAGAAGTACTATTATTGTAAGAAGGAACACCTAACTACAAAATAGATCCAGAGATGTCTGAAGTCATAGATAGATGGTTGACCCTATAAACCAACAATGTTTCTTGCCATTAAAGTCAGTTTGATTAGAGTTTTTGTCACTTGCTACCAAATGTATCCTGACTAATATAGCATTATAAATCAAGATGATTGAGTTTCAAATGGAGAACTTTGAAATATTTAATTTATAGAGACCAAAGTAGAGAGATGAACTTGGAGCCAGATGAATAGCCATTAATCCGGTTCTGTCTCTAGTAAGCCCCACACCCAGACAAACTAAGTCCATTTGTCCTTCAGAGTCTGTGTTCTCAATGTATGTGATAGGCAGAATTCTAGGTTGACCCCCAGTGACCCTTGTCTTTGTATAATCCCTTCTCTTTTCAGTGTGGGTAGAAACCTGTGAATATGATCAGTTATCCCTTTTGTGATGATGTAATACTATATAGTAGAGAACAATGGATGTTCTCTAGGAGATTAAAGAAGTCCCTACCTGACAGCTAGCAAGAAAACAGGAACCTCAGTCCTACAACTACAAGGACATGGATTCTGTCTACAACTGTGAACTTGGAAGAGGACACCAGTCACTAGGTAACAATCATAGCCCTGGCTCCTTGGTTGCAATCTCATGATCTCATGAGACCCTGAGTGAAGAATCTAGTTACTCCACACCTGGACGTCTGACCTACAGAAACTGTGAAGCAATAAATATGTGTTTTTTAAGGCACTAAATTTGTGGGAACTTGTTGCACAACATTAGAAAAATAACATAATCTATAAGGTAGGTACTTAGATCAAATCATCTCTATAACTTTCCTTTCAGCTCTGATGTTGCTTGATCAGGCAGCAATAGCTCGTGGGGTTAAACATCTGGGCATTCCTCTACTACATCTCAACCCCGATAGCCTACCTCATATCCATTCATAAATACCTCCCAGCCTAGAGAATGAGAAATCCCTCCCACTCAGCTTGTGAAGCTATTTCATTGAGTGACTTCTGTATAAAGTCTTACCCTGTTGATATATAATTTCAAAGTTAATTCCATCTGGATAACTATGATTATTGGGGTTGGGAGATGTGAAAATGAGTTCACATTGGCCCCACAGCTTGCTCTCAATAAGATCGTCCTCTGATCTGGTGACATAATTTTTTCTGAGGTGTGAATAGACATTAATCTTTTTCATGTCAGTGAGCATAGTGGATATGAGAAACAGACTTTGGAGTCAAACAGACTTTGAGCCTAAACCCGGCATCATCACGTCTGGGCAAGACACATAGTAAGCCTCATTAAGAAAATTACACACATATAAATTAATCTCTGCAAGCCTCAGTGTCCTCATTTGGCAAATGAAGATCCAATCACTTATCCAGAACTTTTATTGAGCACCTTCTCTGAACCAGACATCCGGTCTATAGCAATGAACAGACCATTCCCCTTGGGAACAGAGAGTTTCATTAGGAAGTAACATGTATCCCAATAAGGTTTGTTGTAATGATTAAATGAGATAAGCATTTATCATGAAGATTGGCATGCTGTAAACATCAATCAATGAGCACCATGCTTACAAATGCTAATACCTCCAAAAAGGAATTATATAATTATTAATAACAGCATTTATTGAGTGCTTACTTTGGGCCAGACGTTTCTCTAACTGCTTTCCAGGTAGTAACCCATATAGTTTTCACAAAAATTCCAGCAGGTAGATGCTATGATTATCATCCTCAATGAGAAAAGAACTAGTAAATATCAAAGTAGTATTTGAATTCCTATAATTGAGCTCACAGTTCAATGTACTTAACCATGATTTCCCACCACCTCTAAGTAGATGCCTTCCAAGGCAAAGAGATAATACAAGGGAGAGAAATATTTTTTCTATATTTGTTTTTTAGGGGTTTCTGGGTGGCTCAGTGGGTTAAACCCCTGCCTTCAGCTCAGGTCATGATCTCAGGGTCCTGAGATCAAGCCCTGCATCAAGTTTTCTTCTCAGCAGGGGACCTGCTCCCCCATCTCTGCCTGCTGCTCTGTCTACTTGTGATCCCTCCTTCTGCCAAAAATAAATAAAAATCTTTAATAAATGTTTGTTTTTTAAAGTGGGAAACCTTCCCCAGACCCCAACCACATAGGCTTCTCCCACACCATGAAAACTCCATACATAACACGTTCTGAATGAGTTACTTCACTGATTGGGTTAGACGAAATGACACCAGTTGTGCTGGCATTTCTCTTTGTTGCTTTTACTTGTCCCTTGTTTTATACTTATACTGCACCAGAAAGTTTGCTAAGCACTTCAGAAATACTGTTAAATTTAATAAATTAAAGAAATTAAAATACACTTCACCAAAAAGCTGTGACTCAGGCTATCTATGGCAACAGAATCCTGGCTGATAGGTTGCTCTGATCTTTTGTAGATGAAGAAACCCAGGATCCGTGAGGTAGAATGATTTGCTTACAAACATACAGTTGCAAGAGCTGAAGTCTGGCTTGGAAGCCAAGACTATAAGTCTGCATTCTTAACTGCTGGGCTCTTCTGCGCTCAGTCATGCTATGTTACGTTTTTGCAAAACTGTAACACAGAGACTGGGTCCCCAGCTCCTTGAGTCCAAAGTGATAGCGAGCTAGCATATAAATGCCTTGCCCCCTCCCCAGTTTCAGGGTTACTGTTTTTGAGAATGTATGGTTGGTTATTTTATGAAAGAAAGGCATCTTTTTGTTACCATTTATAATTTCTTTCTATTTCAATTAGCTTGAGGTTAGCCGATTAATCTCTATTTTGCTTCAAACCACCAGATATTCTTAAATTGTCAATATCTCTTGGTGTCTCCCCCTTGTTACCTCTTGTTCGTCTCTTGCCTGGGGCAGCCATTGCTAACTGATCATGAAACCCTCTCCCACAATACCCCCAAAACACTTTATAGCACAGCCCTCTAGGCAACAACTACCAATCAGTTAGATTTGTCACAGGAGATGAAACCTACGTGTCTGCTCTGCATGTTCCCTTCCTGAGACAGGTGAAGGCCCTCTGTAGATGTTAGAGATAAAAGCATGCTTGTCTGATGGCAAGATCAAATAGAAAGAATTATCTAAATTGTGAACTAAGGGTGCTTTTACCTTTCTACCCTGAAGGTCAAGCACTGCTCAACTTTTATCATTCTTTGTGTTTTATTACAGATGTCTGCACAGAAAATTGTTTACAGAGCCTGGGTCCCTGCTACTGCTTCTGAGAAATATAATATCTATGAAATCTGGAAATTCAGAGATATCAAAGCCTCTTTCCTTGATATGTAGGCACCAAAGGTTTTACTAGGGACATGTATCCCAAGAAACAAATTAATGTCTGTTTGATTGAACAAGGAAAGGGTAAACAAAGCCATGGTTAATGAATTTAGTCACTGTTTTTCTCTGCTAGGACATTTGCCTGTGTTAGATCTTGTTGATAATAACACTGTTAAATAATCAGACCATGATACAACCAAGCTATATACTTTTCCATGTTAATCATCTTGCAGGATCACCACACACTCCAGGGGGCTACTTTAACTTCAGATGGGCTTTGAATGGGAGTAGTTAATCAAACTCGCTCTATCAATTAGCACTCTCTTGCTTGTAAATGACAAGAAACTCATATGAAAGTGGCTGAAGCAAAGAAAGAAATTTGTTGGTTCGTGGAACTGAAAAGTTCATGGAATTTGCTTTGGGTTTGGCTTCCTGTCATCAGGACTCACCCTGCTTCTTTCAGTTCTTTCTCCTTCTGAGTTGGCTAAATGCTCAGGTAGACTTTCTCTACATGGAACCAGACGATGAGTGCTAACTCTTCCAAAAGCTGACATCAGGATTCTCAGATTGTGTCCACCTGGCTGGGGTAAGATTGTGCTCCATTGTGGAATCTCCATCTTCGTCCTCTGATGCTTCAGATCCTGGAAATGCCCCATATTATCTCAACCAGATGGATTAAAGGAGAAAAGGATTCTTCCAAAGAAAACTGGGATGCTATTACTAGAAATATGGAGAAGACAATAAATGTCCACAAAACCAGCCCAATTGACCCTAGTCATATCTGGACATTAGCCTTTCTTAGGAAAACACACACACACACACATACACGTGCACACACACAATTTTAAATTTTAAATAATTTCTAAAACTTTCACCTGGAAAGCACTGGCACACTCAGGATGTTTACCCTGAGTGTGTCTTATTGGTGTCTTACCCCAGCAACTTCTTAGAACTGTATTTTCACCTTCAACATGGAGATAATATTTTCTTTACATTTTTCTCAGGGTTGTTTGAGAATCCCAGAATACTTTATCAGAGAGATTGTTCGATACTGCTGAACCTTACACATTTTATGATTCAACGATCACAGTTAATTTTGAAATATTTTAATGATGTTATTAAACATCACCAAAGATAGTAAAAATTGATTTTTTTTAACTTTACATGCCCAAACTCACAAGCATCACAAAGAATAGGAGAAAGTGTACATGGTTAAGAAATGGGCACTAGAATTTTTTTTTGTCTTTTTCTCTCTCTCCAGTAGACTACACAGCATAATTTGAGTATTTATGTGTTGAAAATATCAATAAAACAGTTGATAATAACCTGCATATCATTTTCCCATGCTATGATCAGTACCAGTTTCTTTGATATATTGGTTTCTTTGAAGTACATGGATGTCTATGTCTAATCAATATGTTGAAAGATCTATGAAATCAGCATGTAAAAGGAAAGAACCCAAGAATTAAATCCAGAGGCCTAAGTTCTCCTTGTGTGTTTTCTACTTATTCAATGGTCTGACCCAGTGATGGTTAATTTTATGTGTCATCTTGACTGGGCCACATTGTGCCCAAATATTTGGTCAAATATTATTCCGGGTATTTCTCTGAGGGTGTTTTTGGGTGAGATTAATATTTAAATTAGTGGACTGGGTAAAGCAGATTGCTCTCTTTAATAAAGGTGGGCCTTATTCTATTCAGTTGAAGAACTGAATAGAACAAAAAGGTTAATTCAGTCTCCTCAATAAGAGACAATTTTTCCTGCCTAACTGCTTCCCAATTGGGACACAGCTTTTTTCCTGCCTTCAGACTCCAAGTGAAGCACGAACTCTCCCAGTTCTCAGCTTTCAGATTTGGACTTCAGCACTATCTGATCTCTTGGGTCTCTGGCTTGCCAGATCGCTCTGCAGAATCTTGGGACTGGTCGGCTTCTATCATCACATGAGCCAATTCATATATGTAATAAATTCTGTTACTCCGGAGAACTTTGACTCGCAAGGGTCTTAAAGGCATTATTTAACCTCTGTGGGCCTCAATTTAGAGAAGGTTAAACAAAAGCATCTCAGAGTACCTCTCATATCTGCTAGCCCGTGACTCCACACTCAAATATGGGCTAGAGCCCATATTTGAGACCTAGACCAGCAATGTGGCAGCCTGATGCATCACGTCCAGGAGCTACAGACCCAGAGCCAGGTGCGGCACAAACTGGGATGCCTGGGTCCCAGCTCCACGGCAGCCACTTTTCCAATGACCTGGGCCCAAGGATGATAATGATCCATTTCCTAGCCTACAGATCATCTTTAACCTTCTAAAAGCTGGTTTTCATATAAGTCACAAAGCTTCTGAGATCCCATAGAGATTTTTAGGGTTGACATATGAAATCAGCTATATCATAAACCATCACAGAAGAATAGTCCTGTGTTTGTAAATAATTTCACAGGGTGGCTGGGTGGCTCCGTTAGTTAAGTGTCTGCCTTTGGCTCAGGTCATGATCTCAGGGTTCTGGGATTGAGCCCCGCATCTGGCTCCTTGCTCAGCAGAGTGTCTGCTTCTCCCTTTCCCTCTGCCACTCCCCACTGCTTGTGCTCTCTCGCTCTCTCTCTCTCTTTCTCTGTCTCAAATAAATACATACATAAAATCTTAAGAAAAAACTAAGAATTTTACATGATGACAAAGAATATAATCATTGGAGCCCAATGAACTGGTTCAAATCCTACCTCTGCCATTAGTTCAGCTGGGCCAGATTGCTTTGTCTCTCTGAGTCTTGCTTTCCTCATATGTGTAGTTGGCCCAACAATATTTAGTTTAGGGAACTGGGTGAAGATTAAAAATATTTCCTCTTGGCATCATTTCTGATATCCTTAATTCTCAATCCAGCATATGATAAAATCAGATTATGTGTTACCTCATTGTCAAGGGAATTAAGATTCAGAAAGTGACCTAGACCTCATGGTTTTTAAATGTTGGGTTGAGAATTAAAACCCAAAACCTAGGGTATCATCTGGCACAAAGCATGCATTTAGTAAGTGTCGAGTGAATGAATGAAAAATATCGACACACCTGAATTCATCTAATCTTCTTTTTCCTCTTTTTTTCAAGATACAAAAGTTAGGCAATCCAACACATAATGAGCAACCAGAACCTGTTTTCTGCTTGGTGTATTCATGTGGGTTATGAACTAGTTGAACAGTGGAAAATAGTTGAACAGTATTACCTTTTTTTCCCCCATATACAGTGAGGAAGGTAAAGAAAATGAGTGAGAGGAGAAATGTTTGTTTATTTGTTTTACAATTCACTCTGTTAAAAAAAAAAAAAAAAAGTTACCTGTAGGGGCTCCTGGGTGGCTCGGTCATTAGGTGACTGCCTTCGGCTCAGGTCATGGTCCTGGGGTCCTGGGATCGAGCCCCATGTCGGGCTCCCTGCTCAGTGGGAAGCCTGCTTCTCCCTCTCCCACTCCTTCTCTCCCTGTGTCTCTCTCTGTCAAATAGATAAATAAAATCTTTAAAAACAAGAAAAACTGCCTGTAAACTGAAATGAACCTGAGTGCTAGAATAAGGTGTTCCAGCACCCTGGGATTGAGTCCCACATTGGGTTCCCTGCGCATTAGGGAGTGTTTCTCCCTCATCCTCTGCCTCTCAGCCCAACACTGCTCATTTGTGCATGTGCACACACTCTTTTTCTCTCAAATAAATAAATAAAATCTTTCAAAAAAAAAAAAAGTGCTTCAGCAATGGCTGTTCCCCAAAAACCTGACAGGTCACTGAGGATAGGTCAAGATATGTCCTGCCTGCTTTGCAGATCTTCTTTGAAGGCAGCCAAGGGGTTCTCTGAGCAAAGGACCCTTCATTTCTCATTGACATTTTATAGACAAGACCAGCTGCAAGGTCCCTTGATCACTGAGCCAGAATCAGACTCAGTTCCTTGTTCTTCTTGCTGTTTTCACAAATGTAGCTTGGAAGCTTGGAAGAGACAGGGAGGTGTTTTTCCAACCCATTTTTAGGGTTTGCAGCATGCATTATTTTCAAGTTGGAATAGTTAAAGCCTGTTCTTCGCAAGCTCAAACTGGGTTGCATGTGCTCCTGGAGAGCTATGTTGATATTCCAATGCTCTCCGAGTGTCTAGTGGAATTTGAGCTGCATTTCTCCTCTGTAAACAAACACCCCTCTAAGTTGTGATCCTATTGGACTGTGCCCAGAATTCATGTGCAAACATCTGTCTCCTGGGAAATTGCCATCTACCTTTGATAAGACTGGTGGGCCTTGACTGCCTACTGAATTATCATTGGTCTGAACCTCACCCACAGGTCTCTGCAGAAACATAGGGAAATCAAGGCTCCTCCAAGGGGGTTTGATTTTGCAAATATACAGGCACCTTTTCTACACATTAATAGTTATGAAACATCAGGATTAACGGATTCAATGGAGACTGTCAGGTTCTAGATCTTTGGCCTCGTCTAGAGTCCCAAGATAGCATGTTATTTCATTGGCAAGTGGGGGAGTCTCTGTTTTACTTTTGGTTTTGATTTTTGTCATTGTCGATGATATTTCTTAACAACCATCACCCTCTCATCCAATTTAAACTGCATAATCCTCCATGCCTTAGTGAGCCTGCCAGATCTAGGACACGGCCGACTGAGCAAGGGTCTTATACACTCGGACATATCTGCATTCATGCTGCACAAACAGAATCCCTTGGAATCCAGCCGCATTCCAGCTCCCGGACTTCACTGCATCGTGAAAGAAGGGCAGTGGGGTTCCGTGCTGGTCTGGCTTACTGTCTTCCCAGCTTTATTTATCTGAGGGACTGAGGGTGCCTCTAAAACATCCATGGGGCACTGAATCAAGGCTAAAATAACCTTTCAAGGTCAAGTCCTACATTCTACTCTCTCCCGTTTTCAAGCTGCTGTTTGACCCCCAGCTATCAGGAAATAGAGTTACAATGACTAAAACTCCAAAACTGAGCTGTTGCCACTCATGGGTACTGTTTGGAAAGCTTCCAGGTCACGAAGAGAAGGGAAGGTGTCTTCTCTTGCACTAGTTCTTGAAAGTAGCAGTAGCTGGCCACATGTGGTGGTTGAGAAATGGAGATCTAGAAATACGGCTGGTGTGAAATGATACATGCTCTTCATGTAACATACACACTGTATATGGAAGATAGAGTATGGGAAAGAGATGCAAAACGTCCATAATAATGTTTATATTAGTCATATGCTGAAATGACACATTTTCAACAGAATTTAATAAGATATTATCATAATTAATTTCATTCATTTTATTTCACTCTTTCTAATGTGGCTACTAGCTGTTCTAAAGGATTTTGAAAAAGGGGATGGTCACTATAGATGAAGTTAACACAATGATCAGATTCTGAGAAGAGTGACTTAGCCGTGACCCTGGAGAATGAGTAGAGAGTAAATGGTAAGTGTGAAAACCGAACACTCTCCTGTGTATTCTCCCATTATATCCAGAACAACTCTGCAGTGGCATCACTTGGTGCATTCCCATTTGGAAAGTCAAGGAACTGAGGCAATAAAGCTAAGTTGATAGGTTAAAAATCTAGACAGGAAGTGAGTGGTATAACCAGGAATATCAACTCAAGTCTTTTCTCTGTAGAAACCCAGGCTTTTTCTCCTACCTCCAAATGCATCCTCCCAAAATGCATTTACTTTACTCTAGCCAGCAGGCTGAAGATTTTCAGTCCCGATTCTTCGTCTTCTCTTCTTATCTCCTTCTACCCATCACTCACAGGACTGCGAACAGGATTTAATATTGTTATTTTATTTACTACAACCATTTCTGGCCCCTGCACTCTGCTTGATGCTGTATAAAAATAGTTTGCCCTTTGGGAATAGAGTGCTGGGTCTGTGCACCTCCATGCCTGTATCCGTGTTTATGAACCAGGCAGGGGACAGGGAGATAGCAAGTTGACTAAGTATGGCTCCAGGGGGAGTGGATTTCTGGCTGAGTTGATAATGGAAAATGGAGAATTTCATCTCCAGGTCAGTGACTGAATCTGGTCCAGTCTTTCACTGTCTGCTGTATATGATTACTTGGTGGATAGAAGCTGGGATTTGGGACTTCCCCCAAAGATTCTTCTATTCTCCAAATGCTCTCCCTCCCTCCTCCTAGCCCATTTCCTTATGCCATTTTCTTAGGCCTACTTTTCCCCCCTAAACCTCTCCTTATTAATTGGGAATGCAAAGTTAATTCCCCCTGACTTCATTTTTCCTCATACCTAAAATGAAAGAGAGAATTAAAAGCAGGTGGTATAGAAACACAGGATTAAGTGTCATCTCTGTATATTCTGATACGGTTATAATTGTTATCATTAACCAGCATTCATTTAATAAAATATTTTATGTGATTTATTTTGGTAACTAAAGTTTTAGTTATATTTTGGAGGATTTTTGAGTTAATGGCAGTTATTAGGCTACTCGACAATGTCGCCCATATGTATCTGGCAGGAAATACCATTTCCGAAGGATGGGATACAGTGGTACAAAGGAAAATTAATTACAATCAGGGTGAGTAGACTTGCATTTATATTGGACTCTTCTGTTTACCTGAAAATTAATTACAATCAGGGTGAGTAGACTTGCATTTATATTGGACTCTTCTGTTTACCTTTTCCTTGATCTTTCCTATCTGAACCTGTTTCTTTATGTATAAGATGTGAATAAGAGCTTTGTGCTTTTCTGAGTTTCCATATGCCAACTCAGTAAGCGTGTTACCTTGTCTGTCCATGTTATATTTTATAGTATTTTCTGAGTATTTTCTATCATGGGTAAATATACATCTTACAGATGCAAAGATAATTCATTTTGAGCTTTTAGAAGAAAATATTAGAATTGTATTTCTATTTTTCTCATCCTTCAGAGTTTCTTTTCTTATGTATGTAAGTAATGACAAAAATACTGTATACATGTAGCAATGTGAATGACCACAAATCTAAGAGTTCATACTTATGGTGTTTTATCTATTGGGATGCACAATCAAAAGTACTATCAACAACCATTGTTTATTTTATTTTTATTTTTTTTAAGATTTTATTTATTTATTTGTCAGAGAGAGTGAGCACAGGCAGAGAGAGTGGCAGGTAGAGGCAGAGGGAGAAGCAGGCTCCCCGCTGAGCAAGGAGCCCAATGCAGGACTCGATCCCAGGACGCTGGGATCATGACCTGAGCCCAAGGCAGCCGCTTAACCAACTGAACCACCCAGGTGTCCCACAACCATTGTTTTAAAAGGGCCTTTCATTGGCACACCTTGGTGGCTCCATCAGTTAAGTGTCTGACTCTTGATTTTGGCTCAGGTCAACGATGTCAGGGTCCTCAGATTGGACTCATGGGTCTCCATGCTTATTGGGGAGTCTGCCTAAGATTTTTCTTCCTCTCCCTCTGTCTCTGCCCCCCCAAAATAAATAAAGTAAAATAATAAATAATAAATAAAAAATAAAGGGCCCCTCAAAATTTTTCTAAGTTATGGAAGTTGAAGATGAGGATGGTGAAGGTAACTGCGCTAAATTAATTATAATGCAAGGTCATGCCTTAACAGATAAATTTTAAAGTTAATAAATCATATAGTCTTTGTGTATCTCCCTTTTTTCATTATAATTCTAAATAATGCTAAAGGACAATTGAATGGAATACTATGCAGCCATCAAAAGAAATGAAATCTTGCCATTTGCAGCAATGTGGATGAAACTAGAGGGTATTATGCTGAGCGAAATAAGTCAATCAGAGAAAGACAATTACTGTATGCTTTCCCTGATATGAGGAATTTGAGAGGAAGGGTGGGGGCTTGTGGAGGGTGGGGAGGGAAATAAATGAAACAAGATGGGACCGGAGAGGGAGACAAAGCATAAGAGACCCTTAATCTCAGGAAACAAACTGAGGGTTGCTGAGGGGAAAGGGGGTATGGAGAGGGTGGTTGGGTTATGGACATTGGGGAGGGTATGTGATGTGGTGAGTAGTGTGAAGTGTATAAACCTGTTGCTTCACAGACCTGGACCCCTGGGGCAAATAATATATTATATGTAAATAAAAATAATTATTTAATAGAAAAATAAATAAATGCGATGAAATAGAAAGGGGAGGGAAAAAAACATGTTATCCGTGTTTTGTGGAGTTAGAACTTATATAGGAGGAAAAATATATGAAGTGACAGCATGGCAGCCAGGATGGTAGAAGTGGAAGTGTGTATCTGCAAGGTTTTTATACAATATGTGATCTGATGCAATATCACGTGAAGATAGATTGTAATAGGTTAAAAATGAATAGCCCTATGGAGCGCCTGGGTGGCTAGTGGGTTGAGCCTCTGCTTTTGGCTCAGGTCATGGTCTCAAGGTCCTGGGATCGAGCCCCGCATCGGGATCCCTGCTCAGCAGGGAGCCTGCTTCCCTTCCTCTCTCTCTCCACCTGCTTCTCTGACTACTTGTGATCTCTGTCTGTCAAATAAATAAATAAATAAAAATCTTTAAAAAAAAAAAAAAAGAATAGCCCTAGAAAAACTAATCACTACATGAAAACAAAAGAGATTAACAAATAGTAAACAAACAACAGAGCCCGAACAGAATCATAGGAAATGCTCAGTTAATGAAAAAAAAAAAGTTGGGAAAGTAAACCAAAAAAAGAGAGCAAAGAACAGATGGTATTAAAAGAAAGCGAATAGCATAAAGGGAGCTATAATCCATCTACATCACTAATTAAATATAAAGAATCAAACTCCAAATCAAAGGTATAATGGTCAGACTGTATTAAAAAAAAAAGCAAGATTTAACTGTCCGATGCTTACTACTACTTAAATATAAAGTGAAAGATAGGGTAAAAGAATGGAAAAGAAGTATACCACACGAACGCTGAGCAAAGGGGATCTGGGGTACCTATATGAATAACCAGATGAAGTTGATTGAAGAGAAGTATATTAGCACAGGGCACCAGCAGAATTTGTATTCTTTCAAGTAAAAACGTAGTCTACATAACATTACCGACACCCCCAAAATTTAAATAAACATAGAATGATAAAATATTTACAGAGTATAATCTCTGAGCAAAATGAAGTTAAATTAGACATGAGGAAACAGAAATGTTTTGGAAAAATAATTCTCAAATATTTGAAATTAGACAACACACAACTGAATAATCCATGAGTCCGGGAAGAAATCACAGGAATTTAGAGATCATTCTGAATTTGATGAAGATGAAAAACACAACATGACAAAACTGTGCGATGCAGGTAAACTGGTATTTAGATAGAAATTTATAGCGTTACATATTTATTTTAGGAAAGAATAGAGGTCTCAAAAGAATGCTCTTAGTTTTACATAAAAACAAGAAAAAGAAGAACAAATGAAATCTAATGAAAATAGAAAAAAAGGAACAGTCATGGTAAGAAGGGAGGGCAGAGAAATAGCAAACAAATAATTCAGAAAATCCATAAACAAAATCTGATTTTTGAAAAAGATCAAATTTTGCCATATTTCTAGCCAGATTTAATAGCGATAGAAGACTCAAATGACCGATATCAAGAATAAAAGGGAGATATCATTGTAACCCTATAGACAGTATTCATTATTAAAATGAGTAATAAGAGAATATCACATAACTAACAACTTTGTGACAAAAATTTTAACTAAGATGAAATGTATTAAGTACTTGAAAGTCACTGTCAAGACTTTCTTGAAGAAGAAAGAGATAACTGGAACCCTGTATCTATTACAGTTATTAAATTCGTACATGGAAACCTTCCCACGATGGAAATTTTAGGCCCAGGTGACTTCAACCAAATATTTAAGGAAGAAATAACACCAATTCTACAAACACTTCAGATAAATATAAAAAGAAAGAACACTTCCCAATCTGTTTAATAAATACAGCATTACCATGACATCAAAACCATTAAAAGATATTAAAGGAAAAGAAAAATATAGAACAACATCTCTCATAAATGTAGATGAAAAAAATCCCTAGTAAAATATTTTAAAAATGAAATCAGTGATATTTTCAAAGGATAAATTTTATGAGTAGGTGGATTTTTTTTTCAGGGATACAAAGTTTATTTAATATTTGCAATATTGTAGTGCAATTCTGACACTAATTATCCTGAGTTAGCACAGAATTCACAAGTTGAGAGCATAGTCCCCAACAACACTGCTGTGATTTTATACACTTGCTACAAATCGCAGTGCTCCTGGGTCCTCCATATTTCTGACCAACCGGCTGCAAATTCAGAGGTTTTCACTATCCTGTTGGGTTCAATGATTCATTAGAATGACTCACAGAACTCAGTATATGTGCCACCAGAGCAAGCCCATGACTCACAGAACTCAGGAAAGTGTTATTCTTATAATTACACTTTTATTATAAAAGTTACAAATCAGGACCAACCGAAAGAAGAGACCCATACAATGAGGTCTGGAAGGGTGTTGAACATGGAGATTTCCTGGTGTCCTCTCTGTGCTTAATCAGGGCATGTCACCCTCCTGGCATATCACTGTGTTAATTAACCAAGAAGTTCAACTGTACTTTGGTGTCTGGAATTTTTATTGGGGTTTCATTCTGTAGGCCTGATTGATCGAATCATTAGAATGTAATTGAACTCAATTTCCAATCCCTGTCCTCTCCCCAAAGTCAGATTAATACCATCTGACTCAAAACCCCAAGCCTCTAATTACATGGTTGGTTGTTCCTATAAGACCAACCCCCATCTTAAACTATTCAAAGACTCCTCATGAATCAGTTCATTAGCAAAAACTCAGGTATGTTCCCAGGGACCTATCATGAATAACAAGACACTCTTATCAACTGGGAAATTACAAAGGTTTAGAAGCTCTATCCCAGGAACCAGGGACAAAGATCCAATAATTTATCACGTAACAACATTAAAAAATCTATTGATATTATTATCTACCATATTAATAGACTAAGAATAAAGTCCATACAATTATCTCAATCAATGTAGAATAGGCATTTGAAAAAATTAAATATATTAGTGATACCAAAACTTGCAGCAAACTAAGAAAATTCTTTTTTTTTTTTTAAGATTTTATTCATTCATCTTAGAGAGATAGAGACAGAAAGAACATAAGCAGGGGAAGGGGCAGAGGGAGAGGGAAAAGCAGACTCCCCGGTGAGGTGGGAGCCAGACATGGGGCTTGATCCCAGGGCCTGGAGGTCATGACCTGAGCTGAAGGTAGATACCCAACCATCTGAGCCACACAGGTGCCCCAAAGAAAAATTTTTTCTCAATATGATAAAGAGCATTTAAAAAAATCTTATGACCATCAGCTTATTCAATGGTAAAAGACTGAATGAATATATTTCCCATAAAGCCAAGTATAAGCCTAGAATGTTTATTCATATTGCTTCAAATCATTATTGTGCTGGAGGTCTTGGAGTGTGTAATAAGACAAGATGAAAAAAAGTAAACATATACAGATTAGAATACAGATTAGAATACAGTAAGTAAAGTTTGGTTTATTTAGAGAAAACATGGTGATGGATGTACAAAATTCCCCCAAATCTATTACAAAGCTACTAGAACTGGTAAGTGATTTCAGTAGGATTGCATAATACCAATAAATGAACAAAAGAATAGTTTTCTGTTTACCAGCAATGAACAATTAGAAAGTGAAATTTTAAAAATATATCATTTATAATGGTATATAAATGCATGAGCACTTTGAAACAAATTTAACAAAACACAGTAATATTTGTACATTGAATATTAGAAAGTATTGTTGAAAGAAATTTTTCAAAAGATGTGAATAGATGGAGATGTGTTTCATGTTCATGAATCAGAAGATAGTATTTTCAAGTTGTTGATTCTCCCTAATATAAATCTCAATCAATATCCCAATAAGCGCATCTTTATAAAAACCAATAAGTTGATTATAAAATGTATATAAAAATGCAAACAACCCAGAATAACAAGAACAATTTTGAAAAAGAACAAAGTTGGAGCATTAGAACTACCTAATTGGAAGGCATTATAAAGCTATAGAATCAAGATGGGTTTGTTAGGGCTTAAGGATAACATAAATCAATGGAACAGAATAGAATATTAGAAATGGATTCAAACACAAATGGTTAATTGATTTTTGACAAAGGAGCCAAGATAATTCAAGGGGGAAAGGTATTATCCTTTTGAACAAACGGTGCTGGTGCTGGCACAATTAAATATGCACATATTTAAAAAATGAACCTCAACCCTTACCTCATACCAGTCACAAAAATTAACTCAAAATGGATTATAAAATTAAATGTAAGAGCTAAAAAATAATTCTAAAACATAATATAGAAGGAAATCCTTGTGACCTTGGGTGAAGGAAAGATTTCATCCACAGAATATGTAAAGGAGAAACCATAAAGAATTTTCAAATAGGGCTTTATCACATTTAAAGTTTTTTTTTTTTTCTCCTCAAAAGACACTGGCAAATTACACAGTGGGAGAAAATATGCGATAAGTATGTATCTGATGAAGGACATGTAATCAGTAGATATAGATAACCCATTCAACTCCATAACAAAAAAATAAACAACTAGATTTTAAAAAAAGAATCTGAACAGACCCTTCACCAAAAAATAATATACAGATGGCAAAATAAGCACAGGAAAAGGTCCCCAACATCTTCAGTCATTAGGGAAACACAAATTAAAACCACAATGAGATAGTTCTACACACCCATTAGGAATGACTAAAATTAAAAATCACAACAGCAAGTTCTGCTCTCACACATTGTTGCTGGGAACGCAAAAAGATACAATCGCTTTGGAAAACGGTCAGCGCTTTCTTATAAAGTGAAAACTTAACTCTGCATTTCCATTCTTAGATATTTACCCAACAAAGAGGAAAACATATGCCCACCCTGAGACTTGTATACAAGAATGGTAAGAGCTTCATTAACAAGAGTCAAAACTGGGAAGCTGCATATCCATCACCTGGCCTGGTGAATGGATGAACAAACTGTTGCAGAACCATAAAAAAGACTCCGGAACAAACTAGCAATATGCAACATCACGGGTGAGTCTCGAAAGCTTAACATCACGGGTGAGTCTCGAAAGCTTAATAAGACCACCAGACTACATGCGGATTCCAGAGCAGTTTGAAACCCGATCAGTGGTTCCCAGGGACCTCAGATTCACTGGGGGAGAAGAAAATGTTCTAATCCTGATTGTGGTACTTGGTCTTGATTGTATGACTGTATACATTTGTCAAAACTTGTTGACTGCATACTTGAAATTGATGACTATTATTGTATGCAAATTATACTTCAATTGAGCTGATTTTTAAAAATGAATATGTATATGTCTTGTTTGTATAAAGCCTGGATGGTGATACAATTTGTGTTAACAGTGGTTATCTCTGTGGTTCAGAATTAGGTGTGCTTTTTTTTTTTTTTCCTTCTTCGTCTTCTTGCTGGCATTCATTGACTTATTCATATATTCAGAATCTATTTATTAATTAGTCCCAGACAGTCTACAAATCATCAGAGATACAATGGTTGGCAAGAGAGACATAGTTTCTGTGATCAGGGACTACACACGCGAGCCCACTCTCTTCCCTAATCCTTCTATGATGAACATGTTTTATTTTTGTCCTAGCAAGAATAAAAATTCCTCATAACTTCAGGAATTATGTTGTCTTTCGATATTCCCTTTTTCCCGTAAGTTTGCTTCTCTGGTTCTCTACTTTGCTACTATCATGACCATCAACATATGTTCAACGCACAGAATGTATGGTGTATGTCAACAGCTGTCACCAAGAAAAATAAGAAGAAAAAAGAATCTAACTGCTTCCCAACTTGTGTTAGAGGAAAACATGTGACATGCTTCAAATTTTATATGAAATGAGTCAACATTGATATTTTAAATAGCTACATTGTTTCTATTAGTAAATGCCCTATGTAGGTAATCTATAGGATTACCAAGGGGGGAAATGCATTGGTATATTAGGATGAAATGCACCATTATTCTATGAGTGTGCATGTTCTACTAATACAGTCATTATAAACTTCCTGTAAAATCACAGACCGTTTCAGCTGGATGAAACCTTATCAATCATCTACTATAATATTTTGGATTTTACAGACTCATAATGACCTTTGAGAAGGAAATGACCTTTTGAAGACCATACTGCTCATTATGGAAGACATCAGAAATAGAATCCAGGTGTCCTGATGACTCAAAATCCGGATTACACAGATGGCTAGTGCTTTGGAACTTGGAATTTACAAAGGTTTTAAATTATATGGCATGTGTCCTACCTTCTTACCACCCACACTACCATCTCCCTGACAGACATTGTTAATCAATCACCACACTTTCTGGCTAAATTCTGACACAGGCTTAAAATCCTCCCTACCAGTTTTCTCCACAGTTACTACCAATAGATCAGAGTACATACTTGAGTTGAACTCTTCTGAGAAACACACACACACACACACACACACACACACACACACACACACACTTTTTTTTTTCTTTTTCTTTTTCTTTTTTTTAAGCATTCAACACGTTGTAGCCCAACTCCGGGCCTGAACTCATGATCCAGAGATTAAGGCCTGAGCTGAGATCAAGAGTCAGACACTGAATGGACTGAGCCGCCCGGTGTGCCTCCTCCCCCCGCCCCCACATCTTTTATGGTACATACATCAGCATATCAGGCTTCTCAAACAAATCCTTATGTTCCTGTCTGAGTCCCACAGTCTTCTTCATCTGGAAAATGCAGATGATAACCTCTGGTCTATTGGTTTGAAGATTAGGTGAGATACTATATGTGGAAGGACTTTTGGAAGTTCTGCCACTAAACGATGGTACATTTTCTCTATTTCCAGACTCCCATCTCCTCTCTTTTCCCAAAGTGTGTGTGTGACTAGGGTGTACTCCCAGCTTGTTTCTTCTGCTGAAATCAGCCTGCATCTTGATTTAGGAATAAGGTACAGTGAAGGAGACTTATGTTGATTCATTCTTATTTTAGCATTCCCGTCCCATTATATACAGTGAAAAGAAATTAACTAGAAAAATGGGAGCTGAATAAGAAGTTCCCAGGGAGAATACCAATGGGGAAAAGTAAATGTCGCGTATTTGGAGGTAGAAGTCAGTGATTCAGAATCCTCCTTCCCTAGTCGCTTAGCCATCTGACGAGCTGAACAAAGATTTTCCCCAGCCATGAACTGGAGGAGACTTGCATACCGTTGCTGCTCTTTAAAGTACTTCCCAGCACGGATGGTAGATTCAAAAATTACTTTTGGACCCTAACCACTAAGTCAAGTCAAGTCAGTCATGACTAACCCCAAACCCTCTTTTGCAGGGGTGGTGTATCTGGGGAGAACACTTGTGAGGTTTCCACTACCCATTCAATTTTATTGTGAAAAATGCACGAGGAAGACTAAACACTAACCAAACAAATAATAAGGTTGAAAAGGCATGCAGAGAAGCATTGTAAGAGAGGAAATAATATGAGAAAACATAATAAAAGTTGGCAAATGGGCAGAGCAGACCCACTTGGGAAGACGCTCTTGAGTCTGGAAATTTGGACCTGAGAAATGTGAAACGGCCCGCAGAAGTACTGACAGCAGAACATGACAAGAGGCGGGGGGGTCTTACAAGGAATCAGGAAGGAGCTGGGTCTGGACAAAAGTGTCAGCATGGCAGAGGGTAGGGCACAGGCAGCTTGCGGGCTAGGTTGAACAGTGGGAGTGAGAGAGGTCTGTAGTCTGGAATAAGGCAGGCTATTCTTTTTTTTTTTTTTAAGATTTTATTTATTTATTTGACAGATAGAGATCACAAGTAGGCAGAGAGGCAGGCAGAGAGAGAGGAGGAAGCAGGCTCCCTGCTGAGCAGAGAGCCCGATGCGGGGCTCGATCCCAGGACCCTGAGATCATGACCTGAGCCGAAGGCATAGGCTTTAACACACTGAGCCACCCGGGCATCCTCAAGGCAGGCTATTCTTTATGTAGGGCCTCACACAAGATGGTAGGAGTTTGGGTTGTGTTCTTCCAAATTGTCAAAGGCAGCCTTTGCACGGTTTGTAAAAGGTACGTGGACTCCTCAGTCCTGGAGAGAAGGGCCAGGAGAAGAGAGCTTTAGAAAAATTGCAACACTTGGTTTGTCTGCAAAATTGCAGTGAGAATACAAGCTCCTCTTCCAGCATTGCCGGTTTGAACCCAACAGATCTGCGTAGGCTCTCAATAATCACATGGAAATGTAGACACATAAATAAACATCATTCCCTCTCTCTTAACAAGGTCTGTGCTACCTTTAGCAGAAGGCTTGGCTTAGCGCAGAGACGATTAATTGTAGCTGCTCGGAGGACGGGGCATGTTGTGAGTGAATTAATGTGCTTCAAGGACCCTGTGTGTCTGACTTTTCATGTTGTCTAAATTTGTAACCTGTAAGACTGCATTTCCATAAGTTTTGAAATGCAATGTGTTCTGTGGCGCTCAGAACTCGATCAGGATGAAAAGAGCTTTAGAAAGTAAGATGTTATTATTGTATTTGTCTTCACAAGAGAAAATAGTCAAAGGAAGACAAACAGAGGAGAAAAAAAAAGATCCTATATAGATTAGCACTCCCACACACCCTCCAACCTGGGGGGAAAAAGAAAAGAGAAAGAAAACCAGAAAACCCGGTATAAGAATAAACCTTATCAAAGACTGAACACTACAATCGGGCCTCTGTGTGGGAAAAGTTCTACCTTTTTGAACCCCAGAGAAGAAATTACACTCACTAGAAGAAGAAAAAAGAGTTATTAACAAATCAGTTATTTGATGTTTAAATAATGCACCTGCTAGGGTGAACCTTGTAAGTAAACCTACAGTGGAATTAATTAGTTCAGGATTTTGGCAATAACTTTGTCTCCCTTCCCTTTAGCTTAAAAAAAAAAAAAAAAATGTGGGCTCAAACCATCAACCCGTAACCTGAACTATGTGATAAAACAGGTATTTCGGAGGAAGTAACACTGTGGTCCCGTCTTTAAACCTGACTGCTTTTTAAATAGTATATAAATAGTAGGTGGAATTTTCATTAGGGAGTCTGAGCACAGCCTGGTTCCAAAAGTTGGCAACCCTGAGTTCAAGACCTGGCTCTGCCATTTACTACTTGTGTGGCCCTAGACGGACCCTGTAACCCCTCTGAGCACTACTTCTCTGCAATGGGAATATTATTACCTATCCAGCTTGTCTCAGTGGTGGTTGCCATAAGCAAATAAACTATTCCAGGAGTCAGTATTTTGAAGATGCTTAAGTCATACACAAACACACACACACATGTGGGCACACAGACACACACACACACATTCGATTTTACTAAGAAATTAATATAGAAACAAGGTTAGGTGCCATTCTTCTATCTAATATCATAGCCACATGTGGCTACTGAAAACTTAAACTATGTCCAGTGTGATGAGGAACCAGATTTTTTATATACTTTTTAAAATAATTTTTTATTTTTTATTAACATATAATGTATTATTAGTCCCAGGGGTACAGGTCTGTGAATCGCCAGGTTTACACACTTCACAGCACTCACCATAGCACATACCTTACCCAGTGTTCATAACCCAGCCACCCTCTCCCTATCCCCCTCCTCCAGGCAACCCTCTGTTTGTTTTGTGAGATTAAGAGTCTCTTATGGCAACTTTTGTAGCAACATGGACAGGACTGGAAGAAATTATGCTGAGTGAAATAAGTCAAGCAGAGAGAGTCAATTATGCTTTGGTTTCACTTATTTGTGGAGCATAACAAATAGCATGGAGGACAAGG
The DNA here is from genome assembly GCF_009829155.1 of Mustela erminea. Lineage (NCBI taxonomy): Eukaryota > Metazoa > Chordata > Mammalia > Carnivora > Mustelidae > Mustela > Mustela erminea. Next base: position 14,789,664 of record NC_045625.1, on the reverse strand, counting down.
GGTGTTAGAGAGGAGAAGGGAGTTGGGGGAAATTGGAAGGGGAGGTGAATCATGAGGGACTATGGACTCTGTAAAACAATCTGAGGGTTTTGAAGTGGCGGGGGTGTGGGAGGTTGGGGTACCAGGTGGTGGGTATTATAGAGGGCACGGATTGCATGGAGCACTGGGTGTGGTGAAAAAATAATGAATACTGTTTTTCTGAAAATAAATAAATTGAAAAAATTAAAAAAGAAAAAAGAGCCTCTTATTGGTTTGTCTCCTTCCCAATCTCATCTTCTCTCATTTATTCTTTTCCAACACCCCCCAATCCCCCACTTTGCCTCTCAACTGAGGAACCAGATTTTTAAAATGTTACTTAATTTTGTGTAATTTAAACCTAAAATCTGATGTGAATACAACAATGTTAAGTATGTTTGAAAAGCTCAAGTATTTGAATCTACTTTTTCAATTGGGTGAATTTTTTTTTAAAGATTTTATTTTTTTATTTGACAGAGAGAGAACAATCACAAGTAGGCAGAGAGGCAGGCAGAGAGAGAGAGGGGGAAGCAGGCTCCCTGCTGCGCAGAGAGTCCGATATGGAGCTGGATCCCAGGACCTGGGATCATGACCTGAGCTGAAGGCAGAGACTTTAACCCACTGAGACACCCAGGTGCCCCTGGGTGAATTTTTTGAAATCATAATTCAGGTCAGGTTTTCTGACAAAAATTTAGAGTTTGTATTGAGATAGGCTTTAAGTACACAATACACACTGGATTTTGAAAATTTAATATAATAAAAATCAACTATCCCATTAATAATTTTATATTGATTACATGCTGAAATGAGAATATTCTGAATATGATGCGTTGGATAACATATATCCGCATTTCTTTTTACTCCTTTTTGGTGCAGCAATTGAGAAACATAAAAGGACTCAAATGGCTAACTTTTATTTCTATTAGACAGTCCACCCTAGTGAGTGAAGAGGGCTTTTTGTGAGCAGGGTCCAAGTGCAAAGGTTCCACAACCTGAGAGACACATCATCTCGATTCCTGGAAAAGAAATAGACTGGGGGAGATCAAGCCTTTGGCTTAAACTCACGCAGCCACAGACGTGCAGCTGGGATTTGCACCTACGACTTGAAAGCCTGGTTTTCTTATAATGTCAGACAGGGGCCAGGTTTACTGCTGGTTGTTCCAGCGGAAGGATATGCCGATAGGACTGTGGTGTTAGAACCACTGAGTCTGAGTTCCAAGTCCGCTTTGCCCCCCAATTTCTTTAAGATCTGCCAGGGGGACAGAGCCTGCTCCTCCCTGAGACTCGGTTTTCTCTCTGTCTATAATGAAGGTGACGCCCTAGGAAAAAGTGTTTTAAAAGGGACACGTGTGTCACTGGTAGAGGTAAAGTTGGTTTTAGGAGATGCATAGAGATTATACACCTGCATAGAAATAGTAAATATATTTTGGTTATAGTAAAATAGCTACAGATCTGGGTGTGCAGCATGCATGTACTAACCATACCGTGCTCATGTTTTCAAAGATATCGTTTTCCTTCCAAAATACATTTATTTAACTTCAGCAAGGAAAGAGATTCAAAGAAAATGAATCACTGAGTGCAGAGGAGAGCCACGACAAAGATCCCGGGGTGATGTGCAGATGCCCAGAGTTGGGAAACTGGTTTTGAAGACAGGTACAGTCTCTTTGAGTGCAGAGATTTCATAGTTATGAGTTACTGGATTCTGAGAGACAATTCCCGCCTTGGCTTGTGGACTCACCATGAGACACAGTGGAAAACGAGTAGAAGCACAGGGGGCTCGGCCCTGTCAGCAGAGGAGCCAGGGTGCTCCTGGCTGCACGCGGCAGATCCGGGAAGGGGTCCTCGGTGGTACCCAGGCCTGGGCCCTGCCTGAACGATGGGAGAATGGAAATATAAAATGGCAAAGGACAGGGAATTACAGAGGTATGTTTTCCAGAGCTCAGACACCCTGTTGCTTAAGAGAGAATGTTTGGAGGGGCTCCTGGGTGGCTCAGTGGGTTAAGCCTCTGCCTTTGGCTCAGGTCATGATTGCAGGGTGCTGGGATCGAGCCCTGCGTCTGGGCTCCCTGCTCGGCGGGAGGTCTGCTTCTCCGTCTTCCTCATCTCCTTCCACCCTCTGCTCATGGTCTCTCTCTCGCTCTCAAATAAGTAAATAAATAAATAAAACCTTCGCCCCCCCCCCCATCGCCTCAAAAAGAGAGAGAGACTGTTTGGAGTCCCGTGAGCCCCAGGCACATCCCAAACCACATGTTTGTTTAAAAGGATCCAGGGTAGCAGGCTCCTGTCTTCCAGCAACTCTCCAGCAGGCAAATTCAGATCCAACACAATGAATTCCAACTGTGCTCGCGGGACACCTACTCACAAAGAAATTTAAACAATAATCAGTGTTTCAGCATCCACACCCCACCGGTCTGTCCTTGACACGAATGTTCTGCACTCTTCCAGGCCCTGAACATAAATCAATTTGCATGACAGCAGGACATAGTGAAAAGAGCCCTGGGCAGGAGGCTGGAGACTCAGGTTCCCGACTCTGTGCTCTTACCAATTAACGAGGTGACCTTTCCCTCAACACGCATTTCCTATACATGTGTCAGGGGTCGTGCTGAGCACCGGGACAACTGTCATCAAGGGTAGGCTGGGCCTCCTCACTGGCTGGGCGCTGGACTTACCTTCCAGTCCTAAAGGAAGTGAATTACTCCAGAGTAAGTCACTGCCATTCCCTGGTCTTGTTTCCCCTTCTTTGATACAAGTGGGCTGCATTAGGGGATCTGGGAGGTGGACACTTCCAGTCCATTCATTCAGTCATAAATACATTTTTTAATTCCTACTATGTGTCCAGCACTTTTCTAAGCCCTAGAGCCGAATGGTCCAATATGGTAACCATGAGAGACATGAGGCTTCAGTGCGCTGAAATTGATCTGAACGGAATTGTGCTGTTAAGTATAAAATATACACTGGATTTCAAAAAGTTAGTGTGGAAAAAAAGCAATGTAAAATATGTCCTTAATATTATTTTCTATCCATTGCATTTTGAAGTGATAACATTTGGATATTTTTGTTCAAATTAAATATATTATGAAAATAATATTCATTTATTTTATTTTATTTTAATTTATTTACTTTTTTAAAAGATTTTTAAAAATTTATTTATTTGACAGACAGAGATCACAAGGAGGCAGAGAGGCAGGCAGAGAGAGAGGGGGAAGCAGGTTCCCTGCGGAGCAGAGAGCCTGATGCGATGCGATGCGGGGCTCCATCCCAGGACCCTGGGATCATGACCTGAGCCAAAGGCAGAGGCTTTAACCCACTGAGCCACCCAGGCGCCCCTTATATCTTTTTTTTTTTTTTTTTTTTTTTTTTTTTAATTTTTAAAATGTGGCTACTAGACAATTTTCAACTACCAACACAGCTCACATTTGTGGCTCACATTCTATTTCTATTACACAGAAGTGGTACAGAGATATAGCAGTAAACAAAAAAGTCTAATGTCCTCCAGTGATGAAAGCCCATATACCTGTTTGAGAAAAATAAAAGCACTGGGAACCACAGCCACGATTGTGCTTACAAATTCACACCAAATTTAAGCCTATTGAGGGCAAGAGTGGTGTTTAGCTCATTTTGGTTTATCTGAGGTCCTCTTTGGCTGGACTGTATAAAACACCATTGCATCTAGGAGCGTGAAGACACCTGGGAGTCTATATATTGGGTTCTCTTTCCTGAGATGCCACCAACTTCCTTTGTAGCCTTTAGTGCCCCTCTCTGAGCCACTGTCCCCCATATGTACAATAAAAGGAATAAACACGTTAGCTTCTAAAGCCCTTTCCAGGTTTGAACTTCTATGAAACTCACATGAGGAAGGCCAGGTGCAAACTGTCCTACCAAATGTCAGCCATCACTGCCTTCTGATTTATTAGCAGTTATTAGACAACATTTCTACAAACCCCTTCTCCTGCCCAGAAGAGTGTTTAGGGAAAATTAGAATTAATGAAACATCTTCTAAATATAGTATGTCAAACTTGATAATATGAACCCACAGAGAAGGGGGAAGGGTAGGTCCTTCAAGTGAAGGGATGAGTTGCCAGGGTGCCTTCAAAGCTGCCTAGACATCTGGTGAAATTCCTTAGGAGAGTATGATTAGGATAATCCTTCAGGGACCACAGAAAGAAGCAGAGGGGAATTCTGGCTGAGTCCACAAGAGGCCAGCATTGGGTGTGCACCGTAACCAAACTAGGTTTTGGCAAACCAGGTGGCAGCCTGCAAGGTGTGGTGGTGTGGGGTCTCAGGTGGGGGTTCTCCCTGGGGCTGGATGGGCTATTCGACCAACAGCTTCCTGTTTCTGAAGGGTCCCAGGCTTTTGACATACTCAACAAATGAAGTTATGCATAAAGTCATCTGTGTGTGTGTGTATGTAAAGCTTTAATATTGCCGCGGTTGACATGTTCTAAAATAGGCCACCATTTTGTTTTAACATTGACCATTTATTCACTTGGTACCTAGCTGAGCCCCTCACTAGTTCTCAGAGGTGGTGGTCCTAGAAAGAGGTCTTTTCCTGTTCCTCCATGCGTCCCACACAATGTTGTTTCCTCCCAGGAGCCATAGGCAGATATTCAAATGTGACTCCCACTGACAGAGGGACATAATGATGCATCAATGGGACTGGAATGGAGAGGCTGACCAGGGATGAGGATCAAGAACCTTGGGTTGCTGTGTGACCTTAACTAAATATCTGTCTTTGAGCCTTGGTTTAGCTGTTTGCAAAATAAGCATGGAATTGAGTCTAAGTTTCCATTTAGTCTTAATATTCTCAGGGTATTCAACCTTGAACACACATCAGAATCTGTTCAAATGAAGTATTTAAATCAGAACCACTTAAGGTTAGGTTACCAATTCCTCTGGTGATTCCAATATTGGGAATTTCTAGAGGGGAAACAACACTTTCTGAGGAACCATTAGGCTAATATGAACAGCTGGAGAGTACTTTTAAGAAGGGCGAAGTATGGATATAGTTTTCTCTGTAGGAAGGTGCCCCACATATTAAAGGTACAACAAGTAAATTAACTATGGCAGAAAGACAGTCCAGGCAGTGAAGTCCAATAGAAATTGGATGTAAGCCACATATGTAATTAAAATTTCTTAGCACCCACATTTAGGGGGAAAAAAAAAACAGATAGAAGTCATTTTAATGCTCATTTTATTTAAACCAATATATCCAGAATAGGCAAGCATGTAATCAATATATTTAATTTAAGATTTTTTGTAGGACCATTTGGAAAGCAAAAAATTAATAAGCTTTATCTTAATGTCAAGTTTTATTTAACCCAACATATCAAAAATATTATCCTTTCAACATGCAAACAATAAAAATTTACTAAGATGACATTTTTACAGCTGTGGTCACAGATAGCTAGGGGCCACCAAGTCAGGTGAGGTAGGTCCAGGCCTTCTTTCTAACTCAAGTGTGGTCTGTGGACCAGCACCTTGCACATCACCCAAGGGCATGTTAGAAAGGCAGCCGATGAGATGCCATTCCAGACCTACTGATCAGACTCTGCATTCGGCAGGTGATTCATTTGCACATAAGGACTTGAAAAAGTCCTCTCCTTCCCCATAGCCACCACCCATTCCCACCCCTATTAATAGTCCTCCAACCCTTGGAGACCAAGCCGTTGCTTAGATCTCACCTTTGGTAGCCAGCTTACTACCAGTTTCCTTCCCAGCTGCAATGAACTGCTCTCAGTGACACATGTCCGCAAAACCTCTTATACCTCTGAGCATTTGTTCATGTTTTCTTCTAGGAAACTCTCCATCAACCCCGTTCCCCTTCTCATAGCTGATTCCCAGTGGGATTCTAGCTCTGATGCCATTTTCTTAGGAAGACACCCATAACCTACACACCCTGAATTCTTCTAGCAATTTGTATTATTCCCTTCTTCCATCCTCTGTTATGATTTAGGAATGCCATTCTGTCCTTTCTCCTACATGGGAAGCTGCATGATGATAGGGCTGGTATGGGTCTTACCAACCACTCTATCCCAAGGGTCTGGCATGGAACAGACACGCAGTACATAGTAGAGCTCAACAAACTTTAGTGAGGAAGGGGAGAAGAAGGAAGACAAGATGGCAAGAAGGGAGGAAGGAAAGTAAGTTCCCCCTAATGCGAAACTTAAAGCAAATTTTCTGTTTAGAAAATTCTCAATATAATACTGAAAGTCTAGGGCAGAAAAGAGAACAGATGTGGATTCCAGACCACTGTGTCTTTATAGACCACAGGCAGCTGCAGTTAGGCTATGTAGGGTCTGGACAAGCCACTGCACCTCACCAAGCCTCAGTTCCCTCACTATGAAGTAGGGATGATAATCCCTGCATCGGCTGTGAAAATTCAGTGAGAAGATACATTTGTAAGGCTTCATAAACTGTACAGTGCTTGGAACAAGAAGGTATTACGGTTTGGTTCTCCGACATTACAACCCCTTACCAGCTCCTCTCCAGGCACTGAGTTTCATTTTCCACTTGAGTTTAGAAGTCAAATATTTAGCTGTGCTAATGGGGTATTGGATCTTTTTATTATGGCCCCACTACTCAGTGTGTGCAGCTTTGCCGAGATAATAAAAGATGTTAGACTTGGTCTTGCAACTGCTTAATGCAGAAATGCTATGGGAACACACCTGGGGTGCGGCTTCCAATGGAATCAATGGTGAAGTCAGCCATATCCCCAGCAGAGATAAAAGCATTAATATCCTATTTCACCTCAGCCCACACGGGCATGACGTTGATTAAAATTATTTTCTGCTGTTTGACTCCTTTTTTTCAAAAGGAAATTTGTAACGGGGTCTGTGTGTATATGTGTGTGTGTGTGAGAGAGAGAGAGAGAGAAAGAAAGAGAGAGAGAGAGAAAGAAAGAGAGAGAGAGAAAGAGAGGTTTTAATGGCAATTGGATGTGATACCACTGCTTGAAGTCTGGTTTCAGATCTAATTTTAATGGTGCACATTTTACAGTCCCATGGCTTGGATGGGACCACAGGGAGGTCTTGTTAAATGCACTGGGGCTCACTCGCTCTCCCACTTTGTAGCCCCATCTTCTGGTCTTTTGTACTAATGTGTGTATTCACATGTATGTCTGTGCAGGTCCATTGGTTTAAGCCTATTTTATATGATTTAAAAGAGAAAGCCTCTATTGCAGAGTTGGCAGGTCTCACGAGAAAAGGCACATGTGAGGGCAAACACTCCTGGGCTCTGTGCAGGTGCATATCCACGGGTACACATGCGTGGGTGTGGGTGTTGGATCAATGTGTGTCCAGATGGAAGCCGCTAAGAGAGCTTATTTGGTAAAGAAGAGCTGAGTAATATATTAGGTGGAAGGAGGTGTGTACATATGCAGTGTATCTTTACATCGGAACCACAGTAGAAGGGTATGGAACACTGTCTATGGGAGAACAGGGTTGGCCATTGGAAAGGAGGCAGGCATGAGCATGGGTTTATCTGTAAAGTTGATCCAAGGATGTCGTGTGTGTGTGTGTGTGTGTGTGTGTGTGTGTGTGTGTGTGTGTATCAGTCCATAGATGTTTCTGAACATCAATTATAAATCAATCGATGTGCTTGTGGCCCAGTGTAGGATATAAAGTTATGAATATGACACCAAGGTCTCTACCCACATCAAGCCCACGGTCTATGATGGGGTTTCTCAACCATGACACTTCTGACATTTGGGGCCAGATCATTCTTTTTTGGGTGGGCGGTTGTCCTGCACATTATAGAGCAGGTAACAGTATTTCTGGTATCTACCTAGGAATAGCACCTACTCATCATGACAACCCCGTGATGTGTCCTGGTGCTGCCAGATGTCCCTTGGGAGCAAGATCATCATATGTTGACAGCCATTGGTCTATGGGGAAAGACAGATTAAAAAAAAAAAATAGTGCATTGGTTACATGAACAACCACGTGTTGTGAGAGAGAGAGGTGTGGGGAGCTGTGAGATCTTACAAGGTCAAGGTGATGCATTAGAAAAGGCCTCTGGGAGGATGGGGTGGATAAGTGGGTCAGGAAACGTGGGTCTGAATTTGCTGGGTGATGTGAACAAATGTTCCAGAGAAGGGACAGTAAGTGGAGAAAGGTCCAGATAGAAGAAGAAAGGAGAACATCCTTTAAAACAAAAACCAAACAAAAAAACCTAGGAAAGAGTCCTATGGGTGCAGACTGAGTAGGACAGGTGGTGTGAGACAGAAGGCCAGCTTTTGGGCTGAGACTCAAGCCTCCCATCCCCAGAATATGCAATACAAAGTGGGTCAGAAGATGTGGGCATCAGAGCAGCACCAGGAGCTCATTCTCCGAGTGGAGGGATTCTGTGTCTCTGAAGAATCTTGCGATTGATTATAGGGATGCAAGTGTGGATAAGGCTTGTGTACCCTGTTCACACCTGAGGCTTCTGCTTAATGAAGGGAACAGCACAGAATCAGCCACGCTTGTCTATGAGATGCTCTTGTGGGAGCAGGTGGTTTCAGCTTTATGGGGACTGAGAATCCAGCTTTCAGTAGTGTTTCCACTTCCCTGTGAGGTACACTGAGGGTCCTAGTTATTCCTCAAGCTCATCGAAAAAGGACAGAAGACCTGCTCCACGCACACACGCGTGCACGCGCACGCACACACACACACACACACACACACGACTTTACCTACTTAGAATTAACTAATAAATAATAGGGTTGAGGCAGAAGACAGAGGAATGAGGTAGGGGTGTGTGTGTGTGTGTGTGTGTGTGTGTGTGTGTGTGTGTAGGGGAAGGTGTTCATCAGGTGGTCCACAGAGGCATCTCAGGGTGAGGCTCATTAACATTTGTCTCCTTTGATTTGGCCATGCCCCCTAGATCCCCTCCACCAATTCTGGTTTCCAGCGAGAACAAACCACCGAAGCAAATTCAAACCTGAGACCTTTCTTCAGGGACCCAGGATGGGGAAGTCCAAGGACTGCTGGCTGTCCCAGCTTCAACACGGCAGTAAATGTAGTAATGTGGCCAGCTCAATGTTCTGGATTTTTATGTGCTCCACTACGAACCCAATTAGTCTGTTTCTCCATCTGTTTCCAACTAACAAACTCTTTCTGTCCTCCAGTGTGAATTCCCAGGGAAGAAATCAGATGAATTCAGCTCACCCTCTCAGGACAAGCTATTTCATGCTCCACTACCAGCCAACATACTAACTCTTCTGATGTCAGGTGACTATACCTGGTCCAATTAGTATCTAGCCAAAAACAGCGGGGTGCTGTAAGTGGGGGCAGTTTTGTCTAGAAGGGAAGGTTGGGCATAGTAGGCATAACCGATATATTCCCTAGAAGCCTGGTTAACCACACCAGGAGAAGGCAGGTTCGGTGGGCTGGAGCCTGGAACAGTCCCAACCACTGGAGAAAGGACCTTCCCTGAAGACCAAACTCATATTTGGAAGGGCCTTTCTTTCTACCTTTATTTCTTTCCCTCCTTTCTTCCTTCTTTCACTCCTTTTCTTTCCCCTCCATATATTGCAGCATTTTACACATTGCAAGGCCCTCTTACTAGCGAACACAGAACTATCTCAGGATCTCATCCCATCTTGTGCCATGAAATCTGGTGTCTTCACTCTCAGCCTCTTTGAGTTTCTTAGCACTTCTAAAAGGATTCAGATCCACAGATGTTGACCTCAAAGAGGAAGGACAGTCCTTTTGAAGAATAAAACAAGGTTGCCAGATGCTGGGGTAACATACAAAAGAGGCTTTGGGTTCATACTTCAATGATGTTAGGGTTGAGTGAGCATGTGACATTTGGCACCTTTACTGTGAAACTTACAGTGACCTCATGCTCTCTGAGCATCTTGAAAGCCTGGATTGTGTCCAGCCAGTGACTTCCCAGGGCCAGGCATAGTTTCTCACCCAGAACCAGTGAGCAAAGGAGTTTATGAAACTGAACTGAGTGTCTTAACATCTGTTCAGGTCTGCCAGGCCTCTCACTAGCTTGTAAGTTCCTTGAAAGCAGGCCTGCGTCATCCTATTCCGGCATCACTCTATTTGCCTGGCACGAGGCCTGACAACGAGTAAACACTCAATAAACATCTGTTGAATGTCTTTTTAAAAATCACACCATGCGCACATGTTTCTTAGTTATTCCTAATGCACGCAGACGCTTTCTGTAGACACTGAGAATATCAGCTCTGCGGTGAGGACCAAACCCAGGCTCACCACTGACCAGCAAGTGACTCACTGTATCTGAGTCTCCTGTTTAAGTTGTATAATGACACTTGCATGGTGGTGGTTGTTGTTTTAAGAGAGAGACTGCACAGGCCAGGCAGAGGGATAGAGGGAGAGGGAGAGAGAGAGAATTATAAGTAGTCTCCACACCTAACTTGGAATCTGACACGGGTTCAATCTCATGACCTTAAGATCATGACCCTGAGATCATGACCTACCTGAGCTGAAATCAAGAGATGCTTAACCAACTGAGCCAACCGGCATCCCGGCTGTTGTGTGTTTTAAACGAGTTAATACATGTGGAGTGTTCAGTACAGTGCCTGACATATGACACACACTGAATGATATGATTTTCCCTCACCTGCAAACATACTCAGTGAATGGTTCTGAATACAGGTACACTAATCCAAAAATTATTTTTACTTCCTGCTTTCTTTATCCGAAATAGTTTCAAAACTTTTCTTTGCCCCCCCCAAAAAATTCAGGGCGCCTGGGTGGCTCAATGGGTTAAAGCCTCTGCCTTGGGCTCAGGTCATGATCCCAGGGTCCTGGGATGGAACCCTGCATCGGGCTCTCTGTTCAGCAGGGAGACTTCTACCCACCCCCCACCTCTCTCTGCCTGCCTCTCTGCCTACTTGTGATCTCTGTCAAAACAAAACAAAACAAACAAACAAACAAAAAAAACACACAAAAAGACACAAAAAACAACCAAAAAAATCTCGATCAAATGATAATTTCCTAAAGAGACCCAAAATGGCCTCTCATGATGTTCTCACAAGCTGCCACAGACTCTCTTGCTTGTAAGTATCCATATAGGTAAAAAAAAAAGACTTTTTTTTTAAATTTTTTCACAGCTTCCCCTGGATATTGATTTTCTGTGTCTGCTACACACAGTCTTCCAGAGGTTCCTGCCCCCGTCTGCATTCATATGTGTGGTTTGGATGCTAAACCCCATGGCTAAACTTGCATCTGACATGCCCTGCCACCCTTTCTGACCCCGATGAAACCCCGGATGTTGGCTGCTCCGGGAATAGTGAAAATGAAGGAGAAGAATATAACGCTGATGGAGAAGAAGAATATCCCGAGTTCTTCATATGTCCCAGGTCCTGTGCAAATGGCTTCAGAAGGATGAGTAAGACAGGGAGCCTCTCCTGCGTCGTGCTCACGACATGCTTGTGGCATGATGAGGGTTTTGGTGAAAAGATATGTTCCAGGAGGGGACCTTTCATTCTCCTGCTAGTGTCTCAGGAGATCTGGCACTTGATCCAGACCTTGCAGGGTTGGCCCCTGCTGACCATTTGTTCACTCTGTCATCCATTAACTCAGTGTGTTTAAGTGTCTGCTTTGTGTTGGGCACTTGGCTAAGCAACGGGTATACAGCGATGGCCAAAGCTAATCCATGCCCCCACATGCAGAGTGTACTGGGCGGGGCGGGGCGGGGGCAGGGAATGCGGTGAAGGTTAAGTACCATATTCAATGCAGTGATTGCAGTAATGGATGCATGTTGAAGGTGCGGTTGGATCATTCATGGAGCGATGGAAACCGCTCCCACATCTGCATGTGAGCGTCAAGGAAGGTTTCCAAGAGGAAGGAGGAGTTGAGTTAAATGAATAATGAAAATAAGCCACTTACCACGTATTCTCCACGCACCGGGCATTGAGCTCCATACTTGACATATGTTAAGCAACTGAATCTCAGTAACGGTCAGGAAACATGGGGAACGTTCTCTCTTTCATCCCGGGCAGGTAACCGGAAACTGATGAAGACGGTAAGTAACTTGTCAAGGTCGTGCAGGTAGGATGGAGTGGACGCCAGTATTCAGTGTGTTCGGGTAGCGTGGGTTCGATCTTGGCTTTCACCTGTTCCCTCTAAAGCCTGGATATCCCTGAAACATAGGAAAGGTCCAAAGTAGAGGGAACTGTGGGGAGAAGGAACTTGCACCTACAGAGGCAGGGAGACAGCAGACGGTGGGAACCCATCGATCAGTGTTGCTGGTGGTGTGGGCATCAGGTGAGCAGGGAAGGACATGATGCAGAAGTTAGGACCCTGAGGGCGTTTTGCACTGCAATCAGAATTTTGTGTTTTATGCTGGAGTCTTTAAGGAGGCAAAACAGATTTTTTTTAAAGATTTATTTATTTATTTATTTGAGAGAGAGGGGGACAGGGGAGGGGTACAGGGAGAAGGAGAGAGAAAATCCCAAGCAGACTCCCTGGCAATTGTGGAGCTTGACCCGGGGCTTGATCTCACCACCCTGAGACCATGACCTGAGCTGAAATCAAGAGTCGGTCATTCAACTGACTGAGCCACCCAGGCGTCCCAGAGGCAAAAATATATTCTGAGCAAGAATGAAATCAGACCAGATCTGCCCATGGAAAGATGGGAGGCTAGGGGCTTCGAATGTCACGCTCAGGAGTGCTTGCAGGTATGTGGAAATGTGTCGGCAAGTGTTAAAAGAAACCCTCTTTTGCCTTCCTATCTCTGCCTGTCAATCTAACCCATTGAGACGGAAGGCTATAAGTTTATTTGATTTCAGGAAATGATATATTCTTTATGATTTTTTTCCCTCTCTCACTATCTTCATTTTCCCCCTGGACTGCGTATCCGTTGCATGCAGTGGCCCGCAGGTTCTCAGTTTTCGCCGAGAAATATACTCGTGGGGTTGTTGGGCCTGTAAAACATGAAATTAACCAGTGTCATATCTTTCACGCCCTCCTCCCTGCTCACCCAGGAGCCCAAATTAAATTTCACACGGAACAATCCAAGCAGCTGACACGCTCCACAAGACACCCGGCATGCAGCTTTGATGGCCACAAGGTGGACATCTCTGTCACTAGTTCCATATCAACTCCGCCACCTCCGTCTGGATGGCAAAATTGAGCTGATTTTGGGCTCCGTCTTAAGCTGCTGCAAACTCCCCTGGGACCAACAGGCTCTGTCCCTGAGTACAGGAGTGTTGGTGCCGGAGAGGTTTACAGCTTACAAAAGCAGCGTCCGTGCAAGCCTGCAAGGCGGGGAATATCCTGTACATCTTGCAGGTTGGGGAGCCAAAGCACTGAGAGGTCACCAAGATCACACAGTGAGCTCAGCACACTCTCCCCCAGGACAGGGGGCTTTTGGCCACACCCCAGTGCCCTGTGGTACCTCCAGATGAGAGGCTTTTATGAGTAGCAAGAAAATACTGGGCAAAAGGCAGTCTTTTGTTAATTTCTTGAAAGTAGGAACTGTCAGGTGTTTTTTGTTTGTTTGTTTGTTTTGTTTTCTTTGTTTTCTTTTTTTCTCTCTCAACCTCCTCCATCTTTGGAGACCCCATCCCCTCTTCCACATCTACAAGGACTGTTACTCTGTTATTCCCACAGCCCTTGAAATAGTTTTCCTTCCCTCACTGTCTTCAGATCCAGCTCGCCATTTTCTTACCCTGGCTCTGCCTGCCTGATGTCTCCCTCCATAGCACTTTTCCTAGAACCAGATCTGTCCAAACCGTTTCTTTACCCTCAGCTAAAATTCCCCAACCACAAAAATGTCGTTGCTCCTCATTATTGATTTGTCTGCATGTCACAATTCTCACGTTACATCTGTTAGAAACTGCTGGGTTCGAAGCTGCTGTGTATTTTCTTTTTTTTCTTTTTTTTTTTTTAACATTTATTTATTTATTTGAGAGAAAGCATGAGCGAGGAGAAGGTCAGAGGAAGAAGCAGACTCCCCATGGAGCTGGGAGCCCGATGCAGGACTCGATCCCGGGACTCAGGATCATGACCTCAGCCAAAGGCAGTCGCTTAACCAACTGAGCCACCCAGGCACCCACTGCTGTGTATTTTCACCGTGCTGCCTGAGGTCAGGGGTTAACACCTAGTTCACATCAGATCTTCAAGCAAAGCGGTGTTTTACATATAGCTGTCATCAATGCACACCTACAAATCCAGAGATCAAAAAGCACCCACTGCACTCCATCTTCCAGTGCCTTGCTGGGTGAGAGTACCTAAATTGGTTTAAAAGATTACGCTTGTGATAGGCAGCAGTTAATCTTATGAACAAACCTAGAGCATGCATTGGAGGGGTGTTTCTGAGTCATATTTCCTCCAGAATCTGCTTACATTTTACGTTGCTTAGCACAGTCCCTTGACACACAGGGAGGGAACTGGGGAGGGTCTGGGAGAGAAAAGGATAGAAGGCAAGCCAAAAGCAAAGCAAAGAAGATTCACACAAGTGCTAGGTGAAAGACATTTTTGAGGATATCCAGTCCAAATTTAATGCCTTCTACCTTGTTCTCCTCCAAATAGAGGCTCCTTCAGTTGTCCTGGAGCAGGGTTGTCCCTGTCTTCTAGGACAGCCTCTCTCAGTATGGAATCTCATGGTGAGGGGAATTCCTTTACCATGCTTAAATTTGCACTTCTTTTGTCCAGGGGCTGGCCCTGCCATCTCAAATGCCATAGAATGAACCCAGGTATACCTTCCATGACTCATACCTCCACACAGCTAGAGACAATCCCTCCGTGCCTTCCTCATTTTACACTTGCTTTGCTCTAACTGTTCTGCAGAAGTTGACAATGAGTTTCAGAGACCAAAAAAAGGACTTGCTCAAGATAATAGAAAGTCAGAACTGTAGCCGCTCTCCTGGTAATTTCCCCACGGCACCAGGAGCATTGCAATGGTTGGTTTCAGGAGCTGCCAACTTTGCTAGACTAAGTTAAGGGCTAAACTGGGTGCTAATCTAGTATTCAGTTATTCAGTTAAACAGGAGTGGAGATGTTTCTGGGAAGGTATATAATAATTTTATAATCGGTTCAAGTCAAAGGAGATTATCTTCCACCATCTGGGTGCACCTCATCCAATCAGCTGAAAAGCTTTCAGAGCAAGACCGAGGTTTTCCTGAGAAAGAAGAAATCCCACCAATGGATGGTAGCTCCTGCCTTAGAATCTCCAGCCTTCTGGTTTGCCCTACAGATAAGCACACCCTCGTGTGTGTGTGTGTGAGAGAGAGAGAGAGAGAGAGAAAGTGCATGTGTCCTACAGATATACACACCCTCGTGTGAGTGCATGTGTGTGAGTGTGTGCTCTACAGATATGCATATGCTCGTGTGTGTGCCTGACAGGTATACACACTCGTGTGTGTGAGAGAGTGGGTGTGTGGGAGTGTGAGTGTGTGCCCTACAGATATGCACACGCTTGTGTGTGTGTGCCCTACAGATAAACACATGCTCTCATGTGTGTGTGCCATACAGATATACACATGCTCGTGGGTGGGGTGTGTGTGGGGGGTGTGTCCCATTAGCTCTGATTTTCAGATGCTTCTACTTTTACTACTTTGTTTGAGTTCTGATTAATATAAGGAGTTCTACTCCAAGACTTGATCATATGGGGGAGCATTTGAGACCCCAAGACAAGACTGGCAATGGAGGCATTTGTTAAAGGGAGTTTCTGAACTCCTCTTGCTGGTCTGGAAGTTGAAGGCTGGCTATGGCCACGTGGCTGGGCTGATGACCTCCTTAGATCATAACAGAGCCTCGTGCAGTCATGAGGGTGTGTGAGCAGGGGCGGCCAAGCCTTTCTCGGGCCTTGGAGGAGGAGAGCTGACTCTGACTCCTTCAGGAGCAGGCCTTTGGCTCCTGCTGGGGCGGCACCAGTCTGCATCTGGGAGAAGGAGCAGACCAGACTGTGTGTCTCCCCGAGGCTAAGTAGATAGATCAGATGCAGGTGACACTTGGGTTAAGCAGGCACCTGCTCCTTGAGGCCCGAGGCTTCCTACAAACCTGAGAAGGAATTTGCTGCTGCAGCGTGCTCTGGAAAGGTTAGCTGAGAATTCTTTGCTGTGGTTAAGACTTGGAATGCTTTTAAAACTGCCCCAGGACACTACTGAGTGCAGAATTAACTGTGGGTGGGGGGTGGGCATGGAGAGAGGTGGCTTCGGCTCTGGAATTAGCTTCCTATGGCTGAGAGACCATCGGCCGGAAGGAGAAGAGTGGCCCTTGGGGTCGGGCTGCCTAACACCTAATTTCAGATTTCTCATGATTCTGTAACTTCTCTGAGACTCAATTTCCTCATTTGCAAAACAGGGACAGAAACTGCACTTCCTTGTAGGGTTTCCCTAAGGGTTAGTTAGCACCTGTGACATGTAGAGCATACACCGATTTCCTAGGACAGAAACGCTTAGTTCATGTCTGTGCTTCCTTTTCTTAACACATCCGACTAATGTTTCATTTGTTCTCAGCCATGATTGGAAACTATTGCCCTTAGCAGACTGGCTCATGATGAAGTATACCAGCCTTATCATTGTGCAAACCAGAGGCGCTCTCTCTTTTTCTCGGTGACTTTGAGCAAGAGATCTGACTGCTGTCTCAGTCAGCTTGTGTGAAATTGGGCATAATAATACCCAGGATGGTGATATAATATAATGGGTATTGGAATGGGCACTAGAGTCGGGCTAGAGAGTATGAATCCCAGCTCTGTCTCTTGAGATCAGTGTGGTCTTAGACGAGTTCCTTCATCTCTCTCTTTGCCGCAGTTTCTTCATTTATAAACTGGAGACAACAATAGTACCTATCTTCCAGGGCTCTTATGTGGATTAAATGCATTAATATGTATTGAAGGCTTAGAAGAGTGTCTAGCACTTAGTAAGAACCTGATACATGGCAACAATTCATGTTGTGTTCTGAGTCAGGATTAAGGGAGATGATGCTTTGCAAATGTCTGGTACCTAGCAGGTGCACACTAAAATAATAGTGATCGCAATAGTTGGTATTGCTTATAGTACTAATAATACTAACATCAAGATGGTCACCTGGGTGGTTCAGTTGGTTAAGCCATCTGCCTTTGGCTTGGGTCATGATCTCAGGGCCATGGGAGAGAGTTAGGCTTTCTGCTCAGTGGGAAGCCTGCTTCTCCTCTTCCCCTCTGCCCCTCCCCTCCTCTTGTGCTCTCTTTCAAGTAAATGAACATAATCTTTAAAAAATAATGCTAACATCAAGAATACATCATCATATTATGACTTCTGGGGACCTAATAATACACTTTTGATAAGAAAGATTTGTCTAGAGGCCTTCTCTGTTTCAGTCTCTTTTAATTTTCCAGAAGATTAATCTGGCCGAATCTTAGCTCCATGCGACTTTTCTGTGGCAATATCTTCAGTAACTTCCACTTGCAAAATAAAATCCACCCTCTGGATTTCTTTAATCACCATGATCTCAACCTAAAGGAGCTTTTGTCCCTTCAGCACCCAGTGAGTTTATGCTTGTGGGTGGACTGGAAACAACGATTAACAGTGGACCGCCCAGTCTGAAATGTGTCAGCTTGGACAATGTAAGGAATGTATAAACCTTGGTAGCAAGCAGACATTGGATGCCTGTTCTGTACCAGGTACTGCGCTAAACAATGTAGTCTTCCCTTTCAATTTAATATTCACAGTGACCTTGTGAGGCAGGAATCGTTAACCCCTTTTTAGAAATGAGGCATCTGAGGTAAAACAACTTACCCACAGTGCTATTGGTTGAGTCACTCCTGAGCTTCATTGTCTTACAACCCTGGCTCCTCATTCAGTTGAAAGAACTTTTTGGGTGCGTGAGGGTAGCACACACAGAAAAGTAGAAATACTCTCCATAGATGGCTTGATGAGTTTTTATAAACTGAATTACATCCACAGACTCACCCCACAAAAGAGATGAGCAGCGCCCCCTAAAATCCCTCCAATGCTCTCTTCGGGTCACTCCTTCCCCGAGGGTAACCACTACTATGATTCAGTGTGTTCAATGACATATGAGTCATGTGTTCAATGAGGAGGTTATTTTGCTATTTTTGTACTTCATAGAAATGGGATCATTTGTTTCTATATTCTTTAGCTCGAGATATATGTGATTCATTCATCCTGTTGCCTACAGGTATAGATCATTCATTTGGATGGCTGTAAGTATTTCGTGTCGAATTATCTCCAGATTCATGTTGGATGGGCCTGACCATGTGCAAAGCTTCAACAGAGGCAAGTCTGAAGAAACATCACAGCACTGAACAATGTGAAAGATGGGATTGATGCTATGAACGCAAGCAGGAAATCCATGTGTTAAAGAGGAAAAGGGTACAGGGTAAGCTGACAGCCTTCAATACCTGGTTATGTCTTATTTTAGAGACTGACGAGGAGCACACAAATTGATGCACGTACTTAAGGATTTGGTAATATTTCAGAGAATTTCTTTAGAAAGACATGAACCCCACATTGAAAATAGAGGAAGTTGTTTCTGTCCAAGAGTCCAAAATCCCCAACCCTGTTCAATTGTCTTGTCTCTCTGACTCTTTGAATTCCTTGCTCTGGAAACTGCCTGTTTTACTCTCTCTGAGCTGATGTCCCTGAACACGATACTGTGACCTGCCTAAACTTGTAGACTCTGCCAGATTTATCCTGCTCAGTGACCCTAACAGCTTAGTTATTCCTTCAACTGTTTGGGGTATTAGTGTGATTTTCAGTTTTCTGGACAGTGCTGCCATAAGAATCCTGGTACCCACGGATGAATTTCCGGATTTCCATGGTTCTACATCTCTGTATTAAACTAGACTTGGGTGTCGGAGCTCTTAAGTGACCAAGCCGCATCTGTGTTTTCTTTCTAACAAGCAGAAACATAGGTGTACACATTCTTGCAGACATTACGGGGTTATTATCTCTGACAGGGAGTCGTCTTTGGGAGAGGTTGCATCTGGTGGCTAGTTACTGTCACAAGGCTCTCCTCAGTGTCAATTACACTAAGCAGAAAGAGCCCATTTTGGCAGGCATTCTCCAAAATCTTTAAGAGAGTCATGAATTCTCCCCACTCAACAGGTTAATTTAGACAGCTATTTTGGGAACCTTTCACCGTCACGTCACTCGGGAGGCCTATCAGGATGTCGTCGCGTTCAACAATAATGGTGACACCTCACATTTGCACAGCATTATGTAATTTAGGAAGCCCTTTTTACATGTGTTTCTGAAGGTCATGTGCACACCCATGTATATTTTTATCAATACCCCCTCTGCTGCCTTTTATAGAAAAGAGGGCAGGCTCAGAGGTAGAGCTGTTACCCAGGTGACACAGCCGACTCAGGCCTCACAGGTGGCTCTGTTGACTTTAAATGTCCTTTTAAAGACATCCTGCCTTTTTTGCTTAAAACAAGATATTTATTTGGGGGCTTACAGAATCCCTTCATAGATAAGGAGATTATATGGTGATTTATACCTTAAAGATAAAAATTTGGGGCTTAAGCAGCTTTTCTCATGTTACACAGTGATATAGGTCCTCCATCAGCTACTCAATTAACTCTCAACAGCTCATTGGTGTGCCAGAATGGCCCTAGAAATCCCTTTCATAGCAAGTTTAAGGGCAACTCCGACGTACAAATTGAAGTCCATTGAGTTAGGCTGGATGGCCTAACTCTCTAGTCCTGATTCCCCAAACCTACTACTTCTGGTTTTTAGTTTTGAATCTCAGTAGTTGATCCAACTTCACTCATGGTTATGTGTGTGTCTCCTGTGGACTTTGTCACCTCTCTGGTATATGTCCAGGTTGGAGTCTCCCTATTCTCTACTCTTCTGCCCGTGCAGAGGCTGGAGATGATTTGGGGTTCTTTCATGTGAAGATTATTAGTTCTGTTTATAGATACTCTTCCTGTCTATTGTCTGTGATGATGTGGGCTGTCCTGCTTGGATGATAGCAGAACTCTGATGCTTAAAGTTTTTCAATGGGATCAACCTTTCCATCTGGTTCTGAAACACGAGATTCCTCTTTGACCAACAACTCAATTATCTGTATGAGGAATCAGGAAACATTTTATATAAAGGGCTAGAGAGTGAATATTCCAGGCTTTTGTACCATTGGTGTCTGGCAACTACTCATCACTGCCCTTGTTGCATAAAAGCTACCATATACAATGTGTTCATAAATGAGTGTGGCTGTGTTCCAATAGTACTTAATTTACAAAAACAGGCAGAGGGCCTGATTTGATCTGTGGGGCATGGTTTGCTGACCCCTGATCTACAGGACCAATTCTGGCTAGAAGATCCTTCTATTAATTTACTGCAATCTAGAATCTGCCAAAGATTGGTTTTGACATCAGATATTTGACAGCAGAGCCCAATGGCCATGTTAATTTCTCTTCATTTAACTCTCTCTTGGAATGAGGAGCATGCTGGGTTGATAAAGACTTCAAATAATTTTTCTACCAAGATTTTTTTTTTAAGATTTTATTTATTTATTTGACAGAGAGAAATCACAAGTAGATGGAGAGGCAGGCAGAGAGAGAGAGAGAGAGAGGGAAGCAGGCTCCCTGCTGAGCAGAGAGCCTGATGCGGGACTTGATCCCAGGACCCTGAGGTCATGACCTGAGCCGAAGGCAGTGGCTTAACCTACTGAGCCACCCAGGCGCCCCACTACCAAGATTTTGAAAGAGAGAAATGCATAAGGTCAAGACTGTGTAAGGAGAAAGTTAAGATGTTTTAGGCTGCAATAAAGGATCTAACAATGACTTAACCATTGAAAAACACAGCTTAACCCAAAGGTTATATATTATTCATATAGTTAGACCAGAGTCAGTTCATCTCAGCATTGATTGAGTGGCTCTAAGTTTTTCTTCAAAGATATAGACCTTTTGTATTTTTCTACCCTACCACCTTCACCGTGCTGGCTGCTCCTTCTTGTGTTGGTTATCTTATAGCTACAAGATAAATGTAGTCCTTTCAAACCACATCCTCAAAGGATGTACCCAAAGTAGGAAGGGAGGGGACTGAGCAAAGAAGCTTCTCCTTATGTAGTTTTATTTTCTGAGAAATGGAAGTGTTTCCCAGGAGTGCCCCACAAAGACTTTGCCTCCCATTAGCTGGAACTAGATCCCATTTTTATCCATTGTGAACCCCCAGCCAAGAAGAATGGAGAATGCCCAAGGGCTTAGATAAATTGGGACTCATTCTCAAGGACTGGGTACATTCCCCAATAAGCTGGGTATTATGTGCAAGGAAACAGGTGCTAGGGAGAGGGCGGGTGGTGGGGCTGGCTGGTGGGCAGATAAGCAAGAGTTCAGATCACAAAGAATGCAAGAAATGTACTAAAATCCTATGTGAAGATGATGACATGCAAGGCCTGCTGGGTAATGTGAGGGTGGTGGGTTACTTTCACTTTAAGCTCTGGGTGAACCAAGGTATTCAGTCATAGTGGTCCTCAAACATCAATGCTCCCAAGAATCACCAGGAGCCCTTGTTAAAATGCCATGTCCTGGGTCTCTGCCCTAGGGATTCTCATTAGATAGAGCCAGAAGGAGACTGAGAATATGTTTTTGAACAAGTGCCCCAGGAGATTTTGAGGCAGGTAGTCTGCTGCTCACGCCGTGAGAAACGATCGCTAAGTGAGTTTGAAGCCTTGATGAGAGTGATCTACACCGTAGAAATGGCCGCCGTTCTACACTTCTGCTTTGTCTTAAAAGCAAAGATGCAGAGGTGTAAATACCGGGGGCATGGAGCTTCCTTTGTTCTGAGAAAGAAATGGAATTTGTGACTTTTTAATGACAAAGTGCCTGTATCCTGTATCCTTCCCACTATGTATGGGTGGGACTGCAGGGATGGGCAGGAAATCGGGGGGACTGATGTGAACATGATCTGTAAGCATTCTGGTGTTTTATATAGACATTCTAGAACAAGGGCTCTGGGTCTGCAGGAACTTGGGTTTGATCCCTAATGTTATATATTTGGACAACAGCCTAACCTTTTTAGCCTCCATGCCCACTTACATGAAATAGAGGAAAAGATTTTCTTTATATTGTACGACAGGGTGATTTAAAGAAGATTATTTAAAAAAATTATCTATATGAAGCATTGATTGTGGTGATAGCACCTCGAAATGCTCATAGACATGGCATCCGTCACCATCTTTGTAGTAGTAGCAATGGTTTTATTTTTATTGATGTATTTTTCAAGTTATTAAAGTTGTCTTACTAATTTCCTCATTTATAGATGTGAAATTGAGTCCCAGCTTTGTGAAATAACTTGCCAAGTTTACCAAATTAGTTGGCTGAGTTGGATCTTGAACTCAACTTGATTCTTGACTCTCTAATCAAATTCTCTAATAATCCACGTCATAACTTCACAGTGAACAAATGCGACCCAGTGTCCTGGCACAAGGAATACCCTTCTTCTCTGGTTTTATTGCAGTCCCCTTTTCTCTGTCCCCCTGCCCTCTCTTTCTCTCACCAACCTGGCCAATTTCCAGAAGGCCTACTGGAGTAATTAAAACAGGGGAGTCAAGGGGTTCATTGGTGGGACCAGGACACAAGTCGATGTGCCTCATTCTGCTGGGAATTGACTGCAATCAATTTCTTTGAAGGCCCATCCAAGGCTGCAGCTGTAAAGCGCTCAGCGCACTGATCAATGGTGGCCTTGAGTGGAACAGAGGGAGAGACAAAGTGGTGGCGGCAGCCGCGGGGCAGTCTGCAGCCAGCAGGCCAGCCCAAGTCCAAGGTCAGCCCCTGGATCCTTCCTCCTCTCCCCTTTCTGCACAGCTCTCTGGCAGAAGTGTCAAAACAAGACAGGACAGCTGGAAACACTTGAGAGACGTTCCTGGAAGCTCTGTGGGGGGAGGAAAGAAAACTCATTTGCTTAAGATAATAAAAATAATAATAATCTCCAATTCATCATCATAACCGTAATGACAGTGGTGGTCATAATGACAGGGCACCTGGTTTTATCTTCTGCTCTCTGAACGTGAAAGTACATCTCTATACCCAAATGAGAGTCATTTAAGGGACGTTGTTTTGTAGCAAATGGAATTCATCACATTTAATAGTGTTAATTGATGTGGAGAAAGGAAGCCCAGTCTTTCTGGTTTTGTACATTTGTTTCTTCATTATGTAAGTAGCCAAGTGCTACAATGGTATAGCACGCCTTGCATCATACACATAGTAGGGGCTCACTTCATTTTTTTTCTTTTTTTTAATGGCACTGTGTTATATGTTAGGAATAAAAACCTAATGAATAAAATATGCCTCTTGCTTTCAAGGAACTCACATTCTAAAATAGCATGTAAACAGAGTCTCTTTGTCCATTTGAGCTGCTATAAGGAAATACCAGAGGCTGGGTATCTTCTCAACAGCAGAAATGTATTTATTCCTCATAGTTCTGGAGGCTGGAAATCTGACATCAGGGGACCAACAAGGCTGAGTGAGGGCTTCTTCGAGGTCACAGACTTTTTTCTCTTGTGTCCTCACATGGTGGAGGGGCAAGGGAGCCCTTTTCTATTGTCCCTAATCCACTTCAGAATCTATTTTATAAGAACTCTCTCTCTCTCTCTTTTTTTTTTTTTTTTTTTTAGATTTTATTTATTTGCCAGAGACAGAGGGAGAGAGAGCGAGCGAGCACAGGCAGACAGAGAGGCAGGCAGAGGCAGAGGGAGAAGCAGGCTCTCTGCCGAGCAAGGAGCCCGATGTGGGACTCGATCCCAGGACGCTGGGATCATGACCTGAGCCGAAGGCAGCTGCTTAACCCACTGAGCCACCCAGGCGTCCCAAGAACTCTCTTTTATAAGAACACGAATTCCTTGCCTGAAGTCTCCATCCTCACGACCTGATCATATCCCAAATGTCTCACCTCCTAATACAATCACAGTGTGCGTGAGGATTCTAGCAGGTGAATTTTGGAGGGTGCGCATATTCCATAGCCCAGGGGATGATGGCAATAAAGGTATGAACCGAGTGGTTAAGGAACCAGAGGAAGGGTACATTCATTCTGGTAAATTCAGGGAGTGAGAAGGATGGCAGTAATTTGAGCTCTGATTTGAAAATTAGTTTCTTTGGGAAGAGACAACCATTTTTTAAAAAAAATTTTTCCATTTATTTATTTTCAGAAAAACAGTATTCATTATTTTTTCACCATACCCAGTGCTCCATGCAATCGGTGCCCTCTATAATACCCACCACCCGGTACCCCAACCTCCCACACCCCTGCCACCTCAACCATTTGAGGCAGAGAGAAAAACACAGAGGTAAGAGGGTACGACAAGTTTGGCGAATGCAAAGCAGTCCAATGTGGCCTAGAATATCAGATATTAAACAAAGAGTTACTAAAAGAGTTACCAAAAAGTATGGAAAGGAGGGTTGGGACTTGGAGGAGATAGGTCCTTTTTTCATGCAAAGGAATTCACACATTTTCTCTTTCCATCCCTTAGCCAACGGGAACCATATTCTTAACAAGAAAGTGTTCAGTTCTCACCCGGAAAATGGATCCTTATGAATAGAAAAGAAGGCCCAGAAGTGAAAGAACAGAAAAACAGAGGCTCAAAAAGGGAAGTCAGTCACTCAGGTCAGTAAGCAGTAGTTGATTTCACATCCAAGTGTTTTTTTTGTTTGTTTGTTTGTTTTTGTTTTTTTTTAGAATTATTTCTTTATTTATTTGATAGATAGAGATCATAAGTAGGCAGAAAGGCAGGCGGCGGTGGGGGGCAGAGAGCAGGCTCCCCACTGAGCAAGGATCCTGATGTGGAGCTTGATCCCAGGACCCTGAGGTGATGACCTGAGCTGAAGGCAGAGGCTTTAACCCCCTGAGCCACTGGAGCCACCCCCACTGAGCCACCCAGTTGCCCCACATTTTGACTCCAGTTCTGGTGTATTTTCTAATACTTCATGCCAGGACGGCAGGTAAGGGCACAGATATTGAAACAAGATAAATGTGATAAATCCTGGCTCTGATACTTTGGGGCTGAGTCGCCTGAAGCAGGTCAGTTGACCTCCTCGACTCAGTGTCTTCATCTATAGAATGGGGGCAAAATTCCTGTCCACAGGGATCACAGTGAGAATTGAACACGATAATATCTACAAGGATTTCAGCAGAGTTCTTAGCATATTGTAAGATTTTGATAAATGTGAGATGTCATTATAATTAATACTAACTTCAAATACTCTCCCCATGTTTCCTTTCGGAACCTTTCCTCTACTTCTTTTGACATATCTTTGAATACTTTAGTACCTTGGATTAATTTTAGGGACAATGATGGACTATCAGAAGAGCTATTTTGGTTTGGAGGGACTTTCCCTCACCTTTTTGAACACAGCACCCAGCTGAATATCATATATCATATGAAGAATGGTTAAGGGAGATGAGAAAATCTGGAAGGGCATGCAAACCATCTTCATGTATTTCAAAAGCTGTCAGTTTTAAAAGGGATAAGACTTATTCTTGTTTGACTTCAAAGGTAAAATTTGGCCAGTAAGGGGAAAACGCAGGGAAGTTGGTTTTATTCTGATAAGGAGAATTGCAATGGCTGAGGCTGTCTGCCCATCAAATGTGCTGAACTGTACGGTAGCAAGTCCCCCATCCCTGAAGGAATGTGAGATTGATGGCTGCAAAAGATAAGTTAACTGGAGACTGCGTTAAATGAGCTTCAGAGCCCTTTTATTAAAACTATAAAGTTATCTGCTCAATGTAAATAAAGTTAGCCATTTACATATGTGTTGGAGTTTCTTAATAAGATGTTTGATGCAGTAGGGTATGCATACTAAAAGCCAGGAGCCAAGTCCATTCTGTTGCTGTGAGTGCGTTTTCCAGGTCATTGTCTTTCTAGTTCCCCATGGTCCAGACCAATCCCTCCTGTATGACCCCAGTGAATTACACTCACTTACTTTACTTGACCCTGTGCAGAAAGAGCACGAGACCAAAAATCAGAAGACTCTGTTCTACTTCTGGGTCTTCCAGTGATTGGCTCTGTCACTACTGGTCATCAGTTGCCACAGTCTCAGTATCAGTGTTTTTCTTATATATGTAAAATAAAGGTGTTGGGCTCAATAGCTAAGGGCCTTTCATGCACCTGCACTCTGAGATCTATCATCCTAAGCAGAAAAACTCAAACTATTGATCTTCTCTGGAAAAGCAGTGTCTTTCTCTCAACTCCCTGGAGAGGGGTGTTTGTGCATACTGTTGTAAGCTGCACATTTTTCTAAGAAATGTAATTTATAATCATTAATAAAAACTGATGAATCTGCCATCAGTCTTGGATTTTCCTGGATTCCCCAGTTATTCTAAATAATTAAAATGAGATAAAAATATCTGAATATTGCATTGCCTGGGTGGCTCAGTTGGTTGAGTATCTGGCTCTTGGTTTTGGCTCAGGTCATGATCTCATGATCTCATGATCTCATGCGTTGGGCTCCGCACTCAGCAGGGAATCTGCACTCAGCAGGGAATCTGCTGGAAGATTCTCTCCCTCTGTGCCCCTTCCCCCAAAACACGTGTACTCTCTCTTCTCCAAAATAAATAAATCTTAAAAAAAAATAATAAAATATTTGAGGGGCGCCTGGGTGGCTCAGTTGGTTAAGTGTCTGCCTTCAGTTCAGGTCATGTTCCTAGGGTCCTGGTATCGAGCCCCCTGATGAGCTTACTGCTTACTGGGGAGTCTGCTTCTCCCTCTCCCACTCCCATTCTTCTATTCTCTCTCTTGCTATCTCTCTCTGTCAAATAAATAAACAAAATCTTTAAAAAAAGAAAATATTTGAATATTGCCAATGTGTTCCCTGTTAAGATAAACACTTATTAGGGGTTGTACTAAAAATAGCTATTCCCATACATTTTTTTAACAGAATGGGGTGGATGGGCCAAAAGTTGATTGGCTGATTGTTGTTGCCATCACTCCCCTTCAGACGGTCAGTTAAAACAATGAGGGGAATGGCAAGAAAAGGCAAATGGCAAGACATGGCAAAAAGAAATCTCAAAGACTGACACACTGCAAAATAAATAATAAAATACAAACGCAATCACTTCCTGGAAATGTGTAGAATGGCCATGCTGAAGTTTACGTGTGATGCTCGGTCACTCCAGAGAACGACTCAGCTGTATGACTAGAGTCCATTTACTAATTGACATGGGGTGCTCCTTCTGCTCCCATTACAGAAAGTCCCTCTTATCTGTTGAGATCAGGATCTGTAATTGTAGGTTAATGGAAAGTCAGTGGAAGCCGAAGTGTACTGGAGAATTAAAGAGCAGTCTTACCAACTGAAGGTCTAACTTGCAGAGGGCGTGAGTCGTATCTTTGAAGAAGATGGGAAACATTGGTTAATCCAGAGAACGGATTAGTTCAGAAGTGAAGGCTAATCATACTGAAACAATGGGAATATACAAAAAAGCAAAAAGAAGGATGATTCCTTAAATCCACTCAGAGGCAGCATCTTGATATAAGTGTTTCTAGAACTTTCTTTTCACATATATTCAAAATGTAATTTAAATGTATATGCAAATGTATTTTGTAATATATGTATAAATAATATAATGTGTATGTAAACAGATCCTAGAAGTCAATTGATTTATGACCCATATTTCACTATGTCATGAGTATCCACTAATAGCAAAAACTTTAAAACCATATCATAATTTTACTAGTAATTTTATTTTGCCATTTTAAACTCCTACTTATCCCCAAATATCACCTATGACACACTTTTGTTTTTCAGGTTTTCTACAATGAACATGCATTCATTATTTACTTAGAAGTGTGAAAAACAGTAAAACAAACCAAAAATGCAAATATGCTGCTTAAAAAGCAACATAATTAGATGTTAAAGTGTGGATTTTGCAAATAAACATATCTGGTTTTCAAATTTCGGATCTGTCCCTACAAATTGTGTGACTTTGGGCAAGTTGTTTAACCTGTCTGAGCCTCAATTACCACATCTAAAAATGGGGGAAATGAAGCAGATCATATTGAGTTGTTAACTGGGATTAAAGAAATCAATGCCTGTGCAGTGCCTTGCATAGATCAGGCACACAATAAAGAACTGGCAAATGAAAACCATCACCATCATCACCACCACCACCACCACCACCACCATCATCATCATCATCACTACCAGTGCTTTATCTGATTTTGAAAAGGATTTGTGTCAAAGGAACAAAAAAAAGACAAAAAAAAAATCACCTTGTATTCAGAAGATCCTGATGCTCAAGAATGTTCCTTCATTTTGGATGTCGTATGTAGGGAAGTCTCATTTCATTGAGAGAGTACTCTCCTTCCCAGTCATAAACAGCGATGGCACTTTGAGTCCCAAGTTGATTAAGAACAATTTAGGATCATTTATAACAATAACACAAATTTAAGTAGCTGGTTGCACAATTTTACTAATGGACCTGTAGGGGAAATATCCCTGTTTTATTCTTTCTTATCTTATTTTTATTGTTGCCCTGTATTTTCATAACTTTATTGAAATATTATTCACATACTATACAGTTCTCTCAATTTAAGTACAGAATCCAGTGGTTTTTAGGATATTCATTAAGTTACACAACCATCATCACAATTGATTTTAGAACATTATCATTATCCGCCTCCCCTAAGAAACCCCATATCCATTAGCAGTCAGTCTCCATTCAGCTCTGTCCCAGCCTTTTGAGGAACTGCCAGACTGTTTTCCCATGCGGCTGTTGTATGAACAGTAGTGTATGAGGATTCTAATAATCCACATTCTTGTCAAATTTGTTTATTATCTGCCTTTTTTATTATAGTCATACTAGGGTGTGTGAAGAGGTATCATGGTCTGGTTCTGATATGCATTTATTTAAGAGCTAATGATGCTAAGCATCTTTTCTTATGCTTATTGGCCATTTATATATCTTCTCTGGAGAAATGTCGGTGCAGATTCTTTACCCATTTTTAATTGGGTTGTTTTTTTAGTATTGAGTTCTAAGAGTTCTTTATAAGCTGTGGATACAAATCTCTTAGCAAATATATCATTAGCATACATTTTCCCCATTCTATAAACCCATAATTCTATGGGTTTCTTTTCACATTCTCCATGGTGTCCTTTGGAACATGAAAGAATTTGGGTTTTTTGTTTGTTTGTTTGTTTGTTTTTTAAGATTTTATTTATTTATTTGACAGAGATCACAAGTAGGCAGAGAGGCAGGCAGAGAGAGAGAGGAAGAAGCAGGCTCCCTGCGGAGCAGAGAGCCCCATGTGGGGCTCGATCCCAGGACTCTGGGATCATGACCTGGGCCGAAGGCAGAGGCTTTAACCCACTGAACCACCCAGGCTCCCCTTTTATTTTTAACTTTGATGAAGTTCAATGTACTTACTTGTTCTTCGATCACTTATACTTTTGATGTCATATCTAAGAAACCATTGCCTAACCCCAGGTCACAGAGATTTGCTCCTGTATTTTCCTCCACAAGTTCTAGTTTTAGCTTACACATTTAGGCCCATGATACATTTGGGTGAGTTTTATTTATGTTATAAGGAAGGGCCCATCTTGATTCTTTTCAATGTGAATATTCAGTTTTCTCAGCACTATTTGTTGAAAAAAAATCCTTTTTTCCCCCAGTGAATGAATTGTCTTGGCATCTTTGTTGAAAATGTATTGGCCATAAATGTGAGGGTTCTGAGTTTGTTTTTGTTTTTTTGTTTTTTTTAAGATCTATTTATTCATTTTAAAATTGAGAGGCGGGCCAAAGGCAGAGAGAGTCTCTTAAGCAGACTCTGGACTGAACATGGTGCCCGACCCCGGGCTTCATGCAAGCTCCATCTCACGACCCTGAGATCATGACCCTGAAATCATGATGACCTAAGCTGAAACCAAGAGTCAAAGGCTTAACTGACTGCACCAACCAGGTGCCCTGGGTTCTGGACTTTCATGTCTATTCTATAGACCAGGTCTATATTTTTATCCTTCTCCAGTGCCATACTCTCCTGATTACTGTTTTTTTGTTTTGTTTTGTTTTTAAACCAAGAATTGTGAATTCTCCAAAACCCCATGCCCCCTTAAAAATTGTTTTAGCTATGCTGAGTCCCTTGCATTTTTATATGAATATTAAGATGTTTGTCAATTTTGCAAAAAAAAAAAATCCAAATAGATTTTTATAAGGATTGCCTTAAATGCATAAATAAATCTTAGCAATATAAAGTTTTCTGATCCATGAACATGACATGTCTTTTCATCTCTTTGTTTTTTATTTAAATGTTAAATTGATTCATGTTTTATTTTCAATGCTTTCATAACTGGCATTATTTTCTTAATTTCATTTTCAGATTGTTCTTTGCCAGTGTGTAGAAATATAACTAATTTTTTTAAAAAGATTTTATTTATTTGACAGACAGAGATCACAAGTAGGCAGAGAGGCAGGCAGAGAGAGAGGAGGAAGCAGGCTCCCCCCTGAGCAGAGAGCCCGATGCGGGGCTCGATCCCAGGACCCTGAGACCATGACCTGAGCCAAAGGCAGAGGCTTAACCCACTAAGCCACCCAGGTGTCCCGAAATATAACTAATTTTTGCTTATTGATCTCATGTCCTGAAAACTTAGTGGAGTCCATTATTAGCTCTCATAGTTTTTGTGCATTCCTTAGGACTTTCTGCATACGAAATCATACCATCTAAACATAGAGATAGTTTCCTTCTTTTTCTCCAATAAGAATGACTTTTATATTGTTTCCTTGCCTAAATGTCCCAGATAGAACTTCCAATACAACACTGAAAAGAAATGCTGCAAACAGACATTTTTGTCCTGTTTCTGATCTTAAAGAGAAAGCTTTCAGTCTTTCAGCATTAAGTGTGCTGTTAGTTATGGTTTTTTGGTAGGTGTCCTTTATCATAGTGATGAATAATTTCTAGTTTGTTGAGTGCTTTTATCATAAAAGAATGTTGAATTTTTGTCAAATGCTTTTTCTGTGTCTATCAAATTATCATGTGGTTTCTGTCCTTTATTCTATTAATATGATATATTGGTTGATTTTCACGTATTGAATCAATTCTGGGACAAATACCACTTGGTAACGGTGCAAATTTATTTTATATTTTGTTGGACTCAGTTTGCTAGTGATTTTTAAAGGATTTTTATATCCATATTCATAAGAGATAATGTATGTTTATTTTTCTTGTGACATGTTTGTCTAATTTTGGTGTCAGAATAATATTGGCCTTATAGAATGTGCTGGGAAGTTTTTTCTTTCCTTATATTTTTTGGGAAGATTTTGTAGAGAATGATGTCAATTCTTCTTTAAAATTTTGATAAAATTCAAGAGTAAATCAGGTCCCAGGGTTTTCTTTGTGGAATTTTAAAATTACTATTATTAATTAAACTCTTCACTTGTTATTCAGATTTACCATTTCTTCTCGAGTCAATTTTGGTAGTTTATGTCTTTCTAAACATTTGTTCCTTTATTCTGGATTATCTAATTTGTGACATACAGCTATCCATTGTATTCTCTTATAATCTAGTTTATTTCTATAAGGTCAGTAGTAATGTCCCTTCTTTCATTTCTGATTTTAGTAATTTGAATTTTCTTTCTTTTTTCTTGATCTGTTTTACCAAAGATTTGTCAATTTTATTGATCTTTTCAAAGAATAAAATGTTGGCTTTGTGTGTTCGCGCTATTTTCTTTTTTTTTTTTTAAATGACATTTTTTCCTTCTGTAATCTTTATTACTTCCTTCTTTGTGTTTACACAGGGTTTAGTTTTCTCTTCTTTTTCCAGTGTCCTAATGAGTAAAGTTATTTCTTCTCCCTACAGTTTGGAGGAGTGGTGGCTCAGAGATAAAGATAGTCATAATAACAATCGCCCCTACTTATTGCGAGTCTATTGGATTAGACATCTGCATACATTATTTTCAGACTGCATAACATTTCTACAAGTCAGGCATCCTTATTGCCATTTTACAAATAAGGAAACTGGGGTTTACAGGAGCAAATTAAGTTGCCCAAGACTAGATACAGAGCCAGTGTTATATCCAGTTCTGTATGGCTCAAAATTTATTTTGTCTCTGCCTCACACAGAGAAAGGACAGGGAAAGAGCATGAAATTGGGAGCCATTACACCCAAGTTCATTTACTCTAAGTGCACCAACATGAGTCCTGTTTGAAACTCAGTTTCCCTAATTCTTTGCAGAGTCAGTGCCTTATTATCTTTGGGTTTTAGCTTCTGCATACTTTCTTCTGAGTTCTTTCACCACTCTTCTTAAAAGAAGCTCATCTCATTGTCCTATGTCTCAGAATTCTGCTTGTTTCTTCTTTTCTCATTTAGTATATTTGTCAATGTTTATGTATGAGTCTTGTTTTCCTATCTTGCTTTTGTTCTTTTTTCCTATGAAAATGCAAATTCTATGAGGTCATAAGATGTGTCTGTCTTGTTTATGTTTTTTTTTTGTTTTTTGTCTTTTTTTCAGCTTCCATTATAGATCCTGGTTCATAAAACTTGTTCAATAAATATTTGTTAATTGAATGAATTGATATGAGGAGAGGTACCTAAAGTCTACTCAGATACAAAGTTACAGAATTCTCTTGCAGTTGTTTTCCAGTAGTAAAAATTCATTAAAAGAAATTGTCAAAAAAAAAAAAAAAAAAGACGGGGGCGGGTCCAGCCATGGAACTCAGCTTCCGGGCCTCATAGGAAATAGAACATAATCAGGTATTTGCTCCCTCAATCTCTCCCCCTTGCTCGGAGCTACCAGGTCTTCTGTTTCTGCTTCTGCCTACCTGTGCGGGCTTCTAGTCTCCTGTCTAAGGACCTGCTTCTTCAGGTTAACTATAGTCCATCATTGCTATTCCAAAATGGTGGTTTTTGTCCTGAAGATAATTGGCACTTACACCTCCAGTGCCCGTAGTTAACAGAGTCCCTTTTTCAGCTAGCGATTTCAAATTCCAGAGAGAAGTCTTACTGGCCCACGGGTCAGTGATGCTTCTCTAGGTCAATTAAATATGACCAACAGGTTGGGGATATACAGTGTGCACAGGCAGACCTTTTCTCTGCTTTTAGCGTGTGAATGGTTGGGCTTAAGATGACTGGTAATCTATTGCAAATTTTAAACTTTAAACACAAAATGTTATATTTTCTGTCAATACCAACTTCACCTGGATAATAAATGAGACCTAAAACAGGTCTTCTTGCTTCCAATATGCAGTTATTTTACACAGAGATGGCATTCAGGATACTCTGTCCTGGGCCTGCAGAGTGGAATCCTTTTTGTTAAGTCCCTTTTGTTTCAAGGGCTGGGAATCAGGCTACCATTCATTTATGGGGTGTTCAACCTAAAGGAGGTCTCTTGCCTCCTGCTGCTGAGGAAATTGCAGTATTGGATTTTTAAATAAACCATTGGCCAGAATATCTAAGAGCCTTTCTTGCAGACTTTGACAGGTTTATTTTTTTTTTAATTAAAAATCCTGGCCTGGGGCAAAATGAAAATGTCTTCAGATTTGCAATCAGTGCTTGTGTTTCATATTTGAAATGCATGCTAGAAACTGGAGTTGGTGTGACCTGATCTTGAGACGGCGGTCAGTGGATTGCTGACTTCTGTGAATTTAGGTGTTCTTGATGGAAACTGCCCTTGATCATTACAAGTGGCCAAAAAAACACACACAATCGCCCCACTGGATGAAGGTTATTTTCTTTCTTCTTCTTTCCCGTGGTCTGACAGTGAATAATCAGTCAAAATACCCTATGAGATTGGGAAAACAAATGGCACTTGGAAGATCCATAACAGTATAAGGTCTTCTTGTCACTAACTGATCTGAATCAGAAGAGATTATGAATGTGTACATATACACAATCTTATCAGTATGAGTAAGAACACCAAGAAATGTCAACACCAAGGCAGCACCGTCAGAAAATGCGTGACTTAGGGGTCCAGCTGATATTTTAAAATACAATAAATTATTAGGAAAAGGCTCTTAGTCCCGTTAAAATAGCAGGCACATACAATGATGCCATGTTGGGGTTTTTCACAAAATTATTTGGATTTCATACACACACCTCATAAGCTGTGGAGAAGGCAATGCCTAGGGGCTTGAACTAAAAATGATTCTCTTGCACTGTAAGAGGGTAAATAAAACCCAATTCACGTATTTACTATGTTTACTTGCTTATTAATACCCCTCTGGTTCCACAAGGATTAACACAGGATTTTAAACAGTTTTTAAAATTTCACCAATAGAAATTTGTTTTCTTTTTGTTGTTGTTGTTTTCATCTAGGCTTAAGTCAGGATGCTAAAGCAAGGTGGAGACCTTAGGGGACCCTGTCCACACACACACATGCTCATCCCTAACTACACTATTGTACACACTGGAACAATGAGACTCAGAGTAAACAACTGACCCGAATCCTCCCAATTAGTAAAAAACAGCTTAATGTATGAACTCCCATCCTCTGACCCCATCTCTAGTCCTTTTTTCATTATCTATGTTACTTCTGATTCGAATTCACCCCAAGTCAATACAAATCAAGGGGTCTG
Organism: Mustela erminea; assembly: GCF_009829155.1. Taxonomy (NCBI): domain Eukaryota; kingdom Metazoa; phylum Chordata; class Mammalia; order Carnivora; family Mustelidae; genus Mustela; species Mustela erminea. The sequence goes on along the minus strand of NC_045625.1, from coordinate 14,755,249 downwards.
CTCAGGGCCAGGCCCTGGGCTGGAACTGGGCTCAAACAGATAAATGAAAACATGGCTCTGGCTGTCCAGGAGGTCATGGTCTAGTGAAGAAACAAACAGAGAAATACTCATGACCGCACTGGAGCAGTAGCTATGGGAGAAATTGAAAGAGTTATCAAAGAATTACTTCCCAGAAAGCTTCTGATCCCACAGTTTGTTTTTATGGGTATATGGGTTTTTTTTTTTTCTTTTTAATCCCTAGGTAATTTCTATCAAACTTTGCAGAAACAGATAATTCTCATACTTTAAAAACCGCTCCAAGAGCAGAGAAGAAGTTGAACAACTGTTTCATTCCTGTTCTGATGCCAACAAATCTTGCCAAAAACCAGGATTCACAGTCTCAGGGAAAAGCAGACTTTGGAGTCATGTTTCTAACATATGACCAAGCTGTACCCTCGGCAGTGCTGCGTGAACCAGGGTTGGACCCCTGAACCCACATTGGCTCACCTATGGACTGGCCAGCAACCAGTGTCTCTTGCTTGAGCTGCTGGACCTAGAGGCAGGGAGAAGAGAGTAGGTTCACGTTGGATGTTATCACTGAGAGGACAAGTGTATGTTTAATAGTGTACACCAGCAGAGAGAGTTTTCTAAGAGGAGAGACACCAGGAGGCATGCCAGGCTCAACAAGTGAAGAAGAAACAAACTATCGGGTGGCTCTTGGGACACAGAGAGAGAGGTTTTGGATGCTAGTAAGCCCCCTAGCTGCAGTTCCCATGCGACTGGGCTCTTCTTTCCGCCCCAGTTTCCATGGCATCTGGTTGTGTCGTTCCCATAAACAGCTCCTTCACCACTCCCACCAGACGCATTCCCCTTCTCCCTGTGCTACATCGCATCGCAGCGGTTTCTATCCTCTGCAATAAAGATAGTTTTGCTAGAATAATAATGGCTTAAAAGGAAGAGACAAAATGATCATTATTTGCAGAAGATGTGTTTTGATACCTAGAACGCTCCAGAGAATCAACAGAAAAACTATTAAAATGAATGCGAAATCTCAGCTAAGAGACTGCTTGTCATAGTCCTTTTCTTTACTGGCCCTGACCCGCTGGGCAACAGGACTTTAAAATGTCATATTCACAGTGACCACAGAAGACATAAAATGCCTAGGAATAGTTTTAACAAGAACTGTGTAAGGTGTGTATGAAGAAACCCACAAAACGTTACAATAAGATGTAAAATATATTTAATGGAATCGGAAGATAAACAGCATTCTGGGACAGAAGGCTCCGTACTGTGAATAGATCTGTTTTTTCTTAGGTAACGTATAGGTTTATCACATTTTCCAATCAAAACCTTGACAGCGTTTTTGCAAACTAAATAAGATGATTCTAAAATTTTATCTGCAATAATAATACGTGAAAGTAGCTCAGTCAGTTCTGAAAAATAAGACTTATTAGAAATATTAGCCAGTGAAAATCATAAAAACATTATGTTTCTGGTATAATAATGGACGCGCTGATGAACAAAATAGGTATTGGAAATAAGCCTGAATTTCCACACAGAAATTTAATAGAACATCAAAGTAGTGTCCCAAATTTGTGGGGGAAATATTATTTTTAATATTCATGTTCCCCTTTCGTAAGGGGTTAAAAGTCGTGCAGTCCTGGAAAGCGCTCACCCACACAGTTGAATTCAGTGAGTTAGAAATTTACAAAAGAATTACATTAAAGGCTTTTACATTTTAAAACACAAAATGTTAAGTAATCCTGGTAAATGATGAGATTGGGGAATGGGGAAAGAGGAAAGAGGATACTTAAACTTAAAAAGAAAGAAAGATTACCTATAAAAAGAAAAATCACATGTTACTATATAAAAATATACAACAATCTGTGCTTAAACAAAAAAGACAAAATTGAAATACTGGGGGGAGCTGAAAACTGAACTGTTTAACTGAAATTAAACAAATGTAACAGAATAAGTATCATCTTTAAGACACAAAGGAAATTGATATAAAACATTCAGATTCCAACTGATAACTGGCCATAAAATGTTATAAAGAGGCAATTCACCTAAGGAAGGATGAACATGACAAACCTATGTTTTATGAAGGTAAGCTCACTAACAATTAAATAAATGCAAAGTAAAACAATGAGCTCTTATTCTTACCTCTCAAATTAGCAAAACTGGAAGAAAAATTCTCCAAACAGGGACCTTTGAGATAAGCTCTCTTCTCTACATCTGGGGATATAAATTTGTGTATCTTTCGAGAAAGCAATTTAACTATTGTATCTAGAGCCAAATATGTTCATATTTTAAAAATCTGTATTACCATTTATAAGATCCAAAGAAACTAATTTGCAAAGCAGACAAAAAAATATACATTGCAGAAATTTGTGTGGGCACATTTTAATAACAGCATAATTCGAAGCAAAAATATACTCAAAAAGAACCAAAAATATTAAAATTGTGGTACATCCATATAATGGAAATTAATGTCACTGTAAATGTAGCTTGGGAAGGATTTTTAATTTAAAATTGTCTTTAATCCACTGAGCCACCCAGGTGCCCCTAAAATTGTCTTTATCAAGACCATAGTTTCAAATAAGTTATAATCCCAACCAAGTTAACACACACCAAAAACATTTTGAACGCTGAACGATCGTCAGTGAGTTCATCTGGGAGACAGAATTATGAAGGGTCTTCAAAATTCTAAAAACTCATTTTCTCTATTTTTAAAAATATTTGCATAAAAAGAATATATATTGCTTTCATAATCAGGAGCAGGAAACGGAGAGAAAAACAGGAAAAAATCATCTTACTCTAATGAAATAAGTGCTTTGATAAAGGTCACTGCTTTGAGAGAACCAGTCTGTGTAAAGGAGTCAAGAAGGAAACATTTCATCGGGCGCTTACAGAAGTGGACACTGGAGGAAGAGTATGGAAGGGGCTTTCTGGGCAGGGCCAACTCCACTGAGAGGAAAACAGCTTTAGAGTGAGAGAGGCAAAGATGAAAGTTATCCTTTGATTCGGGAAGAAAAACACGAAAAAAATAAACAGACCATGGTACTTTATGCTAAAGGAGAAAGCCGCGCTTCAGCAGTAAGCTGTGAGATCTGGAGATAGATTTGGGGCATGGAAGAAACAGCAAAACAGAACTCAAAGAGAACAACACGGAGTCCTCTCCGGCCTTCCAAGCCATTCACCTGTTTAACCCGATCAAGGTATTGATACTACATTCACCTTGTCTGACTGTTTCTCAAACTCTGCTGTATTTCCCACTCTCCATCAGCCATTTCCAAATAGGGGTAGAAAGAGAACCATGGCCTCCTCAACTCTGGGGCTGTTGTTTTCCTCAGCAGGATACCCAGGCAGTAAAGTTAGAGTGAGCACCAAATGTTCGGCTCTTGCCTTTTCTGGAAACTTCACATCGGAGAAGGGAAGGCGATTCTACATAGAAGGTAACTGAGTACCTTGTTGGCCAAGTAGATGCTGGCCTAATTCGCTAGCAGTCAGGTACTGAGCCTCTTGCCTCTACAAGACATTGTACTCAATTGATGCATGGTATGGGAATGGACAGATACCAAAGAATCCAACTCATTAAATTTATAATCTAAACTATTGGGTCTTATACTCTGCCGCCATTGCAATCACCAGGGAAGCTTAAGAAACCCTGATGTTCAGATCCCAGCCCCCGAGATTCTGATTTCATTGATCCAGGTGGCAGTCTGGGCATCAGGAATTTTAAAAGCTCCCTCAGTGATTCTAACGGGCAGTCACGTTTGGAGATCACCATTTAAGGGGAATAGAAGACAAAATGTCTAACCATTCAACAGTCCTGATCATAGCGTCTTCTTTGGTCCAATCCTTACTGGATTCTCTACTGCAAGTGGAAACAAGCTTATACTCTTAGTTGGCATTCAAGGCCTTATGCAATCTAGTATCTATTGAAACTCACTCTCCTGAAGCTCTCCCAAGAAGAGGTCTATTGCCTGAGCATCCTTTTAGTTTGCTGACCCCACTCCAGAAACAGGAAAGAGGCAGACCTCTGCCAAGTCTAACTGATCACTGTCGGCTACCTGGAGAAGTGTGTTTAGAAAGATCCTGAGACCGTTACAGCACTCAGCAAGGAAAGGGGCCACCATCTACTAGTAATGTCTGCCATGGGCAGGGATGGAAAACAACAGTTCCAACCCCAGACATTGGCCATGCTGATGTTATTCCTTTGTGTCTCTTGTGGCTCTTGGTCTGAATGTCCTCCAGACTACCCTCCCTTGAAAAACACAGCTTAGGGGTCTCTCAGCAGCTCTCCTGTCATCCTCCATATTCTTCCTCCTTTGCTTCATAGAGTTTATCAAGCCTCATTCTGGATGCCCATTAGCACTCTGTTGTCATGTTAGTAGAGAAATCAATATCAGCTTTTGTGTACATGTTTCAAATACTTTAAGACCATGATTTTCAAACTTAAACTTGCATTCAAATCACTTGGGGGTCTTATTAAAACATATCCAGAATTTCTGATTCAGTGGGTCTCAAGTATGGCTCAAAATTTTGCATATCTAACAAGTTCCATGATGCTGCTGGCTGCTGGCTTGAGGACCACCTACAAGAACGACTGCTCTTTCATATTATAATTACACTATAATTGCCTGGGGGGCCTGTCTTAACTTCATCTTTGTCTGTGCATTCCTTTTCAAAATATCTTCTACATAGTAGCTGCTTATTTTTCTTAGAATCAAACCACAGCCATAGAAGACAGATGATAAGTGAGAAAGGACTGGTGCAGACACACACTGTAAGAAGTCACATTCATTTGGAATGATAACAAAAATCTTAGATGATGGATTATGTTTCAGACAGGAGGGGAGAAACAGCGATGATTTCTTTCTCAGCATCTGGAGCTGAGTTCACAGAGATGAGAAGCATTTTAGAAAGATGCCAGACTAGTAACCTAGAGACACATTTACTTATTGTCCCCATCAGTCTCCAGCAAGCTGGAGGAGGAAGGGAGTCGCAAGTGTATTCAAGGGTGGAAGGAAGCAGTAGTTAACTAAGGGAAGGGGAAGCAATGGTGGGAAGACTCCAGGAGAATTTCCATCTTGCATCTCTGGAAATATGCCTCCATTGGCTTTATTGAAAAGTGCCCCAAGGCTGGTGGGGGAGGCGGGGGAGCATATAGAAGATGAACGAGATGGCTCACTGAGAAAATTTCCCCAGCTCTTACAGGCTGGGTTTTAAAAGCCATTTCAGCAATTGTTCAGAGCTGTCAAATGTCTCTGTCAGATCAATAGGTTACTGTGGAATTTGCCCAGACTGTTGGCCAATCAAAATGTAAATTCCAGATAAATTTAATACATAAACTAACTTGTCTTCTTCAAGCCATTTTGAAAGTCATGAAAAGTAATTTGACTCTTCTTCATGACTGTCATATAGGAGACACATTTCTGCTGGTGTTAAGCATTTATTTGGCTTCAAAACTCATTGTGGGTCCAGCGGTGGCAAGAGAAGAGCGGGGTGTGTATGTGTTTATGTTCTCCTCGTCCTTGTGCTTCAGAGGGTGCCGAAGCTTTGCTTATCTGGATGCTTTTCGTGGGAAATGTGCGATTAATATGAATATGTGTGGTGTCTGTGTGCATAGGAGGGTATTAGACATGCTTGTGGAATGTGTGATTAAAAAGTCATGAACTCCCTATTTACGTCTCTCGAGGCAATCTCGTTTATTAGAACATGCACCGTGTGTCTGGATGCATGGTTATGCCTATGCATGTTGCAACTCATCTTTTCCAACAAGAATCACAAATCTTTATGTTGAAAGAAAAGATTTATAGTCGAGGCAGGATGGCTCCAGGCCCCACGGGGAGGTATGCTTTAGAGCCATGCCCTAATTTTTCATATTGAAAAAAGTCATAATGGAAAAATCATGTAAGCAAGGGCTATAAAGCTTTAACCTCAGTAATGTCTAAAGTGGAGATTTTCCACCAAATCGTTTTTCCTGTGGTCCTTGCACTGCAGATGCTTTGCTCCCATGTTGACCTTAGTGTATAGAACACTCTGGCATCTGTGCTGCCATTAGATTCTTATGACCCATTACAACAGCAAGGATGGCTCTCATTTCACAGGTGAAGAAACCGAGGCCCAGGCAAGAGAACTGGCATGTAGCCCTAAGCCATAAAGTGAGCATAGAGCCAAGACTTGAACCCGGATGTGCAGAATGTTCTCCGTTGTGCCCTCAGATACTACCCTTCTCCACTGTACTTTTTTTTTTTTTTTTGCAAGGTATTAGCTTAGCTTTTGTATTAGTTTTCGATGGCTGCTGTAACAAATTGCTACAAACTTGGTAGCGAAGACAGCAAACATGTATTCTCTTGCAGTTCCGCCGGTCAGATGGGTCTCACTAGGTTAAAATCGAGGTGTCAGCCGGGCTTTGTTCTCTCGGAGGCTCTAGGAGATAATCCATTTCCTTGGATTTTTCAGCTGCTAGAGGTCATCTAGCATATTTTGCCTGCCTTCCAAACCTTAAAGTCAGGTGGCGTTCTTTTCCTGCTAACAGCTCTCTAGTTTTCTTCTTTTATTTCCCTCTTCCATGTTTTTTTTTTTTTAATTAAGGTATTTTTTTAAAGATTTTCTTTACTTATCTGAGAGAGAGAGGAGAGAGAGAACACATGAGTGGTGGGAGGGGCCCAAGGAGGGGGAGGAGCAGACTCCCCACTGAGCAGGGAGCCCGAGGATGCTGGGCTTGATCCCAGGACCCTGAGATCATGACCTGAGATGGAGGCAGACGCTTAACCAGCTGAGCCACCCAGACCACTCCCTTCTCTTTTCCATTTTTATAGATGCTTCTGATCACATCGGGTCCTTCCAGATAATAAGAAATAATCTCTCTATCTAAAGGTCAGGTGATTAGTAACCTTAATTCCATGCACAGGCTTAAGTTTCTTTCACTACCGAGCCTCATATATTCCCAGATCGGGGGATCAGGATGTAGATATCTTTGAAGAATGAGTATGCTGCCTACCACAGCATTCTTGCTCTACGGTTTCTAAGGGTCTAGCCAGTGGAGGACATTAGCCAGAGATCAGAAAGGGAAGGGAGAGAGGTCCGGGTATTTATTCCTTCTGTTCTTTCCTTCTTCAGTGGCATCTCTGCAAAGGATATACCCCTCTGTTAAAGCCCTGTAATGCAGCACTTTCCTACAGCTGAGACTTTATCCGGGTCCGACAACCACTCCCTACCCTGGTTCTATCAGGCCCAGGATGGTAACAGTTTCCTTCATTGTTATTCCTACCCTGTTTCATCACCAAGGTCGGTGGTACTCTAAACCCTTCCTGTATCTTTGTCAATAATTTGTTCATTAAACCACCACCCCTTAAGTGTGACATCTGTTGCTTGCCAGGATCCTGGCTGATGGATGAAGGAATAACTTCTAAGACCATCAGTCTCCCCTAAATCCACTGGGAGAGCAACCATAGCTATGAAAGAGTAAAAGGCTTGGTTCTATTTCAATGATAATGTCCTTTCTTTTCTTCCGTGTCTAGGGGATAAAATCAAGAACACACAGACAGCACAGCTTACTGATATTCCCACTTTAACGCATGGAAGAGCCCCATTTTGGAAAGCAGAAAGAACATTCCTTATCGTTCAAAGTGACCCAACAAATAATGGGGAAAATGTAGACCTCCTTCCTTAGGATGTGTGAATTGTAATACCAAAAAACCAACCATGCCTTCTGCTCATTCTAGTCCCATTTCTTATTCAACTCTGTCACTTGATGGCTTTGTGGTACAGAATAAATGTCAAATTCCTTAGGTCCCAAATGCCATAGGTCCTACCTCATGGACTTTTGTGGACTTCTCCAAATTCATCTCTTGCCGTACCCCCCGCAACTCCCTGCATTCCACCTCAAACACCCTGGCCTCCTCTCCCTTGTTCTCACTGGAGTCTTTTGCCCCCGCTGTCTCTCTTCCTAGAAATCTCTGTACCCATCTCTGGAAATGACGAGTCCTTCTCAATATCGAGGTCTTAGCTCCAATGTCACCTCTTCAGAGAGACCTTCCCTGAGGAAGCTAAACTGTCACTCCATCACTCATCCTGTTTATCTTCACAGTACTCAAAATCATCTGAAATTACCTTTAAATGTTTTCTATCGCTCCCTTGTTGGAACATGTGCTCCAAAACATCAGTGGCCTTGTGTGTCTTATTCATTAAAATATCACTGTATGTGATGGCAACATAGAGCTGTTATTAAATTCTTAAATTTAAGGATATCGACTGACACTTATTCAAAACTTAGATGAGCCAGGCACTGTTCTAACTGTTCTATGTGTATTTATTCATTTTTAATTTCTAGAGGAATGGTCCGAAGTTGGCATTATTGCTATCTCAATTTTAATTAGCAATAATCGCGCCTCCGATAAACCTCATTGGCTACGATACTGCCACTGCGCAAAGCTGCTATCTCAATTTTAGAGGTGAGACAACCAAGACCTCCAAGAACTGTGAGTTTGATTATCCTCAGTCACAGATTATGGAGTTGATAAGTAACAGAGGAGAGTTTTGAACCCCGGCAGTTAGCTGTGGGGCCCGTGCTTTGATAACCATAGTCCATCCTCTGTCCCCACATGGGGGTGGGGGGTTGGGACTTTCTGTGTATGTTTCCTTGATTCTCACTCTTCCTCCTCACTTTTTGAGGCCCAATTGAATGTGACCCACATGCGTTTCAATATTTAACCAGACAGGATCCTTCTTTGCTATCCTATCTCCTACTATATGCATTTCAGTTTTTTTTAAATATGTTTAAATTTTTTATTTTTTATAAACATATATTTTTATCCCCAGGGGTACAGGTCTGTGAATCGCCAGGTTTACACACTTCACAGCACTCACCAAAACACATAGGAAATGACAGATGCTGGCAAGGATGCGGAGAAAGGGGAACCCTCCTACACTGTTGGTGGGAATGCAAGCTGGTGCAACCACTCTGGAAAACAGCATGGAGGTTCCTCAAAATGTTGAAAATAGAACTGCCCCATGACCCAGCAATTGCACTACTGGGTATTTACCCTAAAGATACTAACGTAGTGATCCAAAGGGGCATGTGCACCCGAATGTTTATAGCAGCAATGTCCACAATAGCCAAACTATGGAAAGAACCTAGATGTCCATCAACAGATGAATGGATAAAGAAGATGTGGTATATATATACAATGGAATACTATGCAGCCATCAAAAGAAATGAAATCTTGCCATTTGCGACAACATGGATGGAACTAGAGCATTTCAGTTTTGATACGTATTAACTCATGTCAGACACATGGGCTGATTTCCTATTTAATTGCTGAGTCTTTAAGGCAGAAATCCCCACTCCCACCTCCAGGGTCCAGCGGAGTGCTATATGGCACTCGGTAGCGGGTCTCTATTACACATGCTGCATTTCAGACACTCAAAAATTATTGAACAAATAGACTTTGGACTTCCAAGCCATGTATCTTGGTCCAGAGTTTACGTTTTGTCCCTAAGTTTCCAGATAGTACTTGAATCCGTGAACTCTACCAGGAAACATTGAGACAGGATGTGGCAGGAGCTCCATCATGAAGCCTGATTCTCACATCTCACACCGGTGTCCACAGAAAACTGGGGGAGATGAGAATACGTCTGGAGAAAGCGGCTGTACTGAGACCATTTGACAGAGAGGAGGCCGAGGACAGAGAAACAGAGGAAGGGCTTGGGACACGGCTCTGGACTCTGCAGCTCCTGAGAGGTGAGCGGGGAATCCAGCCTGGGGCAGCCACACCCAACACTTCAGTCAGGCCCCTCCTCTCAAGTCTCTCCTGTGGAAGTCCATTTGCCACCTCTCCGAGTTAGTTTCTCCTGGGCCGCCTACTCGGTATACCCTTCCTTCTCCCAGACACCTAACCAAATATAGCCACTGAGCTTAAAGAGTTTTCAAAAGGAAAATTGAATGTGTTAGGGATTAATTAGGAAACATGAGTTTCATTAAACGGCCTTTGGTTCTGACATGAAGCCTTGAAAGAACAAGGGGGATAAGGAAAGACAGCCCTGAAAAGAAAACAGGGCCAGTTGTTGATATGGAGTGTTCTCTGGAGCCCCTTGGAGGGAGAGTTTGTTTTGTTTTTCAAAACAGTGGGTGATAAAAGTGATGAAAATGGGTAAGAATCCTGCAGGAGTCACGGAGCCTGGCTGGTTCTAGGAAGAGAAGAAAAAACATCAAACACAGGATTTTTTTTTTTTCTTTCAATACAAGTATAATTAACACATAATGTTATATTTGCTCAGAGATGTTTAGGTCTTATAACCATATAATCAACTGATTTGATAAGAATAATTGTAATCCCAATAACAACCACCAGCTACTCATGCTATTGAAATTCAGGTGAGAAAAATAATTGTTTTTGTAAACACGGGACAATCTAGTCCTAGGAAGAGGCTCTCCCCAATGCTGGTAAATTAGTTTCTTTGGTGGTGGGAGGGTTCTCAAGAGCCCAGTTGCCCTGCTTTTGCAGATCAGGCCAAGGTTCTCCTCCTGGATGGGTCAGCTTAAATTCTTCCTCCCACCCTCCTGCTCCAACCTCCACTGCATTCCTATCTCTCTTTGGCTCAGACATTTAAATTAATGGAGGAGCCATCTTTGGCTCAAAAATGTAAATTAATATTTGGATTATTCTCTGAATATCTATCATGCGTTACTTCTCTCCTGTCAAGATTACGGACTCGCAGAGAAGGGGAACTCCCACATGCCTTTAGAGCCCAGTAAGGATAGGGATGGCCACAGACCTGACCTTCTGTGAAGGTTGAGTTGAATTAGAATGAACTTTGCCAAAAGGCTTTGTGGAATGTTGACAGATGTTGTGCAGGTGCGTGAGGCAGGAGGGAAGGGGCTGGCAGGTCTCTCTGGTCAAATCCATTTGGAAACACTGGACTAAACAAAGTTTAACAGGTTTCCTCCCTTCAGGGCTCCCTCAGCCCTTTGATATGCAAATGTTGTTATGAGCCCCCCCAAGAGGGGGCTTTCCTGGGCTATATTTGCAGACCTGGCTGGCCTTAGGAACCTTTAGTTCACAGAGAAACTTAGAAAATCAGTAATCCACTGAAGACCCTTGGGAAGAATTGAACTTAATTAAATAAATTATAGATCAAAAGGAGCCTTTCAAGATGAATTTTCCTATGCCCCTTCAGCTTCCTCATATGAAAAACGGGGACCATAGTGCCACCTACCTCAAAAGGTTACCACAGAGACTAAATAAATGAATATATTTCAAGTACCTGAAATATCCACAGATGTTAATTATTACAAATTGATAGGTGACGATTGGAAGTTCCTACAGCCTATGACTGAAGGGTTCAGAGTCAAGGTTTTGAATTCAGACCAAGGTTCAGCAAGTCAGGTGGTACAACTTTTCTTCTCTTATCCTCCACTTCCTTGTCTGTAAAATGGGCCTGATGATAGCCACTTTCATGGAGCTGTTATGAGAGGTAGAAGGTGCAACGTGAGGGCTTAATCCAGATATCGGGTACCCGGGGCGTATCCAGTCAGTGGTAGCTCATAGTTGGAGATGACCTTCACTGAACGTTTCCTAGGTGTGAACGGTTTCTAAAGGCGGATGTGTATTAACACATGACCTTGATAAACTTAAGAGGTAGGTGCCTTTCCAACCCTACTTTACAGAAGGGAAATTGAAGATCAATGAGGTAAAACAACTTGCACAAGTTCACATGGCCAAAGAGTGGGACGGTTGGGGGTCAAACCCCATCAGGCTGATGCCAGGGCAAGTTCTCTCAGCGGCTGGGCCATCTTGTCCCACTTGTCCCTGTCCCAGCCAGGTCCTTGTCCAGCGCGTGACGAGGTGACGACATGACATCTACCTCAACACCTCACGAATGGCGTTGGCTGAGGCAGGTTCTTGGTTCCTGGCTCATTGTTTCTGGTGTGTTCAAGACGGGATGCATCTGCCCTAAGTCTGCCTTAGACTCAGGGATCCGGTAAAGGATCTCGGTCAAAGCATTCTGCATGTGTGTGTGGGCAGCAAGGCCCTTGCCCCCAGGACTGAGGAAGCTGCAGCCATACCGTGTGGTTTGTAGAGGCCTCGTCTTCATCCCTGTGTCCAGGCCTATCCAGGCAGAGAGAATCCAAAGCCAGAGAGTCTAAGGATGCTATGAGGGTAAAGGTCTGGATATAGTGGTCCCCAGTCCCTGCCCAGAGAGGCCCAGGGTCCTGGACACTCACAGAGTCAGCCTAGCTTGGATACCGTCCTAAGAAAACACATGGGGAAGAGAACATCATACCTACCATCTCTTCACAAGGAAACTATTTTTTAATAAGTTTTTTTTTTTTTAAGATTTTATTTATTTATTTTTGCAAGAGAAAGAGAAAGAGAGAGAGCATGAGTTGTGGGGCGGAAGGAGAAGCAGACTCCCCGCTGAGCAGGAAGCCTGATGCAGAACTCCATCCCAGGATCCTGGGTTTATGACCTGAGCCAAAGACAGACGCTTAACCGACTGAGCCACCCAGGCATCCAGGAAGCTTTGACCTACAACAGAGGCAATCATTTTCCCTCTCCAAGCAAACTGAGACTGAGAGGAAGAAAGTGGTTTGTCTTTGGTCACAGAGCCAGCAAGCTGCAAAATAGGGACTTGGACACGAGTGCCTTCACTTCAAACCCTGCTCTATCTGTACTTCTCTGAACATGCCCAGAAAATGTAGAGGGGTCAGAAGGAAGGAACTGTGAGTGAACTCAGGGCAGATCAATCTACAGAGAGCTTTTATCTGCGGATGTGATGCAACTTGGGCTTAACTAACACCAGCGAGTTCAGAGATGCCCAGGATAATAAGCTCTGCCTATGTCCAATTCTCTCTAGAGTTATAAGCTGAGACCAAGACATCCATCTTTCTTCCTTCCAAGGAGTCACCTGATGGGAACTGGGGTCATGTCAGCATTTCCAGGAGGCGTATTTATGTAGTGCTTTTATCAAGCGAAGCCATGGCCACGATCCCACAGCAGGGCTGGGTCAGGCAATTGAAGCATTACATCATCTCACTTGAGCTGCTTTGGAAAGAGGAGCCAGGAGAAAAGGGGAAAGGGTCCAGGATGGTAGGGAGGGAAAAAAAAAAAAAAACCAACAAAACCTCATGTGTCGAGCAGCTAAAATATGCTAGATTTCCAATCAGTTGCCTCACATTATCTGATCCAATCTTACCTGAGTCCCACAGAGTAGGCATGAAAAACAAGTTGCACAGATGAAGAAATTAGTCAGGAGGATTAAGGATGCTCTGCAGTCTGGTATCTGTGATTCAGACCTAGCTTTCTCTCAAATTCTGACACCTGTCCTATTTCTGTTATTTCTCTCGGCCTCTGTGTCTTCAGAGAACTGTACTGATTCTCCCATTTAACTGATTTCACGTGAATTCCTCCACCTTCCTGAACCTCAGTTTTGTTGTCCAAAAGCAGTAATAGGTCCCCCCTCCCCTGAAGATTGGCGGGACATCAAGGTCACAATTTTGATCTTATGGATAATATGCAGTATTTTTGTAACTAGGAACAAGGGCTTCAAAAAAAAAGGGAAAGCACTGAGTATATATATTTGCCTCTTTTCCTCTCTCTCTATGTACATGTATGTATGTATATATAAATATGTGCAGATCCATTCACATACACTTATAAACACACACTTACAGTGTGCATATATGTATATAATTAAGTATATATACTGTATATAGTAATACACACATTGTATATAGTTAACTATATATGACTATTGTCTCTAATCCCTCCATAAAGTCTTTCATAAACTATTTGGCAATGTGTGCTTCTTTTTCTGATGTGTCGATCTTCTTGTGTTTTCCTTTTGGGGGATAAGAATACTGCTTTAAATCATGGAGTACCTTACCTTGAAAGGATTCATTTAACATCCTTCTTAACATTCCAATCTAATCGTGTCACTTAATGATTTATCTTTGTGGTTTTGTGCAAAGCGAACAGTACTTTGGGAGTTCTTCCTTCCTGCATCAAAGCTGAGCTTGTCAAGGATCTATTTCCAGAGTGGTGGTGGTAGGAACATGGTCACTGGTGCTAGCTCTGGTTCAAATCCTGGCTCTGCCTCTTACCTCCTATGTGAGCTAGAATACATTATGATCCCTTCTAGATGTAAAATTAGAGACGATTAATGCCTGCCTCTTAGTGTTTGTAAAATGCTCAGAACAGGGCCTGATATGTAGTAAGCGCTCAATAAACATTACCATAATTATTTTACTCCAGCTCTAGGAACACAGAAGAGATGATAGTAAATTATTTCTGACCATCGTTTGTTTAAACTTGCTCTCAGGTATGACTAACAGGGTCAGTTTAGAAATGCCTTTGACCTGGGATGCCTGGGTGGCTCAGCTGGTTAATCCTCTGCCTTCAACTCAGGCCATGATCCAGGGGTCCTGGGATCGATTCCTGCACTGGGCTCTCTGATCAGTGGAGCGACTGCTTCTCCTTCTGCCTGCCACTCCCCTGCTTATGCATGCTCTTTCTCTCTCTGACAAATAAATAAAGAAATAAAATCTTAAAAAAATAAAAGTAAAATAAATGCATTTGACCAGATAAGTCATTGCTGAAGTGAGGGATCACGCAACTAAACTCGCAAATAAATGTGATTGCAAACTAGTACTTTGAGGGAATTAGTGCTTTGAGGGAAAATGAGTAAGATACTCTGAGAGAGTAACACATACATATTATATCTAGGGATTTCAAAAAGGCCTCCTCAAGGAGGAAACATTTCAGGGGAGGCTGGGGGGTGATAAGAGAGGTTGCCCAGGCTAAGGGTTAAGAGCAGGGAGCAGGGCCATAAAGGCCTGAGCCCTAAAAGAGCCTGGGATCTTTGGGGAGGAGCAGTATGGCTGGATTGTGGTGAATGAGGGAGCGTGAAGGGACAGATGAGGGGAGAGAGAAAGACAGGGAGGGATTCAAGTGGGGCTCCACAGATCATGAAGAGTGCATATTTTCGTCTGAGAAATGGGATGCTCCAGGAGGGCTTTGTGCAGACAAACCCTACACTCGACACTCTACACACCGAACACTCTAGCACTTGGTAGAAGCCCAGACTGGTGGCCGTGTATCAGGAGCAGGCGTAAAAACCATCTGAGGGGCTGTTGCTAGAAGCAGGCAGGAGGCGACGGTGGTTTAGTCTAGGGTGGTGTTGAAAACGCAGATAAGTAGATGGTTTCAAGAGAGGCATGTGGGAGGTGGGCGGTGGGGAGATGGGGGTGCCTAGAGTCCCAGGAAACACGCTTTGAGATTTAATGTATTGAAATAATTTGCAATAAGACAGGGATAGAATCAAATCATTGCATGGGCCTCACTGGAAGGCCTGTCTAGATTAAACATTTAGTAAAGCTATCTCCAAGTGCAATAATCCGTCTAAGGGGATAATAGACTATTTGATTTTGGAAATGTTCAAAAAGAGTATGGGTCCCCATCTGTAGGAGATTTTATGAAAATGGCTTGGGATTCTCCCTCAAGGACGTATTTCAGGGTTTGGGGAAAGAATATGTGTCAGAATATCCATAGCTGACTTAATTATCAGCCTAGCTAACACTTATGGGGAGCTCCTCGTACACCAGTTTTAAATGCTTAGTGGATTCATTCATTCAGCCCTCGCACCTGGTCTATGAGCTAACACTGATATCATCCGCATTTTACCAGCAAGGCAGCAGAGATACAGAAATATTAAGTGATTTCCCCCGGGTCACACTGTTGGCAGGTGGGTAGAAGCAAGATTCAAACGCACACACTAAAAACTCGACGGTGAGGGATAGGGCAGTGCCTTGTAACACAGTCATTCTGCAGAACATCCTTATGTCATTAAACACAGTGTCAGGAAGACTAGGCAGTAAAAATGTAAAAGGGTTAAAAATCACTGGTGCCTAGACCACAATTCCCACTGCATACAAAGCATACACTGATACACAGAAAATGAAATTTAAAAAAAAAGGGGGGGAGAGGGGACAGTAGGGTGAAGGGAATATAGCTGACGTTTTTTCCTCTTTCTTCTTCCAAATTTTCCCCAGCGTGGTGATACTACATTTGTTCACAAAATATAATTGCAATTCAAACCAGATGATACCCTGTGCCCCGAAAAAAGCTGGAGGAGGCTGGACTTCTGAGAAATTTCCCGACATGGAAATTCTACAATTCTTGGAGAGCGGGCTTTTTATGGGCCAACGGGGTATGTGGTACGGGTATCTGATGAAGACGAATCAGTCACAAATGAAATGCAAAATCTCAAGTGAAAACTTCTATTTTGATTTAACAGTCAATAATCCAAACTAAACACCAGTCGATTAAGACAAATATGTTTTTGAGGACTCACAGCTCGGTGTGATTAGTCACACATCCCTGACAAAGTTGCTATACTTCCATAAATATGTTTTTAATGATCAGATGGTATTTGTCTAATGCACGCTATCTCTCCCATTAAGTCGAAATTAAATGCACCGTTTACTGTGTCATATGCCTTCGTGGTTCCAACAATCCTCTCTTCCCTTGTCTTTTGAGCTCTGACGACAATTTGCAATGCAGCTGTGTAACATCTGGTCACCGAGAAAATGCTCCTGGAGACGTTTACAGTCTCCGAGTTTGACGGGTCCTGAAACAGAATGCGAAGCTGTTTCTCATCAACTTTTCCCAGATGACGAAGACCATCTAAGGAAAACGTATTTGGGAAATAACCATGTGTCTGCCATTTTCCCCCACTTGGAGCCTGGGGAATATTCCATAAAAAGGCAAGACATCTCGCTGCAGGGGGAAGAAAAGAGAGAGAGAGAACACATCAAGGTGTCACCTACTTTTTTTTTCATTTATTAACAACTACCTGACCCCAGAGTAGCTGATTCAGGACACAGCAGCCCTGTTTCTCAGGAGGGTGTACTCAGTTGTGGTGAGATGCATAATAATACTGCTTTCTTTCCTTTTGAAGACATTCTTTTTGACGACATTTCCGATTATAAGACACACTACTGATTTATTAAGAGCCCCTTGGGAAAAGGAGAGAATCACTACATTAATGTCTATGTCAGTTGTAAGACATCCTAATTTCAGATCTGTTTAAAGTGTGGGGGAGAAAAAGATAGACCTCAAAATTTAGGAAATCCGATATGTGATATATCTAAACTGGCAAAAAGGGGCTGTGTTAAAGTTTCCGTTTTCCTTTGTTCTCAAAATGAACCTGTACATTAGAACTTTTTATCTCTTTTTCACAGATGAGGAAACTGGGTCTCAGAGGTGAAGAGTGCTGATGGCAGAAGTGAGGTTCTTGACAGCTCTTCGCAAGCATGTCTTCACATGAGGGAGAAATGCTACCTTCCTAGCACCAGAGCCTGGGGGAGGTGGAAGGCACCAAATTTGGAGACTCGACAGGCTGAGCCCCTTCCCAAAATCTGTCCCTTATCAGTGACACAGTTTGTGTTAGAGGCTGGCTTGTGTGGACTCGGTAGTTACCTACAGTGGCTGGTAAAGGTATTTCCAATGTAAGGTTCATGATTCACTCATTTAAAAAAATCCATTGGAATCTCAATGAATACTTGCCAGCTGTTTCGTTCTTTGTCCCTGCTCTAGGAGCATCAGTCGGTAACCACCACCAAGCCTCTCGTGGTCCCCACTTGTGATGTTCTTACCACTTCTGTACTTAACAGTTTGTATTTGTAGCAGGTTTGTGAGGTAAATAAATTACAGGTGGGGAAATAGAGACACCAAGAAAGAAATAACTTGCTCAAGATCTGGAATTCAAATCCGGATATTCTGATTCCAGAGCAGGGTTTTAAGTGAGTACGGTAGCCTACTTTCAGGACACAGTGGGAAAAATATGGGGGGGGGGGCGTATGTTCTTTTCCCTTGAGGAGTTTGAAAACCAGTAAGTGAGATAATATTAAAACATCCCAGATAGGGGTGCCTGGGTGGCTCAGTGGTTTAGGCTCTGCCTTTGGCTCAGGTCATGGTCTCAGGGTCCTTGGATCGAGCCCCGCATAGGGCTCTCTGCTCGGTGAGGAGCCTGCTCCCTCCTACTGCTTGTCTCTCTGCCTACTTGTGATCTCTCTCTCTGTCAAATAAATAAATAAAATCTTAAAAAAAAATAATCCCTGATAACAAGAGGAAAATGTCACCCAGTGGTTATTAACCCATTTTACAGATGAGTAAGTTGAGCCTAAAGCTGTAACAAGTCAGTGAAACAATTCTAACCCAGGGTTTTTAAGCCCTATTTACATTCTCTTTCTACCTCCACAATTGTATCTGCCTCCTCATTTCATTTTTGAGAGGGGATCCAGGCCCCAGTGATATTCAGTAACTGTCCCAATATGAAAGGTTTATCAAACTTTGATGATGTGACTCCACCCAGTGATTGATGTCTGAAATTCCAGGGGTGGCTTATGACAGCTGAAAGCTCTGTCTTCTAGATCCCCATATTTTCTCCATCCCCGTCACTTCCTGCCCAGCACTCACTCACCCCTGGTCATAAATATTGCCTGCCACTTTTATGATTATTGGTGGTTAGATATGATGAATTCTGATACTAGTCAACTGTGGAGGAGATATTAAATACATTAGCTAATTTTCCCTTAATGCCTCATCCAATATGAATCAATATTGGTTTAATAATTAACATGTTTAAACATTTTTATGTATATTTCATGATGAGACGATCTATGTTTATTTTATGAAGATGAAATATTTAGCTCCCTGCCACGGACGGCAAAGCCATTCCAACTTGGAGCTTTCTCTTTGGCCTGCTCTGGGGCCATCTTTTCATGTCCTGGGAGAGCTGGCTGGTTCTCACAGACTGTAACCCGGTAGAGGATGCTGACTTCATAATGAGAAATTCAAAGCAACTGGAAAGAGACAAGGGTAATGCTGAGGAGGGAGTTCTGAGAGGAGCCTACTGGAAGAATGGTTCCAGCTCCCATCTCTGCCCTAGTTCAGCCCCAGACTAAATGCATGGAGAGAGGATTGGCGGGCTCTTAATAAGAATCACCTCCCTCGCTAAGGGAAAGAGGGTATTGCAGATTTAGAGTGGTGGTTTTCAACCAGGGGTGGCTTTTGCCCACACTGGGACATTTGGCAATGTCTGGAGCTATTTTTGGTCATCACAACTGGAGGTTAAGTTACAGGCATCCATGAGGTAGAGGCTAGGGATCCCGCTAAATATCCTACAGTACTCAGGACAGGTCTCCACAGCAAAGAATCATCTCATCCAAAACGCCAGTGGTACCATCACTGAGAAACTCCGATTTGCAGTCAAACTGTGCGAGCCCTGCCTCTTAGTACTGCTAGGAGGTGTTGTGTGAATTTAGGAAGTTCCAGGTTCTTACCTTCCTCAGTTTTCAATTGGGGTAATAATCATAGAGCTACCTAATTTATGAAATTAGGTACACTTTTTTTTTTGGAGAGAGAGCACGAGTGAGTGGAGGGGAGGGTAGGGGAAGAAGGAGAGAAAGAATCCTAACCAGGCTCTACACTCAGTGCAGAGCCCGACTCAGGGCTTGATATCATGATCCTGAGATCACGCATGACCTGAGCTGAAATCAAAAGTCAGCTCAGTCGGATGACTTGCCCCAAGTTCGGTGTAAATTAAATGAGATAGTAGATATCGAGTCCAAGTGTTTCATGTACAGGGAAAAGCGCAGGACGTCCTGCTGAGCCTGGGATTGTGGGAAGGACTGGAAAACTCTCAACAGGAAGGGAATGAGATAGATTACCCAAAATGGCCACAATTCTTAAAGCCTCCATATCCCATCTTTATAATGTGACTTGTTCCTTCGTGTATGAGCCTAGGTTTCAAGAGGCTGTGGGGCTTCCATGTGTTCTCCTGGAAGCTGACCACTAAGTGAACATGCTGGCCCACTGAAGAATAGGGGAGCACCTGGGGCAAAGGGGAGTTATTCCAGCAGAGGCCATTTCAAGACCAGACACATGATTAGACCACAGGACACCATCCAGTTAAGTCTGCCCCAAAGTGACAACTGGCAGAATAATGAGCATAAGAGTTGTTTTAAGCCACTACACTTGGGAGTGACTTGTTACACAGCAAAGGCTAGCTGAGATAGTGACCTTGAGTTTATTCCCCAGGGCTGGGAGGACATAACCTAGAGACAAGGACAGAGGGTGCAAAAGGATCAAAATGGAAGACAGCAGAATTCCTAACAGAACCTGAATGAAAAACTGATTTCCTTTAAGAAGCCCTTTTGGATTTTCTCCTTGGACAATAAATGTTTATTTTTAATTTTTTATTTCTTTTCAGTGTTGCAGAATTCATTGTTTATGCACCACACCCAGTGCTCCATGCAGTACGTGCCCTCCATGATACCCATCACCAGGCTCACCCAACCCCCAACCTCTTCCCCTCCCAAACCCTCAGATTGTTTTTCAGAGTCCATAGTCTCTCATGGTTTTTTTAAAGGTAAAAAAGAAAACTCTTCCTCACCCCTCTTTTCTTCCTTCTCATGCCCTTTACCATCAGCAGAGCCTGGTGAACTAGCAACTCTGTCCAGGACCTCATGATTTAGAACTGTGCTGTCTAACATAGTAGCCACTAGCCACATGGGACTATTTAGATTTAAGTTGATTAATTAATTATAGTAAATGAAACTGAAAATTCTGTTCTGCAGTCACACTGGCCACATTTCAGGTGCTCACGTGCCACCTATGCCAACTTGGATGTATAACATTTGTATCATCCAAAAGAAAAAAAAAAATCTACCGAGACTGGTGTTTGGAAGGTCACTTCTGGCTCTTCTTTGGGGAAAAGAGGCTTGAGGGCTTTATGGAACCAAAAGAGTATGCTCACTGGGAGTAGACAGCCCAAGTTTCAGACCTTGTGTCAGGAACCCAGTAGCTCAGAATGATCTGTGGGGACAGCTCCAAGTCTCTTAGTAAGGCCTCGTCCATGGATCTCTCTCCTTGAGCATGAATTCTGAGGCTCATGTCATCCCTCTGTGTCCAACAACTGACTGTAGGGGTAGACCTGTGGGCTGGGGTTTTCTCACATAAGGACACAGGGGCCCTCTTGATGTAAGGAAGAGCTTGGGCAAAAAGAGAAGAAATGTGGATTTCAGACCAAGAACCTAGATCTCTAATCTCACTTTGAACCTCACAAATGTTGCAGGCAGATCTTCTTATCACCTCTACTTTGTGGCCGAATAGTAATTGTATTTGTTTCCATTGTTTTAGCAAATTACCACAAATGTAAGTGGTTGACACAACACAGATTCATTATCTTATACTGCTGGAAGTCAGAAGTTGGAAATGGGTCTCCCTGTGCTAACATCAAGGAGTTGGCAAGGCTGTGTTTCTTTCTAGAGATTCTATGGTAAAGAATCCATTTCCTTGCCCTTTCTAGTTTCTATAGAAACTAAGTCTTTTGGGTTCTTCACCCAGTTCCAATGTGTGTATGGTGGGGAGGAGTTTCCAGAGCACCAAGCTGGGTGTCCTGTAATTCAACTCAATTCTGACACTCTCCACCATAAGATAGCTTCAAATTCCACAGGTTAAGGGCTCTAGTCCCACAAGATCACCTGCCATCAGTCATCAGTCCAGGTTGTTACCTGTGGTTCTGACCAACAAGCTACAAATTAGAGGTTCCAGCTACCCTCTTCAACTTAGGACACCAATTGCAAGCCTAGGTTACTACCCAAGCTTCTCACCACGGGCTATAGATCAGAGGTTCCCACAAACCCTTCCTTGTGTTTAATTACTTAGCTAGAGTGGCTCACAGAACTCAGTAAACCTGTTTACTCACCGGATCGGCAGTTTATTATAAAAGGATATAACTCAGGAACAGCCAGAGGGAAGAGATGAATAGGGCAAGGAATGTGGGAAGAGTGAACCACCAGCTCTAAATTTTCATGCATTCACCAACTGCAAAGCTCTCAGGAACCTAACCTTTTGGGGCTTTATGGAGGTTTCATTATATCGGCATGACTGACTACATCGTTGGCCATTGGTGATTGATTCAAACTCCAGCCCCTCTTGTCTCCCTGAAAATCAGGGAGTGGGACAGCAAGTTCCAAACCTCTCCAAATTATGGTCAGATCCCCTGGCAAACAGCCCCCATTCTAAAGTGCCTCCCAAAGGTCACCTCATTAGCATAAACCCAGTTGTGAAAAGGGGCTCCTTATAGATAACAAGACACCCATTTCACATTTATGGCTTTGAAATGATTTCAGGAACTGAAAACTAAAGACCAAATATAAAAAATGATGCTCCCAATGCTCTTATCTCTCAAGGAATCCCAAGAGTTTGAGGAGCTTTGAGTCAGAAACTGTGGAGAAAGAACAAATATATATTATAAACGTATTTTGTTTAACTGAATGGCCAAATATATATTTCTTGTAAATTATAATACTGCAGTAGGCAAACCACATTATTTGGTGGGTGGTTCTTTCCATCACCTTTGAAGCCAACAATACCAGAAGTTGTGAGAAGTGTTTGCATCTTGGATATATTTCAAAGGATAGTCAGGGAAGTTTGCTGATGAATTGGATGGAGAATGTGAGGAAGAAAGGATGAGCCCAGAGTTATGCTTTGAAGAACTGGAAACAAAGAGTTACCATTTACTACAAAAGGGCATGTGTAGGTGGGCCTGGTGTCTAGGGAATTTTCTGAACAACGGGAGATATTGTTTCATTTCTTATATTAATTAGTAAGATTTTCCAGAGGAGGGAAATACGATTTTGAGAAACCAGGATGATTTCCAGATTATAAGAGCAGTGACTTTGAGCAGAAGTTGGATTGGGGGTAGAAGAAAAGCAGGGGTGGCATCTAGAGGCAGAAGTGTACAGATCCATCTTAGATAAAAATATGAACAATTGATCTATAGTAATCAGAGGGAAAGCCAAGGGTATGGGCACAAACCTAGTAGGCTGGTAGATAGTCTCATGGATTTTCTAGTGAAATAGGTAGCAAAGTCTGAGCAAAGAGTGGGAAGTGGGGGAAGAGATACCAGAGATGTGAGAGCAACAGATAAGAAACGAAATAATCCCAAGGAATGGACTAGGAAAATGTGGTAGAATTCAAACCCAGGTCCAGTAGGTTCCGGTATCGCAAATTTCTCATAGACTATATAGTTTTAAAATTATACTGCAAGTCAATAGATCTTATTCCAATTTGATTAATGAGCAAGACAAAAATTTCAGGGTTTTGTGGCCCAAGACCACTGGGTTTACGATGCTGCAAAGTCAGCTTTCACACTAAACCTTCAGACAGCTGATTCCCAGCCCCATGAACCTATTCACAAATCTTCCTACAGAGGAAGGAAGCGCCGTGGAAGACGCCCCGCAAAGAGGAAGTGAGGTACCGCATGCATCCCCCACTGACCCCTGCCTGGAATGATGGCAAATATAAACAAACCAAAACAACAACAAAAACAACAAACAACAATAAACAAAAAACGACAACAACAACAAAAAGCCCCAAACAAACCCAAAAATGTATCTGCACGTTTCTGTGGGTCGTCTCCGCTACGTTTTGTTCTACTGTCACTGCCGGATCCTTTATGCACTTACCCCTTTTGACTTCAGCTTTCTTTATTTCTCAGGTCAAGTTGAAGGGACGGATGTAAGAATAGCTTTGATCTGCCCCTGTGAGTCAGTGACACGTGGCAGGATATCTCTGTGCTGAGGGCTTTGAAAAAGGGCTGTACTTTCCTGGAAAAGATGAACTCAGGATAAAACATCTGCACTTTTTTTTTTTTTTTTTCTTGCCCAGGGTTCTATCCCTTCATTTTTTTTTTTTCCCCTTCTTCATCCTGTGCAATATGATTCATAGCTAAATATGCCACTTAATGGAAACTTTGGGTTCCAAGTAACATTTTATGATTTCAAGTCTTAGAGAATCTTTCTTTGGGTTGAAAGAGACTTTGGAGGCTGCCACGCCCTGTCTCCCTTTGCTCGAATGAGACTGGAAGTGTCAGCAAATGCAGGGCCTGAAATCATGGCCCATTCATCCCCATGGAGCGCTGTTGGAAGGTTCCAGAAGGTTGCTTCTTCACATTTCTGCGTGGGCCATGACAAGCGAAACAGGGTTCACAGTTTCCCAGCTAGACTCCTCAGCCCTACAATGACATTTGCAAATAACATTAGGGAAAACATTTTTTTCCCCTTGTTTTTGATGTCCAACGCTTAAAGTTTCTTTAAAGGTTGTATTCTAAAAAGGTTGAGTTCATGGTGAGTCAGTGTCTCAGACAGACTGCAGGGCTATTTAAAAACTAGCCCCATGACTTCTAATCCCTCCACCGCAAAAGGCAGTGATAGACCCCAGAGAAAACCGGTTGCCATAAAGAGAAAGTGGGGAAGCAGACAAGGCGGCTTTCGACCTTCAGAGAACATGCGGATCTCAGCAACAAGCCCTTTCCATTCACCGCCTCCCTGTCTTACTTGAAAAAGTAAGGGCATCTGGGCTTGCTGTCTGCCTTCTCTCCTGCTCCAGGATCCCATATCATTTTACCTTGTGCTCCTCATCTGTGAATCTCTCTGCTTCTCTTAGCTGACTTTATTTCATCAGCTGTACCCTCCATTTCCGACATATCCAGCTGTATTTTGTGACCCTCACCTTCCTCTCAATAAAGACATCTCTCCCACGACTGCTGTGCCTGGTGCTGTGTTGTCCCTCTCTCACTCGCTCTTTCTTGAGTCCTTCAAAGATGAATCATGCAAAGACATTCTCTCCCTTGATTGTTGCTGCATTCTGATCTTCCATGAATTCTGCAGCCCAATAAATTCGGTCTCCTCTCCTAAAAGTCCAGTTGTATTTCCCTGCCAAGGGTACAAACTACCTCCTAATTAAAAAACACAGGGTCTACTTTGAGCTTCTTGCCTTGTATGATGTCTATGCCACCGGGTGCTGAGAACTTCCTCCTAGAAACACGGATTTTCTTCCTAGGGATTCTCAGGTTTCTAGGGATTCCTAGGGATTCTCAGGTTCCTGCAAAGTTCCTTCATCCTTTACTGACTTTGTGAAACATTGATGTTTCCTCCATGATCCTCTTTGACCCTCTCTCTTTTCCTTCAACTGACTGGCTTACTTTTTTCCCTCTTTCCCCCTTTTCCTCTTTCCTTCCTTTCCCTCCATATTTCTTCTCTTCCCCTTCTCTTCCCATTCTATACACTTCGGGGGAAATATCAGTCAAACTTAGAGCTTAACCTACCACTCATCCTCTAATAATTCTTACCTTGACATTTCTCTCTTAGTTTTTTTTTTTTTTTTTCTGAGAACCAGACTCGTTTTTATGACTTTCTATTGCCATTTCCAGCTGTGAACTGAGATTTTGATCACCATAAATCTGGTCTCTAAGGTCACCGATGCCACTGTCAACCCCAATCCCTGCACAAATAATTTGTCACCAAGTACAGCTTCTGCTACATCCTAATTGTAGAACAACCTAGTGGAACCATCAGGGAGATGCCCAGCAGATAACAGCCTGGACATCTGGATTGCAAGGAAGACAACTGAGCTGAAAATCCAGGTTGGGAAAGATCCCAGAGAAAGGAGAGCTAGGATTAAATGAAATTACCTAGGAAAGAGCTCAGAACAAAAATTCAGAGCAGGAATTCAGGGTTCAGAGATGGTCCCCCAAATTCTATCCAAATTCTACCATTTGGGTATACATGTATGTTTTAGATTTCCATTTAAAAAAAATTATTTTAAGTAGGCTCTATGCCCAACGTGGGGCTTGAATCCATGACCCTAAGATCAAGAGTAGCACATTCCTCCAACTGAGCCAGCCAGGCACCCCTTTGTATATTTTCAATGATTGTTCATAGCTTTCATCAGATTTTCAGAGAGATCTACTGGTCACAGATTAACCCCTAGTCTAGGGCAAACAAAACTTCAAAATATCATTGCAAAAAATATAAGGAAGAAATAACCCCATGATAATAAGTAGATTTGGGAACTAGACTTGGCTTTGCCAGTAACAGACTGTGTGCCATCAGGAAGAATTACCTGACTCTCTAAGCCCACGTGAAACCTTCCCACACCACACAAAACTCTGACGGCAGCATTTTGCACATTTGGGATGATGATTTGCATTACTGATTTAATGTCTATGTTCTCCACTAGTTGGTAAGCTCCAAGAGGGTAAGGTCACGTTATTCCCCACTGTACCATGCCACAGTGCTCGTGGTCGTTGTCCCTGATATCCCTAGGCCTTTAGTTCTCTTCTCTGGGTTTCAGTGTCTCTGTAATGTTAGGGATTCATTTTCACAGTTCATTTTTTCCAGCACTAACAATCCTGTACAATGTTGGTCTTCGCCAATGTTCTATCTCCAGAGCCTACTGAGGCTGAGTGCTGGTTCTTCCGGTGAAGCAGAACAGGCAAGCAAAGAGAGGTGTAATTATAATAAATTGTGATGTGTGTTACAGTAATGGGCTTAGAAACGCTAAGGGAGCAGAGTGAGGGACTGGCCACATCTGGGGATTCGGGCATAAACCATCTCCAGGTAAGCTCTTGGCCAAGGACATGTTTGGCTCCTCAGAACAGCGTGTACATCGCCCCCTCCAGGTAACCCTGGATACTAATCACCCTGGCCACATGCAGACAAGCCCATTTTACTCCTTCCTAATCATTTCAGATACTGGTTTTCTTTTTTTTTTTTTTTTTTTTCCCCTCTCAGTTTCAACTCAGGACTCACAATTTATAAAAAAATAAATTACCTGCCACTGTAGTGTGTAATTTTCAAAACTACCTGTTCACCACAGCAAAGCAATAATGCCTGGCTCCCAAAGGAAGCATCATTCTCTCCTCCCCTTCCTTCCAATCTCATTGTGTGCTTAGCCACATCAAGTCCCAGAAGGAACAAGCACACCAGAAATCAGCCCCCCTCCCAGCTCCGCTCTCCACCCAGCACGGATATGCTTTAAATGTCTTTCTTTACAAAGTTCCTTCATTTTTTCCCCTATGGTTTCTCAGCTTTTCTTGCTTGGAATGGTACTTCATTTTTATTATTATTATTTTTTTTTATTAAAGACAGGTCCTAAAATTACTTATATTTTCAGCTTACACTACTTTTAAAGTAATAACACTCTACTTTCTTATGTGTATTTTGCTTATTAGACCCATATTAGTGTGATACAGTTAAAAACATTTATGGTTTGGACTAAAAAAAAAAAAACACCCTTGTCTTTAAAACCCAATTCTAATAAACAAACAACAAACAAAACAAAACACCCCAGGTCTATACCACAGCCAATCCATTGTCCTTCCTGAGCTTTAGTTAAATCCTCTGTTAAGTGGGGACCGTAATAGTAATAGCATCTTCTCATCTCACTTTTTTGGTAAGGTTTAGATCCCGAATCATGGGGCTGAGTGTCTTGAACATTCTTCAGTGCTCTTGGTGAGTACATAATTGGTATTAATACTTTCCAACTTCATGGCATATCTCATGTCCTCAACTTTGGCGAGCAACCACTCTCCTTTACCCATCTCCCTTCCAATTTTAAAACTGCAGTCAATCCTCTCAAAAATCCATCTCTCCAAGCTAGTGAAAATTTGCTTTTTGAAAAATTAATCATCTAAGTTATTCAAAGAAGCAATTTAGCTAGCTGTTCACTCTTCATCCAACAAATATTTGTCATGCATATAAAATGTCTCAGATGTGGACTTCGACTTTATACAACGCTGTTCAACACCTTCTATCACACCCAACACCCTCTTCAACATCCTCTGTGACACCTAACATCCTCTGCAACAGCAGATGGTTTTGATGGTTACCCTGTGTGTGACTGATCGAGGCTGGTGAACAGATAAGGCAGCTAATTGCTTAAGCAAGAAGCTTTAATTTTTAGGAAGTTATTCCGCATGTGGAGTGAATCTGTGTCTTCCTGCAATTTACATCTATTGTACTATTCTAATTTTCAGTATCTTTCTGAGCAAGTGTTCAGATGTTTCTTGATAGCTACCAAGTTACTTCTCCCACAATTTCCTTTCTCCAGACTAAGAATCTGAAGTTCTCTTAAGTATTCTGTGTATCTTAATTTTTTCTTCCTCTCCTTCTTCTGCCCACATTCTGGTTTGTCATCATTGAGTCTAAATTGAAGTTGAACTCAAGATCGCAGATGTGGTTGGACCAAGGTTAAGTAGGGTGGAGTTTTCACTTTTCCTCCACTGAGCGTGAAACTACTCTTAGCTCAGCCTGTAATAACATTAGCATATTTTGTTCCAATCAAAGTTCACTACTGACTCATGCTGTGCTTAAATAGAAATACAACCTCACACTTTTAACCTATCTTTTTTTTTTTTCCTTAAACCATGTCTTCTCCATCCTGTATTTATAGAGTTGGGGTTTTGGACTCATTTTTGCCCATATTTAATTTTCTTTCTTTAGAACCAACCCAATATTTTCACTTGCCAAGAAGTTGTTGAATCGTGATTATTACTCAACCTATTATTGGCTATTCCTCTGAACTTCATGACATGCAAAGTTTTGATCAATAAACCTTCCATGTACTCCTGCTCTAAGTTGACGTATTACAAATTGAGATTAAGAATGAAGTTTTTATATGAAATGATGATAACATGAGTTATTTTTATTACATTTTTTTCACTTCAAAAAGTACTGTAGGGCATAAAGATAAGACACTGTAAGTACATAAGGGATACATCTAGCACGTAATACCTATCTACCACTTATCGGGTAAACGAAACCATGGGACAGGTCTGCCACATCTAATTTTGAAAAAAAAAAAATCAAAGAAAATACATAGAAAAAATAAGGGGATCCACCACACAAAGGTTGAGGAGAGGGAACACAAAGTTGTAAAGATTCAATTCTCAAGGGAAGTCAAAAGCTGGAAAGTGTAGCAGTGTTCAAAATGAAACCAATCACTCTTAGAGGTACATAAAGCATTTTCCCTGGAGTAGGTCCATGCTTTTGGCTACTACCGATGGTCTTCTGAGAATGTTTCAATGAGCATGAGGGAGTTCCAGACAAAAATCCCCTCAACACACATACATAATATTAGCTAACTCAGTTCTCACTGAACACCTAATGTGGGCCAGGCATTGTGCTATATCTTAGTAAAGTCTTCCAACAACCCATTGATACTGTTGTTGGTCATCTGCACTATATAAAACAGAAAACTGAATCTTACGTAGATGACATCGATTGCTCTAGGTCATGTACACAGTCCAAAGTAGACACAGGACTGAAACCCTGGTATTTTACTGCTACCGGTGTGCACAACTATCTGTAAGTAAACTTAAAGAGGTTTCTCCTACCCTCTTACACATTTTGAAACACTGGCTATAGTTAATTCATGATTAAATACAAGGGGAGAGTGGTCAAATGAAGACCCAAAGTACCATTCCTTAAAGACCAATAAAGAAAACCCTGTGGGAGCCAGGGCTAGAGCCTTCAGATTCCTCTCCCAAGAGCCTGGTCTGGATTTTCTATATATTTAGTGGTTCCAGTTCCCTTAATCTTATTTTTTAAAATTTAAATTCAATAGCCAACATATAGGGCATCATTAGTTTTTGGTGTAGTGTTCAATGATTCATTAGTTGCATATAATACGCAGTGCTCATCACATCACATTTCCTCCCTAATGCCCACCACCCAGTAACCCTGTCCCCCTACCCACCTCCCCTTCTGCAACCCTCAGTTTGTTTCTGAGAGTCAAGAGCCTCTCATGGTTTGTCTCCCTCTCTGATGTCTTCCCATTCAATTTTCCCTCCCTTCCCCTATCGTCCTCTGTGCTGTTCCTTATGTTCCACGTACGAGTGAAACCATATAATTTTCTTCCTCTGATTGATTTATTCATTTAGCATAATCCCCTCCAGTTCCATCCATGCCAAATGCAAATGGTGGGTATTCATCCTTCCTGATGGCTGAGTAATATTCCATTGTATGAATGAAGCACAGCTTCTTTATCCATTCATCTTTTGAAGGGTATCTCCGCTCTTTCTGCAGTTTGGCTATTGTGGATACTGCTGCTATGAACATTGGGTTGCATATGCCCCTTCTTTTCACTACATCTGCATCTCTGGGTAAATATCTTGCAGTGCAATTGCTGGGTTGTAGGGTAGCTCTATTTTTAACATCTTGAAGAATCTCCATACTGTTTTCCAGAGTGGCTTCTCCAGCATGCATTCCCCAAAACAGTGTAAGAAGATTCCCCTTTCTCCACATCCTCACCCACATTTGTTGTTCTCTGTCTGGTTAATTTTAGCCGTTCTAACTGGTGTAAGGTGGTATCTCATTATGGTTTTGGTTTGTATTTCCCTGATGACAAGCGGTATGTTCCAGTTCCCCTAATCTTGTTTGTTCTATCCTACCTGCCCATGTTGATATTATTTTATCTGTTGTCTACACCCTTACCAATTTTGGGTTGGAAAATCAAGTGAACAGCAGCAAGTTCATGGCCTTGGATCACCCTCCAATTCTATACCCATTCTTCTCATAGTCAACTTAGGGGATCCCCTTATGACCTTCCATCTCACTGCCTTCCGTGCGCCAGCCCCCTCTCCTTTGGCTCTCCTCCTTCAATGTTCAGGCCAGGGCCTGATGTGTGTATTACAGGAAGGATCCCAGGACTGGGAGAGATCTCGCTGAAAGAAGCAAAGGGCTGGTTGCAAGTGGGGGTATTCCGACTGGAAGCCAAAGCCTCAAGAGAGGAGGACCGAAACAGTCAACTCCCAGACACTTACTTTAGGCACCTTGCCAAGGGGAAAGTAATGCATCTCCGGTGGATGCTCCTGAAAGCCCCATTCATAGTCCATTTCTTCCTCAAGTACTTATGGAGGGCCTGTTCTGGCCTGTTCTGTACAGCAGTGTGCAGGATAGAACGAGGAGTTTGCTGTTTGCAAAGGATGGAACAGAAGCCTAAACATTAAAATCTTAGTACTGGGGGGGCGCCTGGGGGGCTCAGTTGGTCAAGCAACTGCCTCCAGCTCAGGTCATAATCCCAGGGTCCTGGAATCGAACCCTGTGTCTGGCTCCTTGCTCAGCGGGGAGCCTGCTTCTTCCTCTCCCTGTGCCTGCTACTCTGCCTGCTTGTGCTCTCTCTTTCTATGTCAAATAAATGGATAAAATTAAAAAAAAAATCTTAGTACTGCCTTTAAAAAAAGATTTTATTTATTTACTTGACAGAGGGAGACAAACAAGAGAGGGGACACAAGCAGGGGGAGAAGCAGGCTTCCCGAGGAACAGGCAACCCAATGCAGAGATTGATCCCAGGAATCTGGGATCATGACCTGAGCCGAAGGCAGACAGTTAATGACTGAGCTACCCAGGAGCCCCTCTTAGTACTAGCTTTACTAACAACTCACCTTGAGTGGACTTAGGACCTGTCTGGGTCTCAGTTCCTCACTTGCAGGATGCTCAGGTGGGGACACGCTGGTTGAGGCAACAGCTAAGGTCCTTTTCAAGCCCAATGACCTGGAGTCTGTCTCTTGACATTAAATATCTCACCTCTTGTTGGCGACTTGTCTCATGTTTGTCATGTGGGGGAAGGGATGGGAAGGCTACCTGCTGGAAAGTTCTTTCCCATTGTCATAACAGTTCTCTTCACCCCTCTTCGGGTCTTTAATCTTCAGGCATTTATCCCATCAGTTCCGTCTCTAGTGAGCCCTTATCCCAAGATGTTTGTCTATTAAATTAAGAGTTTTGCAGAAGGGGAGAGCCATTTAAAGGCCGTAAATCACCCGACAGGCTCGCAGCCGCTCTCTGCTCCGAGCCCCACTGTGGCACCGTGCAGGCAGGCTGCTGCTGCTTCCCCTCGGGCCCTGGCTCGCAGAGGCAGACGGCTGGAACCCGTACAGACCTGCCTGTCCCAAACCTGCTTCAGTCTCCGGGGCCAGCCTGACCTGGGGCTGAGGGGATGGGGAATTCACACTCGTGCTTAATTAACCCCCAGGAGCCCCGAAGGCAGCTCAGGTTTTCCTTCACCTCTGCCTTGGTGCTTTTCATGTCCCCGGGCCCTTGCTTGATATGTCAGCCTTGATGACTGTGTCCCTTGATTATCTACAGTTCCCTAACTTGGAATTCTAACCAAGAAGTCAAGAAAATACCACCCTTCTGGAACCTTATTCATTAGGAGCCAGATGCTGTGTGTGTCCTCTGCCATTTATTTTTTCATCATTTCCCTATGAATTAAAGGACACAGTTATGCCTATATTCCAGATAAAGAGACTGAGGTCCAGACAGGTCATGCATGCAGGGTTTTAGAACCTATTAGTGATGGAGCTGGAATTTTGCATTTGATGCTCTTTTATACAAAAGCCTGTGATACACATTTCTTCACAGTGCACCGTGCTGTTGTTAGAGTGGTACCCCAAACAGTCAAGATCCCACCCTCTCCAAGAGCATGTGCTCTGCCGTGCACTGGCACTCTCTGTCTCCTCTGTTAGGAGGCATCAGTGCAAACTCCTTTCACTTCCCTCTCATCCTGGCATCACAAATTTTATCCCTGGGCCTCTTCTGCCTTCTAACCCTGCCCTGTCCCTTTTTCTGGCTCTTGGGAAATTGCCACGGACTCCCCTTAGCCGTGCTCATAGGCAGCCCTTGGGCAGGTCCATTGTACAGACTTGACAGTGGGTATCTCATTGCTGGCGCCACAATACAGCACGTCTTTCCTGCTGCTCTGGCTCATCCCCTCTCACGCTTCTTCTCCTGCGCTTCCACATTCTTGGGAAGACCTCTAGTTCCTGTCCCAGCCTCTGCCTGCTTGTTCTGTCCTGCTGTGTTTCACCTTCCTATGCCCACCTGCCTTGCAGGGTTTATCAGATCAAAGCAGTCACATGCAATAGGGAAACAGGGATGAAACCAAAAGGTACGTGTTCTTCATTTATCTCTTTCATTCCTCAAGGACCACTGGGCCTCCCGCTGCGCCTAGAGACCCGCTTTCCTGCATTCTATCTATGTTGGCCTTCCTCTAAATGTCCCATGCCCCTCATTGACCCTGCCCTGCTCCCATGACTGCACATGCTCTCCAGCTTCATGAGAAGCCATCACAGTAACATGAAGAGTTCATCCATGATATGTAGAGTGGGAATCACATGGGGCCAATCATTGCTCTAAGCATGGTGCATGACTCAAGACTCAATCTCATGACTCTGAGATCATGACTTGATCCAATGTTTAACCAACTGAGCCACTCAGGGGCCCCAAGGAAGCACATTTGAACCCTGGATCGCATCATGTCTACCAAAATTTCATTGGCCCATGCAAATCCCATGGCTAACTCCAAACTCAATGGGCAGGGAAACACACTCATCTTTTGTGGAAGTTGCTGCAAAAGTACATAGGAAAGAGAGTAGCTTCAGACTGAAGAATCGAGGCCACATTTAAAATACAGTGTTTCAAGGGTGCCTGGGTGGCTCAGTTTTTAAGCATCTGCCTTCAGTTCAGGTCATGATCCCAGGGTCCTGGGATCAAGCCCCATGTCGGGCTCCCTTTTCGGGGAAAGCCTGTTTCTCCCTCTCCCTCTCCCACTCTCCCTGCTTGTGTTCCCTCTCCAGCTATCTCTCTGTGTCAAATAAATAAATACAATCTTAAAACATAAATAAATAAAATACAGTAGTTCGGAAAAGTGTCTAGAAATTGACTTTGGCTGCTTATAGGCTGTGACATACCTAGATATGGCTAAGAATAAACCAAGGTCTCTCTTCCAGTTCTAACTCTGCTACCAAGTAGTTGTGGTTATTGGGAAAAGCAATTCATAATGTTTTGTCTGGAAAATGGGGGTTAATAATGCTTACCCCTGGAGCAAGATCAGCTTGATTGGATCTTTTAATGATTCTATAATTTAGGGAGAAAATATAACTTAACCATCAAAAAGAATGAAATCTTGCCATTTGCAATGACGTGGATGGAACTGGAGGGTATTATGCTAAGCGAAATAAGTCAGTGAAAGAAAGACAAATACCCTATGAATTCACTCATATGCGGAATATAAGAAACAAAACAGATGAACACAGGAGAAGGGAAGGAAAAATAAAATAAGATGAAAACACAGAGGGAGGCAAACCATAAGAGACTCCTAACTCTAGGAGACAAACTGAGGGTTGCTGGAGGAGAGGTGGGCGGAGGGATGGGGTAACTGGGTGGTGGACATTAAGGAGAGCGTATGATGTAATAAACACTTATTACATCATGTTTTATGCAACTGATGAATCACTAAACTCTACCTTTGAAACTAAAAAGAAATAAAAGTAAATAGAGGGGGAAAAAAGAAAATATGGAATCCACAGTCTTCAAATCTTGGAAATAAAGACAGATTTGTTTTCTCTCTTTTATTCAGTCATTAAAAAGTCTTTCATTTAGAAATACATTTCATTAAGGAGAGGGTCGTTGGGTTATGGATATTGGGGAGGGTATGTGATATGGTGAGTGCTGTGAAGTGTGTAAACCTGGCGATTCACAAGCCTGTACCCTGGGGCTAATAATACATTATATGTTAATTTAAAAAATGGGAGAAAAAAATACATTTCATAATAATACTTAAGAATACTTACAAGTTATAAATAAAAATGAAAGTGTGCCTTCAAAACCCTTATCCCAGTCTCCATATTTAATTCTCCTCACAATGCAAATCATTGTTGAAATGTTGCCTATCTTTCCAAGTCTTTTCATGACTACACACACACGCATGCACACGCACCTGATCCCCTTCTTCATGTTGTAGTTTGCTCTTTTACTTTGCTATATCTTGGTCTTTTCATTTTGCTGTATGTCGATCTATTTCAGTCTTTTAAAAAATCTGTCCTATTCCCAAGTGTGAATCTACCAGAATATATTTAACATCTGCTAATTTAATGATCACAGAAATTCTCCTGGATATGCCTTAACAAATGAAATGTTGAAGAGAACATCTTTGCATCTGCCTTTGTGCAATGTGAGAATGTTTTCTGTAGGTGAGACACCTAAGAAAGAGCTGAGTTGAAGAATCATCATATTTCTGAAATTTTGATAGATTAAAGCCATACTGCCCTCTAAATAAAGCCACAGAGACAACATATAAACTCACCAACATCACATAGAAGTGGATTTCTCCAAGTTTTTGCCAACACAGAATACCATCAACTTTAAAGTTTTTTTTTTTTTTCCTTTTCAGTGGAATGCTTACATAGTTGTCTCAAAGATTTTTACATGGAGTAGGTGTCAATAGGCACAAGCAAGAGATAGGAGTTTCTTGAATGCTACAGAATAAAAACTTAGGTATATATTTTTTAAAGATTTTATTTATTTTGAGAGAGAGAGAGAGCGCATGAGCAGGGAGGCTGATATGGGACTTGATCCCGGGACCCTGGGATCATGACCTGAGCCAAAGGCAGACACTTAATAGACTGAGCCACCCAGGCACACCTCAATATATTTTTTTGGAATATTTTATTTATTTAGTTGAGAAAGAGAAAGAGAGCAAAAGTGAGGGAAGGAGCAAAGGGAGAGGGAGAAACAGACTCCCCAACAAGCAGAGAGCCTGATGTGGGGCTTGATCCCAGGACCCCTTGATCATGACCTGAACCGAAGGCAGGCGCTACACCGCCTGAGCCAACTCAGGTGTCCCAAGAATACAAACTTAATTGTATGAGGATGGCTAGACAAAGCAGCAAGGCATGTGTAGTGTTTTCCTCACTGGAGGGGCAAGACTTGTCAGCCTTATAACCCCTACAAAGAAGCATGATCCCATCCAAACAGATTAAGGTCCTACTGAGCCAGCAAGAAGATTCCTTGTGACAAGCAGAATGGTGGTTCCCCAAAGATGTCCGTGTCTTAATCCTTAGAACCTAAAAATGTGTTAGCCTGTGTGACAGAAGGGAGATTGCAGATGTGATTATGGCTAAAGAATTGAGATGGGGAGATTATCTTGCATCATCCAGGTGGGCCCAGTTTAATAAAATCAACCCTTAAAAGCAAAGAAATGTTCCCAGCTATGATCAGAGAAGCTATGTACATGGAAGGATGGCCAGCGGTATTCCGTGTTACTGGCTCTGAAGACAGGGAAATGGGCCATGAGACAAGGAACAGACAAGGACATGAATTCTCCCCCATGGCTTTCAGGAACAAGTATAGCCCTGCCAGTGTCTTGGTTTTAGCCCAGTGAGATCGATGTCAGCCTTCTAACCTAAAGAGCTATTAGGTAAAAAATTTGTGTTGTTAAAGCCACTAATTTTGTGGCAAGTTTTACACTAGTAATAGAAAATTAATATAGTAA
Source organism: Mustela erminea (assembly GCF_009829155.1). Lineage (NCBI taxonomy): Eukaryota > Metazoa > Chordata > Mammalia > Carnivora > Mustelidae > Mustela > Mustela erminea. Next base: position 14,719,079 of record NC_045625.1, on the reverse strand, counting down.
TCTTCACTGTTTGCGTGCTGGTGCAGGGAACAGTGATGATCTCTTTTGGGTTTCCTCTTAATGAGACATGGGCTACCCTCTTGCCTACCACCATGTACAAGGAACTGACAGCGACCACAGAAAATATATCCCTATTTGCTGTAAATATTAAGACGAAGTCAATTTATACAATTTATTTATTTATTTATTTGACAGGCAGAGATTACAAGTAGGCAAAGAGGCAGGCAGAGAGAGAGAAGGAAGCAGGCTCCCTGCCGAGCAGAGTGCCCAATGTGGGGCTCCATCCCAGGACCCTGGGATCATGACCTGAGCCAAAGGCAGAGGCTTTAATCCACTGAGCCACCCAGGCGCCCAATTTATCCAGCTTTCGCAGGTATCATCTGCCTAGCAGATATGGAGGCAGTATGAAGGCCTACTCAACTTAATGAAAAATAATTTAGCTCAATTGTGCTTCAAATATAATTTGCTTATTTGTGAACAGAATATGAGTTGTAAACAGAAATATGAATCTCCTATTATTGAGATTAAATCCTTTCTATATAAACTTATCACAAAGAAACTCTTGGCTCAGAAGAGTTTCTTTGGTGAATTCTAGCAAATATTTAGGAAGGAATTAATACCAGTATGACACAAAGTCTTTCAAATCCCAGAGGAGGAGGAAACATTTCCCAATACATTGTATAAGATCAGTATAACCCTTAGACCAAAACTAATAAAAGCATTATAAGAAAATTATAGACTGTTTTTCTTCATGAGCATGACACAAACATCCTTCACAAAGAGCATGAGGGCCTTATACCTGGAACGCAAGGTTTATTTTAATTCACTGAATTGTTCACCCTAAAATGATTAGTTTTATGATGTGTCAGTTTCACCTCCATTAAAAAAAATCAATGCATACAATTAACCATATTAATAGAATAAAGGGAAAAGCCCTATAGTCGTGTCAATAGGTGCAGAAAAAGCATTTTTATAAAATTCAGCACCAGTTTATGATAAAGATTCTCAGCTAATGAAGAAGAGGAGAATTCTTCCATTTAATAAACAGAATTTGTAAAACTTACAGATAGCATCATTCTTAATGGTGTCATAATGAACACTAAGATCAGAAACAAGGTAAGAATTCCTGCTCCCACTACTTTTAGTGCTGGAAATCCTAACTACTTGCAATAATATGAAAAGATGCAAAAACCATAAAAATCAGAAAGGAAAAATCAAACTATATGAAATGACATTTTGTTTATAAAGAAAATGTAAGGGATTTGAAAAGCTACTATTGCATGGAGCACTGGGTGTGGTTCATAAATAATGAATCTTGGAACACTGAAAAAATAAAATTAAATTAATAAAAAGGATTAAGTGAATTTATCAAGGTTATAGGATACAAGGTTTTATTTTAAAAAGATCAACAGTATTGTTACACACACAACTATGTAATTAGAAAATAAAATTCAAAAACAATTTCTCTTATAATAGCAACAAAATGTAACAGACATAGGGAAAAATTTATCAGTACATGTGTAAGACCTGTACCCTGAAAACTAAAAAAACGAAACAAAACAAAATGAGCATAAGAAAAAGTTAGAAGACCTAAATTGTCAAACCCTATGGTGCTGGCTTTGGAACTGACAAATAGATTAATACAACAGAGAGTCAGAAATAGACCACACTTACGTGGTCACCTGTTTTTCAATAAAGTCACCAGAGCAAACACAATGTTAAAAGGAGTCTTTTCCATGAGTGGTGCTAAAGTAATTGGATATTCATATGAAAAATACCAAATGAACATTGACCCTACTGAAAATTTACTTGACATGGGTCATAGATTAAAACATAAAAGCTAAACCCATAAAAGTTTTTTTTTTAAGTAAATATGAAAAATTATTTTTATGATCAAGAAAAAACAAATGTTTCTTAAGCAGGTCATAGAAAATGTAACCATAAGAGGAAAATTGTGATAATTAAGAATTTATTTATTTAAAAATTTAAGAATTCTTCCCTGCAAAAGACACCATTTGGAAAATAGATAGACAAGCCATAGACAAAGAGAAAATATTTCTAAATATAAGAAAAAGCTATTATTCAGGGCACCTAGATGGCTCAGTCATTAAGCAGCTGCCTTTGGCTCAGGTCATGATCCCAGGGTCCTGGCATTGAGACCTGCATCCAACTCCCTGCTCAGCAGGAGGCCTGCTTCTCCCTCTCCCTCCCCCCACTGCTTGCATTCCCTTTCTCTGTGTCTTTCTCTCAGTCAATAAATAAATGAAAAATCTTTAAAAAAAAGACTGTTATTCAGGGTTATATAAGTAATCCCTATAATTCAATAATTAAAAGGTAAACAAATCAATAAAAAGTAGTCAAAATATTTGCATACTTTTCAAAAGAAATAAACAGATTGACCAAAGAGAGTAAATGATAAAGTGCTCAATACCATTAGACATCATGGAGATGCAAACTAAAACCACAATGAGCTATAGCTACACAGTTACCAAAATGGCTATAATTATATACACTGGGAACATTAGAGGTTGACAGTGATGTGGAGCAACCAGACTCTGTTTCTTGGTGGGAGTATAAAATGGTACAATTGCTGTGGGGAAAAGTTCTGACAGATTCTGATAGAGATAAATGTGCATGTACCCTATGATCCAGCAAGTGCAGTACTAAGAAACAAAAGAGGAAGCCCACACAGAGACTTGCAGACAAACAGTCAAAGAGGAATTATTCCCAGCAGCCGAGACTGGATGTGAACCAAACGTCCATCAAATGGTCAATGGAGGAAAAAAAAAAAAAAACAATATATCTCCATAGGGTAGAATACTATGCAGGCATTAAAAGGAATGAATTAATGATGGCTGAAAACATTAGGCTTAGTAAAACAAGTCTTGCTTTAAAAAAGTGCAGTCTTATGAGTTATTTTATATGAAATTCTAGAACAGGCAAATGTAATCTATAGTGGAAAAGAATCAGAACAGTGGTTGCATCTGAGGAAACGGTGAGTTTAACAATTGGTTACGGGTATGAGGAAAATTTCTGGAAAAAAATGGGGATGTTCTCTACCTTGAAAGGGGCTTGGATTGTAGGTCAGTGCATATTTCAAGATTTGTGCATTGCCTTGTACATACATTTATAATAGAAGGAAAAAGTTAAGTAAATATTGAGTCCTGTTAATGACACGAATGCTGAAGTTTTCAGAGTGACTAATGCTTGCAGTTTCCTTTGAAATGCAAAAAAGTAAGAATCGATTAATGGAAGGGAAGATATGTAATAAAACAAGTATAGTAAAATGTTAATGGTACTTTGAAACAGCTTGGCAGTTCTTCAAAAGGTTAAACATAGAGTTACCATATGACCCAACAATTCTACTCCTAGAGTTATACCCAAGAGAAATGCAAACATATGACCACACAAAAACTTGTAGACGAAGGTTCAGAGCAGCATTATTCATAATAGCCAGAAAGTGGATACAATCCTTATGGCCATCACCTGATGAATGGGTAAATAAAATGTGGCATATCCAGACAATGGAATTTTTTTTGGTAATAAAAAGCAATGAACTTCTGATGCACATTACAACATAGAAAAAACATGAAGATAATGTACTAAACCAAAGAAGCTAATCACAGAAGGTCACCTATTATAGGTTTCTATTTATAATAATGTCCAGAATAAACAAATCTATAGAGACAGGAAGAAGACTATTGTTTTTCCAGCGCTAGAGGATGATGGAAAGGTCATGAGAACTAGGAATGGGAAGGGGAGCAATCGATGATGAGTATGGTGTTTTCTGGGAAGGAATGGTGAAAACATTTGGAAATCATTTGTGGTGCTGGTTGAACAGTTAAAAGCATCAAATTGTATACTTTTAATACATGAATTGTATGGTATATAGATCATGTCTCAATAAGGTTGTCATAAAATTTGTCAATGATAAAATCTAGGTGGTGGGTATATAGGTGTTAACTCGAGTTATTTTAACTTTGCTATATATGTGAAAACTTTTAAAATAAAACAGCTTTAGTAAGACCTTGACTGCAATTTGTTTTACCTCTCAAGATGAATGTGGACAAAACCACTCTCTGTACGATGCTGGGGTTTTCCAGTTAGGGCTGGACCACCTGCTATTTACATCATTTCTCAGCATCATGAATAGATTGTATCATCTCGGACCACCTTTGAAGAACATGTGGCCAGATCTACTCCCCTCACTGCTCAGCTCTGATTGTCAGAAAGATCTTCCTTACGTGCCAAGACAGAAATCCCTGTCACTGTTTCATCAGAACTTGTTCTTAACTTCTTGAAACTTCCATATCCTATAGGACGATAACAGTCATTACATTGGTGAGTTCCTAACTTTTCAGGCTTCATGAGCCTCATCCTTTTAGGGGCTTTTCCAATTGCATGCTTCTGAGACCCTTCGCTCTCTGGGGTACCTTTCTCTGAAAATCGTCAGCTTCTCCTCCCCTCCAAGGTATAACAAGAGTGGAACAGTATGGCTCATATAAGCTCTGATTAACCCTGAGGAGAGAGGAATTATTTCCCTCATCTAAAACATTTTACTTCTATTAACACAATCTAGAGTTGCAATAGCTATTCCAGACAACCACAGCTCACTGCTTTTGAACTTAAAACCTTTTAGTCTATTCCTAGGCAGTACCAAATGCACTACATTTTTTCCCCATCTATTCCTGAAATGACCTTAAAAAAAAAAAAAAAAGAAGGAAAACAACTCAAGGACTTTCCTCAGCAAGCGTTCTCAGAGTGCTAAGTGTCTGTATGCCTGGTTTAGTGGCCACCTACCTTCGAGAGAGCTGCTTTACTGAATTTGCGTCATTTTCGTGATGAATAAAGCATGGAGAATCACTCAGCTGGTAGCGGTATTCATAGCCTTCCCAGATTGGAAGAGACCTTAAAAGTCCGGCTCCTCCCTCCTCCTGTCAACAAGCATGATGATATCCACATCAATCCTCTTCAGAGAGAGGGCAGCAGCTGTCACCAATCCCCCCCAGATCTCCAAGCTGTCCCTCTGTGACCCAGTCTCAGGTTAGCATATTCCTGTTGATTAAGAGTTTCGAGAGCTTTGGATGAATGCAGTGCTGAAATTAGCAGGAAGTAGTGGAAATAATTCGCCTGCACTCAGCGTCTTGTGCAGACAGCATCTGCCAGAAGTGGGGAACCGCGGGCAGGCAGAGATGCTGTGCACGCCGAGGGTGATGAGGGGGCTTGGAACTCCCTGCACCATGGGCTGATAATTGCATACCCCTGGTCACCTACTTGCAGCACATGCTATGCCTAGCACCACGCCCGCCCCCTCCCCCAGCAAATGCTGCCCAGCCTCTGAAGGGAAAGATTTTCCAAGGAAAATAGGTTGATGCACTTCCTGGGTAGAGGCTTACTTTCCCTATTATCCAGGTCAGTCCCAAGTCCGAGGGTCTCTTACTAGTGGGAGAACAGTATTTACAACGATGAGAGATTTGCCACACTCTTTTATAATGTTCCTGCCAGACTCGTCATATTGCAGACCTAGAGGCAAGATGTGGGTCACGAGATTCCAAATTGGCCCTTGGATTATGAGATTCAAAAAACATTAGCTACTCCAAAGTGACTAGTGGTGTTAACACATGTCCACAAAATTTTTGACACTCCTCTCTCCAGGAAACAGAGCTTCATTCTCCTCTCCTTGGATATGGACTGGACTTAGGGATTTGCTTCTCACAGAGTATGGCAAGGGAATAAGGCTAACGTGGCAATGAGAAACCTGGCAGACACCCCCTTAATCAAATGATTAAAGTTAAGAGCAACAGTAACATTAAAATCACGTAGCCAGGGCTGGCTTCACAGATGTGCAACCTGTGTAGACAAAGGACTCCATGCTCAGAAGGGTCCTGCACTTGATTAATGTTCTGATTTTGGCATATTGAAATTCTTTATAATTTTATCTCTGAACGTGTGTGTTGTCAGTTAAATGCTATGGGAAGTGGAGCAGGTGTGTGGGCAGAAGAGATGTATACTGTATGCATGGCCACAGTTCCTCTCAATCAGCATTTGGATGCCCCGGGAGCACACGGTTCCTGAGGACCCATGATGCGTGCAAGTCCAGCAAGGTTTAAAGCAAGTACGAGGTAAGTGTATTACATCTGTGACTGAGGAGGAAGGGACACTGATTGACCTTAGAAGCTACACTTCCTGTTCAAACCAGAGCTTGCTTGGAACAGAAGACGACAATGAATGGCATAAGAATAAAACACATGTGTGTGCAAGCTTCAAAACACAAATTGTCTAATTCTGATGATTCTGTATACAAATTACATGATCATATATATTTACTTAAAATGCCATTGTACAATATAAAAATAATAAAATTCATGCCAATAACTTACAATACTTTTTCTTTCTGTAGAATTATACAAAGTAACAACAACAACGAAACATGAAAAACAGTGTAAGGGCGCCTGGGTGGCTCAGCCCTTAAGCACCTGCCTTCAGCTCAGGTCATGATCCCAGGGTTTTGGGATCGATCCCCACGTCAGGCTCCCTACTCAGTGGGAATTCTGCCTCTTCCTCTCCATCTGCCATTCCCCCTGTTTGTGCTTTCTCTTTCTGACAAAATAAATAGATAAAATCTTAAAAAAGAAAAACAAAACATTGTAACAAGTTGAGAGAAATTGTGCAGGAAAAAGAAAAGCTTTATATGTTAGTACCTTTAATCTCCCCGCCCCTTTTTTTTTTAATGGAACTTCACCTTTTCACTTTATACTGTGCCCAGAAAACTATGTGGCCGACTTTGCATATAACCTGATAAAATACAATCAGCTTTTTGATATTCTTCCTCCAAATAACAAAATGAAGTCTATTCATAAAATTATGGAGTCAGACAAGCTCAAATTCAGAGACATTCTCAAAATGCCCAAACAGGGCTTTTAAAGTATGAAAGTCAAGGAAAGACCAGGAAACTATCAGATTGGAGGAGATGAAGGGGCTGTGATGAATTAAAACAACCTGCTGTTCCACCTCAGATCCTGGAACAGAAAAAAGGACATTAGTAAATAACACTCATATTACTAACTCATATTAATTTTTCAGTTTTGATAAATATACCATCAGAATATCAAATGTGATCAAATGGTTTCACTTATTTGTGGAGCATAACAAATAGCATGGAGGAGAGATGCTATTTGTTAGCAAATAGCAACAAGGGGAGATGGAGAGGAGAAGGGAGTTGAGGGAAATTGGAAGGGGAGGTGAACCATGAGAGACTATGGACTCTGAAAAGCAATCTGAGGGTTTTGAAGGGGCGGGGGGTGGAAGGTTGGGGGAACCAGGTGGTGGGTATTAGAGAGGGCACGGATTGCATGGGGCACTGGGTGTGGTGCAAAAACAATGAATACTGTTATGCTGAAAAGAAATTAAAAAAAAAAAAAGAATATCAAATGTTAACAAGAGGAGGAGAAGCAGCATGACAAATATGTGAGAACTCAATGTACTAACTACATAACCCTTCCGTAAATTTAAATTGTTTCAAAATAACTTTACTTTTTTTTTTTTAAGCATTAACTCAGGGTCCACTATGTGCAGAGCCCCACAAAAGGTAAGTTCATGTATACATTCTTCTTTAACCCTCATGACAGCGCCATGATATGTGTGTGTGTACATTTTTCTCCTTTTTACAATAAGGAAATTGAATCTCACATGTCAAAGTAGCCACCAAAGCCACTATCTGAAGTGGTGGGGCTCAGATTAAAACCAAATCCAATGACCATTGTCTTCTCTAAAAGTTATTCTTCCTCATTGTCTCCTAAGTCCAAACTCTTTTGCCTTATAAACCTGATCCCTGATCTTGCTTTCATTCTAGGCTCTTATTAGTTTTTTTCTATATTACTCCATACATGCAACACCACACTTAGCTTCCTGATCACTAGTCATAACCTGTATTCTCCCTACTTTATGTCCAAATTCATGTTGCTTCCTTGCCGAAACTGCCCTTCCCGCCCCACCAAAAAAATCCAGAAACCCCGATTTTAGTTGATATTTATGACCCAGCTCAAATGTTTCTTTCTTCTTGTAATTTCCCCTTATCTTCCTTCTGGAAGTGGTCTCTCTCCCTCTCCTCGAAGTCCAAAGTACTGTGTGAAATTCTATATGCTTAGTAATAGTAATAATAAACAATAATGGCACATTATTAACCATTGACTGGTGCCAGGCAGTATCCCAAGTTTTGTGCATGCATTATCCCATTGAATCCTCATACATGATAGTCCTCTGGGGGTAGATACACTTGTTTTATTGGTTTTACAGATGAAAAACTAAGGCTTGTAGAGTTTCAGTAAATCACCTAAGGCCATGGAGCTGCTGATAATACCATAAAATTATATAGTTTTTAAATAAAAGATGTCTTAAAAGTCAACTAAGTCAACTGAGTTTTCCAAAGCCTGGATTTCCTTTAGCACAAGGAACTTGAGGCCCAGAGAAGTAAAAACGACTTGTTACAAAATAGGCCAATAGCACAAATAGATTAGAACCCAATGATCCTAACACAGAGCTAACTAGCTCCATGGGCTGCAGCTTCATACATTTTGCCTTATGAAAATCCTCAGCCTTCAGGAGCACTGGCAGAACATCAAGGTAGCTCAGGGGTGAAGGAGAGCCTTCCCACAGTCCTCAGTAGAATGCATGAAATGTCTCTGCTTTGAAGGATTTATGATCTATTGGAGGAGTCCTCAAACCATAGACCCAGACCAGCAGCATCAGCATTACCTGAAATCTTGTTTGGAATGAAAATCATTTGGTCCCACCCAAGACCAGCTAAATTGGTAACTCTGGGGTTGGGGTCCAGGACTGTGATTAATGAGATTTCCAGGTAATTATGCTGCTTGCTGAAGTTCGTAGACTACTATTGTAGGGCAAATTCTAAGGCACAGATAGAGACGTATGCTACCAACTGCAGCAGTGCTGTGAGTTTTTTGGGCGACTGTGGTTCTGTTGTTTGTTTCATGAGGCACTTGGTTTTCTTTTTCCTTAATAGACTCACTTGTCCATTAGCATCTGAATCAGGAAGAACAGGTGAGAGGAACGTTTCCAATTGGAGCAAGGTCAGTGTCTTTGCCTCAAATCTATTCTCCTCTCTCTTGGGTGAGAGTTGTCATATGGGTTCTCAATATAAAAAGGTTAATGCAAAAAATGTCAAGGATTCCTTTTATGGACATGAGAGGCTTAAAGCTTTCTTCAGGCTCTTGTTAATGCAGCTGTGCCTTGACTTTCCTACCATGACACAATTCAGGTTGGATTGGAGTACATTTTCACATTCTTTACTCCCCATAAAAGGATTGTATACATGTGGTTTGTCTTTGCAGTGCTCTCCTCTGTTTGCGGAATCTACTTCCCTGTTCCATTGATGATTACTTTGGCACCATGACTTGGTTTGGCTAATGTAATATAAGCCAATGTGACATGAACAGAGACTTTAAACTTGTATATATATCATGGTCCTATTGATTTTCTTTGACCCATCCTAAGAAGAGCATTCTGCAGGTAGCCAAAAGAATAATGGAGCATGTGGATCATACCTAAACCCAATCCTTAGCCCAAAGCCAAGCCCAGACAATCCCAGCAGAACCATAGCCAACTCAAAAGTTTATGAAGAAGAAAATAAATGTTTATTGCATGCTACCAAGAATTTGATTGTTGTTAACAGCAATAACTAATATACTGATGTCATCTCAGATCCTACAAAAAATACCAACTACAGCCAAACCTCACAAGGAAAGAATATAAGCAACCCAGTCACCTCCATAAGGAGGTCCTAGAATATGACCATAATGATAACCAGAGAGAATTCTGCTTTGGTTTGGAATGTGGTATCTCAAGATAGACTGTTGCTCTCCCAACCAAAGCTAACAGGAAATATCATATATCTTTCCAGATCTTAGAGGACAATGGACACTAAGAATTAAATTTCAGAGAGAGCTGAGTCCTTCTAGATAAGCAGAAAAGAGAGGCTGCTTCCCTCCCTGTCAGCATCTGACATTGCTTAGGCCAGAGAAGGTAAAAGTGTATGCCTTCCATAGGCAGATGATCTTGTATGGGCTAATGATAAGCCAACAAAGCTTTTGTAGTCCTATGGCCTGGTATGATGAATTGATATCTGTAGGACTCCACCTTCCAAAACACAGCTTTAATTCTCTCTTTCTATTGATTCTTCCCCATAGGACTTTTGCCAAATGCATGGTAGCATTGCAGAAGGTTGAGGGCTGAGCTGGAGTGATAGCAATCTCTCTTCACTGGTCTTCAGATCTCACAGTCCTGCTAGAGAGAGGGGCCAGTAATACACACAGGATACATCATGACCTTAGACATTTGAAGTCAGAGGTGAACTGAAACTAAAGAAAGCTTAAACCTGGATATGATCAATTCCAACTCATAACTGAATTTAATTGAAATAGTCAGCCCCTATTCTAGCTTTCTTTGAGTTGACTGTGGTCTCTTTAGAGTAAAATAATATTTACTCTACTCTCTATGGTTGTTTCAATTACAATATCTGGAGTACATTAAAATTTCAAGGTTTGCAAAGGAAACAGGATACCACTATCCATAAAAAAGAGGAAAAATAGCCAATAAAAGCAGATCTATTGATGACCCAAATTTTTGAATTAACAGGTAATGATTTAAAGATGATAACTATGTAGTAATGTAATTTAGGATGGAAAGATAGATAAAAAATGAGAAAATTAATAGAGAAAGAGAATCTCTAAAACTGTTCCAAGTAAACACTAAAACTGAAGAGTACAATATCTGAAAGAGAGAATTAATTGGGTAAGCCTACCAGCAGACCTGACACAGCGGAATAAAGGAACAGTAAATTCAAAAATAAATCAATAGAAATTCTACAACCTGAAGCACACAGAGGGAAGAAAAACAATGAAAAAAGATACATGTAAGACAATAACAAATGATGCAATTGGAGTCCCAGAAGCAGAGAACTGGAAAAGAAGAAATATTAGAAGAGATAATAGCCAAAGATTTTCCAAAATTGATAAAGAATATCCAATGATAGATTCAAGAATAACTCTGAAACTCAACAGGGTTTCCTACTGGGTACCCTAACTTCCTCTTGTACCAGGTTCTGTTCTACTCTCTGCTCAATCCCTTGCACTGAGCTCCTGACTTTATGCCCTGTCCTAGTGGCTCTCTGACTCTCTCATGGTTCCTTCCCTACACTGAAGAAGTCCAGCATAGGAGCTAAGAATGCCTCTATCTCTATCTAACTCAAACTGCCCACACTAAGCCACCAAGGGAAGTGCTGATTGACTTCTTCACATCAAATTTTCACTTGTTTGGTGAGATGCTGACCAAAGGCAGCCCCATTTGTTAATGGCCCACACTGCCTGATTTATTGTGAACTCAAGTTTCTGCCAGTGGAAACACTCTTAACTAGCTACGCAAACCACCAGGAAAGAAAATTGAAGGGATTGGTTAACCCAGAATAAGAGAAGAACAAAACATTAGGTTTAGAGAAAAAAAAGGTAACATGGTAAAGAGACTATAATGAGGTTAGGGGACAAGGACCCCGGAGCACTTTGGATTATTGATTCATTTAATTGGTGCCAGATGCTGAGCATTCAGGCCTTTAACAAATGCTTTAGAGTGTCTCTTGCCCTTGCCACCATAGGCAAAGGTGTGGTCCTGCCAGAACAGCCTGATTGTCTGTCCCCGAATGACCTGAATGTCACTCTGCCTCAGACCTGACTACCATGCACAGCTCAGTGCGATAATCCTATACCCTGAGGTGCTATACCAACAGGAAAGTGTGTCCTGGACCACTCTCCTCCCTTTAACCAAGACTCTCAGTCCTAATGATTGTGGCCCCTCCCTGACCCAGCTCATTTCACCCTTACCCTATCCACCAATCTCCTAAACTTTTGGGGGTATATGCCTGTCAGGAGCTTTTTTAACCCAACAAATATTAATTGAACACCAACATTGTGTGAACCACTATGCTACTTACAATAGACCAAAAAAAAAAAAAAAAGTTTCTTTTGCATCAAAACTCTGGTTAATCAGTAGTAGCAGCTTAAAGGGCTTTGTTATGAAGGGTTCTGAGGCCTTTTCCAAGCACCATAGTATGGAATGCTGTGATTGTTATCAATGTCTGCCAAGAGCAAGGAGTGAGGTTAAGGCAGCAGACTGCATACTTGCCATTCTGGCTAAAAGGGATAGAAATATGTATTAAGGGTGCTCCTGTCCCCAAAAGTCTCTTAATCTATCAGGAAAGACAAACAAATAATAAATAGTTAAATTACATGACACACAAGCCAACTGCGCAATGTTAATACATTCTATGAAAACATGGGGGGGCAGTGTGGCGATTTGTCTTGATAATGGGGGTTCAGAAAGGTGTTGTAGAAGTGGCAACATTTTAGCTGAACATTAGATAGAATTAAATCATCTGTAAATCCAAGTCCAAGTTGTAACAGCAAGTGGCTCTTGGCCATTTAATTTTGTGTCACTTTATTTATTTTTTTTTCTTTTTTAATTCCAGCATTTCCTTTTGGACCTAGCGAGTTTTATGCACGGCACTGTTAAAGTTGGGGAAGCTAGGGCAAGTGTTATCTCCAGATTCCTTCCCTAATTCCTTTAAGGCCACATTTTGTGGCCATTCAGCCCATGCTGTACATGATCCCACTCCTGACTCATCCTTGGGCCCTTTGAGGAGCTGGGAGCCATGCCCCCCGCTCCAGGAACAAAAGAGGATTTCCATTGGCTCCCAATGTACCCATGCCCTACCATCAAGTGTTGACTACCTTCCCAGAAACATGTTATTTTTATTTTCACAAATGACACAAATGATGTGGAAATAAAGTGGTATTTATAAATGTAATATGTTATCTTTTGCATCAGAGAGTGTCTTCCTGGTGAGATTCAGGTCTGGGGGTCAAACAAAGATGTCCCCATCCTGTGCCCTAGAACATGGCATCCTTGAAAGAGAGCTGGACAAAAAGAGAAGGGATCTGGATTCAGATCCTGTCTCTACTTTGTTCTGGGACCTCTAGAAATACGATACTTCATCTGAGTCATAATTTTACCATGTGTCCAAAGAGAAGGTTGGAAAAAATGCACTCTCCATGCTACTCTGACATCAATTTTTGTGATCTTTGTAAAAAAAGGTAACTCTATCAGATAGTGAGGGGTGGGGCTAACAGGTAGAATGAGACCCTGAAAAGCTGCCTCAAGTCACCTCCTTGTGCCAGGCAGAAATTCTGACTACTCATCCCATTGTGAGCAGGAGGGAGATGGAGCTGGAAGAAATACATGGCTGGATCTACTCGGGAAGTCACCCTGAATCAGCCACCTACAATGGTCAGCGTCTAACTGACCATCCACCAAGGAAAGGTGAAAAAGGGTGCCGTCCATGGCATAGAGTTTTCTATTTAGCAATCCTACCCACTAGCAAAAAAAAGCTGCTGTTAATGTTTTGGGCAGGATTGGGAAAGGAGTGAGCAGATGGGCAAGGAGGTAAAACCAGTTGGTTTTAAAACTTCTCCCTAAACTCGTGAGATCCAGCCAGTAACTGCTTGGGAAGTTGGCATATCAGACCTAAACTCAGCAGTCAACTTCGTTTTGAAAGCACAGAACAACCACCACCACCAAAACAAAGCAGTATATGAATCATTTGAGAAAAATAAGTTTGACTAATGATAAATGTATTTGGAATTCAGAGACGCGAGGTCAGTGTGAGCTGGAGAGATGAACAAAGCCCTCTTGGATGAGGTAGGATTCGCACTGATCTTGAAGAATGGGAAGGGGATCTCAGAGAGGTAGTGCCAAGATTTAAGAAAGGAGGGGTCAGTGGTGAATCCATAAACGCATTTCAACAAACGGCAAATAACAAGAAAATGTATTTCAGGAAAAGTCAGATCGTAAGCCAAGGTGCAGAGCAGACCTCAACAGGACCTGTCTGGGGATAAGAAAGATAATTTGGGCTTGACTGGTGGGTGGGAAGCATCAGATGTTTGGATGGGCTGCAGTGGACAGGGAGAGTCCCAGGAGAGGCTTCAGCTCCATGAGGTTTGGACTAAAGTCAGAGCCGACATTAAGTACTGAGAGGCAGGGGAGCACTGGGCAGTGACAATAGGAGAAGAGGATTTTTGGAAGGTGGTTCTTAGAGGTCATGAAAGGGGAACTGACATGGGGTGAGTAGAGGGCTGGGAGACTGGGGCCAAAACCAGCCAGAGGTTTGAAGACCCATAGCATCTGGTTAGATGTCCAAATATAACAATTGGTCGAAGCCTGGGTTGGGGGAATGGCTGCAGAAATGGAGATAAAATGTCAACTCAGAGAGACAATTCAAGTGAATAGATGTCAAGTCTTAATGCACATTGGTGACACACAGATGAATAATTTGAAGAACGATCACTCTGGATGTGTGTGTGTAGCTTACGTGACTGCCTATATAATTTTCTCGGGGAAAATAATATATGATTCCACTTTGGAATTAGAGTTCACTTCCGGTCTAATTCAAGTGACATGGATTGCAGGACTGACTCTCTAACGCAAGCTCTTGCTCCAGCAGATGGCAGGAGCTCCAGCCAAGCTCCTGAGGACGTCGGTTTGGATGGTCCTCTCCCAATTTGTCTGGCTCTGTCATGTCAAAATTTCTCAAGGAATTCACCAAATCTGAATCGTGTGGGAAAGGGTGTGTCCTTGACAGGCATTGTCACACTGAATATCAACACAGTTGATACGATATACACAACTCTTCCCACTTGATGGTAAAGAAACAGTCACTGAAAGGAGGTGAGACCTAGACCAGCTCTCCAGCCTTCCTGACTGTAAACACGCTTCCCTCTCTACCATGCAGGCACTATGCCTCCAAACCCAGGGGAGGCTTTAATCTCTGATTTAAAGTGACACGCCATAAATAACTATCTCCTTCCACTAGCCCAGATCCTCAACAGTCTTTATAAGTTGTGTTTTTTAAAATTTAACTTAATTTAAATTTAAATTTAATTTTAAAATTTAAAAATAAATTTTTAAGAATAAAAAAATCTTATGACCAGGAAGTTCCCTGTAGGGACAAGACTTCTCTCCAGTTATGACTGGATCTGAGATAAAATGTCTCCAAAATGCCCACTTTGGTTGCCTATTTCCACTTCCAAGGACTCCTGGGATGTACTTGCCATGACCTGAAGGGAGAAAACAGGTAAAGATCAGCCCAGGGAGGTAGGTGGGAGCGAATGGCAGGTGTGCTGGCAGAAGACGGATCCGAATACAAAAGTTCCCCAAGACTTAATGAATGTTGAGTTTCCATCAGAACAGGTGCCTGTTCTAGCGTGCCAGGAAACACACTGGACTGGGGAGCAAAAGTACAGTAGATAATCCCAAAATGTAGCATGGAAAGGAAGACATGCATACCTTTGCCGGTAAGTGTGTATGGCCGGGGAGGAGCATGAGAGCAGGCTTTGGGGAAAGATCAGGATTTCCACTCTTCAATAAATATTCGTGGATGCCTTTTAATATACCAGCGAGTGTGCTCATTGGCAGGGACAGAGAAAGCAGACGAATCCATGCTGGAGGCTGGCATTCATCATGTGATCACACAGATATATTTTATAGTTTTGCATTTTAAACTATCTTTCATGAAGAAAAAAATCTGTGGAAATATGAACATTTATTTTTTTTTTAAAAAAGGGGGGGGTCCTGATGTAGTCTAGGAGGTGGGAGTCATTGCAGGCAGGAGAGGCAAGACATGTGGGGGTCCCCAGGAAAAAGTAGTCTAGTGTATCCTAAGCCTAGTGTGTAAAATAAGGCCAGCGTGTAGAGTAGCATCATCCAGGCCTGGAGAGATGGGTAACAGTGAACTTGGGCAGAACTCTTTGGTCTACACTGAGAATTTTGATAATTGATTGAGAGAAATCCTGTTTTGCTTACTGATTTTGGGGCACCATTGATTGGGTTATAGTGGAAAAGTGAAATGGCCTGGTCTGCCATTTAAAAAGTTGACCCTGGCCATTTGTAAATTAATAGCATGTTGGAAGCTTACAAATCAATAACTGCTATCGAGTAAGATCTACGAAAGTTAGCATGTTACCTTGCAGGCAAATGTGGATGGATACTGGGTAGGAGGCAGTTTTTGCTTAGTATCTTTTAGATACCAGGGATTGTGACAAGTGTTTAGTGAATCTCGTTTCATTTAATCTCCATAAAATCTTTATGAAGTAGATGGTATTTCTGCCTTTTGACAGATGAGGGAGTATTGACTTGAGAAAAAACCATCTATCCGTCCATCCATTCATCCATCTGTCCATCTATCATTAGCGTACCATTCGCTCATCAGGCAGCATGGAGTACCTATCGTGAACGTAACCTCGCTAAGCACGAGATTACATTGCTGAACAAGACATGGTCTCTGCTCTCAAAGAACTCAGAGTCTAGGAAGTGGGTAGTTATAGTTAGGGGACAAAGTTCGACGAAATGGGTACGCCTGTAGTGCTTGGCAGAGCAAAGGCAAAACCCCCATCCTTATTAAGGCAGG
The DNA here is from genome assembly GCF_009829155.1 of Mustela erminea. Taxonomy (NCBI): domain Eukaryota; kingdom Metazoa; phylum Chordata; class Mammalia; order Carnivora; family Mustelidae; genus Mustela; species Mustela erminea. The sequence goes on along the minus strand of NC_045625.1, from coordinate 14,702,551 downwards.
TGGTAAATCTTACCTAAGGTCTCACAACCCAGTATGTGTCAGAGCCAAACCCATGTGTGTATCTCTTCATCTGACATCCACATGCTTTTCATCCCACCATATACGCAAGCACTTACAATAGATTCAGGGTAAACTTCCAGAAAACACAGGCCATATCTTGACTAAATCCCACTGAAGCACGGTGTGAACAAGAGTGACCAAGGTTGGCAGACCCCAGCTCCCCCTTCACCCCTCCCCCCAGCTCTCCTGTCTGCACCGGGCTGGAGCCAGGCCACTCTGGAAGCCCTGAGTGCTCGGGCCTCCGTAAAGCCCCCACCCAGGACAGGCCCTGCATTCGATGAGCTCTGCCACAGCAAAGGGGCACTTGGCACCTCAGCCGAGGGAAATGGCCCCTCAGACCAAAGGAAAAATGAAGTGCACAGGCTGCCAGTGTTTGGAGCATGAGAGAAAGAAATCTGGGTTGAGTGAGGAAGAGCAGTTAATTATAATCTCAGCTCGGGCCGAAGAGTGGTGAGAAGTGCTTCTTCCGAAAATCACTTGTCTCAGAGAAAAGGAGAGGGCTGGCCCCCTTCTGTTCCATCTCACAGACCCACAGAGGCCTTGGAGGGGGTGTGTGAACACGCATGTACGTGGGAACACACACACACACACACACACACACACACACACACACACACACACATATTCAACCTGACACTAATTATGTGCCAAGCACGGCATTTAGTGTCAGTCTGAATCGTCTTATTTCATTCTGTTCCTACCATGGCCTCTTATTAGTATCTCCTCATTGTGCTGTGTTACCGATCCTTAGACCAAAAATAGAAAGCACGCCACCTTCACCTTCCACTTGAGTCTTCTGGATTCGTTTCTGATTCTTAATCAGATTCGTGAAAAAAGATAAGTTTCTGAAAAAGCTACTAATTTTGCATGGGCATCTGTTTCCCTACCGTGACCCCAGGAAGGGAGCTGACATTTATGACTTGGGCATTTGAGGGGGATCATCTGCATCACCCCAGAAGACCATAGGAAAGAGGGAAGGGTTTTTTTTTGGTTTGTTTGTTTGTTTTGTTTTTTTGTTTTTTGAGGAAGGAAGTTCATGGGAGTGAAAGACCCTGAGCCTCTTCTGCATGAGGAGAGCATGGCTGCAGCTTGAGCTGGGAACCAAGAACAAGCTGTCATGTCTGTGCTCAGTGGGCACGTCAGGGGAGGTGGGTCTAGGGTGGGGAAGCTGTGCCTTGGAAAGAGGAGGCCAGGGTCAACGCCTGCAACCAAAGGACCACCATGTAGGGGATACTACATCCACTGCAGCAAACAGACCCGTTCCCTCCCTAGAATCCTAAAACTTGCCCTCAGAGCATAGAGAGGCCATCTCAGAAGGAGGGAAACTTGCAAATTCCGTAGCCATCCCCACAGACACTGTCATTAACCCACAAAACTAGGACCCTCTCCTTGTATACCCAGTTGTATAAACTCAGCATTATATATACCCTGTTTCTATCACTGGCTCTTTTTTGCATTCGCTGGATCTTCAGTGCCTCTGTGTGTGGGGGCACATGTGCATCTGCGCATGGGTAAATGCAGAGGCAGGGGCCCCAGAGTGCCACCTGCATGATTCTCTTAGAGCTGCACATGAAAGCAATGGACTTCTTCAAAACACCAATTTACATTACTGAGTGGCACAGAAAGAAAGGAGAGAGGGAGAGGGAGACAGCCAGCAAGTGAAGCCTCCTTGGTTAGGGGCCAGGATGTCTTTCACCAGAGGCAACATCAAGGCCAGGCTTGGAGCATAAGCTGAGCGGGCAGCTGCCTGCTGGCATGACTGAAGCCTCCCTTCCACCTCAAACTTCCCCCTTGGTAATCCTGCGGCAAGCTGGATGTTCTAGAGGTCACTCTTGGGGTTTATGGCAGAGTCCTCATGTCGGGAAGGGGGGAATAGAGGTGCATTTGGATGTGAACGCTTTATCAGCGGAGGGAATTGCTTACAGCCTTGGCTAGGAGATGAGGTTAAAGCCCGGTTGGCTTCAACCTATGTATCTGAGTGCTTTTGGCAACATCTCATCCCTGTCTTTGCTTTCATCTTCCCGTATGAAATACGTACTTTTCTTGTTGTTTAACTGTAGGATGGTGGGGAGGATGAAATGAGGAGATGCCCTGGGGATGGATGGCTGAGTCACTGCTATCTCCCTCATCCCGAAATGGGGTCACAGACTAATGGGCCGTGTGGAAGACGAGCAACCCCAGGGATGCTCACTTGTGGGAGAGAAGGAGTGGAGAATGGCCAGGGGGGAGAGGACTTCCATCAAGAAAGGCAGAGCTGGATCGGGTGTCTGGCTGATGGTGATGTAGAGGCAAGGCTTCCCACGTAGGGATGTGGGGAGACGGGTGTCCAGTGATGGCAGCAGTTCCGGCAGATTCTTCAGGCTGGCTGGGAGGAGTGCTGCTGCAGAGCCCCATCAAACATCCTCTGCCACCGGGACTAGCAGAGTTCTGGTGGACCAGACCCTGGGCTGCGTTCTTGCCCGTGAGAGCTCAGGAAAACCTTGGGCATGTGCAGCACGGGTCCTTTGAGAGTGCAGGGGATAGCAGTGCTGCTCAGAGAAGAAGGAAGCTTGCCCAAGGTAGCACAGCAGACCATCTCTGGGGTTTGGGACTGGAACACAAATCACTGGCTTCCCATCCCAGAGTACCTCTCAATGCCTACAATGTTTCCGTTCAAGTTCCAGCACTAGGCTGGTCCAGAGGTATTTATCATGTAGCTCCCTTGCAGCTTACCTTGGTCCTGACACTGCCCCCAGCTAACTGTGGCCCTTAGGGGCACCGTCCTCCTCCTCCCTTACTTTGTAAGTTGGGTGGATGACTGGATGGTTTCTAGGGTCCCTTTAGCTTTGATGATCCGTAATTCCTCAGCTCACGAGTCATGGAGGCTGTCAGATGTCCGAGTAGGAGGAGGACGCAACATGACAGGTGGTGTCCCTGACTCTGAAGGGGGACTTGGCAGAGCTGCCTCCTCTTATGGGGACAGGGAGGATGGGAGCTGGCAGGAGGATCCACCCACTTTGGACAAAAGCTATGATTCACCCAGTGGAGGAAGGGAAGGGGGGAGACACATCACCCAGCAGCATGGGACTCCACACAAGTGATGTCTATGATCTGCTAAGCTCTAGACCCCCCAGACCACTGTGTACAGAAGGTCTGGAGTGGACGCAGACAATCCCCAAAGCTTGAATTCACAACTTTCTCACTGAGATTCAAGGAGGGCACTATTTTTGTGATAAAGATATTTTAGGATTATTCAGCAAGTTTTAGTGACTCAGTTCTTCATGGCACAGCCAGAGGGGTCTTTCTAAAATAAAAACTGGGTCATGGCATTTTCTTTCTAAAAATCTTTAGGGACTTTCACAATACTTGTCATTGCCTCTAGAGTCTGGTAGATGTGGCCTTTGCCTGCCTCTCTGGCCTCTTCACGTCCCCTGTCCCACACCACTCCCTTTTGCATTCCCATAGCCCTGCTTTCCTACAGGGACCCTAGCTCATTCCCTCCTCAGTGCTGTCGCATGGGCCTTTCCCACCATGAGGAATGCCTTTCTCTCTGGTCCTCTACCATCCATTGCTAATCTTCCTCCAGATTTCTGAAGAAATATCACTTTAGCAGAAATATTCTTCTCACCCCTCTCCAACCTAAATGAGGATCTCTTTGCTCTTGGCACTTACCTCAATCTGTAATTATATATTTATTTGGAATTATTCATTGCCCTCTCTCTTTCTCCCACTCATCTCAAGCCCCATGAGCCCAAGAATCGTATTTTTCCTTTTTCCTTCTTGAAAGACCAGTCCCTAACACAGTGCCTGGCAAACAGTGAACACAGAGTAAACTGTTTTTTTCTTTGTTTTAAAAAAAAGGGATGCATTGTCTTTGGGACTCACATCAAGAATAATGGTCAAAAAGTGGGAAATGTCCATAATTTGTTCCCAAATGCCTTCAGGGGAACTTGTGCACTTATGTAAATAAGTGCTTTGAATCACTCCTCCCAAGGGAGTACAGTTTTAGAACCAAAAAATGTTGAGACCAGACTGAACTCTAGAAAGAATATCTCAGTGGATGGTTTCAAATTCTTTTTTAGTAGTGGAGCCTGTTTCCTAGCCAAAGTTTTGTCCATACCCCAACACATAAACCACATGAAAGCAAAAGTTTCTGGTTACTATGGGGACGTGGGGGTGCAGGGGGCATTGGGGAAGCAATTTCTAGAATCTTTCCTCTCTGCTAGTGGGGTCTCTAGGGGGGGATAGTGGGAGTGGTCCACCCTGGAGGTAGGCAACAAGGGGCTATGTCATCTCTGCAGGAAATTTAAAAACAAGGATACAATCAATAAAACATAAATACAAAACAATAAGATCTAAACCTAAAATTCAACTGGCTTTTTCTCAGGCACCTCTAGATGACGTCAGTGATAAAATGTCCTTCCTCACCCAGGGGGCCTGGCTCTCACTGCTTGCATGTTGCAGACCCCAATGGCCTTCTTCCGTGGAATTTTTATCCAAAGTCATTATGAAAGAAGGGGCTGATTTAGCCAAATGGTCGAACTCCATAGCGGAAAAGCTCAGAATGAGGGTGCCCAAATGGAGTAAGTCAACTCAAGCTGAGTGCTAGATCACTTCAGTGTTGTGCTTAGAGCTATTCCCAGGACAGAGGCTTGTGTCTTTGAGAGGTGAGACTGGGTGGAGGTCAAAGGAAGCCCGCCAGCCTAGATTCAAATCTGTGCTGTGTCATTTACTAGGGTTACTTGGGTCAATTACCTGAGGTCTTGGGGCTTAAGTCCTCATCTATAACATGGGGGTAATAATGTGACCGACTGTTGAGCACTGATTTCTCAATCAGAAAGAGAATCCGTGCTCATTGTTTAGCAAGAGAGTAACCACGGATACAAGCGAATATCAGTCATTCCTTGGGATTTATGTGACTGGGATCTTCTTTATCTCGATGCCGGTTTCTGGTTGTTGGGAAAAACACATGTGGTATTAGAGATGTGTCAGCATTGCAAGGGCACCTTTCTCCATCTGGGCATGCTCCCTGCCAGGGCTGAATGTACACAATGTCGAGATCCACAAGAAGAAGCCAGGTGTACCTGTTGGAACCCCCAAAAGAAAACATCAAAAACTTTATCTTGCTGCCTGATCTTGACAAGCCACCAACTGAGTTGGGGGATAGGGGGTTGTGGCAGTTACTGTGGTTGATCTCTGGGCAGGGCTGCAAGCTAAACATTAAAAAAGAAAATCATGGAAAGTACATTTTCTTCTTACAGCTAGGCTCGAGCTACTACTTTTTCTGCTCCTACAGTCCTGTCAGGCCTCATGAGCTTCCATGGGCTAGAATAATTACCCCTTTTCTTAATTACCTAACACTGCCAGTAAAGCCCAGAGCACACTCAGTATCTCAGAAACAGAAACACTCCACATTGCACAGTGCATCTTACTGATGCATCTGTAATTTCATGTGTTCATACAGGGAGAAATGGAGACAGGAAACAGTATTTACAGCATGCCTACCGTGGGCCTGACATTTTCCATGGGGTATCTCCTTTAACCCCCACAATAATCTTGTATGATATTGTCATTTGTCCAGTTGGAAAATTGGACTCACAAGGTCAATTAACTCGTCCAAGGTTATACATCTTAGGAGTAAATAACGTATTGGACCAAGCCAGGATAACATGATGTTTTTATTTCCTTTATGTTACTCTGCTGTCTTTTTCATATTTTATTTATCAAGCATTCATTCATTCAGTCTTAAAACATCCATAGAAGAGAAACAGAGCTTTGGAGAGATCACAATAAGCATCCATTGTCTCAGGGTAGTTTTGAGGACAGAGCTAGGAGTCTACAATATGGGAAGTCTGGTGACCAGAAAGCTTACTCCAGTGTACACGGGATGATCTCAAATCCTTTGTAATGCCCTAGCACCTTTCCTGAGAGAGATGGAAGAAAGAAGCAGGGAAGGTAAGTAATTTTTCTAATGCTACACAGTAAAATATTTTTCAGTCCTGTTTCTGTAGGATTTTGGAGGATCTCCCTTAGTGAGCTTTCGTTCAAGGCTTTTAGAAATAAAGCCTTCTTCTGGATCCTCATGGCATCAACTCTCTGATAGAGTGGAATTTTCCATTTACTGAATGAACTGGCTTCTGAGTGACAACATCCTCCCACCCAGAACCTGCATCAGGCCCAGGCTTCAGGTTCCAAGCACTGCCATGAAATTCATAAGCCTTCATCTCTGGTGCTGGACTGTCATGCTTGGTGCAGGCAGATGTCCATGCTGAAGCCCATGCTGAAGAGTGTGTTCTTCTCTGATGGGAACACACAGAGAAACCCACTCCATCCTGTAGGCCCTTGTTAAACAGATATGTCCCAGCCCAGGAACACATTAGTCATGGTGATGACTATTGCTGACTCGAAGCAGTGCAGGATATAGCACACAACAGGAGGGAGAGGAGGCCCTGGGGATCATCCAGGCCAACCTCAATAGTTTCCTGTTGAGGAAGCTGAGGTCCAGTGGGGAGCAGTAACTCATGCAAAGCCACTTTGTGTGTCATGATAGAGATGAGTTGTAGTATTTACTCACTCTGATCAGGGCCTAGGGCAACCTCAAGGGTAAAAGAAGTCAAAAGCCACCAGAGAGATGTTTTAGAAATGTTAGACATGTTTTAGAGATTGGTTCCCTTAGTGTTCTGGACCAATACTGGCAGGTTCTAGACTGGGAGATTTGGTCAAATCATGAGTCCCCCCTCCTTCCTTCCCCAGGCTTCACGGAAAACTCTAAATATATGGCATTAAACCTGGAAGGCATCCCAGGAGAGCTTTTGGGGCAGATGCACTATTGACAAGAGATGATGCTGAAGATCACCAAGGTGAAGGGCTGCACTCGTGGCCTTGAAGATGAGTGGAGCTTCATGCATGTTGGTGTTAGGAGAAAAATGGTTCAGCTGCTATCCGTCACATGCTCTTGTCACCTGGCCATTACAATTCTATTCATTCATTCATTGAACAAATACATAGCGAGTGCCCACACATGCAAAGCACTGTCCCGAGTCCAGGGATACAGTAGCAAATTAATGAAAATCCCTGCTGTCATGGAGCCTGAAATTTACAGAGTCTTCTCAAATGTCATCTTGTCAGTGAAGCCTTCTTAAGTCATACCACACAGAAGTGGTCCACCTTTCCATAATTTTTATAGCATGCAATGCCTGATGAGTTTTCTTGAATTATTTAATGAACTCAGTCAGTCAATCATCCATAAACACTTATTTAGCACTTTTATGTACAAGATCCTATATTGATGTTTATCATACATTGACGAGAATCATGGTTTTCCAAATATATGTCTTATCTTCTTAAATGTAATATAAACTCCTCAATGATGATAGAGACTATATGTCACCTGTCTATTTATGGTGGACATGAAGTTTTCTGGTAGTGAAATGACTATTAGTAAATGTTATTAGAAGGAGGGAGGAAGGATGTCTAATAGTGACAACTCTGGGAAGCTGCATGGTTAGAGGTATATTGCCATCAATTCAAAGATTAAAAACTAAGTTTCCTAGCTAGGTCATACTCAGATCCAGGATTAAGGTCAAGGACTTTTGAATATAGGTTTTAGTCTTTTATTCTGTGTGGGTAAGATATAGACTATTAGAGCAAATTTGGGAAGAAGAGTTCTCTCAGGATCACCTGGGGAGTGACACATCCTAGCCAACTCCTACTAGGGATAGGGAAGACTTACCTCATCCATCGTGGTCCTTGGTAACACACTTCAGAAATAAGGAAACTTCCATTACAAGTAAACCCTCTTCATGGTCAGCTAGAATCTCTCCATCCTTCTGTGAATTGGTTCTGACCTCCACGGAAACAGAATTTAACCATCGTAGAGATTTTTTCCAACATGATGGTTAAAAGTGCAGCCTTAACTTTGGTTAAAAGTGTCAAACTTAACCTAGCTAAGATCCTTAACTTTCTGCCTTTCTGTCCTCTCCTCTGTAAATTTCATTAGTAGGAGCCCCAACTACTGTGGTAAAGATTAAGTGAGATATTCTACCTAAGACTCCTACCCTAAGACTAAGAACATGGTGGGTCCTCAACAAATGTTAGCTCCTGTGGCTTTTTGCTTACAATGAAGATTATTAGTCACTTAGCAAACCTTTCCCAAGTGCTGATCATACTGCCAGGCATGGTGCAAAGTGCTGAGAACTTGGGAATAACTAAGAACAAAATCCCTGTTCTCAAGAACCTGACACTCTCATCGGGACCTGACACATGCACAAGTTCTGCTCACTGAGGCAGAATCCAACACAGCACAAATGGAATAATGCCCATTTTGGAGCACACAGGGAAGAGCATCATTCCAACTGTGCACTGGAAGACAGCGTGGCATTTGAGCCAAGTCCTGATGGATGAGAAATGAAGAAGAGGGAGAAGGTCAAGGGAATGGAGTGATCGATGGTAAGGAAGAGCCGGGCATTTTCCAGGAATGCATATGTTCAAAAGCAGTCAGAGTGTAGGGAGGTAGATGGATATAGATGGGAGTAGGACTATAAAACATTGAAGCATCTACTCTACTAAACAGATATGCTAGTGTCAGGAAGAGACATTTGAACTTAGTTTTTTTTAAATATCAGTGAGCCCCTGGGAAGCCTTGAGGATAGATGTGGCTTGATCTGACCCAAGATTGGATGGAGACTTTAAATTCAGATGCATAGTGATAATTGGATGGATGAGACCCTGGCATCAGAGGGAGCAGTGGGAAGTGCTACAGTAGGGTAGACAGGACACAGTAGCCCAGACTACTATATCTAAAATGGCCCCCAGTTATTTTTTAACCCCGTCACCCTGTTTTTTCTTTCTTTTTTTTTTTTGGTTTATTTTTATTCACAAAACTTACACCACCTGTCATTATATGATATCCTTACTTGTTGACATCCTTATTATCTGTTTTCTTGAGGGTAAAGAATTTACCTTTCTCATTCTTCCCTATATCCATAGTGCCTTCTCAACACGTTATAAGCACTTGGTGAATATTGGTTGAATGAGTGACTAAATGGTTTTTCCTCCTTTGACCATATAAGGGGCACTGCAGTTTGTCACCAATAAGACATTTTATGGGGGGACAAAATTTGAAAATGGCTCCAATCTCTGAGAATTCTACAACTTGACTCATAAAGTGCTGGCACCAAAGTGAGCTCTGAGGCTTCATGGCACAACAGGGAAGAGTTTCATTGGGCTGGAAATAAGCACTTGAGGCCAGAACTTCTTGGTCCAGAGGACTGGGGATAAGACTTCGAGGACAGACATGCCAGCAAGTTACCAAGGACCTGGCATAGAGTTGGCACAGAGTAGGATCTCAATAAAAAATCGGATGAATTACTGAAGGGATGAACCATTTTGCTGAGTTTTTTTCCAGCATTCGGTTCTAAGAGGCAAGATGGAAAGCAGGGTCAAATACTGGCCCAGAGGCCACAACAGAGCTAGGAACAATGAGGGAGGGGTGAGCAAGCACACTCTTTTTATTTATGAAACTCCATATAGGCCATTTTCCTCTCATAATGAGTAGTGCTCATATTATGTGGTGCTACAAATGCTAGAATAACAATACTGTGTATTTATGGAGTGACTGCCTCTAAGGGGCTCAGACCATTTTACAGACATGATCTCATTCATGCTGTCTCAGGTCTTCTCTTCAATTATAGAATAGTTCATTGTTCCAAACGATGCAAACTATTTCTTCTAGACGCACTCTTAGAATTATCCATTCTCCTGTTACAGGTTCAAAGATTTACAAATCACCACCAAATGACTCCAGAATTGCTACAGCAGGAGAGGAGGTGGGTGGAAATGGAAATTTTCTGAATTTATAATTTAGCAACTCTTCAAATATTAGGAAGTCATTCTTTGTATATTCATCTAAAACACAGGGGAAAACATAGGCTATGACTTGTTGCAGTCACATAATGTACTAATAAGGGTAGGAAGAAAGGATATTAATCCTCCACAATGTTAGCTCGGGCTATAAAAATAAGAGTTAACTAGTGAGGCTAAGAGACAGGATAATTATAACCATGATAAGCATAAAAGTAGGTGGCGACAGGGACGTGTTCTCAAGCTGAGGGTCACAAGAAATGGGTTTGTCTTTTGCACTGCTATAAATTACTTTGTGCTCTTAAACAAACTCCTAGCTTCTCAGGGCTTTGTTGTCTTATGGATTGGAATAGGCACTCCCAAGTCCCTCCCATTAGCAAGAGCTCCCTGGTCTGCATGGTTTTCCTACAGTCACCAACAAGCTGCCTAATGTTTCACCTGGGACATAATAGATGCTCAGCAAGTGTTTAGTAGATGAACTCTCTCTACTTTTCAGTAGTTTGCACAAGAGATTTGATTTACTACCCAGTTGGTGAGTGGCTATTCTATTCCAGTCACAAAGAAGGTGCTGGGTTATAAAAAATTTGTGAAAAAGATCATCACTGGGCTCAGTCATTGAGCATCTGCCTTTGGCTCAGGTCATGATCCCAGAGTCCTGGGATGGAGCCCCAAATTGGCCTCCCTGCTGAGCGGGAAGTCTGCTTCTCCCTCTCCCATTCCCCCTGCTTGTGTTCCTTCTCTCACTATGTCTCTCTCTGTTAAATAAATAAATAAAATCTTAAAAAAAAAAGAAAAAGAAAGAAAGAAAGAAAAGAAAGAAAAAAGATCCTCACTGACATCTCTAAGTTGTGAAAGGGAACCAGATGATGAACTCTGATGCAACAGAGCCTTCTTGGAGGAGGTGACATAAGCTGGGTTTGAATGGATGACTTGGGAGCTCACCAGATGGACCAGAAAAGGCAAGGTAGTAAGAAGGAAGAGTGTGCACAAAGACACTGAGGTGATAAAGAGCTTAGGGAAATGTGAATGAAGTGTGGGAACGAGTCAGCAGGAAGCCAGGCTGGAGAAGCAGGTGTGGGTCACATGATTAAGAACCTCAAAACCCGGCTATGGATCTCTAGCTTTGTCAGTGGGGAAGGTTCTTAGCAGGAGACAGCCATGTTTGATTTTCAGAAGGAACCTTAGAAATCACTTTACATTTACTTCGCTCCAAGGAAATCATGGACTTGATGTTATTCCTGTTTTCCAAATGGAGAAGTTGACATTCAGATGGGATGAAGCATCTGCCTAGAACTGAATAGCTTAAAAATAGCAGAGCCAGGATTAGACTCCTTTAATAAAAGTCTATCAAATCTCCCTTCTTTAACCAATGTGGTTGAACCTATTCCTCCTCTCCTGCACAGACCCCTGTTTCAGCAGCTAAGTCACCTGCTCGTTCTCAGAGCACACAATGACAAATCCCTTCCTACTCCGGCCTCCATGCTGTTCTCTCAATCTGGAATGCGCTGTCCTGTTCCAAATTCCCCGAATTCAAATTCCACAAATACTTCAAAATCCAACTCAACGCCCTCTACTCCAGGAAACGTTCTCTGGTTACTCTAGTTTCTGCAGTGCCGTGAAGAAGGACTACAGTATTTATGGTGTATACCACACATCACCCCCCCCCCCAAGTCTTCATTCATTCATCCCACTCAGCCATCCCAGATGCTGCAGCTTCCATGTGCCCAAGACCATGCTAGGCCGTGGTGATATGGGCGGTGAGCAAACAACACAGTCTTTACCCTCATATAACTCAAATCTAGTCTGGGGAGCTGGCAACAAGTTCCATGCATTCACCAACTTGGATAGTGTTTCAAAGCAAGATGGCATGGTGGAGGGAGTGGATAAGAAGACAGGTGTCCCAGTGCTCAAGGAGCGCTGCCATGAAGAAATGGTGTTCAAGCTAGGGCCAAAAGGATTAGGAGGTTGGTTAGTGGTTACATAAGTAAAGAGAAGGGGAGACAAGGGGGAAATGTGGACTGGGCTGAGGGGACACCCAGCACAAGACCATGGCAGAGAGAACATGATACACTGAAGAAGAGAAAGGAGGCAGTGTTCATCAGCCAGGATGCATAGGGGCAAGCAACCGAAGCAGACTCTGGTGACATTTAAGCCCAATAGCAAATTATGGAAGAATAGTGAGAAGTTCAAAGCCTCACTTGGAAACAAAAGGAGTCTACACCACTAAAGCCCATCACAAACATCGTGGTTCTTTTTTTTTTTTTTTAATTTATTTTTTATTTTCAGCATAACAGTATTCATTACTTTTGCACCACACCCAGTGCTCCATGCAATCCGTGCCCTCTATAATACCCACCACCTGGTACCCCGACCTCCCACGCCCTGCCCCTTCAAAACCCTCAGATTGTTTTTCAGAGTCCATAGTCTCTCATGGTTCACCTCCCCTTCCAATTTCCCCCAACTCCCTTCTCCTCTCTAACTCCCCTTGTCCTCCATGCTATTTGTTATGTTCCACAAATAAGTGAAACCATATGATAATTGACTCTCTCTGCTTGACTTATTTCACTCAGCATAATCTCTTCCAGTCCCGTCCATGTTGCTACAAAAGTTGGGTATTCATCTTTTCTGATGGAGACAGAATACTCCATAGTGTATATGGACCACATCTTCCTTATCCATTCGTCCGTTGAAGGGCATCTTGGTTTTTTCCACAGTTTGGCGACCGTGGCCATTGCTGCTATAAACATTGGGGTACAGATGGCCCTTCTTTTCACTACATCTGTATCTTTGGGCTAAATACCTAGGAGTGCAATGGCAGGGTCATAGGGAAGTTCTATTTTTAATTTCTTGAGGAATCTCCACACTGTTCTCCAAAGAGGCTGCACCAACTTGCATTCCCACCAACAGTGGAAGAGGGTTCCCCTTTCTCCACATCCCCTCCAACACATGTTGTTTCCTGTCTTGCTAATTTTGGCCATTCTAACTGGTGTAAGGTGATATCTCAATGTAGTTTTAATTTGAATCTCCCTGATGGCTAGTGATGATGAACATTTTTTTCATGTGTCTGATAGCCATTTGTATGTCTTCATTGGAGAAGTGTCTGTCCATATCTTCTGCCCATTTTTTGATATGATTGTCTGTTTTGTGTGTGTTGAGTTTGAGGAGTTCATTATAGATCCTGGATATCAACCTTTTGTTTGTACTGTCATTTGCAAATATCTTCTCCCATTCCGTGGGTTGCCTCTTTGTTTTCTTGACTGTTTCCTTTGCTGTGCAGAAGCTTTTGATTTTGATGAAGTCCCAAAATTTTTGGGACTTCATCAAAAACATCATGGTTCTTAAGCAATCTGGTGAGGACCCTGAGAGCTCATGGTCTTAACATCAGGATCCATAGCCAGCATCACCACCCCTGCAGCACAGGGCTTCTGGCTCATCTCCCACACCTTTGTCACCAGTGCCTTGAAAAGATGCAGGTGTCACTGCTGCTACCCAATGAAATTTTCTCCAGCCTTTCTCCCCCTGACCTGCTCTACCATTACCTCCTGCCAGGCACCTCTGCCTGGCCGTCCATGCTCTCATTTCCTGGCTAGCTGGGAAAGTTTCTATCTGCCTTTTTCAGCTTTCATAGTGAGACACAGATTGATCCTCAACACGGTTTATAAATGTGAAAGACTCCTCAAACACAGAAAGAAGGTTCATGTGCTGGGCACATGACAGCACAACCGGAGGACGAGAATGCCTGTAAAATTCTCTAATTGTTTTAGTGGCGCTCATGTCATCTGCTGGACTGGATTGCGACCTCCTTTGGGGAAGTGCCCGTGCTTTCTTCCTCCCTTACACGCTCAGTCGTGACTGACGGTCCCGGCCACAGGCTCCCTGCTCAATAAATTCTTGTTGACTCCAGTCTAGTTCATTCTGCAAAGGTCATTTCATTTGGCCTTAGCTGGGAGATGATTTTCAAATGTAAAATATGAATAACTTGGCCCTGGAGTCAGTAACATCTGCAGATAATCATGTCATCTGGCCATGCAGAACCTGTGGGCATGGGGAAGCTTTCTGGGATGTGAGCAGATATGGAATAGAAACTGCTACTTGACGTACCCATCACTTCTCGGGGGCGTATTCCCTCTAGGGCCGTAGAGAAGCTCATGTCTTGAAAATGCATTTGAGCAATCCACTATTAAATAGTGGTTACTTCGGTGAAAAAAGCTCCTTAAAAAATGAACAGCCCGCACAATCAGGTGTCATACCTTGCGGCAAGGAGTTTCTTCTTTCATTTTCTTTTACAGTGTTTTGGTAGGAGTGCTGGATTAGGAACGAGGGTATCTGAGTCCCAGATCTGGCTCTGGGCTTATGAGACAGAAAGACTTGGTAGAGTCTCATTACTTCTGGACCTTCAGATTCCCCTTCTGTAAAAGGGTCATGACAATTGATGAAGGTGCAGGCTATACTGGGCTTGTTTGATATCCTTCTGTCTTTTTCCAGAAATTGTTTGCATCTTTTCCTTTAGAACGGTGATTCTCAAATTTGAGCATACATCGAGAATCGCATGGAAGGCTGTTAAAACACAGATTCTCGAACACTGTCTTCAGAGTTTCTGACTTTATAGGTCTGTATAAATAACTGTATCATAAAATTTATAATAGTATTAATATAAAATTATATTATACAATATTATTGTATTATGCAAGTTGTGTTTCTAGGTATTTTTTCAGGGGATGCTGATGTTACTGGTCCAGGGACCATACTCTGGGAACCACTACACTAAAAAGCCACCACTCCTTGATTCTAAATCTATGGGGTTCAGAGACTAATTTCAGCCTTCAGCTCCACAGGTGGGAACACAAGCTAGACCCGGCAATTAGTTAATTCCAACCACCCAGTGACAGAGGATTATTTAGGGCGGACAAGAGAACCATATTGAACCAATGCACTCCTCTTCTTCGAGGATTTCTCACCTGGTAGAATGTGAGCCTGAATCCACCACCGGAGGCCATCTTGGATCTTCCAATGATTATACTGATAAGGAAATTTGAGCTGAAACATGCAAAACATAGATTCCTGAAACTGGAACTTCTCCAGCCATTCTTGAAGCATGCTGTATGAAACCCCACATTCTCCTTTTAGCTTGAGTCACTGGGGTTTTTGTTACTTGCAACCAAATAATCCCGAGTACTACATACACCTCTCTTCCCAGGAACAGAGGGTGGGTTTGGTCCTTTAAAAAAGCAAAGCAACACAAAACAAACAAACAAAACCCCCAAAGAAACATCTAAGAAGTTGTTAACTGATATGAAATGATAATAGGGTTCCTTAAGGAACCCTAGCCAGCAGACAATCTGAGAATAGCACACAAAAGACAACCACAACAATGAAAAGAACAACAAGGAACCTTTGCTGGGTGTCTAGTAAATACCACGTTCTATGCTTAGGGACTTGCAAGTATTTTTTTGATATTTTATTTAATTGTCAGAGAGAGAGAGAGAGAGCAAGCAGGGAGAGTGGCAAGCAGAGGGAGAAGCAGGGTCCCTGATGACCAAGGGGTCTGATGTGGGACTCGATCCTAGGACCCCATGATCAGGGCCTGAGCTGAAGGCAGACACTTAACTGACTGAGTCACCCAGACATCCAAATATTACCTAATTTCATCCACACGATGGCCCTGGAAGGTAAATATGATCATAATATCAGCTCATAGAGGAGGATACGAAACCTTGGAGATTTTAAGAAACTTGCCCAACATTGCTCACCCAGTAAAAGGCATAAGGAAAGGAAAAGAAAAGAAAAGAAAAGAAAAGAAAAGAAAAAAATAAAAAAGAAGTCATCTAATTGGCCTGGCTCCAGAAACCGTATTCTGTCATTCCTATGAGATCAGAAGTCCTGACCTCCCATTTTAATTCAGGGACCACGTTGTCCTGAGGATATGATGATGGAACTCAGTTCAAACAAAGTGAATATGTAAAAGTGATGGGTCCCTTTGAGGAACAAGAAAACTTATGACACAATTTGGCCTGAACTCAGAAGGTGGAAAAGCCTCCAGCGGACTGCAAACTGACAGAGTAGCACAAGCCTGTTGGAGCTCTGGAAGGAACTGCCTCTGTCTCTGTGTCTGCCTGACCATCTCTGCCTGCCTTGAATTCTGTGCAGCACCTGCTTCAGGGACCCCAACAAAGGCACCCACCTAGACATCAACAAACTCTAAAGCCATCATTTTGTTACATTGACAGCTGCCCAAACCGTTCCCTGCCCAGCTTATCTGCGGTATCTTCTGCCTCTAAGAGCCTGCTCCCAAATCTGAATTTTCTGGGTATGCCAAAGATGAGCGCAATAAATATCTTATTGATTACCAACTTCCTGTGTCTCAAAAATATATACAAAGATGGTTTGATTCTATGAACAGATTATTTTTCAAAAATTTTATTTATTTATTTAGAGAGTGTGCAAGTGGGGGGAGGGGCAGAGGGAGAGAGAGAGAATCCTCAAGCAGACTCCCCTCTGAGTGCGGAGCCCAACATGGGGCTTGATCTCATGACCCTGAAATCACAACCTGAGCAGAAGTCAAGAATCTGACGCTTAACAAACTGAGCCACAGAGATGCCCCAACAGATTACTATTTTTTTTTTTTTAATGCTCATGGTTTTCAGATCTGTTCAGCGTGTCCTGTGGCTCCTTTGCACATCCTTCAACTGTTGATTTCCATTTATTTGCATTTGTTCCACGGTATAATGGTAGCCGGGTGTCCTCTGGCACATGCAGTGATGGTGGCGGGATTTAAACAGGTTTTATTTGATCATTCATTCTCTGTTGCCTGCACCATCTCTTTCACAGTTTCCTAACCTGAGTTCTTACCTCTGTTTTCCTCCAACCACTTGAACCATGCCCCTCCTGACCATACCGCTGTCTTGCGGCAACACAAAGAATCCTTTTGCTCATAAGCTGAAAGCCTGGTATTGATTTAACCTCTTGTGTGTGCCAGGCAGACGCCTTTGCAGACACTTCCCCAACTGCAATTCCAGACTTGCTTCCTTCAGCCACACCCCAACTGTACATTTAGCCTCAACAGTCCCATCCTGGCCAGACCTCTGGCCCCAGTCTCTGCATCTCTGAGAAGGACTGTTTCCTGACCTAGTGACAACCATCCTCTTGCATCTCGGCCCATTCAAACCTTACTTGTCCTTCAAGTCGTAACTGAAAATTCTTCCCTCTCCGTGACCTGTCCTCAAGTCCCTGGGACTGGAAATGATAATGCTTCTTCTGCACTTCTAAAGCTCTTTTATTGTCCTTATTTCCCAGTCCCTAGCTCTGTCTTTATTATAGTTATTATCTATCTATTTATCTATTTATTTTATCTATTTATTCATAGATAGAAATCTTATCTCCCCCACTAGTCTATAAAACCTTCAAATACACAGTTCTACGTCACTCACCAATGTATTCTACTCTGGACCTACCTTATCACCTCGTATGCATTAGAAACTCACAAGTCTAAAAATAAATAAACCTATAGAGTTCTGAGATGGGACCCTAACCCAAAATGTCCTTCTCATCATCTGTCACAATCATGGAAATAACACAGTATAAGATTTGTTGCTCTGGGTTGGCACTAAATAATCATAGTAAGGGTATCTCATTAGACCAGACTTAACAATAAATGTCTGCGGTGATGTGATCAGTGACCAGGTGTCTCTGGACCTACTGGGGACCCTGTCTGAAACAGTTCCCCCCAAACATGATTTTATTTTGGTATAATGTTTTATTTTTTTTCAATCCACATGTATTTTGAATACTATTTTATGCAATACCAATATTTCCTCCCAATGGCCAAATAAAATTAAGTCCCAGACATCTACACCAGGTATACCCTGTGGCTCTGATTAACTTCTGGTTTCCCATCATGGATGGTGTTACCTCTGGCTGCAAGGCTCAGCATTGAAATCTGAGTCATTCATATATTTCTGTGAATGAATGATTCAGCTCTTTTCTCGCTGAGGGCAAAGGGAAGATAATATGAGACATGAGAGACTTCATGGAGACCAACTAATATTGTGTTTCCTTGAGGGACAGCATAAAGCAGATCTGGGGAGACAGCAAAGGGAATATCCTTAGCATATAGGACTAGTCAAGGTGCCCCGAGACTGAAGGTAAGGGAGGGAGTCTGATCCGGTCACCAGTGTTCCAAATGATGGTCTTGCTCTGGCCTCTACTCTCCCCATCGAAGGTGAAGGCCTGAGATAGAGAGGTCATCAATTCATTTTCTTATTGGAAGCTGAGAGCTAGCTTATCCAGAGCCTGGAGGCTGTCAGCACAAGATTGTTAATGAACATGTTTCCTGTAGATAATTATAGAAAAGGGAATATTGAAAGCACTTAAAACATTTCATTCTTTTTAATTAATTAATTATATTGCAATTATCCCATGCTCAGGAGCTGTTCAGGAGGCTGGATTCCAGCTATTCCTGTGAGGCCCCATGGGCAGAAATGAGGGCTGAGGGCTTGGGGAGAGGGGGCCTGAAGAGAAAAGCTCAGAGAAGGTTAACTGTGCAGATACAAGAAGCTAATTGGAAACCTCTTAAACAAAATCCAGGTTAATAAGAGCTGCAAAGAACAACACATCTCTTTGGTAGTGCTTATTATGATTATTATCATTGTTTTCCACCTACATCAGAATTGCTTGCATCTTGATAGACTCATCATGAGCAACCCAACCCTTCCTGAGAAACTCTGGCCTTGAAGTTGGATCAGGAGAGTCAGAGACTCTTAGAGATGGGGTGAATCTTTAAAGATGGTGGAATGATGGGGAAGCCAGTCTAAAAACTGCATCTGGGTCTCTTAACATCCTAGACCTGACACTTCAGTCTCTCCCCAAATTCTTCTGTTATCCATAAAAGACGGTTGTAAGTAAATTGGATCAACAATTACACACTGGGCCTTCTTCTTACACCAGTCTTGGGAGGATGATAGAGATACAGTTGAGGTTTCTGTTCTTGTAGAACTTAAGCTCTGTATGAAACGTGATCATACAGGCAATCAAAGTCACACATGAGGCGCACAGACTAAGGCCCTGGGAGATCAGGGAGGGAGTTCCTATTCTGGTCGGGAGACAGGGTGGTGAGAAGCTTCCCTGTGTGGTCTCTCTCTTTGGTACACATTATTAATATTAGTTCAAATCTCAGTGCTTCCAGACTTCACCCTCCTGCCTTTCAGAAAATCCAGGCTGCTTTCTTCCCCAGTGATTTCTTCTAGGAAACCTGGTGGAGGCAGTGGAAAGGTGAAATGTTGCTCACATATAGAACTGAAGCTATAGCATTAAAGTCTGCAGTTGGTCAGCCTGATGGACAACCATCTTCCACCCTTTCCTCCTGTCCTGCTATTCATAGCTTCTCTTTTGTCCCAGTGGCCATGCCACCACCAACCTCCTCTGCAGTGTTTGTCTCCAAGCCACCCGTAGGTGATGTTGCCACTGATAGCAAGGTACAGTGTTAAAAGATGAGTCATTAATACATTTCTGTGAATTAATGAGTCTGCTCTTTTCCAGCTAAAGGCAAAAGGTAGACATTATGAGACATGAAGTCTCAGCAGGGATCAATTAGCACTGGGTTTCTTATGGAGATGGTGCAAAACAGAGCTGGGGGTGACAGAGAGTGTCCTTGGCAACAGAAGCTAGCCAGGTCACCCTGAGTGTGAAGGTATGTTTTCCCTGTGTCTATCACGTGAACTAACTCATGTGATGTTGATTAAAGATGGTACAGTTGAGTCAACCTGGTTGTCCCAGTTGAGGCCCCAGATATAATGTTCAATCACTACCAGCAAAAATAATTTGTATCTGACTTGAAACTGACCCAAAATGCATGAGGGTATTAAGGAGGGTGCATGTCGTAGTGAGCACTGGGTATTATAAGCAACTAATGAATCATCATACACTACATCAAAAGCTAATAATGTACTGTATGTTGGCTAACTGAACATAATTTAAAAACAAAACAAACCCACCCCAAAACATGAGGGAACCTAGCTGAGACCAAAGGAACTTTCCAGCTGAGCCCTGTCCAAATTGCTAACCTGTAGAATCACGAGTTAAATAAGTGGTTTTTGTTTTAAGCCATTATCTTTTGGGATAGTTTGTTAAGCAGTAATAGCTAACTGATAGAGCATTTAACTATATTTTAAGTCAGTTTAATTCAACCAAATGACTTGGAATACGTATTTTGTTCCTGGTCACTGAAGACATAATAGTGAATAAAACACAGTCCCTGTTCATGGAAATATGCAAATCCAACCCATCTTAAATGTAACTACAAAATTTTAAAACTCTGGGATTTTTACATTTTTGTATCTGGATGACCAGAATTTCTATGTTTAGGCCTCAGGGTGTCTGTGGACTCCTGGAAAATGTATTAAAAATTTGCATGTGTGTGCCTATGTACATCTTTTTAAGAGAAGGCCCTTGGTTTTACATCGTGTTTTTCAAAGGGATGTTGACAACCTTTGATGGTAATGCGGTGGAAAACTGTTCACATTGGCCAGCACTTACATAGCAGGGCCGCCTATTCAGAGATACATTTCACTGCTGACTCATCCAATCAGAAATGTGTCCTCAAAATGATATGCTGTCAGAGGCCACAGAGGTTATGTGTTGGACCATCAGAGTGTTACCAGTGTCTTTAAAAAAGCTTCCAACAGATAATGTTATCACTTTCTTGTCATAGAGAGCAGAACCTTTGTATGATCCCAAAGCATAGTTTCTTTTAAAAAAAACGATGGGCTTATCTGCGCTCTACTTTTGTTCACTGTAGGGTTGGCAAATCTTTCTCTCAGGGCAAAAATACAAGTGTATCATTCCCTCTAGCCTAGCTTTTCTGGCAAAAAACCCTGTTCTCTTTAGACAACAATGTAGAATATCTACCCTGTGGGTTCTGTTGGAGGATTTTAGTGCAATCTGTCTGAACTTAAGAGCCATACTGAACCCTGACAACAGCAACATTGGATGTTTGGGGAGGCAGGCTGATGGGCCCACTAATTATTCCTTTCTCTTGTTTGCTGGGGGTTTCTTCATTTTTTAAGCCAAATAACAAAAAAAAAAAAGGGGGGGGATGGGAATCAGGTCAAGGACAGGGAGTGCCCTAAATAACCACAGGACCCCTATCCTGTGGTATAATCGGCCCTGCTATGACCTTGCTTAGCATCTTTGACCAAAGCTACTATCTCTGAGTCTAGTTATTTTTACTTGTAGAATTAGAATTATCATCCATGCCCTGCCCTCATGACTAAGGCGGTATATTGTGTTGCTCAAGCCAATAGGTGTGAAAGTGACATGCAAATCATGAAGTGTTCCCAAACCCATGGTTGGTCTCCTTTATCTTGTGTTTCTGTGATTCGCTTGGAGTCTTATTTCTGATGCCATGGAATTCTATCAGATTGCCACCTCTGAAGGTTATGACATCCTAGCCCATTAACAATATCAGATGGACAACATCACTCCCCAAATGAGTCCCTTCCCCTGATACCCACTGGATAGTGGGAGTGGCCCAACATTGAATTCGTACTGTCTCTGGATTGTTGTGTTAAACTCGCTGGTCTTATTTCTGCATCAGGAGATGGTAAAATTTAGTGGTTAACAGCATGAACTTGGAAATAATACTGCTTGGGGTCGAATCCTGTAACAACCACTTACTAGCCATGTAATCTTGTGCAAATCATTCAACCCCCGTGCCTCAGTTTTTCTCATAGGAATCTATAACTCATATAGGCTGGGAGAATTAAAGGAGTCAAGCATGTAAAGTCTTTAGAACAATTCCAAGCACTAAGTGGAGTAGGAAGAGAGCTCAAAAATATTAGCTAATATTATTAGCTTTTTTTTCTTGACCAACTTGGTTGCATCTTTGGTGGTGGGGAGGGTTGCATTTGTTGGCTCATTTCCATATTTTCAGTACTTGCTGCTTGATAGGTGCTCAACAAACATGAAAACATGCGTGCATGAAGGATTAATGAATAAATGAGGGAATGAATGATGTGGGGAGAAACGCTGGCTCCGAAGGTAGTACACATGAATCCTGGTCCTAGCCCCATCTTTAACTCAATCTGACACCTTTGAAGCACATTATTTACCTCTCTAACCTGCAATTTCCTTGCAAATGCAAGCAGTGGACCAGATAATCACTAATGACCATTTCATCTCCAGAGGTCTATAAAATGAGATTATGGGGTGAGAAGGAGAGGAGTTACTTCACTCAGAGTCTGCTAGTGGGCCAGGCAATTTACATAAAGAAGCTTACAAAATCTTCCCAATTTACATAGAGAAACTTGTACTATCAAGTAAGCTAGATAATCTCCATTTTATAAATAGAGAAATTGATGAGAACCAGAGAGGTTAACTAACTTCCCCAAGACCACACAACCAGTAAATTGGGAAACAAAGACTCAACCCATTTCTGACTGAAGTCACAGGTCAGTCCTTTCCACCATCCTATGGAGATCCATGATATAAAAGGGAAAGATGGTGTGTCGTCACCCATGCAACACCTTCTCCCACCAAAGGGAAGCAGAGGCGGTGAGCAGGGGGCAGGGCAGGTATACTTAGAACAGGTGTAGAGAGAGCTGTCATTTGACATACACATTTAGACACATCAGCATCTGTGTTGGGGTCCAGATGGGGAGAGATTAAGCAGGGGAGACAGTAGCAGCTATAACATTAGCCTTGAGTTAATTGCTATTTTGGTGTCCTTATGGAAGGAAACATCCAATGTACATATTCACGCAGCAAATGGAATTCATAACAATTTCTTTGAGTTGGGAATCACTTGTCCCCTCCTCCCTGGAGCTAATCCAATGTCTATATTTAACCTGGCGGGCTGGGTGGCATTACATTTGGGTGATTATTTATAGATACCCTCATGCACGGTCTGCTGCAAAGCCACAGGGATTCTGCCAAGGCAGTGGGGAAGGAATAGCTCCAGATGTGCGACTGCATATGAATCCACGTCTGAGCCTTTTTGGATAGGGAGATCTGGGAGCTCAAATATGCATGAGATCACACTGTCTCTACTTCTTATTTCTATTCTTAATTCCCAGTGTGAGGGGATTTATTTGAACAAGAGGGTAGCTAGATCATGAATCTTACAGTTGATAGGTAATTGAGACTCATTCACCCAATCTCCAGTCTGATATTTAAACTTTCTCTGCAGTATTTTCATTCAACAAACACTTATTAATTATAACCCTAATCCTACCATTTGTCAGTTCAACAGATAGTGATTGTGAACCAACAACAGGATCTGTGCTGGGAAAGCGCTGGTAAGTGATCTGCCCTCATGTCATGTTGAGTAGGAAAATGACAGATAGATGGAAATTTTCAAGATGCACAATCAATAAGACAGCTGTCATAATGGCATCACGGGACATGGTGTGACTTCCAAGAACAAGGTGTCTGGCATGGATAAGGGCTCCGTAAACGGTGACTACTGCTATCATCCCCATCTTCCTGATTGTTTGGAGAATGTTTCACAGTTGGTTCTTGAATATTAAGTTGCACTTATTGAGGCAGAAAAGAGGGCGAAGAGGACAGCGGGGAAGAACGAATAGATAGAGCATTTTCAGGAAATGGTGAGAAGACTGGAGGGTCCAAAATATATTCTTCCTGAGGAGGCATGGATTGAGAGGAGACAGGAAGGGTAGATTGGGCTCACATGGGGGGCCTAGAATATTGCACCAGATAGGAGGAACCTGGCCACAGTGATCTGGTAAGCAAAGGAATACTGTGCTTTTTTTGTCTTAAAAATATGCAAAAATTTCCATATCAATTGATACTAATTGAATTTTAGGATTTCTTGGGAATAATAGTTGGAGTCTGGAGCATTGATCTGAGTCTCAGGTTTCATATGTGTGATGTGATTAGGATGCATTTCCCCTCAAGGAACTTACAGTCCAGAGAGGATAAGAATAATGTGGTTATAGTGTACAGCAGCTTGTAATTAGTGCTACTAGATTCAATCAGGGTCTTGCTTTTCTAGTATGTTGTTAAATTCTACAGTTATGAATACCACTACTGTTATTTATTTTATTTTATTTTTATTTTTATTTTAAAATTCCAGTATTTGTTTCAGGTGAACAATACAGTGATTCAACACTTCTATACATTTCTCAATGCTCATCACAGTGGATTTACTCTTAATCCCTTTCACCTATTTCACCCAACCCCCCCCCCGTAACCATCAATTTGTTTTCTACCATTAAACATCTGATTTTTTTCCTCTTTTTTTCTTTGTTCATTTTATTTCTTAAATTCCACGTATGAGTAAAATCATATAGTATTTGTCTTTCTCTGACTTATTTCTCCTAGCATTGCACTCTCTAGATCCATCCACATTGTTGCAAATGGCAAGATTCCACTCTTTTTTATGGCTGAGTAATATTCCATTGTATATATACCACTTCTTCTTTATTCATTTCTCTATCGATGGACACTTGAGTGGCTTCCATAATTTATGCCATCACTGTTATTGATGGCTACTCTTTAGAGGTCACTTGTTGTATGAGAGTTACTTGTCTAAAATGCTAAGTTTTCACTTTTAATTTAATGTTAACAGCAGTCCTAACAAGTAGATATCATTAGATCCATTTTACAAAGTAGAGAAAGCTCTCAAAAAGTAATCAATTTGCCCAACAGACATACAGCTAGTAAAGAGGAGCCAGGAGTCAGATTCAGGTGGGTCTGATTTCAGAGCTTAAAGCCTGTTGGTGCTCTGTTACAATTCTATTGTGCACCTTTGAAGAGCATCATGCTTCACTCTGGACTTGGGAAGTTAGGAAAGGTGATGGGTGTTGTTTACCTGTCTTCACATGGTCTCAGGGCCAGAGGTTCTTCACTATTGCTGAAGTTCACACTGCAGACCATCTAGAGATTTAGTCTCTGTGACTATGTCCCAGTGACTCTTTTTTTATTCATGCTGCTTGGGGACTGTGGCCATGGATTTACTAGCTTATTTAACATAGCAACATACACATAGTCACATGTATATATAATATATATGTATATAAAATATATGGTATAAATATAATATATATTATATATAAATGTAATCACATGTATTATATATGTATATATGCATAACTATATATAACACATATATACATAAATATAAATGTATTATATAATATGTATTATATAATTATATATAATTATATATTATATATAATTATTTAATATATAATATATTATATTAATATATAATATATAATATATAATGTATGTTAGTATATAATGTATATAATGATTATATAACATTATATAACTACATAATACATTATATAATATAATAAATATAATATAAAATATTATATTTGTAATATAAAAACAAAATACACAAATAAAAATATAAAAATAAATATATACTATTGTAATAAATATAAATATAAATATAATATATATCATACAAGACGTATGTTATATATAATATATAAAAATATATAAATATACATAACATATATAAAATCTATTCACCTGATCTTAAGGTTTATTTTATGAAATAAGGTTGACATACTTTTTAGTGATCGTAAAGGCACAAATGTGCCACAGAACCATTTCCAGTGATAATCTGCTGTTTTATTTTACTGACATCTGATATCTGCGTATATTTTATTAGGACCCTTCTTTAACTTGCTATGCAATCTTAGACAAACCACTAATTTCAGTAAAAGAAGTAGGTTGGACCATTTTATGTTTAAGGTTCTTTACATTTTAGTCATTCTCCATTCTAGTCCTGGAACAGATGTCACAAAACATAGAAATCTGGGGAGACAATAGGCAGACTCCTCAAAGAATGTACAATTTACTGCAAGAAACAAAATTTATCTGAATTAAAATTTCCAGCAAACAGTGCCACGGTGTAGCATGAGTTCATGTCCCCAAAAAGCAGCTTGGGCTGTCCGTGGTGGCGGTGTGGAAAAAAGACTGTCATTTGGTTGACTTGGCCGTTCCAGAAGGAGATGGGGGAGGAAATAAAACTACAGTATTGATGAGAAGCTTGACTCACTCCATGATTCTCTAGACGTGACCTTGAAGAATAATCCCCATAATGGTTGTCATGTTTGCATATATATTTATAGTCTCTGTATTTATATCATACATATCAATGCATGCAGAAATACATAAACATACTTAACAGGAAGTCAAGAGCCTTGGGGTCTAGTTCTGGCACCTCTAGTAACTGTGCAACTGTAAGAAAGTTGGGTCAAAATATCCTTACTGAAAACATGAAGCACAAGATCGTCCTATTTCATTCCAGCTTAATACCACAATTATGTGGGCTCTTGTTTTGAAAAAGCAAAAGAAGGGAAAAATATGCAAGGGAAAAAGTCAACACCTCTGCTAGCAGTATCTTTCCAGTGTAAAACGTTTTTGTTATAGCACAAACATGCTTTCTTCTTCCTGGCAAAAAAATTTTAAAAAAATTTACAACAATTTCTGAAATATGTCCTAAATGTTTATTAGGTTCCAGTGACAACATTATAAATGAACATCGAGTGACAGTCTTGTTACCTATTAATAGCATACAGTTTCGACAGGTGTAATTCTGGGATTTATGTAAATGAAAGATTGGATCCTCAGTTACACTTTCTTGGTCAACTTCCAACATGCTGACTTAATGGCTACAGTGTACTGGAAAATAAAACGAAGCCACTCACATATATTATAAGGGAGATAATGAATTATTATTCCAAAAGTAGGCTTGTTGCACTCATTTGCATATAATGTTTAATTTTTACCAAATGTTTCATTTTAATACATGCACAAATGATCAAAAACTATCAAAATATGCTAATGCACTTTCTATTGCAAATATATTGTTGCCCTTGATTCTGGGGCTTTATTATAAAAACATTTGAAATTCTCAATGGTAAAGTGCTTCTTTTAATAAAAATAATATTGAAAATATTCACACACTTTTGCAATGGCTGAGGCCTTGCATATCATCTATTTAAAATACCTGTTTTTGTAAATGAGGCTGTTGGGGCTCAGCTTGCTGGAGCAGGTTGTTTGCAGTCACACAGCTAACCAGAAGAGATCCAGGGTTTCTGCTGTCCAGTTTGGGATATTTTTTAGGGGGCTGAGTAAACTCAAACAAACAGGTGTGATACTTGTGTTTCAAACGTTTACCACTGTCCCCAGTTTCGCTGCCAAGGGATCCTTCTGAGTTACTGGACTTCCATGGGGACCGAAATACTGGTTCTGTAGTGTGGGTGGGGCAAGAGGTAGACAAAAGTAAAATGCCAACCCTTCATGAAACAGTCCTTCCTAAATGACCATCGTTTCAACCACCACCTTCATGATTTTTGTTATTCAGAGACCATTTATGTTCTTTATTTATGTAACTTGTTTTCCTTATATTAACCCTTTTTAGTTAAAGAAATGCTTTTCCCAGGGGGACTTTAAACTTCCATATTAAAGGGAAAGTCAAAAGCACATGTTTAAATAGAAGACAGTGGGAATATTACAATGGTAATAATACCACTCACAGAGACCCAACTTGGTTAGTGAAATTCTAACAGGATGCTGTTTCTTATCAGAAGCTCTCTGCCTAATGGCCAAAATTAGCAAGACAGGAAACAATATGTGTTGGAGGGGATGTGGAGAAAGGGGAACCCTCTTCCACTGTTGGTGGGAATGCAAGTTGGTGCAGCCTCTTTGGAGAACACTGTGGAGATTCCTCAAGAAATTAAAAATAGAACTTCCCTATGACCCTGCCATTGCACTACTGGGTATTTACCCCAAAGGTACAGATGTAGTGAAAAGAAGGGCCATCTGTACCCCAATGTTTATAGCAGCAATGGCCATAGTCGCCGAACTGTGGAAAGAATCAAGATGCCCTTCAACGGACGAATGGATAAGGAAGATGTGGTCCATATACACTATGGAGTATTATGCCTCCATCAGAAAGGACGAATACCCAACTTTTGTAGCAACATGGATGGGACTGGAAGAGATTATGCTGAATGAAGTAAGTCAAACAGAGAGAGTCAATTATTATATGGTTTCACTTATTTGTGGAGCATAACAAATAGCATGGAGGACATGGGGAGTTAGAGAGGAGAAGGGAGTTGAGGGAAATTGGAAGGGGAGGTGAACCATGAGAGACTATGGACTCTGAAAAACAATCTGAGGGCTTTGAAGTGGCGGGGGGTGGGAGGTCGGGGTACCAGGTGGTGGGTATTATAGAGGGCACGGATTGCATGGAGCACTGGGTGTGGTGCAAAAATAATGAATACTGTTATGCTGAAAATAAAAAATAAATTAAAAAAAAAAAGCTCTCTGACTAGATCAAGCTCTTACTTTGTTATAAAAAAGGATGGAAGTGGGGAGGTTAGCAAGTGTTAAAAGTGTAAAAGATGCTAGCACCCAACTAAGATTTTGTTTTTCTTTGACATTTGAAGATAATTGGAAAGGAAATGACTTTCTTACAATGTGATTGGATGTCTGCTGTCTTCGGGGTCCTGTCCCATCTAAATTGCCTCTTGGACCACCGCCAGTGTGCATCTCACACTTTGGAAAAGTCTGGGCTCAGAGAACATACCTCCCTTATTTACACCCTGGCACTTATATTTCTGACCAAGGAACCACGTAGCAGAGAAACTGAAAGAAATCTCAGCAATCATCCACGCCCCATAATACGGCTGTGAAGGTAAAGTTTCTGGGTCCAGCTGCCTGGTGTGTATCCTCAGCTCGCCACTTGATAACTGTGAGACAAGTAAATTAACTTGTCCAAGTCTCCCTTTTTTCCCATGTAAAATGGTGGTAATAATACACCCTGCCTCAAAGTATTATTGCAATGTTATCTAAGAAAACATGTAATAAAAATCGAAACATATACTGAGCATATAGTAAGTGCCAAGCTTTACATATGTGATATGCTGAATCCTGGCAAGAGTCTACAAAGGTAAACATTATTAATCTCACTTTACACTGGAGAAGACTGAAGCACAAGGAAACTGAATGATTCCCCAAAGCTAATAAGTGGCCAGACAAGAACTCAAGCCCACGTTTTCTTGTCTCCAGGACATCTTCTTAGCAAGGACGCTTTAGACATGAAGGTATGATGCCTAGAGAGAGAAGCTAGCTCAGTTGGCTTGGGCCCTATGGGCAAAAATCCCTATAGAGATAAACAGTGAATTATTGAGTTCATTATTTTTTTTTATTTTTTTAAGATTTTATTTATTTATTTGACAGACAGAGATCACAAGTAGGCAGAGAGGCAGGCAGAGAGAGAGAGCGAAGCAGGCTCTCCACTGAGCAGAGAGTCCAACAAAGGGCTCAATCCCAGGACTCTGAGATCATGGCCTGAACCAAAGGCAGAGGCTTAACCCACTGAGCCATGAAGGTGCCCCTGTTGAGTTCATTATTAAAGTATTACCAGTTGCTGCAAACCTGCTACATAACCAACCCCCAAACTTAGTGGCTTATGGCAACAAGCTTTTACCTTCTTTTCCCACTCATACTCCAGACATTGTTCCATACATGTCTCATCCACAGGTGCCTACATCCTCCTTGGAGAAGTGGCAGAACAGGTCTGGCCTCAAGGACGTTCACAGAAGCTCAAGAGAACAAGCCACAGGCACAAGAACATTTAGAACCTTCGATTGCGTTGCCTCTGCCTTCACCTTGTACTGGCCCCTGCCAATCCCAAAGTGGAACAGGAAATTGTGTCCCACCCCAGGGGGAAAGGGAAGGGAATGACCATTTGCTGGAAAATATTCTAAGGGAGAGAAATTAGAAGGAGTCCTGAAAATCTGGACATGGAGCACCCCAAGTGCCAAATGGAATGAGAGATTCTATAAACTACATGGAGTCACTGAGGCTTTCAGTGGAAAGCTTCACTCATTTTGTCTCATCTCCCTAGAGCTTCTTTGTTCCCCAGTTCACAGTGGAGTTTTAGTAAGTGGTCTTTGTGAAGGAAGGCTCCCGCCTGGGGAGAGAGCATTGCAACTTACAGCATCTTTACAGGAAATACTCAGCTCTAGTGGAGAGGTCAAACATTACAGCAAATTTTTAGAGAATAAATAATAAGGGAGATAGGTTTCAAAATCCATGGGCTGGACGACTGCCGATCCATGGTGGAAAAGGCACTGAGTGAGCAGAATCTTGTGCTGGTGGAGCCTGGTGGCCTCTTTTCTTCTCTCTTATTAAAATGGCATCCTTGTCATCATCTTCTGTTCCTTTTTCCTAAGACGTATCGCTACCTGATGTTATGCCAGACATTTGTTAGCTTCTTTATTGTCTCTGCTGCGCTAGCATGTGAGTTCCCTGAGGCCAGAGACCTTGTCTACTTTCCTTTCACTAGATCCTCAACACTGACGATCACGTCCAGCCCATGTTAAGAGCTCAAGAAACACTTGGTGCATGAATGCTCAGACCCTGTGCTGGTGCCTCCCCATTCACTACCTCTTACTCTGAGATTCCCATCATTCAGTACCAGTGGATTGTTGCTGTCTTCAGCCCTACACTGGTCCTATCGATCCCAGGTCTCCTGCAGATAGCCTGCTCCTAGCAGCATTCTGTATTAGTTAGGGTTCTTGATTGCTGATGAAAGAAACCAACTTTGTGTAAACTTCAGCAGAGAGGAAAGGTACTTGGAGGGAGAGGGGTGGTGCAGAGTGCTGTTGGAAAGGCTTTTGGACCAGACTCAGGTAGGAATGGAAAGAGACAGAGCACAGCCAAGCTCTTGGCCCTGGAATGATCTACTTCCGGCATCCTCTTCTCCCAACACTGACCCTCTATTCATGTCCTATTGTTGAACTCCCAACCGCACTGAAGCCACAGAAGTGATTTCTAACTAACCCCAAATCTTTGGATTCCTCCTTAAGGACTCACAGTCCCCCCTTTTAAAGGAATATTGGCAGTTGTTTAACAAAAAGTAGTTACACCTATCATGGCAAGATCTACAAGATATATTGTCAAGTGAGAAATCAAGGTACAGAATGGTGTGTGTATCCTTCACATTAAGCAAAAAAGGGATGGCTATGCTGTTGCATGTACCTAAGTAGATTTCCCTGGAAGACTGCAGACCATCTTGGTTATAAGAGTTTCGTCAAGTAAAAGAGCTCTGTGATGAAGAAATGGGAGACAGGAGATGTCTTTTTACTGTAATATGGCTGTTTAGATCCTTTGACTTTTGCACGATGTGCATACATTACTTAATGAAAAGATGAATCCAAAGTGATTTTAGAAAGTAAAAACAAATAGAATTAAAAAGAAAACATCAATATCCTGGGCTGAAATATATGATTGGTCTGCTTTACTCCGGCTTTAGCTACTGGAAACAGGGGGAAAAATATTTATCTTCCTCCTGCTTAGAAAGGAGGGAGGAAGGACTTCATTTCACCTTTTATGGTGTGTTCCCCTTCCACATACATGAAAATGGAACAGTATTTGGATGCATGGCAGCTGTGCTAGATTTTATTAATGGCCCCAGCTCTTTATCCTGTCCTGCATTCATAACCTTTGTCAAGTGATTTTTACTTCCTTCCTTCCTAAAATGCCAAGTGCATTTTAACACCTCCTAAATTTGAGCTAAAGCACATGCCTGGCTTTGGACAGTGGAAGAGGGTTGGAAACAACAGGGTGTCCATTTTCAACCTAGGCTTCCAAAGCCATCTTGTGTCCCCATTTGCTGTTTTGCAGTTCTGCCATATCTACAAGAACATATCTGTCTCACCTGTTGGTCCAAGGGGGACCAGGAGCCCGGTGGGTGGACCTTGCCGATTTGCAGCCTAGGACCACCTGCTTGGGTCCAGCCAAGATCAGCAGGGCTGGAGGATAAATAAAGGCTCATTGCATGGCCTTGAGATTTGTGGTTGCTTGTTACACAGCAGTAGATGACTGATAACAGCCACAAAAGTGAGGAACAGCTGCTGTAGGCACCACCTTTCAAACTGAATGGCCCAAGGTGACCTCTTGCCCTTTCCTAAAGGAAGAAAAATCCCTGACACCCAGTAAGCCCCTAGAATGTGTCACGCATAGAGCCAAAGGCTTGACCTGCATTTCTTCTTTTGAGCCTCGCATGATCCCATCACAGAGGCATTAATATCTCCTTTCATGGGAGAGGAAATAGCAGCTCAAACAAGTAAACAACCTTCCCAAGTTGTTAAAGTCAATAAATGGCAGAGTTTGGATTTTAAACTATTTGTATTTGATGTCCTTTTCACACGCACACAAGGGCACGCACGTGCACGTGCACACACACACACACACACACACACAGCTATTTTTTTTTTTTTTAGCAGACACAATTTAAGACATACCTCTTACCAGGAGGTCCTGTCCCTTACTAACCACTCCACAGGGATGGACCTTCGATATTCTTAGAACATAGCCAGAAACAGCTTCCAGGGAGTATCAGAGGATAAACAGAGTTTTCATATTCATCTCCAGAGACCCATTCCCAAGGGGAGGCAAGATTCCCTTCTGGAGAGGGGGCCTTGGGCAGTGTGCAAACTTCTGAGCACAGAGGCTAATAAATCATTTGTGAGACAATAGCCTGCAGTATCAAGTTACTCCAGGCCCAATTTTTGCCATCTCTGGATAAAAAATTGTGCACTGTGCTGCAGGCTAAGAACTGGGAACAATTTGCTGCTTTAAAGTGCTGGGGCTGCTCGTGTCACCTTTTGTTTCCAAAGCTCTATAGCAGGCTCCTCTGTAGAAGGAAAATAGGGCCCACTCCCACTTTTCGGGAGATGTCAGGTGCCTGCCTGCTGAAAATGGTGTGCAGCCTTTTTGATTTGACAGCTGACTTCCCTGACCATGATCTTGTTTTCTCCCCCACTTTGGATCACTGAGGTCAGTCATGGGACTCCTGTATGTTTCCAGTGAAGATGCTAAGGCTTCACAAGTATAAAAAAGCAGTTCTGGGTTCTACCACTGACAAGCAACAGACCTGGAATTGACACCCTGGCCCCTGAAACCAAGCCCAGGGCTCGTTCATGAGAATTGTCCATATGGCATCACAGCAACAGAGTCGTCCTCTAAACGTGGCCTTGCTCTGGAGATGAATTTCCCCCTTCCTAGTGATCATCTGCGACAGCACAAGTTATCTGCCGAAGCATTTGATTAGGCCGTCTCTGTACCTTGCTGTGCATGAGCTGGTCATGGATTAACACGGGAGGAATGGACCTTGCAGGCATGTCTGGCCCAATTACTTCCTTTTTATATCTGGAAGTACTGAGATCCAGAGAGATAGACTTTCTTAGGGCCATTCTAGAAATCTAAGCTTGTATCTTCCTATCACAAAAGCAGCCCACGCTCCTCCTTCCAGAGACAGTCTGAAGCAAAGAGCAATAACAAATAGTTTGCTGTGTATTTACAGAGATCCACCAAGCCCGCCGCAGCTCGCTGTCATTATGAACTCATGAAATAGACAAGGTGGGCTTTCCCCACCCCCTCCATTTCCCACAGAAGGCCATAGACAGCTAGAGAGAGATGAAGTATCTTGGATTGAAATATTCTACATCTGATGCCCTTCATTTCCAAAAACAGTCTCATGCCATTTATTTGTATTTCTTCCACATGCATTTATTGCACAAGGATTATACGACAACCACAGTGCTCCTGCTGGAATCATAAAACATTTAAGCATTGGTGCCTGCCCTCGTGGATGTTATGTTCCAATCAAGGATGCAGATGTGAAGTCTGTATAATTAAATTATTGATAAATGCAATGAAAGAAAAATATAGGAGGTCATGAGTTTTAATGGTGGTAAAGAGGAGTACTAACCCGATCCAGCCGGTCAGGAGATATTTCTCTCAGGGGTGATGGTAAGAAATGAGTATAATTTTTTTTTAAAGGGAAGGGACCAGCAGGTGTAGATGCCTTGAGATAGGAAGGAGCAGGTGGCATTAAAGGAGCAGATGAAATGCCAGAATGAGTGGACCCTGCAGATAAGGAGAGTGGAGAGAGGTAGGATTGGTGGGGGGGGGGGGGAGTTCAGATTGTGCAGGGTCTTTGTAGGTGAGAAGAAAGATTGTGACCTGCATTCTAGGACTAAACAGAAGCCACTGGAGGTTTTAAGTGGTTGAGTAAAATGATCATGACTTAAAGAAATGAAACCAAGCATGCTGTCTCTAATGTTGAGAACTCTGCAGAAGGGCATCAGGTGACTTGGTGGTTGTCTTTGATCCTGAGGAGAAGCAGTGAATGGTGAAGAGTCAATAGACCTGCCCTGCATTTTGGACATAGATTCTGTAAGATTTTGTGATTGACGATCTGTGCTACCAGAGGGAAGAGGGAAAGCAAGGTGTCAAAAATGGCTCCCAAGTTTCTGACATAAAAAATTAAGGATTAGGGATTGGGGTGCCTGGTTAACATAATCGGTTGAGTGTTGGACTCTTGAATTTGGCTCAGGTAGTGTTCTCAGGATCCTCTTCAACACGGAGTCTGCTTGGGATTCTCTCTCTCCTTTTCCTTCTGCCCCTCCCTCTCATGCTCTCTCTCTCTCTCTCTCTCTCTCAAATAAATAAATCTTAAAAAAAATAAATTAGGTGATTAAGGGATATGAGAAACATGAGAGGAAAAGAAGCAGGATGCTGGCAAGAGGTGAAGATTCCAGTTGGGGACAGCCATCAGGAAGTTGGATCACGGGGATAAATGTGGGACACATCGCATAGACATGAAGCTTAATCATGGGAAGGGTCTGTGCTATCCACCGAGGAAGTGAGCAGTGAGAAACACAGATCACAATAAAGCAAAGCAAAGAATTCAACAGGGGAGGAGACTCAGAATCAAGCTCTGGGGAGCTTAATATCTTAGGTAGAAAAGGAGGGGCTGGCAGGAGAAATGGAGAATGAGTACAGCCAAGTGGGAGGAGAATCAGAAGAGGATTCCAAGGAGAATGGCAATGTTTTTCAGATGGTTGAGAGGTCAAGTGAAGTGAAGACTTCAGACTACACCTTAGATTTTGCAACATGAAGGTGGCCTAATTTAGGCTGAAGTGATAAGGCAGAAATCGAGTGTGCTGAAGATGGAATAACTTGGTGAGGAATAGAGACTGCATGCAAAAGAGACAATGCTTTTGAGAACTCTGGATATGGAGAAGAATAGAGAACATTTTTAGTAGCTGAAGTGACTTAATTAACCTTTCTGTTTATGCATATGCAAAAGGAAAATAATAGAGTGTATTCGTAAACTGCTGAAAAGAACCATAGAGAGGGAAATGTTGGTGTTGGAGAAGGAGGTTGGAAGACAAATGGAAATAGTGGTGGGTGTGGGAGTGCAGAGAGCAAGCAGGGGGAGTGGTCATTGGCAGGAAGAGGGCGAGGGTATGTTCCAGTTGCATGGAGGGAAGAAGTCAAGGAAAGGGTGGGAGCAGTTATAGGTAGGGTTCCCAGGTGAGTCTGCAAAAACCACTTGTGATACCAACTCCACTATGTATGAAAATTTGAGAAGGGAGCCATGAGAGAACAGAGAGTCAATGACTAACTTCCGAGTTGCTCCTCCAGGCCTCTGGTCAGTCCATGCTCTGTGGAGGGAAGCCCCAGGCCACACCCCAGAGGCTTGGACTATAGAGGAGAGCACAGCTGGGCATGGAGATTAGAAACAAGATAGCGTCCAAGTAGGCTCAGCTGGGTGGCTGAGTTGCACTTGGGGCCACGGAAGCACAGTGGCTTGATTTTAAAATGGTTAATCCCACGTCTCCATTACTCTAAATGAGCTAAACAAATCCCTCGATGGGCCTGTCACACCGATGTTCAGCACACAGATTTTTCTTAATGAGCAGAGCACAGGGCTGGTCTCCTGGTCTGTAAATCCATTCATTTCACAACACAGTGTCTTGGTTGCATATTTCTGTGACACTATCGATTGACAGATGAGCTGTTAAATGAAACGTGGACCATTCAGAACTGCTTTAAGAACATGCCATATCTCTCACAGGAAGACACCACATATAGTCGACTCCAGGTTAGTGGACCCAGGTTCTCGTCCTAACTCTGCCACTTTTCCTCCTCTGAGCCTCTATTTTTTTTTTTTTTTTCTCACACACCAGGTGAGGGGTTTGGGCTACAGTGATTTTTCCAAACTATTCTCTGCCATATTCATGGTTTGCAAAATCAATTTTAAAAAGGGTTTTGTGACCACATATTGTAGAGAAATATGGAGTTGAGAAGTTCCACACATTGTTTTTCCTTTTTGGTAATTTTTGTTTGTTTGTTTGTTTGTTTGTAACATGGGATATCCCAGAACCATGACTATGTTTGCTCGCATCCTGAGTATTTGATCAAACAAGCATTTTTTTTTTTTAAATGGAGGAACTTATTGATCAAATCTTCTGGGAAATGTGGGCCAGATGATGCTGGGGATGCCTCCAAACCTTCAACTGCCTGCAACCGTAAGAGGTCCACTGGGGATCAGAAGAAGAGGGGAAGCTGCAAAAAGCTGAATGGGTCAAATGAACTGACTTCAAGGACATTTACCAGGCACCTGTGCTATGACGGACATTATTTTTCTAGTTTTTCTTTCACTTCTCCTGGACTTGAAGAAGGCTAACACTGGTGAAGAAAGCAGATGCAAACCATCTCATTGACTTTGCTATATTAGATTGTATTATATGCCATATTTATTGTGTTGAGTTATATTTGTTCTCAGTGTTGGCAGCAGATTTTACTGAAACTCACATGATTTGTTCTTATTGACACTCATATGATCGCTGAGTCTCTCACCCATAACCCTGTTATCCCCTGTCAAGCCTTGGCTGTAATACCTCCTGGACCATGACATGATTTCCCAAAATGTCTAACTCTCACTTTGGATGACATTTCCATAGAGATGCCAGAAGTTCCTCCCACTGTCTCTCAATGGACCAAGTGTGGTCAGAGGAGTTTCTTTGTCATTCCGGGCTTCAGTATCCCCGTGGAGAACAAAGACATTACCTAACTCACCTTTGAGGGACCTTCTGGCTTTAGCCCTTTTGGGTTCCAAATGCGGGAAAGTCGTGAAGTGCAAAGGTGGGGACACTATCTCACAGCAACTGTAAAGTCCCAATAGAAGAGATGTTAAGAAATACAATCCACCTATATCTTTGAAGTCTGATCAAAGAATAACTCACCTAAGAGGAGCTGGAAATTCTGGTGACAATAAGCATACTAAAAGAAGGCAAGAATCCTAGACTTTGGGCCCTTCTCTCACCAATTCACCATGTGACTTGTAACAAATTGCTATGGACTGGACTCCACCCCCAAATTCATATTTTGCAATTCTCAGTCCTGGGGTGGTAGTATTGGGATATGGGGACTTTGGGGGACAGTTAGGTCCTGAGGGTAGAACCCTCATCAGTGAGATTCATGCCTTTAGAAAATAAATGTTGGGGGTCTCTTGCCCTCTCTTGTCATGGAGGATACAAGAAGTCAGCAGTTACCATCAGGAAGTGGACTCGCCAGACACCGAATCTGCTGGCACCCTGGTCTTGGTCTTCCCGCCTCAGAAGAGTAAGAAATAAATTTCTGTTGTCATTAAGCCACCCAATCTATGGTCTTCTATTACAACAGCCCAAACGGACTAAAACACAAGCTAATCTCCCCTCTCTGAGCTTGTTCACATGCTTGTAAAGTGAGAGAGTCATGCCATGTGACCGCTAAGGTCCTTTATAGCCATCGCATTCTGCACACCTCTGACATCAGTCCAGAGCTTATTCATGAAGGACTTGGCAAATAAGAAAGAAGAGAAATGCTCTTGTAGGCGAGAGAAACATCAGAGGCCTCAGGAACGGTCGTGGCAGATCATAGAAAAGACTGTTCTGAAGTGTAAAGAAGAGTAATACCTAGTAACAGTCAGTAATGATTTATTTGGAGATTACTGTATGTCATTTATACTTCATTATGCAACAGATATTCTTAGGCACTTACTCTATGACAGGCAGTGTGCTAAGCTCTGTGGATGCAACCATGAATAAGAAAGAAAGAATTCCTGTTCTGTGAGAAGATACAGGTGTGTGCATGTGTGATGGGGCCATGGGAATAGACAGCAGTCAATTGAATAAATGAGCAAGATGACTTGAAGTAGGATATTGGGGAACAGACTTGATCGCTAGAATAGCAACCCCAAATAACATAGGTTCTACAGATCAAAACTTTATTTTTAATCATAGAACAACCTAGGTATAAGGAATCCAGGGCTGGTGTGATAATTCCACACCATCAGGAAGATGGACTCCTTCTCTCCTTTTGTTCTGTCATCGAAACAGTATCTCCCTTATCTGCTTATTAGAGATGAAATCAGCATTTCCATCTTCTAGCCAGTAGGAAGGAGAGGGCACGGCTTTCTCTTTAAGAGTCAGGCTCAGAAGGGGCAAACTTCCCTTCTGCTCACATCACATTGGCCAGAGCTTGTCACGTGGTGATACTAAGCTGTCAGGGGACCTGGAAGGTGTAGCCTTTATTCTACAAAGCCATTCCTTAGCTCAAAAGGGAGAGTTCTTCTTAATGTCCCAAAACAAACAGAGTTGCTTAGGGGAGCAGGGGTGGGAGAGGGTGGTGGGGTTACGGATATTGGGAAGGGTATGTGCTATGGTGAGTGCTGTGAAGTGTGTAAACCTGGCGATTCACAGACCTGTCCCCCTGGAGCTAATAATACATATATGTTTATTAAAATTTTTTAAAAAATTATTTTAAAAAGGGAGAGTTCTATGATTATAGAAGCAAGGGAGAGCAGACACTGAGAAATAATTAACACACATATTCATAGAGAAAGATAAATAATTCAAAGAGTGTATTAGTCAGTTTAGCCTAGGTCATGTTGCAGTAATAAACTACCCCCAATTCTCAGTGTCATAAGTTTCATTGTTGCTCATGCTACATCCTGGGTCTGGAGGACAAGGGAATCTTTTCTAATCCTCATGATCATACAGGGACTCATCTTAGGAACTGCCTGTTACCATATCAGAGAGAAATGAGATCTCTGGAAGGACTTGCATTGGTAATGAAAAGCTGAGAAGGGGCGCCTGGGTGGCTCTGTCAGATAAGCAGCCAACTCTTGATTTCAGATCTCAGTATCATGAGTCAGGTGAGTGTGGAGCCTGCTTGGGATTCTGTCCCTCCCTCTCCCTCTGCCCCTCCCTGTTGCTCATGCCTTTGCCTGCTCTCTTTCTCTCTCTAAAAATAAATAAATAGATAGCTAGATAGCTAGATAGATGATAAATAAATAACTTTGAATCTTAGAATAATTAATGTTATTTTTGCTGACAACTAGACATACGGTCCCACCTAACATCAGGGGACACCAGGTGCCATCTTGTCCAGTCCATAGAAAGAGGTAGAACTGAAAATGCTTGATAAATAGCACTGTTTATGACTCTGAAGAGTAATGGGACCAAGTAGAGTCTACTTCAAATGCAATGGCCACGGAAAGCCTTTCTGAACAGTTATGGAACCTAAGACTTGAATAATGAGAAACAGGTTATAAGCATGCAAAAAACCTGTGGAAAGAGCACATTTAAAAAAAAAAAACTCACTATTTTAGCTATGTAGAGGGGTAAAACGAGACACAAGGAGATTGGTTGGCATTGATTATCATATCCAAGAAGCCTAATAGGAGAGCATTAATTATCATCATCCCAGTTTTAGAGATGAGTACACAGAGGCTGGGAGGAAATTTAAAAAACTTAACCCCAAATCTACGGATCTAGCAAGCAGTAGCATCAGAATTTGAACTCAAGCAGTGTGACTCTGGTGATGCTTTTAACCACTGAGTTACACCCCTCCCCTTGACCTTCTCTAGGGGAGGACAGGTTTAGGACTAGGTAATTAGAGCATCACACGAAGGGGGACAGGGGAAGACAGGGGGCCAAAGGAACCCACCGGAAGATGCGTAGCAACCCAGGATTGTCAAAAGCCTTCTCAGAAAAATTCTGTCTTGTGAGTAGATGTTTCAGTGAAGAAGGAGTGGGGGATACCAATTCCTGGCAGAGAGAAGAGTGTGCAATGTGTGCAAACACTCACGGGCTTGAAATAGGGCTGTGGGGTGTGGCAAGACAAGAGTCTGAAATTTTGACTGAGGCCAGTTTTTCCCACCAACAATGATGAGGAAAACACATCAGTTATACAAACTTCTTTCCAATTACAATCTCCATTACAAAGTACTTCCATTTTATTCTAGCAAAGCCAGCTTTCCGAGTACTTTTAGAGATCATCAGAGCAAGCAACAGTAACACTGACCCATTGGGGCAAAGACAAACAAGCAGCAGGGACCAGACTTAAGCAGGAATGGAATTTGGCTCAATCCCAGGGGAAAAAAAAAAAAAAAAAAAAAAAAAAAAAGATCAAAGAACCCAGGAGTAAAACACAGGGACTTGTAAGCCCTCTCTGTGTCTTTAGCTTTAATAACTGCTGCTCTTGGCTTATATGGAGATGCCTAGAGAAAGAGTTTGACAGTTGGAATTGGCCAACTTAGGGACCATCAGGCAAGAGCATGGAGGGAGCCATCTTCCATCCCAGATCCCACTAACATCAGAAGAAACTCGCAGAACATAGACCAGACTGAGAACTTCAACAAGCTTACCTTGGCCTTCAAGGCTCTGTCCAGCCAACCTAACAGTAAGGAATTGGGTCCAGCTCCCTACCTGACTTCATTTCCTACAGCTGCCCTCTGCCCTCATTTCACTGAAGCCTTGTTGGCCTGCTAATGACTCCTTGACCTTCCTCAATTGTCCTATCTTAGCGTCTTTGTCTTTGACCCCCTACACCTGGAACACTTTCTCCCAGACAGCCACAGGACTCCTTTTCCCACCAAACAGGACTCTGTTCAAATGCTTCATCTTTAGAGAAGACTTCCCTGACCACCTCACCACTTTACCCCTGCCAACTAGATTAATATATTTGATGCTTTTCCTTCATTTATTTGTCTTCATAAGACTTACCACTCCTAATATTAGGGTATATATTTTGGCTTCCTTGTTGTTGTTTATTTGTCTCCCCCTTGCCTATCATCGCCATGCAGACATTGTCCACTATGTTTACCTCTATATTCCCAGGACTTAGAATAATGCCTATCATGGAAACAGTGCCTGTGCCCATT
This sequence comes from Mustela erminea, assembly GCF_009829155.1. Lineage (NCBI taxonomy): Eukaryota > Metazoa > Chordata > Mammalia > Carnivora > Mustelidae > Mustela > Mustela erminea. Next base: position 14,661,606 of record NC_045625.1, on the reverse strand, counting down.
AAATATTTGTGGAGTGAATGAGGCTTATGGCGGAAACATGTACAGAGACTTGATCCAAAGGGAACATAAGAACATCTAGTTCCTGGAACTGGAGTAAAGATGGACCCTGGAATGAAGCCACAGTGATGGAAGCCCCTCGGTGGCTTGTCTGAGGCTCCTCCCGGGGATTGTTCATGGAGCTCAGGGTAGAGCCACATCCTGAGAGGATCCCTTTTATGGATGGAGATTGGAGATGTGTGTGTCTAAGTGAAGTGACAGCAATTTTCCTTTGGGAATCTTCCTGAGTCCAATTCACTTTCATCTGAAAACTTTGCAGGCAGGTAGAGTGAGGACCCATCCTGCTGCCAAAATCTATCACCATCACCCCCCCCCCCCCATCTATTCCAACAGGACCCTTACTTCTGGTTTGAGTGCTTGTTGGCAAGGACAACTGTGTCATAAACATTGAAGAACTGTGGAGCCAGGGTAGCTGGCCACATCCCTCAGTGTGTCATTTTGCCCAGCCTGTGGTTTGCTGAGAGCCTGTCGGCCAGTTTGCTGTTCCTGTGGCAGGGTCAATTATGTCCAGATCACAGCAACAAGCGTCCGGATCACATACCTTGACAAGCACCACAGCTCATTAACGTGATTACACACTCCAGAGGCTGCTCCACCGGCGGCTCAAGTCTATGAAATGGACTGGAGCCACCCTTGGCTTTTGGAGGTGCCCACCCCATGACTTCTGCCTCCCCCATGTCCCACACAACCAAGGAACGACGATGGGAAATCGATTGCAGTTGTGCAGTGTATATATAACACGTCTGAGAGACTTCCAGGTTCAGGCAGCCAAGGTGGAAACTCTGGTCCTTTTTCTGCCCCTGAATCCCCGGTGCATTACTGAACATCTCCAGGGCTTAGTTTCTCCTCTGTAAAATGAGGCCAAGAGTGTCAGACTTACCTCCCCTCATTGGTATAAAGATAACTTGTGAAGCTTAACTTTTATGTTGAGCGCTGATTAGCAGTTATGACCATTTGTGGGGAGAGAAGTGTGCAAGAGGTCAATGGACTACCATTTGCATTTTCCTTAGGAATCCAGATTATTATTATATAATGTTTTCATCATAAAACTAATGCCTCTTCATTATAGAGACTTTCAGATTTAAATTCCTGGATAGAGCAATTTGTATCAATTTTTAAAGTAACATTTTTACATAACACCCATCCAAACCAACTTCTCTATTGCAAATCATACTTCATTCCACCATCCACACAAGCCTTCGTTCTGGTGTCAGATAGTTGATACAATAAGGTTAATACACTAAAATGTGGATATTAAATATGCTATCTCCTCCAGCTAGCACATATATATTTTAATAGAATATTTTTAAAACATTATCCAAGGAACGGTATTAACAATGGACTTTTAGGCACAGTGATCTTGTGATTGGGAATTCAAGGAGGGTAGTCAGCTACAAGTATAATCTCTATTCCTCAAAGAAAATTCAATTTCATAAAGAATCATGGCCAAAGTAGGCTCAGAGCCTTTAAACTTCTCTTTCCCCATGTACCCACCACAGCCCAGATAAGAACTATCTTGGAAAGACAATGTCAGGGGTCAACAAGTTTGGTTATTCATTAGAAGGTGGAGCGGTTCCAAAAATTTTGCACACCATTTTTCCCAAAGTTCTTTTCACTTGCTGATTTCTACTGACTTCTGGCTTGTTTCTCAGAAACCCAGCCTCAGACCCCACTCATTCTGGAAATATGGGATAGTGAGACAGATGCTGACCAGGGAGTCAGATGACCTGGCTTGGAAGCCTGGCTCTGCCACTTTCTCGACCTTCTCAAAGTCATTGACCCTCCATCACACCCTGCCCCATGCTCCCCTTTGTTGGGCTTTAATCCTCTCAGGATACGAGGAGCAGGGTCGGGGAGGTGATGTCCAAACCTTTAGTAGTACCATGATTCAATACATTCTCAACTGATTTCATTTAAATTAATCCTGATTCAATCCAATTTGTTATATTTCAATTCAATTATTTCCATTTAGTTTTGTAATTCTATTTCATTCATTCAGTTCAAGTCAATTCAAATAAAGTAAATTCCACTGACTCCAACTGGATCCACTATTTCCTGGTGTCCTGAGCAATTTTTAGGGCTTGAGAATCTAAAACTGAGCTGGCGGCAGGGGACAAAGGGGCCAGCAGGAACCTCCATTGCCCTTGTCCAGGCCTGAGTAAAGTTACCACAGGAGTGACTTTGGTCTTTAGAGAAAAAGGTATGGAGCTCTAGAAAGGAGGTAGAATTAGGAATGCAGTGTGGCTTTGTGTGACCTGTGATGCTCTGCACTCATAATAGACGATCAATAAAACCTCTTGAGTGAATGAATGGCAACATCAGTAAATATAAAAATCTCCTCTTTTCTCTCAATCCAGCTGTCTCTGTGACCTTGGATAAGTCACATCCTCTCTTTATCCTTGTGAGAGAATTGAAGGTATTGCACAGGGCCATCTAGATCTATACCCAATGCCCAGGATTCCATGAGTCCTCCTGCTGTCTCTCCTGGCCAAGCCCAGAGTGCTCCTCCAAGGAGCTGAGCTGGGAGAACAAAGCTCCATGATTGGCTCTGGCAGATTCCCCAAGGGCAGAGCAGCAGGTGAGCAGGGGGAGCCCTGATTGCAACGTCCATGATGAGCTGAGAGGGACTGATTAGCTTGAGCTTCTTAAGTCAAGTGGCTCCAAAATTCCCCCAGCGTGCACGTCCCTCCCCTTGGCTCTTATCCCCAGAGCTGCATATTACATGCCCAGCAGCAGACATCCTGATTCATCTGATGTTCTCCTTTGTTTTCCCTCACATAAACTGGGATTTGTGGAGTTAAAAAAGAAAGAAGGAAAACATCTAGGGCATACTGTATGCCCAATGGAGTTCTTTGGTCTTCATTAAATCCACATGAGGACCCCCATAAGATGTTACTGCCACTTCCAGCTTATGGATAATACAACCAAGGCTCAGAGAGGGAAGTCAATGACCCAGTCACACAACCAGTAACCGCCAAACCTTCAAAACCATCAAAGCCAGAGAAGTGATATATGAACAAAAGGGTAGAAGGTATACCATGCATGTCAGTTCCCTTCCCTGTCTTCCCCAGTCTCTGACAGGAACTCAACCCTCTACCTATTTCCATGACTTTTGGATGTTGGTCAGCCAGCCATCCTGGGTTCTCTCCCAAACCAGAGCCAGATCAGTCCAGGAAGCAGGGTCCAGTTCTGAACCATTGTCCATCCTTCTAGAGCAGAGGACATACCCTATTTGGTCTTAAGTTAGGCCACCTCCCAAGTCTAATGTGATGGGCATCAAGCAAGCAAGGCCCTGGGTCAAATTGAGCAGAAGGTGGGGTCAGTAGGTAGACTGCTTTCTCCAGGATTCCCAGGATCCTACACGCTAGGCACCCAGTCATGAGGGTCAATTCCTAAGTGTTGCATATCCTTCTGCTATCAGAATACACCAGAACAGAGCCTTCTCCCTTCAAGGTCTGGATAGTTCTGCAACAGAGAATGGGGGCTACCAGATAATCCTATTCATCCCAGAGTTACCCTCTTATCTAACCTTGGTAATTTGGTTCTTTGAACAAGTTAAACAAATTTAAGATACTTAAAGAGAAAGGAAGGGGGAAAACAACCAGTGTTGATTAAGCACTTCCTATGGTGGCCCTCCAACCTGTGTGTTTGTAAGAATCGCTTGGGATGACTTAAAAGAAGGCTGATTTGAGAATCCAGAGATTCTCATTCATTCATTCTTGTGGGTTTTTTGTTTGTTTGTTTTTGTTTTTGTTTTTGTTTTTTGTATTATTCTCACTTACCATGCACTGTTCTAAGGGCTGGATGCACAGCAGCAAAAGTCTCCACTCTTATGGTGCTTACAGAAAGGAAAATGGGGGAAACAGACAATAAAGAAGGAGAGAGATATACTGTATATATCAGAAGATCAAAGCTATATGGAAATATGTAGCAAAATAAGGGTGAAGAAATTCTCATAGGAGTAGATGTAAGGACTGTAATTTAAACAGGTGCATCAAGGGAGCCTAATGCAGAGTCCCTGGACGGCTTGCATAACACAGGCTTACTCCATGACCAAATCTTCACATGGAGGTTTCATTTAATACTCACACACCAATTAAGATAGTTAATGTTGTCACTATTTACATTTAACAGGTGGGAAGGCAGAGGTTCAGAGAAAAGAAATTTGTCAAAGGTATCCCAGTTAGGGGCGCCTGGGTGGCTCAGTGGGTTAAAGTCTCTGCCTTCAGCTCAGGTCATGATCTCAGGGTCCTGGGATCGAGCCCCGCGGCAGGCTCTCTGCTCAGCAGGGAGCCTGCTTCCCTTCCTCTCTCTGCCTACTTGTGATCTCTGTCTGTCAAATGAATAAATAAAATCTTAAAAAAAAATATCATTCCAGTTATTAAGAAGCAGAGTCTGACTTCAGGGTATGCTCTTTTCCTTACACAATCACATTAAGAAATGGAGAAAACTGCAGGCCACAAGGCTGGCTTCTGAGGCCCATCACACACATTATCCTAACGTTGTCATACCTTCCCTGTTTACAAAGCCCATTCTTGCCTGTTGTCTCATGGAGGTTCACAACTCTGGGGAGGAGGGTGTGGCCCCTGGTTCTACCCTACTCCCCTACTCCTACATCTCAGGCATTGACAACTGTCACTGCAGGGACCCACTAAACCCCTACCCAAGTCTAGCCTGATAAGTTACATCCACCCCATAAAGGATGAGTCAAGGAGACTCTCAGGACCCATGTGCCCAGATGGAGTTTGGGGCTTTCCCTGTCCTTGTGGGTGACCCAGGTGACAGATCGGGCTGTTGGTCTGGGTTCCCTGAACCCCAGCCTGCTTCATCCATGTCTCTGGCAGCTCAACCCTTCCCCTGAACTCTCAATTTCCATCTGAGGACCTTCTCCAAGCAGGTAGACCACATCTGCTGATGATAACAGTGGCAACAATGGTAAAAATAACAAACACTTGGTACAGTGGTTGTCACATATTAAGTGTTCAATAAACACATGTTTAATTAGGGATTGAGTGATGAATAATTATAACTAAAACTTATAAGTGTGTTTGTGCTCCAGGGGCCATGTTGGCGCTTTCCCCTTGACTTCTTGCAACAATCCTGGTAAGGAAACTTGTATTATCTTATTTCACATAAAAATGAACCAAACTTAGAAAGGTCAAGTCATTTGCTCAGGTTCACAGAATTGGGAAATGGGTCAAGCTTGCCTCTAAACCTGTGTCTCACTGATTCCAAAACCCATGCCCACCACCATGATCCATCATCAGGAAACAAGATTAAATGGTCATAATCTGCTCCCTGATCATCCTTGACCATCACCTCTGCCTGGAAGCCTTGGTGTCGTTCTAGGATACCCTAGATTAGGTCGTCTCAAAAACCAGTGCTGACTAAGATCAAGACGAGCTTTCTCCATCATTTGGGCCACTATTCTTTGGACACTTGGAAAGCTCATTTTTAGGCTGATCATAGAACCAACGGCCTATGGCCTTTGGCCCTGATCCCATCAGATTCTTTAATCTTTATCAATCTAGCCAGATGCCCCAACATAGATCATAGCTGATCCCATCGATGGTGGTTTTAGAACATGGCTGCAAAAACCTTTAAAACTCCATCCATTGAGAGGTGGATCGATGTGCCCTCCCCCTTGAATCTGATCAGGTATATAACTGCTTTAACCAGTTTACAAGAAGTGCTGCCACGTGATTTCTAAGACTAGATCATAAAAGTCTGCCTAGCTTCTACTGCTTCACTAGAGCATTCATACTTGGAGCCCCTGTGCCAATATGTAAGCAGTCCAAACACCTGCGGACCACCCTGGTCTACACAGAAAGTTAAATGTGGACGTTCCAGTGAGTTGTTTCAGAATGAGACCCATTGGTGAATCACACCAACCCAGAGGCTAGACCAGCTTCTAGACTTCTTGAATCTTCCAAGCTGAAACTCCAGACACTGTGAAGCAGAGATAAGGCAACCACTCTATGCCCACCCAACTTCTTTCCCCACGGAATCCAGAAGCATGGTGTAATGGTGGTTGTTTTATCTTACTAAGTTGGTAGCAACAGGTCATGAGAACACTGTCTATGTAGTCTTACCCAGCTGTTTGGCAGAAGGCTAAGGATACAGGGGTTACAGAGAACTGGGTTTGAATGTTGGGTGAGGCCATCTTCCAGACTATGCAAGTTATTTCATTTCTTTGAGCTTTAATGGTCTCATCTGCAAAGTAAATAGCAATCGTATTTCTATTACTATTTCTATTAGCTATTATGAGGGTTAAGTGAGATGATGCATGGAGATCTTCATAGACAGTGTCTAGGACATAGACTCGGTATCTTGTTATGGTTAGAGAGTGTCTTAGTAAGTGTAATTATTAGGCTAAAACTTCACAGAGCGGGGAATCCAAAGCCCTGAAAAGTGAGATGACTCCCCCAAAGTCACACAGCCAATCAGGCTTTTTAACTTCACGTCCAGAGCTTCAGAGCCTGGCCACCATGGCAAGTTCTAGGTGGAACCAAATAATTTCCAAGGGGTTTGGGAAGTAAGAAAAATAGCACCGATCTTTCAGCTCTTAGGAAGCACCCAAGGAGACACAGAAGACCTTTTCTTCAGAGAGCCCCAAGTACCAAATTAAAGGGACATCTTCCCAACGCATTCCCAAACCAGCTTCCCTTTAAAGCAAAGCTTAAAAAAAAGATGTGATACTCTAAATGTCATCCTTCCCTGCACTGGTAAACAGCTTATTTAGCCCAGTGTGTGGCTACCTTAAGAGCCAGGAGAGGAGAGCCTGTTGCTCGAGTTATCTCTGGGAGCACGGGCGGGGTGGGGGTGGTGAGTGGGTCACTAGACTGATGGGGAGAGAGAGGCCGGGGAGGTGGCGGTGCAGGACCAGGAGTCTCTGTGGGGGTAGGAGGAGGGGTGAGGCTGGGCAAATATTGGTTTCATGTGCAGAGAAGCAAGAGGCTGAAAATTTGAGAGCTGGAAAGAGGCAACATGTTTTGTTCAACTTCCAACTTTTACGGATAAGAAAACGGAGGACCTTGGGGAGATGTGAATGAGGGAAGTGCCTATAGCTGAGAAATCCACTTGCATGAACCGGCTTTAGAGAGAGTCCTTAAGTAGCCCAACCACACATTCCCTGGGTCTATGGAGTAAGCAAACCAAGGTTCAGAAGAGGAGCATCTCCTTGAAGTTCACACAGAAGTTAGCCTGAAAGCTGAGCTTACAGCCTGGTCTGTAGAGTCTGGGTTTTGTCTTCCCGGAGCAAGAGACTAACGCATTACTTTACTGCCCAGAAATTCATAGGCCAGGAGTGTCTTTCTCCTGTTATAAGGCAATGTGTGAGTTATCATGGAGCTAGAGACGTGTAGGTTTGTGGAGGTTGGGAAAAGCAGAAAAGGGTGTGACAATTAAATAGAAAAGATAAATGTTTGCATTAGAAAGGGTCACTTCCCATAAAGAAGAAACCAATGGCCCAGAGGGTAGAGCAACTTTCTAGTTAGTAGAAGGTATAGAGCTGTATAAAGAGAGGGAGAAGTGTTTGGGATATCAAAGGACTTTGATGGCCCTCCTGGGCTAACTCTTCACCAGCCAAGCATCCTCAGGTAGAGATTACTGATGCCCCCAGAGCTTCTGTTTCCTCATGTGAAAGATAGGAGTAAATATTACCATTTCATATGCTTGCCTTGAAGATTCAATATAAAACAGCTAGCATGTAGGGGGCCTGTTATACTTTTCTTCCTAAAAAGAAGACCCAAGACTCAAAACAGAGTTCTTAAATCCCAGCTTCTTTGAAAAAATGAGATTTCTGGTGGAGACTATCTAACAGTGTTGCAGGCTCCCTGCTTCTCCCCTTTTGAGGTGGATATGAACTGAAGCAGCCACCCAGCTCACAAGACCACCATCCCCACTTGGGGCATCTCCACAGTCCACGATGTGCGACCCTGGTGGCCATGCCTGTGCAGCTTGGCCCTGGGCCCTGGCCATAGCAAACAGGCCCAGAGGTAACTCCTGCATATAAGCCAGGCCAATCAGTTTTCCCTAGATTTGCACACCGGAACTAAAGGAAGAGACTGAGTCTGCTGTGGAGGCAGTCATGGAACATGAATGGTGAGAACCACAGAGAGCCACATTCTGTGCCTCACAGAGGAAGCCAGTAGAGAGAGTGGAAGTGGTATTCGGAAATGAGAAGCAGGTTGCAAATCTGGTAGTGGAGTCCCTATGGTTCCGCTGTGCCTGTCACCCACAGCTTGCATGATGTCACTGTCCTTCTAGTGAATTACTTTCTTCTTGCCTAAGATTTCTCTCTATTGGGTAGAACTAGGCAATCATTAAGCCATCCCCATCTTTTAAGCAGCTATAGTTCTCCAACATGGACTGAAAAGAACCTACTGCACTCTCATCCTGAAACCCCAAGATGGTAAGAAAGGAAGACTCTCTAGATCCCATGGTAATAAGCCAGAGATTAAAAGTTTCTTTCTTTCTTTCTTTCTTTCTTTCTTTCTAATATTTTTATTTAATCGAGAGAGAGAGAGAGCACGAGCCAGGGCAAGGTCAGAAGGAGAAACAGCCTCCCTGCTGAGCAGAGAACACCAATATGGGACTCGATCCTGGGACTCTGGGATCATAACCCAAGCCGAAGGCAGTTGCTTAACCGACTGAGCCACTCAGGCACCCCAGAGACAAAGAATTTCTAAGTGAGCTTTCATACCTACCTCCCTCTGACTTAGCCTCCACTCCTGGACCTAAGAGCATAAAGAATGCCTTTTCCCCGCCATTAAACAGCATTCCAAACTTTTTAGTGCCATTTATTACATAGGAGATGTATAAGACCTCTACCTGGAGGTGTTTTTCTTTTTGTCACCTTTCTAGAACCCGGTATCCTTGTGCTTCCTGGCTTACACCTCCAGTCTTTTTCAGGGAGTTCATCCTGGAAGAACCCGTCCCATCCGCATCCCATCATCAATCAAGCCTCAGATCAAGAGTTTCAAATTCCAAGATCCTCCCTTATTCCTTGCCTCTAGAGTCAACAGCCCTTTTCCTGGAGCTGGAGCTCGCCAGGGCCCCCACTGTCCGTGGACTCCCAGCAGGAGCCCTGCAATCTGGTTCACTGAAGCATTGTTCTCCGCACCAGCAGTGAGCTGGGTCTAGGGATAGGTACTGGGGAGGAAACTAAAAGTGCAAAATATGGGACCCCTGACCCCCAGCAGGTCCCCATTCAGGTCAGCAGGAGGTCATTAGCACAAGCAGTGACGATCTTCTGGGGGACACGTTCTCAGCCGGGTGGGCATTCAGTTATCCGAGCAAAGGGAACAGCAGATTATCTGCAGGAATCCCGAGCCGGCTCGCTCCAAGGACATTAGAACCGTGTCTTCAATCAACTGTCCACTTCAGTGCTCTGTAACTTTGGGCAAGAGAACTGATCTCTGGCATGTCGTTTTCCTCCTCTGTAAAACAGGAATAATAGTGATTCCCCCACAGGCTTGTATGGCTTAAGTGAGTTAATACATGTAAAGTGCTTTCAACCGTGCATGGCATGTACTCTGTGTCTGGTCCTCACTAGCTATCAGCATCAGCATCAACTTTAAAAGGCTACTGAGAGTACCAGAGAGAAAGTTAGGTTAGGTTGGTGTCGTCAGAGACAGAGGTCTATCAAGCACATCGCGCTTCGAGCCTGGTGAGTTATCCCAAGCAGCTGACAAGCCAAGTGTGTGGGGGAATGTCAGGAGCTGACACCCCCAGAGAGTAAGGGCTACTGAACTTTTTCAGTGAAGGGTCAGATGATAAGTACTCTAGGCTTTAAAGGCCAAGAGACAGTCCTCGAAGTCCACAAGCAACCAAAAGGCTAACACTTTATTTCACAATTTACATTTAAAAATGTTGTGCACCTGGATGGTTCAGGTGGTTAAGTGTCTGCCTTCAGGTCAGGTCATGATCTTCAGGTCCTAGGATCGAGCCCCATATCAGGCTCCCAGCTCAGCAGGCAGTCTGCTTCTCCCTTTTCCTCTGCCTCTCCCCTACTTGTGCTGTCTCTGTCTCTCTCTCCCTCAAATAAACAAAAATAAAATCTTAAAAAAAAATTAAAATGTCACAAACATCCTTTGTTCATGGCACACACAGGCTGTGGGCTGCCTTTGGCCCATAGGTTGTCACATGCCAACCCCTGCTCCTGGAGGAGGCTAGAGGCTGGGCTGTGGAGGCCAGCACAGGCCTTGTTGAGCAGGCTGCACCACTCCAGGCCGGGGCATGGGACCTCAGGCTTGCATGTGACAAAGCAATGGGTAGAATAGGCTGGGAGTGAAGGGAGCGAGTTTTAAGTTGACAGACAGTCCAAAGACAGAATTACGATCATTGCAACAGAAGTGGTATGTGTGCAGAGAGTAATGATGATGATGCTGAGAGATATTTAGCGGCAAAATGAACATAATCGGTTGTCAAGATTAAGGCGGTAAGAGGGAAAGAGAGGCTGAACACTCACTGTCTCTGCTTATCCGATGACAGATGAGCCTCTCTTTGGAGTGGAAGTGAGCGCTCCATCCCCAGAAGCAATCAAACAGAGTATGGATTCCTGCCGGACAGGAATTCTGTGGACAGCAATGAATGGAAAGAGGGACAGACAAAGTCTCTCCTTGCTCTGAGGGTCCACAATCCCATGGTTCTGTGATCATCTTTATCAATCTAATAGGAGCAAACAAATGATTTGTTTAGTCAATGAAGGATATAGACCAACTTCATCCCTCAATACAAATCACCTTAATTTTGCAGAAAGCTGTCTATTTTCTGAAGTGCTCACATCCGTTATCTCTCTGAGGGGCCCATAAAAGGACTCTGCAACTTGAAAAGTGCTAGACACATGTGCCATTGTGTGGTCATTATTATTTTTAAAACATGCCCCCATTGAATATAAGACTTCTCCATTTGAATTTGAATGTAGTGGTTACTCTGACTTGGGTCCAGCGAATTATTCATTTCTGTACCCTTCTTATCTCTTGGATATCTTGTCTCTTGGCCCATCGTAATAGTAGTAGTAGTAGTAGTAGTAGTAGTAGTAGTAGTAGTAAAACTAAAAGTGTTAAATCCTAGCAATGCATTGAGACCCAGCTTTCGAAAGCATTCCATTCACATAGCCTTCCCCCATCACTGCCATGAAGACTAAGCAGTCGCACTGTAGGCTCCAACTGCAAGCATAAATAGTCTCTGTATCAATAGTAACAGTCACCATTTATCAAGATGCCTTGTTTGGCAGTCTTTCTCAGTGAAGGTGCTCAGGAACCTAATGATAGACACTGTTGTGTGCCCATTTTACAGATGAGAAGGTCGAGGCCCAGAGAAGCACAGCAGCTTGCTCCAGATCATAAAGTTAGAATGGTACTTTTCAACAACTAGGTTAATTTTTTTTTAAGATTTTATTTATTTATTTGACAGAGATCACAAGTAGGCAAAGAGGCAGGCAGAGAGAGAGGAAGGGAAGCAGGCTCCTTGCTGATCCGGATGCGGGGCTTGATCCCAGGATCTTGGGATCATGACCTGAGCCTAAGGCAGAGGCCTTAACCCACTGAGCCACCGAGGCACGTGACCCAGGCTAATTTTAATAACACATCTTCCCAGTGGACACAAGGAAGGCATTTTTGTACCTGTTAATTCTTGCAGATTCGATTTAATTCTTGGAGATTGGGGCGGCTCCGTGTGCTAGGACTGGCAGAAAGGTCTTTTGTCATAACTGCATCTCCAGGTCAGGATCGCTCTGGGAAACACTGGTAAACACTGTAAAAACCACAGCTTCTGGGTCCCCAGAGCCGGCCGCCTATGCGGCTACTGGCCAGCAGAGGGCAGTTGCGGGAAGCCGTCCAAGGATAGTCTCCACCCCCATTAGAGCTAATTAAGCCGCAAGAGGCAAGAGGCAAGTGCATGTCTGCGTGATGAAAGCAAACAGATCTCCTTCTGGGCTGAGTGAAGCAGGGGATCAGAGGAGAGGGACATTTATCGGCGCCCGAGAAGCAGGCTGGATGGTGCCGTGATGGCTGCCTGCAAAGGAACACGGGTCCCTGGGAACCAGACCAGTGCCTTCCCAAGAGCCCCTCCCCCTGACTCCCCGCCAAGTTACAGGAAGAGTCTGGCCCCGGGATAGGGCTGCTGTGAAGCCCAGTGGCCCCAGCAGAACGGGAAGCCAGTTGGCAGCAGAAAAACCAGCCAAGACATATCAAGAGATGCACAGGATGCCCACAAAGCCTATGCCCCAAACGGGGTGAAACCCACAGACATTTAGGATGACCAACAATTGCTGCCTTTGAGTTCTAAGCAGACCACATTCGTTGCTCACTTGTCCTCTGAATATACATAAAGGCGTGCACATCCACAAGCATGCGTGTGGGTGAACACGAGCACGGCCAAATATGTGCAAATCTTATCCACTAATCCAGATGCATATTGGGGAGGAAGGTTGTATTGGTTTGAATTCAGAAGGCCTGGACCCTGGGACCAGCTCTACCATGAATCCGGGCAACCCTGAGCAAGACACGAAACCGTTCTGGATCTAAGTTTTCTCATTTGTGAAACGAACGCTAACCTGGTTTCTTAAAATCATGGAGGTATCTCAGAAGTTGGAGAATCAAGTCAGGCTCCCCCAAGGAAGCCTGAGACTGCTCCCTGTTTCTTTTGCCAAGTCTCCAACCATCAAGGAGGTATGAGCTGGATGGCTAAGCCCACGTCACTGGACCCAGACCAACGTCCCTAGCGACGCTCTGCTCTATCTAACAATGTGGAAATTTTTAAGTCAACGTGCCTGTGATATTTTCCCTATAAGCACAATCATACTGAAAGCAGAGTTTCTTTTTCTGTCCTCCTTTTTCACTTAACTTTAGCATTTCATAAACATCTTTTTAAATGGCCGCAGAATGTTTCCTTATATGGCTATCTGTACCTCTCTAATTTCCCATTTTGTTCTTCTCTCCCCACCCTTTGGCTACTATAAATAATGCTCCGGAGGGGGAAAAAAAATCTTCATGCATAGATCTTTCTCTATTTTTGGAATCTTTCTTTAGGAAAAAAAAAAAAAATCTCAGAAATTAAATTACTAAAATAAAATCATATTTTAAGACGCTTCATGCACATTGCCAAATTGTTTTCCAAAAACAGTTGCCCTGGTTTACACGTCTCCCAGCAAAGCCTGAGAGTCCCAGTCATCCCGTTCTCGAAAGCACTGGCTGGCCATCCTCCTCTTGTTTGCATTCAAACTTTGTTAATTCGATAGGCGAAAAATGTTATCGCATGGTTTTAATAAGCGTTTCTTTGATTATTAGAGAGAATGAACATGTTTTTCTTGTGTTTGTTCACCAGTTGTATGTATTTCCCTCTTTTGAGAATTGTCTCTTTGTGCCCTCTGCTCACTTATCTGCTGGGGTCTCCCTGAATTTAATTGATTTGCATGCGCTCTTTACATAATAAAGATAGTAATCCTTTGTCATATTTGCTGTGGGTATTTTCCCAGTTTGCTGTATGTCTTTTCCTTTGTGGTGCCTTCTGTCACTTCTAAGCTCATACAGCCACCCCATCCTCCAGGGACTTGATAAACATGCATTTCTAACTCCTGATTTTTTTTTTTTTTCTGGTCTGATTTGGTTCTATAAGCTGAAGATTCCAGGAAACCATCAATCTATGATTCTTGGCTTCCAAGAGAAGTTCTGCCAGCCCTGGATTATCTTTCATAGTATAGGCTTTCTTACCTCTTCCGTATTTCCTGGATACACTCCCTCACTCTTCAGATGATGAGGTCCATGTGGACAGAGACTATATCAGTGTCATTTTTCCTGCATCCTAGGAGCCCAGTACAGTTCCAGGCACACAGCGTGTGAGCAGTAAATATTCCCCGTATGATTAAGCCCCCCAATACTGCTCCAGACCCTTGACAACGTTCTGGTTCTGGTTCCACCTCCAAGCACACGGCAGGATGGCCAGAGGTACGAGGCCACCTGGAACACCAGCAAGGGCTTTATCAGAAGAGAGAACAGCAACAGCTGAATTAAAAGTGTGAAAGGACGTGCTATTTAGGACCATAGATAGTGGTGCGTGCCAAGAGCCGCGGACAAGTGGCAGAGCTAGAAGACGTGGCTGAAAGTGGAAGTCAGACCCGATGAGTGAAGGGGTCCAAGTGTCACTTTTGGAATTTCAACTACAAAAATTCCATTCTCCATAGTGCAGCTAGATTGATCTTTGTAAAAGGTGAATATGATCATACCTCTCCCCTACTTTACACCCTGCAAAATCTTCCTTTTGCGCCCAGGATACGGATGAGATCTTATTATAGTCTACAGGGACCTGCCTTCCTCAGTCCCCATGCCTCCTGCCGACCACCCCTTGCTTCCCACACCAGCCCCCTTTCTGCAGCTCTGCCAAGCCCATCACTCTGTCAGTTCTCTGTAATTGCTAGTTTCTTGTCCTGTTAACCTCCCCATCCCCAAGCTGCATGCAGCTGCTTCCTTCCTTACTTGGGTGGAGATCAGATATCCAGTGTTGCCCACACGCCCATCCCTCCTGCCTTATTCCTGGTTTTACTACCCTCCTATAACTTACCACTAACTAAGATGATCTTCTCTGATCATCTTCCTGTTTATTTTCTGTCTCTCCTTGAAGGGGAGACCTCTCTTGTCTCACTGATGCTCTAGTTTCAGCACCTCCGATGGTGCCTGGCATGTGGAGTCTGTGATGACTAACTTCCGTCAGACCGTGTCCAGTAAGCAAACGTGTGCCTTCGGGAACACCTGTGGGGGTGTGAGCAGGGTCAGACTTGTGTTTCTGAGAGATATTTCTGCTGGCATGGTCAAGAGTGGTTTGGAACTGGAGAACCCAGGGACAAAGAGACGCAATGATGTTAACATGGAAATGATTGGTATTGGAAACTTTTCTGAGGGGAAGATTTGATCCATGGGGAGCCGGAGCTGGAAGGGTGTTGGGAAGTCAGTACAAAATGTAGCCTTCATCGTAATGAATACGTCAGTAGAGCTTTCGCCTCCAACGATTTTCACACTTTCTCATGACAGCCTCCCCATTGCTATTCGAAGCAGGCCAGGCACAGGCAGCCACCTTCCTTTTGCAGGTGAGAACCCTGAGGCTTGGGACTGTGAATCTGGGGACACACAGCTTGTAAGCCATGGACCTGGACTGGAGCCGAGGTCTTGACGCTCAGCACTGGGCTCTGCTAGCTAATGCTGCTATGTCACCATTTCCCCTCAATGCACACATTCCACAGAGAGGTGCGGTTGGGAAAATCATACCTTAGAGTTAATGATCCAGATGAAACATCTTCCCTGGCCTTTGGGCCTGGAGAAGAGAAGTGCCCTGTCACCTCCTTCCTTAAGAGAGTTAAAACATGACAAGTCAGGGAGGAGGCCATTTGCCGCCACATTAACAGTAAATGCCATTTGCTCCAGTGATATCTCCATATCTGACTTCTTTTTTTCCTCCCCCGTGGCTGAAATTACCACAGTATAGAGCAGGGACCAAGGGAGGGAAGAGATAAACAAGGATCGGAAAGAGACAGGGAGTGACATCTCTGTTCAAGTAAGCAGACAGGCTGAGACACCCAGATGTCCTCATCCTCTCTAAACTGGAGCCAACGACGTCTTTATGGAGCTAGCAATTACCGGTGGCATCCCGGCGAAGTCTCTGGATGCATGAGCTGCCGGGGTAGGGAGAAGGACCTGGAGTGTTCCCTGATTCTCCCGAATGGAATAGCTTTCCCACCCCTGATTTGGCACACCCAAAGCTTACCTATTGTTCCACTGACATCTGCTTCATGGAGCTTAGGTAGGTCACACGAATCATTTTAATCCAGAGCTTTTGCCTATCTGTCATGTTTCTTAAGACAGAGAGAAAGAAGTGGAAGGCCACAGAGGTACCAGAACTGCACCTGTCCTAAGTCTGGAGAAAAGGCAAGGGTGTGGGGGGGTACAGCCCACCAAACAGTTCCCATCTGGATGGCTTCCAATGGTGCTAGTTCAGACTTTCCTAATCTGGAATGTTTCTAGAAATGTGCATCCAGGTACAAGTCAGGGGCTAACATCCCTACATGTTGATTGTGGTCCAAGAATAATTTGACGATGCAGAGATAGTGTTGACAGGGAAATAAGTTAAGGTTTGGGACAATGGGGTCCCATACCCCACTTTCCCAGGGTATACCAAATGAGAGACCTGTCCTGGCAAGAAGAATCCATCAACTTGTTTTTCTCTTCCTCCCTCTTCCTTTCTTTCTCTCTCTCCATTCTCCCTTCCTTCCTTCCGTTTTTTCACTCACTCAGCCCCTCTCTCCTTTTTTTCCTGCCTCTTCGATTTCTCTTCCCTGAGTCCAAATCCATATTTTCAGATCTTTCTCATGTATTAAAAAAAAAAAAATTAAGTTTTCCCTTTACCACTCAGTTCAAGACACACTGCCTATAAATCATATATAAGGAATTGAATGGTTTCCTTAGGGATGTTCAGTGGGTATTTGCCCCAAGGTAAATACTGCGTGTGTGTGCACAGCTGATGGGTGACGGCTAGGAGGAAAGGGAAAGGCAAAGGACAGAGAGCACAAGTCACACTCACTCATTCATTCATTCAACCAGGAAATATTTGTTGTGAGCTCGCTGAAAGCCGGGTGCTGTGGGGACCCCAGCCTCATGGAGTGCCCAACCTGGTACAGAAGCAGAGAGCTACCAGGAAACTCTAAGCCAGTGACGTCAGGTCTGTGGTACGTGTTATATGGGGAGTGAAGGTGAAGGACACATAGAGGAAGAAGTGGCCTTGGGGTCATTTCTCAGAACAGTTGAAGCAGCTCAGGCCAAGAGGGACATGTGTCAGGCTGTATTTAAGGAGAAAGAAAGAGGATGAAGTCCAGGAAGACAACAGCTGTGAGAGGGCTGGGAAGGGCTCAGGTAGAGGCAGGATAAGAGCTAGGGTGGTCAGTAAAGGTCGGGGATAGGATGCATTCTCTTGTGTACCTGCATATGTTTGTGTCTTTAGTTGGGGGATAAAGTGTTTCTTTAGAATCCACATGTCTATGTACTTCTTCTAGAAGGAAGCATCTCGGGAAGCAGATTTGGTTTCATTGCGAAAATCACTGTTGAAAAAGCAGATTGCAGAAGCCGAGAGCAAGAGGCTAATCTCTGAAAAAGGAGAGTTGCTTTAAAACACAGGTTTTATTACTATTCACGTATGGCGGGCTCGCTGGTCAGGAAATGATTGCCAGAGAAGAGTTTGTTGTACACATAAATCCCATGCTTCAAGTAGTCTCTCTGAGGAAGCAACAGGGTCAGTCTGAAGGCAAATGGGGGTGGGAAAACATGGACAAGAGCTTCTATTGAGGTTTCCATGGGAAGGGATGAGTGAGGCAGGGCAACCAAGCTTGTCTAATTTAAATAATTGCAGGGGTGCCTGGGTGGCTCAGTGGATTAAGCCTCTACCTTCAGCTCAGGTCATGATCCCAGGGTCCTGGGATCGAGCCCCACATCGGGCTCTCTGCTCAGCAGGGACCCTGCTTCTCCTCTCTCTCTGTCTACTTGTGATCTCTCTCTCTGTGTCAAATAAATAAATAAAATCTTTTAAAAAAATAAATAATTGCAGTGGGCTCTGAGATATAGGGGTTGTCCCCTGTTCTCTGGCACTTTGCCCCAGGATGTTTAGGGCAGAAGAGTAGTGGCTCAGGGTGTAAGAGCCACACAACGGTGGTGGTTGGGGTATGGGCTTTGGATTGGACGGCTGGCGTATGACAGCTGTCTGTAAGA
This sequence comes from Mustela erminea, assembly GCF_009829155.1. Classification (NCBI taxonomy): domain Eukaryota; kingdom Metazoa; phylum Chordata; class Mammalia; order Carnivora; family Mustelidae; genus Mustela; species Mustela erminea. The sequence continues at coordinate 14,643,799 of NC_045625.1, read as the reverse complement.
ATTGAAGGCAGTCTTGTCAGAGTCAGCAAGTACACCCCACCCCCTACATCAAAGTATCAAGAATAGAGAACTTGAATGAATGAAAAGTCATGATTAATACAGATGTCAACCTCCCAAGGGTGAAAGTCAAGGTAGTTAGGTGTGGAGGAGAAACTAGGTGTAAATGTACGCACAGGGAGGAGACAGCTGGGTCTGTGGGTGTTGAGAGTGTGTATTTGTGTTTCAAGGAAAGTGAAAGAGATAAAGAGGGAGACAGAGGAAGAGACAGCAGTGTTACGAGGATTGCAACACCAGAGAAAGAATCAGGATAGGTAAAGCAGACGCTTAGGAAGCGTTGCTGCCTGATGGACATGTAGGCCCCTCCTTTATTAGATGCCATTGTTCACGAATGCTTTCAGAGTTGGATTTGGGGGTGGGCTGGTATTATAATATGTGATTGGCCTAAAATATCCCATTACTATTTACATTATATATCTATATTCTGGTCTACTGAAATAGTTTTTAAACTTTTATGAGCCTTGGAACTTCTCTCTAATTGACATCTTAGAAGTCCAGGACATTTAAAAAAAAAATAGTTGCAAAATGGGCTCATAGAGTCCCACAAGTTTGAAAACCTCTGCTCTGGAGCCAACCTGGTGACAGGTTTGAGATGAAGTGCAGATCAAAGATCTAGTCTCTTTCCAAGACAAGGGGTTTTAAGGAGGCTGCATTCAGGAGAGGACCCACAGACTTGCATTTAGAGTATAAGGAAGGCTCAGGGAATAAGCCCTTTCAATCATAGGAAACTCACCTTTGATGCTTGAGGAAATCACAGAAACCTCCCTGGACTCAGTTTCTTAATCGATAAAATAGGATGTATGACATGTCTCTGATAGCATGATAATCAGGATTCAACAAGAAAATGTATTTACTAGACTGCTTAATTGGTAGTAAGTGTTCAGTAAATGTAGACTGTTATGATCATCCTCGTTAGTATTATTCCCCAAAGGAGCTAAGCATTCCGTATTGATTCTGGTCTACTCAATAAGACCTTTCCAGTTCTCAGAGCTGTACAAAAAGAGAATGGGCTATCCAACAGTGCTGAGTTGCCCAATTTGGGGGATATTTAAGAGGAGTTAAAAGCCACTTCATAGATTTATTGCCAAGTGGATTCATTGATTAAAAGAAGGTGGGACTACACACATTTCCTGGGTCTACACCAGTCTTGAGAATACAAGTACCATAACTTCCTAACCCTAATCCTGCTTGATTGCAAGATCCCCATACTAGGATTCCATCAGTGTCCTGTTTCGGTGAGCCACACAGAGCTTCCTAAAGCTCAGACTCAGACAGATCCTTGCAGGGAGGTTGAAGGTGGAAAGCAAGGGAAGGTTAACAAGGTGGGGGTCAGTCCAGATGCCCATCAGTCCAGCACTCTCCAAGGCTGTTGGCTCTCAAATCACTCAGGGGTATGCAACTTCCTAAAATATTAACAGGTTACAGGCAATTGCTGCTCCCCAATGCAATCAGAACCTAATTTGAAGAAGTATGTTTTTCTGAAGAGGTTCATTTGTCAAATGCAACCCCCCCAATTCTGTAGTTCAAGAAAGACTGATGAGCCCAGTATGCAGGCACTTGGCTGATGCCCTGGGAGAAAAGACAGATGCATTGAACTAGATGGGAGCACAGATCACTTTCCATCTTCAGAGCTACAAGTCATTGGCAAACTCACCCATTTCTAGATACACTCACCCTGCATATTATCGTCCTCAGGAAGTCACCAGGAAGGCCTCCATCACTTCCACCTTGTAATCCTAACTTTTGAGAGGAGTTTAGAGGGCTTAGTCCAAGTAGGCAAACTCTGAGCTTAGGAAGGAGTCCTCTCCACAAAGACCTTGATCATGGGTCTTGAATACAGTGAAGGTTAAGGACTGTCTCCTGCTTCAGGAAACCCAAGATCTTCTAACTATGGGAAGTGTCCAACCCTTATGTCTAACCCAAATGAAGCTTGCCTTGTGGAGCCAAAAACAAAGCTGTTTTCTTGTCATTACCCTTTGGTTAGATTGATGTTGTCTTCTGGCTTTACTTCTCAAGAGAAAAATCTCTGAACACCTTCAAATGCATTTAATTATACTTAACAGGCACTCACCATCTTGGTCATGTGCCACCTCCTGCCTTTGAGCACATTATTTTTGGCCTATAGATCTTCTAAAGGTTGGTTTTCCAAACTGGCTGTGAGTCTTCTTGTCTCACCTGACAATTAACAAAGTACAGCTCTGCTCCTTCTTCATTCTGGGCACTATATTATGATACCCGAAATAATCGATATTGTTTACTGAGTGCCATGTGCCTGACAATATGCTAAGTGTGTTAATCCTTAATGCAGTCCCAGTCAGGAAGGTATTATTCCCATATTATAGATGAAAGAGCCAAGCCATACGATAGTTAAATAATGTTTCCAAGTTAAAGTCAAGATGTGTATCTAGGACTCTGACTCTTAACAACCATTTGATTTTGCCTCTGAGATCAGTTGTTGCCATTTTGTGTTTATAATATTTTGCATTCTACACAAGTGTTTTTCTTTATTTTATTAGTGTTAGAACACTTAACATGAGCTACCCTCTTACCAAATTTTTAGGTGAGCAATGTAGTATTTTTGATTATGAGTACAATGTTATACAGTAGGTCTCTGGAACTTATTCATCATGCTTAACTAGAATTGTATGCCTATTAATTAGCAATTCTTCATTTTCCCCTCCCTCCAATCCCTGATGACCACCATTCCACTATTTGGCTCAACAATTTTGCCTCTTTTAGCTACCTCAAATAAGCAGAATCATGTGGTATGTGTCAGCCTATGACTGGTTTATTTCACTTAGCATGTCCTCAATATTCATTCATATTGCTACATATTGTAGACTTTCCTTCTTTTTAATATTGCAGGATATTACCCCATTGTATGTATACTTTCTTTATCTATTCATCTGTTGATGGACATGTAGATTGTTTCCATACCTTGACCACTGTGAACAGCACTGCAATGAACAAAGGAGTGTTGATACCACTTTAAGATCCTGATTTCAATTATGTCAGATAAATATCTGGAAGTGGAACTGTTGGATCATATGGTGGGTGACAATCAAGGAAATGCAAGTCAAAATTACAGTGAGACATCATCACTTCATACCTGCCAGGATGCTATTATCAAAAATGTAAGAGATAACAAGTGTTTGCAAGGATGTAAAAAAAAAAGGGAACTCACATACCATTGGTGGAAATGCAAAATGGTACAGCCACCAAGGAAGATGGTGTAGAGGTTCCTCAAATAATTAGCAATAGAATTACCATGTACAAAGTGTTTGTGCATGAAAATAATTTTATTCTCAGGAATAAAATTTATTTATTTCTCAATGTCTGTTCCACAGGAGGCACTTACAGGTCAGATACTTCCTATCTGATACCACACATTTAATTTCAAAACTTGTAAATGAAGTTCAAGAGTCCTTGCATCCCCTAAATTTTATTTTGCTTGTTTCTATTCATTATTCTACCCATCGATGAAAGGAAGCCTTCATTTTGTCATCTAACATATCTGTAACATTTATGCATCTGATCAATATCCCTTCTATATCTTTTCCAAGTCATGCATACACAAGTTGGAAAGCATCAAGACACATATGCACCCTGGTAATTCAACAAACTAGTCCACTTGGTTATAATCTTGTCCAGTGGTTTCCAAGCCAAGATGATCCTCAGAATTAACTGGAGCTCATTGTGATCACCAGCTCTGATCCAGGACCACCTCAATCAGAACTTGTAAGAATGAGATTCAGAAATGTGCATGCTGATATAACTCCTCTGGAGATTCCAGTCATCTCTTGGGTTTATTTGCCACTGATCTGGTACACATTTTCCTAATTTGTACAGAAACACATAAGGAGAAACTTGATCAAGTTCCATGCCAACATGTCAAATCAAGACATGTGATACTTAAGACTCCTCAATCTAGTACATCCATGATAGGAAAAAATTAGGTCACTTCAATATACAATTTAATCTTGGTAAAACTCAGATTGCTTTCTAACACTTGACTGAGGTTCAAGTTTAACTTTTTAGATTCATTAATGGAATTATAACATGTTTAATTGAAATCATGGTTAATTCATGGTTATTTAGCACTACACTTAATTTTACCAAATAGAACCAGAAACCTGCAGAAGCAAAATGACTTTCCCAAGGTCATGCAGTGAGTCAGTGGCAAAGTCTAAAGTAGACTCCAAATCGCCTGATTTGAGCGCATTGTTCTTTCCTACACATCATGCTGTGTCTTAAATTTATACTTGGCTTTGAAATTCATTGTGTTTTTGTTTGATTTACTACATATCAGATGGCCTTCCTTATTCAATTTTCCTTTTGCTGATGTAAAAATGAATTTGCATTCACTGAGAACACACCAACTAATGGCAGAACAAAGGGAAGGGAAAAGAAAGGGAGTATCTCAACCATATTCCAAAGGATATGAAGTCAAATTCAAATTTAAATATTCTGAAAGAAAATCCACAGAGATAACGTTAAGTTCAAAAAAATTGGAAGGAGAGTGAAAAGGGTTCAGAATCAAAGATCTTGCTTCATAACTTTGGACAAATTGACAAACTTTTTACAAGAATCCAGGTTGTGGTTATCTCACGAACCTCATCTTGCTGTGGAAAAGTGCATTTCTCATAGGATAAAAAGTCATTTGTTTTATCTATAAATAAAAATGAGAGTAATTATTCTATGGCATAATACAAAATACTAACAAAACAGAAATCACATTACAGAGCCACAGGGTTAAAACTGAGGCCCACTTACATGGCTGGAAGAAATGTTTCAGTAGAAAATCAGAAAATATTTGAAGAAAAAAAGAAAAGACTTTAACTAGTCATCACTATTCTAATGATGATAGTCACATGACCAGTGATCGAATCCTTGCTCTGTCTCAGACGCCAAGCTGAGCTCTTTTCGTACATTCTCTCATTTCATTTTATACCACATTTAAGCAGCAAGTATGGCTTCCATTTTACAATGGGGGAAAAGTCCTTAAAGTTTACATGTTGTTTAGCACCAAGGGGTGAGATTGTGCTCCTCTTGACTTGTGACACAACTTTAAAAACATATTAAAGGAATAAATAAGTCAAATATCAAAAAAAAAATCACAAAGACTTAAAATCTATGACTGTTTTTGCAATTGAAATTTAGGACCATAACATACAATGGTCTGGAGCTAGTGTACTTGTGTCTCCTTTTTCTCATCCTGGAAATTTTCAAGAGATCATTGATGGGAAATTATTATTTTTTAAGTACACAGTTGAAAAAATATTACCAAGACACAAAACACAAGAGGCATTTCCCTATACAGCACTACAATTAGCCAGAATGACTCCATCTCATCAAAACCCACCCTCATATTGAATTTTGGCATTCTGTATACACAATTGTAAAATTACTCCAAAATTATTCATTGTATCAGCAAATCTTGGCATGTAATGGTATTGAGTTTTTGCCAGCTGAAAAAATGGCATTCCGCTCTTTTTTTGGCACATTCTTTTCGATTACTCGTCTCCATTAACCATTGCAGGGAGGGGATGGCTATCATTTATTGAATACTGGGAAGTTTTAAACATTTGCCAGGCATTAACTCCTTCTATCCTCATCACAACCCTACAAGGAAGGGCATGTCTCTCCCTCTTGGACAGGAAGAGAGGGAAGGTGTGTTTCAGAAAGGTGAAATAACTTGACTGAGGGCACACAACCAGTGAGTACCAACATCAAGATTTAAAGCTCACAGTTCAGGATCATCTATCTACTGGAAGCTTCCTCCCAAAGGTAAGGCTGAAGCACAGAAAAGCCATGCAGTGGATTCAAGACCTCATAGCATGCTCATGGTGGTTTCCAGCTGAAAGTTAAATTTGATTCCTCCTGGGTTGGGGATTCTGCCATATTGATATTTTTTTTCACAGGAGACCTAGATGAGCTTTAATTGAAATGATGGATTCCTGAGCATGTCGCTTTTTGAAATACAAATACCATGGGGGAGAGTGTCAGTAACACAGTCCCTTTCCAGACCATTTCAGAAAGTGAATTTTTTGGCCCACCTCTGGGAACATGTATGGAGGGAACAATGAGTATGCTACTCAATGTATGGATCTCTGGGGAACTAATTTATGTAGGGGTTGGGAAAATGCCCAGAAGGTCTGCAAATAAATCAGGAAGCATCCATGTAGTCAGAATCCTACTCACTGAAGCTAACAAGCCCGCCCTCTACGCTCCCTCCCTGCCTGCTCTTTTCCGACAAGACGTGCTAAGTCGAACAGAAACAGACAGTAGAGAATAGCCAAAATGTAAAGATAAAGGAGATGGTGCTCCTTCCCAGCAAATCTAGTTCGTCCATTGTCATCACGCTGGTTGCTGAGTCCGTCCATCCTCACCGCTTCCACCTTGCCCCTGATTTTGCGCAATGCTGATGGCACTGCCTTCCTCTGTCTCCGAGCCTTAGTGACAGTCCCTCCAACCCTTTCTCTGGATCAGACCAGCAGCAGAATACCTCTCTAAAATTCAAAGCAGAATTGGTCTCTAGCTCAAAACCGTTCTATTCTTCTTGGCCTGCAGGATAAATTTAGCGTGGCACTTCCAACTCTCCTATCCCTGTCCCTGATGCCCTGCCCATTCTGAGTATCCTCCCAAAGTTTGGCTCTACTTACAAGAGTGGGGACAAGAGGGAAGGACTTAAGGCACAGAGCCTAGGTGCTAAATGCAAAGAGGTACAAAATACTTAGCAGTCAAAATAAGTCTTACGTTCAGTATCCTTTTTCAATATATATTTTTTAAAATATTCAATTCAAAATACTTTCTTAAAAGATCAGAAATAATGCAAATAAAACCACAATAAGCAAAATATCAAAAGTTTCAATAAAAGGTGCTGTGCAACATCATATTGGAGCCTGAAGCAAAAGCAAAAAAAAAAAAAAAAAATCAGTCCTACTGATTCTGTTTTTATTTAAACTTTCAATATTTTTTTCATCATGGGTTTTTTGCATTGATCTTTATTTCCTTAAGCACTAATGTTAATATTAGTTCCAGACCTGCCTGTTAGACTTAAAATGCAACAGCCTCAGGGGCACCTGGGTGGCTGAGTCTGTTAAGTGTGTGACTCTTGGTTTCAGGTCAGGTCATGATCTCAGGATCATGAGATCGAGCCCTGAGCTGGGCTCTGTTCTCAGTGTGGATTCTGCTTTAGATTCTCTCTTTTCTTATCCCTTTATCCCTCCCCATAGCTTGAGTGCATGCACTCTTGCTCTCGCTCTTAAAAAGAAAAAAAAAAAAAAAGACAGTCTCAAATGACAAAAGACCTAGAATAATATGCAAAATGGGATATTATAACTCTGGGGGGTCATGAGGGAGAGCTAGAATTTGGAGGAGGTGAATGGAATGACTCAACCAGTCAGATCATTTTAGAAACAAAAAACTGTGCTAGAGAGGACTGCAGCAGAAAGGGCTCATTATTTGGCTTTTACCCCAGCTTCTCACCATTTTGTGTCAATATTACATAGGAGTCAGAGGTTTATATATGAACTCTCATTATATATGGGAGAATATTGAAGTGGCCTGTGAGGATAAACTAGAAACCAGAGTTGAGTTTCAATCAGGGTCTTCAGAATCTTCATCTAATTACCGATTGATTTATTCACTCAATCATCACATATTAAGTAGAGTTGCCAGATAAAATATACTACATCCAGTTAGATTTGAATTTCAAGTAAGCACAAATTAGTTTTATCATAAGTATGTTCCAAATATTGCATTGGACATACTTTTAAATAAAAAATAGTTATTTACCTGAAATTCAAATTTAGCTGAGGATCCCCTATTTTTATTTATGAAAGCTGGTAATTTTACTAGAAGGTTATTGTGTGCCAGGCACTATACCAGGAGAACATAATGGAAAATAAAAATACACCCAAACATAGTCTTTGTAGACCTTCTAGGGACTGAGGCAGACATTAATAGGAATATTGCACAGATGACCCATGATGATTATTGTGATAATTTTTTAAAAAGATTTTATTTATTTGAGAGACAGAGAGTGAGTGAGAGAGCATAAGCTAGGGGGAAGAGGCAGAGGGAGAAGCAGACTCCCTGGTAAGCAGGAAGCCCAATGTGAGGCTCAATTCCAGGACCCTGAGATCATGATCTGAGCCGAAGAAGGATACTTAAGAGTCACCTTGGGTGCCCCAGTGATCGTTTCTTATGAAACAGAAAAAAAAAGTACAGAGTTTAATATTGGAACCTAACCTGGTCTGGGCCTCTAGTGAAAGCATTCCTGGAAAAAGTTTATTTGAGCTGGAATCTGAGGGTTAGGGAGGATTTAATTAGATACGTGAAAAGGAAGAACTTTTGGGGACAGAGAAATCAGTACGCGTGAATGATCTTGAGGTAGGAAGAAGAATGGTCTGCTGGGAGGATGGAGAGAAAGCAGTGTGGCTGGATGTTAGGAAGAGAGGTCAAGGTAATAAGACATCAAAAGAGTGGGTAAGGGCCAGAACAAACACGGCTTTGCAGTTCAAGCTCAGAATGTTCAGCTCTGTTCTGGACAGATGCAAAATCATTGAGGGGTTTTCAGGTGAGAACTGAGAGGACCGGAATAGGGTTTTGAGCCCCTGGCTGGGGGTGGAGAGTTTAAGACCTGGGGGAAAACAGGGGATCTGTTACGGATCTCTGCAGTCATACAGGTAAGGGATGCTGATGACTTGGACCAGGCTGTGGGCTGAGAGTCAGGGAGAGATTTGCGTGGGATCTCTGCAGTCATACAGGTAAGAGATGCTGGTGACTTGGACCAGACTGTTGGCTGAGAGTGAGGGAGAGATTTGGGTGCAGTGTCCTTCCCATCACCTTGGACTGTCAGGTGAGAGGTGATGACATTAGGAATCATGAAAATGGAAAGGGAGGTCTACATGGGGGAGACGCTATAAAAATAAAATTGACAGGACTTGTTCAATAAGTGCTTCTTGATTGATTGAGTAGAAATTAATGTCTGATGCCTTCTGCAGAGAGAAAAAAGCACACGTATTATGCAACTGTTTAAAAATTGCTCCTTTATGTTCTCTTAGCTCTTTTAATGTCATCAAATGTCACCTCTTCTGATTGTGTGTGTGTTCCACGACATGTAATTAATCCTGCAGGTAGCAGGATGTGTAATTAAGCATATATGCACGGTGACTTGTAATTAAGCACACATTTATTGTGATGCACACATTGGTGGATGTTTCCTGGTGTGTGTAATTATGCATGTGTCAGATGACATGAAATCACAACTCATTCTGTGATCAGGCTAAGGTCTCAACTCCTATCTTGACCTGTTAATTGGTATTAATCTACATCTTTTAGAAAAACATCTTTGGTAATTGAACCTGCTCTATTTAGAGGCATGAGCTATGGAAACATCCATGGATACAAAAAAAAGGGGGGGGCGGGGAAGAGCTGTTTTCTTTCAATATACAGTATATGCATGTGATCCATGTATCTCAATCATCCAAAAGAGACAATGGGAGCAATTTCCAAGCAATGTCCTATGTATAACAAAATGTTCTTGCAGGACCACAGGATGGTAGAGGTCCCCCCAGTAGACCTTTCTGTCAAAGAAGTCACCCTAGTGCAGTAAAAGTATATATATTCTGCCATTCTTGGGATGTTCAGACAGATCTTAGCCATCCTGTCTATCAATGGAGTCTAACTTGTCCACCTACAAGTAGTTTTTGAGGTCAGACTTACTGAATTCTAGTCTCATGTTGCTATTTATTGATTAAACAAATTATTTAAGCCTCATTTTTAACACTTACTAAAAAGGAATAATAATAGTAGCAGAGTAGTATCTTGCCCAAGGTTATTATTGGGATCAAATAGGATTGTATCCGAAGGCTTTGTACAAAGTAAGATTCAATACTTGTTAACTATGTAGACTTCACATATGTTCTATTATTCAACCCTCAGCATAATTCCACAATATAGATACTATTATTCCATGTCCTAGATGAAGACACTGAGGTCCAGAGAGGTTAATAGTGTCACATGGTTACCAGGAAATGAAGAAAGTGTTCAAATGCAGTTCTGTCTTACTCTAAGACCTACAAATGCCCTATAGCATGCTTCCTTCTTTGGGTTACAATAAGACTTTCTATAGTACACACACACACACACAAAGTTATAAGCTACAAAATAAGCTACAAAGTTATAAGAAAGCACACATATGCAACTGTTTAAAAATTTCCCATTTATGTTCTCCTAGCTCTTTTAATGTCATCAAATGTCACCTCTTCTGATTGTGTGCGTGTTCCATGACATGTAATTAATCCTGCAGGTAGCTGGATGTGTAATTAAGCATATATGCATGGTTACTTATAATTAAGCCCACATTTATTGTGATGCACACATATATATAAAGCTTTGTGGCTTACTACGCAGGACTCATTGGAGAAAGTAGAACACAAAGGTGAACATAAGAAGCTTTGGAACCAAAGACAATTAATTCAGAATTCTAGATCCATTACTCAGTATTGGTATGAGCTTAGCATGTTACTTCCCTTCTCTGAGCCTGGGTTTCTTTATCTGTAATATGGGGCTATTAATACCTTATGCACAGTGTTACTGAGATGATTAAATGTAGATTCATCTATACATCACAGAACATCACAGAGAGCATATCTTCAATAGGAACCACCATTATAATTTTCTTCTTCTTCATTCCCCTCCTCCTCCTGGCATCAAACATATTTGCATGGCACAAAACAGGATCTAAGTAAATGTGTATTCAATGAGTTGAGCTGGTTTTTAGTGAAACCATCAGACCCAGATAGAGTTTTGTAGCTCCAGGTTCCTTGAACAATGGGCTGGGATTCTTCACGACCGAGAAGGCTTGTTGCTGTTGCCTCAACCTATCAGGCAGGAGATGTACAGAGGGGGAATAGACCTGGGTTTGCAGATGTCCCAGCCCTGACCTGCCTCCTTCTTCCCAGCCTTGTGATTCCACTACAAAGCTGCCAGCATCACACAAACACTGTCTGTCTCACGCACTCGGTTATCATGTCAGAAATGAGACACGCAGCATCAGAGTGACAGGGGGCTGTCACAAGGCTGAAATGTTTTCTGTCTGCTCAGGAGAAAGGTTTTGCTGGAAGTGATGGGGGGGGTGGTGAGGAAGGAACACAGGCACCTGATGTAGCTTGGCAGCTGATTTCATTTCTATGTCAGAAATGATTCACTTTTGTGTTAAGGATAGGGGATCTTAGGGAGCTAGGGAAGGGAGGAAAGCATGGTGATCCCACCCAGATACCACCCCCAGACTCACTGAAATAGATGAGAACAGGAGCCAGTGAAAAGTAGAGCACCTACAGCCAAGGTCCTCCTTGACTATTAACTTAGAAGTTCATGATTTTTCTGGTGAACCCTTGTGAGCTCTATACTTGTCAATGACCTTGATCCATTGGCCAGAAAGCTGACAAAGCAAGTTCTACCTCTGATTGTAGCAAACATCTAGAATCTTCATCTTTTCATTACTCATCTGCCACCATTTTATTTCAAGTCTCTATGTCTTCTAACTCAGTAGTAAGACTACTGAAAGCCTTAGTTTGATTTTTCTGGACGTAACACTTGATACTTGACACTGCCCATCTTTGTGTGTACTTTGTCTCATACCCATTGTCTAATACTCTCCACGCCTAGTCTTTTAAGTGAGATGTTTTAAGCAGGAGAAGAACTTTTCTGCCTCATGTCCAGTATTTTAGCCAGAAGGTAAGGACCAGACCGCACACAGCTTTCAGAAATTTGCTGAAAAATGGAGTAAGTCTGAGTTCCTGCTCCTTCTTTGCTATGGATTCCCATTCTTCTAGATGAAGAAGCAGGTATTCCTTCTTGTCCAAAGCCTTTTCAAGTAAGTGGATTCAAAGACTGTTCTTCAGACCCTACCGTTTAGATTCAGTGGTATAGGAAATGTTTAAGCATCTTACCATAAACCTTGTATGCCAGAACCTCTTCTCAAAGATGCTCAGCATTTGGATAGAGCTACATGGGCCCAGAGGTTTAGGTATAAAGTCCATACTTTGTTTTCACATTTCTCCATTTTCCTTGTGAACACAGTTTCCTCCTCAAGGATTCATAGTGAGATTAAAGTGAGACACCAAACCCTTACCCCAAACTCTCTGTAGATGCTAGCTAACTTTCGAGTGCTCAGACTCATTTGGCTGGTCCCTATCTAATTCAGACAGACACACATTGCTTGTACCTTTCTCTAGCAGTTATTTCATTTGCTCTGGCATCTTACTTACTTATGTGTGCCGGAAATCATGTTATCAAAGATAGAGATTTACATATACAATTTATGAGGAAGCCAGGATTCAAAGAGACGACAATATTGAGAAAGGCTTTCTGCTCTCAGGAATGTCAAAAGAATTTCTTCAACCAGTACATACTAATTGTCCATCAGGGACTGGGAACTGCACTAGGTACCGGGAACATGAAAAAGGCACAACTCCTACCCCAAGAAGACTCCAGCCTAATTGGTAAAAAGGCAAGTAAACAGATGAGCACACTGTAAGTGCCCCATGAGGTGCAAACACAGACAAGGCATTGAGGAAAGTGTTCTGGCGTCTGAGGGACAAGTGGATGATAAGCCGGGAGGCAGACAGGCTCTGCGGGGGAAGGGATAGCGTGTACAGAGGCTATGAGTTGACATTGAACATGACATGGGTGTTGGAGGTCAGCTTTGTTGGAGCAATGGGTAGAGGTCAGCTTTGCTGTGTGGAGGTCAGCTTTGTTGGAGCAATGGGTAGAACAGAGTACATGAATAAGGAGTACAGTACGGTAGTGGGTGAAGTCTCTGGAATGAGACCATAAGACTGGAAACTTGGCACTGCTTCTTAAGAGCTGGGGACCTTGTGTAAATTTCCTATCATCTCCTAACCTCAACATCCTCACTTGTACAGGCATCAGCATAGTCTCTCTCATAAGGCTGATGTAGGATTGAATTAGTTATTGCACATACTGTGGTTAGAATCTGTCTGACACAGAGTGAGTGCTGAACAAAATGGTGGCTAGACTCAATGGATGGAGAAGAGAGGTTGGTTAAAAGCTCTTCAAGAGATAAGGTTGGCAGAGCTCAGATCCCATGGGCTTCATTAGTTGTGCTGAGAAACAATGCTTGAGCTCTGACCACAGAGAGCTTGTCATCCAGAAGGGGGAGACAATTATAACAGAGTGAGCTAAATACTGCATTATGGAAAGAGATTGGGTGGTGATGGGAAGCTCAGAGAAAGTTTCCTAATCCAGTCCAGGGACACGGAGGAAGGCTTCTCAGAAGAGACGAAATGGAGTGAAGTCCTGACCCAGCTGGGGTGTGAAGCTGGGTTTTGCAGGAGGTTAGGGAGGGTAGATAAGCCGGGATGAGAGGAAAGCAGGGCTCAGGCAGATGGTGCAGACAGAAGCCATCTCCAGAAACAAATACATGTTGCAGACCAGAAGTTCTAGGAAGTGAAAAGAAAAAATGGCTCTGAGCCCTTCAGCTTCAGAAAGCTTGTTTTTGCCCTCATCCTTTTGCCGTGCAGGTCCTGTACTATGTGTTCCCACACTCTCTCACCTGATCCTCGGTACCTGGAAAGATAGCTTCTGAAAGGCCCCTTTTATAGAGAGGACGCTGTGAGGTCAGGTGATTTGCCCCAGATCATAAAGGTAAGTGGTACAGTGGAACTGTGAAGCCGATGTCCATCTAACTCCAATGCCTGGATGCTTAACCATTAATTTCAGATATTTAAACTTCAGGTAAGATGCTTCCCTGAGATTTTTACCCCCAGAAGACAAAGGAGTAAATGCTCTAAAAGAGAACCCAGGGGAGTCCATAAAACCAAATGTCCTTTTAAAGCCCAAGTCCAGTCAAGCAAGGCCAAGAGATGAAACCTCAGTGCGCTAGAGTGCATGCATATAAATGTGTGCACACGTGTGGGTGTATGTACACATGAGCACCGGCATGATGTTCCCTTTGCTATTGGCTGATTTTATTTGATAAATATACATAGATTGGAGATAGGTTGGTAGACAGACAAACAGACTTACATACATGCCAGTGAACAAATTGGGGGTGGGGGAGAGGTGGATAAAGCCATCCCGAAGGCCCTGGTGGTTGACTCTAATAAAACAGCTCTGTTGGAATAATGCGGTGCCTGAGAGATGGGGTGTAATATGGTTAAATGCTTTTATGGTTCCCCATTAAAGTAAGTGGATGGAAATTCATAAAATATTGATAGCATTTGAAATGTGTTCATTCACAGCTCTGCCCAGAATCTCAAGTGATGGAAGGGTGACTGGCCCAGGCAAAGACAGCATGACCCAGCCACACAGCCCCTCAATGCCCAAGTATCTGAGATGTTATCTGGTCAAGAGTCTATAATGGGAGCACTGAAAGAAGGGAAGCTGGGAGCATAAAGGTAGGGAGCACTTACCTTGCCCAGTGCCTATGCCCAGCAAAGAAAGCATAGACAAATTGTGTCCACCATGGCATGAGGAAGGACCTTATACAAACTTATAAAGCCAGCTCAGCAGAATCGATAGGTCTCCAACTAGACTCTATTTTTGTAATGCTTCTTCCCCACTCCAGCCATGTATTAAGAATGAGGGTTTGATCCTCCTACCCACCTCTGCTACAGCGATTTTCCCATGAGTGACCTGGCCAAATGAGGCCAATCAGACATTTCCCACCCCCTGGAAAATCTTAAATGGTGCTCCAGGGAAGCCAGCCTGTCTTTGTTGACGAAGCTGAAATGGCTGATTATAAACTCTTCTAGTTCTGCTTCTTGTGATGGGGACAGACTCTTCCAAGAGGACAAAACCTCTACAAAGAGAAGAGAGAAGCAAAGATGGAAATGCTTTGTGGTGTTCAGACCCTCGGTTTTATCACCACACAGGAGCAACAACAGCAACAAAATAAAATAATCCCTGATTTTGCTTAAGGGTGTTTGACCTCTGGAAAATGTCACCTTTAAACCCATTTTATTTTATATTCTCCAACTATCACATAATATGTAATTGACAGCTGTATGTAAGGTTTATTGGCCATTTTCCCATGTGGTGATTACTTCGCAACATTACTTTATTATTTTCCTCCTTGAGTCCTTACGGTAATCCTAGGAAGTGACTATTATCGTTATTCCCATTTTACAGATGTATAAACTAAGATGCTGAGTGAAGACACAGCTCATTTCACAGATTTATTAAATGACAGATCTCAGAGTCCAATAAGAATGAGTCTGATACCAGCTCTGTGTTCTTAATATTGTATTTTCTCCCTACAGAACTCCTGAAAAATCTAGATTGATCATCCAGTGTGACATCTAACTACCCTTTGGCTCCTGCCTCCCCCAGGCCATCATCACTCCCCGTTCCATGAACTTCCACTCCCAGATACGTGGACACTGTCTCCGTCCTAGATTGGAGCCCGGACTGGAGCATCTAAATGATCCCTCGGGTCCCAGTCTTTGTCAAAATATTCTGTCCTCCACTTTGTAAGTGTCCTCTTTCTTTTTCTTTGTCAAATGCTGCTTTGATCATGCTAATCGTTTGCTAGAAAACCATAAGTGAAAACACATTTTATACCAGACCAAGTTCAAGTTCCTTCATAAGATATTCAATATTTTTCACAGTTTAACCCCAACCTACCTCTCAATTTCCAGCCAGTCTCCATAACACTCCCAATTTCGAATCTCCAACATGCATCTTTCCTGCCTCTCTTCCTGTCCTTTTCTCTTTCTCTGGTAGGACCTGATCTTTCCACAGGAGTACACAGTTTCTGAGGGGCAGGCAGATCTAGAGTTGAAATCCAGCTATTCTGATTTCTAGCAGATACTCCCTATGATTTATTCGTTTAGTATTTTCCCCCCAAAATATTCACTGAGAGCTTTGAGCTATTGGATTTCTCAAATTCTGTGCTTCTCTCTTTGTGGATGAAGGTATTGAAGATTTTTGTTCACATACACACTTGGGAAGACAAATGTTGTCATTTGTCATTTAACCTGTGAGATCAGTCTTTGTCATATATTGGTAACTTTAAAGATTTTAAGATGGTCTGACATAGGATAATGCACACATTTTAACACATAGAAAGAAATATCTGGAGTCAGCGGCAATTTCTAGAAATACAGGCATTTACGAAATGCGCTAGGAAGGGAAACTCTATGTGAAAGGTACAGTGAGTTTATTTGAAAGGAGACAAAAAATGGTTGGAGGACATATTGGCACCTTTGTTTTTTGACCACTTGCTCCACAGAAAAGATAATGACCAGGTTCGAATGTTCTTTCCAGGTATACTTTCTTTCTTTCTTTTCTTTTGTTTTTTTTTTTAAGATTTTATTTATTCAACAGACAGAAATCATAAGTAGGCAGAGAGACAGGCAGAGAGAGAGAGAGAGGAAGCAGGCTCCCCTCTGAGCAGAGACCCCGATGTGGGGCTTGATCCCAGGACCCTGGGATCATGACCAGAGCCGAAGGCAGAGGCTTTAACCCACTGAGCCACCCAAGTGCCCCCCAGGTATACTTTCTATCAGTATGAAACTACGCTTTGCACAGATTTGAAAGCAGGTAACTCATTGTCTCTTCTTCTGCAGGACGGAGAGCTCCCTGTGGGTGCCTCCCATGTGCAGCAGCAGGGGGGAGCACTGACAAGCTCCGGGGGGCAGCGGGGGCCTTAAGGACCCCAAGCCCAAATCCACTTCTTGGCAGCTCCATCCCTAGGTCTCCTTCAGCCTCCACAACCCCTTGAATGAGCTCGCATTTTCTTCTAAGCTGCTATAATTTTTAAACAAAAGACATTTAAACATGGCTCCTGGATGATGACGTTCGAACCACAGGCCTTTCTCATTCTTTGTGGGCACCTGAGCTGTCAGTTCCTCTCCCCTAAGAAAACACTGTCCAATGAGGAGACAGGCCTTCCTTGGACTGAAGACCATTAAAGGGAAGTAAATGTGCTGACATAGAAGATCATGAGCACGATATTTCCTGGGACTCTGTGACCTCCTTGAGGTCAATGGGGAAACACTTCATTTTTTGAAGATTAAATTGGGTTTTACTAATGGACTCTTCCTCAGTGTCAGCCACAGAGTTGAGCCCTAGGCCGGCTTCCGCCAGCTGAAAGCAGGTGCAATAGAATCTGGGAGCCTCAAGCTGTCATCCCAGGTTCACCTTTCAAGGACATCTGGCACAAGATACCGAAGGTTTGATTTTTTTTTCCCCCACTGATCCCCAAGTAATACTATGTATACCATTGACCACTACTTATTTGTGTGTGTGTGTGTGTGTGTGTGTGTGTGTGTGTGTGCCATATACCTATTTTTATTGAGATAAAATTCACATATCATAAAATAGACCATTTCAAAGTGTACAGTAGAGTGGTATTTAGAAAATTCAGTGTTTTGCAACGAGCAGCTTTCTCTAGATTTAGGAAGTTTTCATCATCTCACATTACTTTTCTTTCTTCCTTCCTCCCTTTCTTCCTCCTCCCCTCTCTCCTCCCTTTATTGATCACATCAAGTGATCACGTCTTCTTCTCCGCACCCCCATTACCTGGCAACCTTTCATCTGCTTCCTGTCTGTAGAATGGCCCCACTATGAATGTAGCATACAAAGAAACCATGTAATATGTAACCTTTTGTGTCTGGCTTCTTTCACTCAACTTAATTTTTCCAAGGTTCATCCGCATTGTAGCATGGATCAGTACTTGATTCTTTTTATAGCTGAGTAACATTCTACTGTGTGGATATACCAAATTTTGTTTATCCTGTTGATGAGGATTTGAGAAGTTGATGATGATGAGAATTTGAGAAGTTAAGTCATTTCCACCTTTTGGCTATTATGATAATGTTTCTATAAACATTCATGTGTAAGTAAGTTTCTGTATGGATATATGGAATTCTTAGTATATATATGGCATTTAACTTTTGGGGAAAATCACCAGACCATTTTCCATAGCATACCCCCAACAACAAGTTTTTTTTTTTTAAAGATTTTATTTATTCATTTGAGACAGAGAGATACAGAGAGAGAGGGCACAAGCAGGAGGAGCACAGGCAGAGGGAGAAGCAGGCTCCCGCTGAGCAAGGAGCCCAGTGCAGGACTTGGTCCCAAGATCCTGGAATCACGATTTGAGCCAAAGGCAGACCCTTAACCCTCAGAGTCACCCAGGAGCCCCTGCATCAACAACTTTTATCTGATGTATGTTCCCTGGACTTTATTCTATCTGCCCCTGTGGCCCATGGGGATGCTTGTATCTCATAGCTATAACAATGAGGGGGCTATGTTTATAAACTTAATGGAAGGCACTAAAGACAGAATGATCTTTTTGGAGAGAACAAGTGTAAATTTTGACATACCGGCTTTATAAGAAGGCATGAAGACGTAAGAAAACTGATGCACTGTTCTTTATCATACAGGTGGTTGAATTTGGGGCTCTTCCTCTACAGGAAGAAGTGGAGGAGGAAAGGTAAAAAAAAAAAAAAAAGGAGGAAGGGAAAAAAGGAGTGTAGAAAATGAGCAGAAAGCTAGGAAATGTGTCCTGGCTGATGTGGTTCCTTCCAGCCTTGACTGCCCACAGTTCCCCTATAAAATATAATATACTCTCATATAGTAGGAATAAGTCACTTTCATCATAATGGTTCTGGTGTACGTTTTACAATAAGAATGAAGTAGTATGTGATGGAAGCAAAACTCACGGAGTGTCTAAGCGGTAGAGGGGCACTGACAAAGATAAACTTCTCTGCACCCCACGTCACTTACTCTCATGTTGAATCAGTAGAAGCCTGGAGAGGACTTCAGCCTTAATTCAGCCACATGGCAAGGGGCAGTGAGTCTTCAAGGGGATATCTAGGGATATAGAAGTATAATCAATACATATGGGGACAATGATCATATTGCTATGCAGATGATAAGTATCAGTATTAATTTTGAATTCTTGGAGTCCACCTTCACATTCCAGCACTTAATCAAAAAATGATCAACAGGCCATGCACAGATACTCCTCTGAACTCAAGAACACCCAAGATGCTTTGTAGGATGGGCATGTGTGGTGGGAGGCTTTCTCTCAGAGAGCTCATAGCACGGTAGGAAATCGGAGACTCAAGCAGACATAACTGTCCCTAGGTCATAAAGTGAAATGAACAGAGCACTGGGTGGAGTCCACTTGAAGAGTACAAATGACTTGCTAGAGGCAGTCAATGCCTCTAGCATTGGAGAGGCAATGCCATGGGAAAGGAAAGAAGGAAAGGAGTGGGGGAGGGAAGGAGAGAGGGAGGAAGGAAGGACGGACTGAGGAAGGAAGGAAGGGGAGAAGGAAGGAATGAAAGAATCAAGAAGTGGAAGCTGAGAGCTATGGTGATCAAGGACAATTTTGAAGAGCCAGTAGAAAGAAGAATAATGTGGGTATAGATGCTAATAGGATTTGGAGTCAGATGATACTAAATTCAAATACCAGCTTTTCCACATATTAATGATATGCGTGCATCCTTGTATAATTTATTTTCTCTCTCAAAGCCACAGTTTTCTTAAAAGCAAATAGGAATATTACCTACCTTGTAAGAGTGTCATTAGGATTAATTTGGATAATGAATGGAAATGTTGGCACGGACTAAGGAAATATCCTTTAATATTTCCTATTTCACTGAGTTTATTCAACATGTGTAATGTGTTGGATTTTGTTAAATGGCTCATCCATCTATAAACATGTCATATGTTTCTTTCTTCTTAGTTCTATTAATATGATGGATAATATTAATAGATTTCTTAATATTGAACCACACTCTGTTCTTGAAATAAAATCAACTTCGTGTAATATATGTCTTTTTAACATGCTGATGTTAATTTTTTTGCATTGATATTCATAAGCAATGTTGACTTGTACCTTTATTTTTTGATGCAAGCTTTGCTAAGGAAGATGGAACAAACATTATGTTCATCTTATAAAATGAATTTGGAAGAGTACCTTATGTTTCCATACTTTGCAATAATTTAAGGAACATTGTCATAATCTGATTTTAAAGATTTGGTAGAATTCAAATATGAAAGTAACTGTCCTAGTGAATTTGTATGAGGAACTTTGTAACAACTTTCACTAATTTTTCGAAGATGGTTTGTTTGCAACTTTCTGAAGTTTGTTAAGATGTAGTTTTCTTTAAAAAGATGAATTTCTCTGATTTTCAGGTATATTCCATGCAAAACATACAAAATAACCCCTTGAGATTATTTTTTTCTTTTAATAGTTATTTCCCCTTGCTATTTTTTATATTATGTATGAATGTTTTCTTCCACCAATGTCTCCATTAGGCTTGCAAGTATCTTTACGGATATTTTTTTAAAGTACTAAGTTTTGAACTTCCTAAATTAAGTTTCCCACTTCATTAATCCCCTACTTTCAACTTCATTAATTCCTCCGTCTACTCTCTTTTAGTTTACTTTGTTCTAGTTTTTCTAACTTTATTGAGTTGGATATTTTATTCATTTATTTTTATCTTTTTAATTTATTCGACATTGGTATTTCATGCTCTGATTTTTTCTCTGACAAATGCTTAAGTTTTATTCTACAGATTTTACATACTGCATTTCATTACTACTATCATTTTCAAATAATTGGATAATTTTATTTCACTTTCCCCAAGGTTTATAAATAAACCTTTAAAAAAATCTCCTGACACAGAAAACTTAAAAAAAAAAATTTCTATCATTTCTACTTTTCTTGAATGTCATCATAAAATCTATTATTTCTATTCTTTGGAACTTCCTGAAGGGCATATGTGTGTGTGTCCTAAAGTATAGACAATTGCGTGAATATTCTGTGAAAATAATTTTGAAAATAATCTGTGTTCTGAATTACTAAGATTCAGTTACCTATTTTATTCACTGTGTTGGTTAGGTCTTCTAAATTGTATCAAACTTTGCCTACTTCATAAATTTTGGATTGTGCTAGGTATGTTAGATACTCCTATGAATTTATATTCTTTCTTGTTTCTAGAATTTTTACTTTATGTTTTTCTTGTGGTTTGGCATGCTTAAGTATTATTAACAACTCTGTCTTTATTGTGTTTTACAGTATATAACATTATAAATACTTTTCTATGTCTCCTTTAAATAGCAATGGTCTACATTTATAGTGACCAACATTCCGGTTTGTCCATGTATTTACCAGGACACGAGAATTTCAGTGCTAAACGCAGGAAGATCCCAAGCTGACTGGACAAATTGGTCACTTTATTGAAATTCTACCGTTTCTGATATGCAGACTGTGAACCTTGATTTATTATACTTTTTTTTTTTTTTTTGGTGACAGCTTTACTAAGATATAATTCATATACCAAGAACTTACCCATTTAAATAGTAAAATGTTCTTTAGTATATTTGCAGAATTGTGCAACCATCAATGCAGTGAATTATTCATTCGATAGAATATTATTTGGCAGTCAAAAGGACTAGAAAGGATGCATGCTTAGCATGGATGAATCTTGAAAACTTTATGCTAAGTAAAAGAAGACAATCATAAAAGAACACATGTTGTAAGATTTCATTGAGATGAAATGTATAGGATGGGAAAATCTATAGAGATATAAAGTAGATTAGTTCCCTAGGACTGGAGGATTTGAGGAAACTGAAGATTATCTCCTAATGGGGTTGGGTATCTTTTTGGGGTGATGAAAATGTCCTCTGATTTATTTTTGTTTCCATTTGCCTTGTATATATGCTCCGTCCTTTTGTTTTATTTTTAACCTGTTTCTATCTCATAATTTCAAGGTCTAAATCTCTTATTTACAGCATTGTATGCAATTTATTTTGTTAGAGAATCTAAATTTTTTGAAGAGATGAATTAAGCTCGTGATACTTACAGATAAGATTGTTATATTTGCCTTTTGCTCTGTCATGCTTTATATTGTATTTATAAATCTATTATATTTTATACAAATAGTCTTTCATAATTTGGTCTATTTTATTTATTTCTATATTTGTACATTTTTAAAGGGGGGATAGAGTACATAAGAAAGTTTGTAAGTTTGTTCAAACTGCCTCCTTTATGTCGGTATTTTTGTGTTTATGGCAATTGTCTATTGGTTTACTACTCTGAATAATATTAAAATTTGCTAATAATCTCTTCTTCATCACCTTCTATCCCAGGAATTGATTTGAAACAATATCTTTTTATTCCTAGGTAATAACTGTAGAGTGATCATGAGCTTAATCTACTTTTTATTTGCTTTCCACCTTTTTAAAAGTTGATGCTGTGTTCCTACAATTTCAGAGCATATAGTTGTTTTGGCTGATACCTTCTGTCTTATAAGCATCATTCATACTTTGTTCTACAGGTAGTTATATATTTAATGTTCGCCACCAGGCCTTATGTCAATGTCTCTCCACTCAATTTCATTCTTTGGTAGTTTACTCAGGAAAGACTCCTGGGGACAATATTTCCTGAGTTCCTGATTATTGATAGGAGTTTGTCTGCAGTCTTTATACTAGAAGGTAAGTTCAGCTAGATTAATAATATATGGCTCATATTTTTTTTTTCCTTGAGTATCTTAAATATGTCATTCCATTGTCTCCTGATATAAAGTGTTGCTGTCAAGAAATCTGATAGCCATCAAATTTTCTTTCCTTTTTAAGTGACTTAGTTCTTTTACCTGGGAGCTCAAGGCATTTTTTAGAATGTTTTGATATTGGTCATTCTGGCTCATTTTTCTCAAGGATATGGTGTTCCTTTCCAGTATGTGCCTACAGATCCTTTTTTTTTTTTTTTTAAACAAATTTGTTTTAAGCTGGGTTTTTTGTTGTTGTTATCGGGTTGTTTTTCAGTGTGAAAATCATCATTTATTAACTGACCAGGTTACAAAAATAATCATGGTAGATACCTTAGTTCATCCTTCTAGTAAGCCTGTGGATATGGTTTTCCCTATTGCCAGTATCTGCATCTTCCACAAAATGTGTGGTCTTTTTCTTCCTTCTCCCTCATGGAGAAGAACATCTGAAGGACTTTAAGAAGTCATTTGCTTCTTTGAAACGTTCTCTCACAGTAGATCTAGTGAATTGGATCCTCCGTGCAGAAGATGCCGTATTTACCAAGAGATGGAACAGTCAATGTGTTATGTCAGGGCCGTTCACTTCCTGTTGATTTTGCCATAACCATGCTTGTAGATCAGTTCATTTCCTGACTTTGGGTCCCCTCATGCTATGTATGGTTCCACAAGCCTTACCATTTTAACCGAAGCCTTGCTGAGCTTAACAAAGCTGCGCTTGACAATCTGGCAAAGGTGAAGAAGCTGCAACCCTTTTCCAACCTTTGGGCTTACACAATTGATACTTCTGATCCTGAGAAAAGTGCCAGTTTGGGCTCTGCAGGTGTGCAGAGGTTGCTAGCTTTTCTTGCCACTCTATTCATTTGAATCTCCGTTCTGAGCATTTTCCTATATTCCTTGTGGTAATGTTTACCTTTTTCAGAGATAAACTTCCCCCTTCCTTTCCAAGAATCTTTTGGGCAGACTTCTTTCTCAGACTCTTGATCTTCAACTCTGCAAAATTATTTTGCTGTTTCTTAAGGGTTTCTGGCACAGCAGGAAACTTCTTTGTCTTCTCTTCTGCACCCTCCCTGGTTCCAGCCAGAAAAGAGCTGTTGTTTGGTTGGGTGGTTTTTATGATTTCTGTTCCATTGCTTGGTTTTCTTCTTTTGTGAGCTCTTACCTATTATATACATGTTTGTTGCCCTTACCTGTTTTCTATTTCTGTCACTTTTTATCAAATCTTTTTTTTTTTTAATCTCTTCATTTGTTTTGTTGTCTAAAATTTTACTCCTATTAACCTTTATTTTTAGGTTATTTTCTACTGCATTCATTCACTCTTTGTTCTTTCCACTT
The DNA here is from genome assembly GCF_009829155.1 of Mustela erminea. Lineage (NCBI taxonomy): Eukaryota > Metazoa > Chordata > Mammalia > Carnivora > Mustelidae > Mustela > Mustela erminea. Next base: position 14,619,869 of record NC_045625.1, on the reverse strand, counting down.
TAATGTTTATTTCTAAAATCAGAGTTTTTAAAATTTTCTAATTCTTTTGGAGTTTGTAACTTTATTACTAAGTGTTTCTGTTACAGATTTATGTTTTCTTTCATTTCTCCATTATTACCTTAATTTCTTTTAGTACATTTTGAAATTTGAGCCCACAGTTTTCATCTGTCTAGAGTATGTTTTTATGGTGCACTTTCATTGCCAATAAATTGCCAATAGACATATTATTGTCCTCTCCGGTCCCCTTTCCCTTCACTAATAAATTTGTATGGGACTCAAACTTGATCCTTTTCTGTTGCCTATTCTGATGTGAGCTTAGTCTTCCCTGACTTTTAGGAAGACTAAGTGGGTCAGGACAGATTTTCTAGCTTCCTGGTTCTATAGCACTCTCTCTCTTTCTCTCTTTCTCTCTCTTTTATCTTCACACTGTGACCTGTACTTTCTGAGAACACCTCACTTCTCCCCACCTTCAAACTGGCCTTCTCTTGCTTTTGCCCTGGCATCTCTGTCCAGAGGCCTGTGCTTGGAGGGCCTCTCTAATTGCCAGGAACCCACTTCCACCCACCCACCCCCATAATATGCATATGCTGCTGTGATGCCCTTCTATTTGCAAATATTTTTCTCGGCATATATTTGTTTTCTCAACTGATACCCAAATTTTCCCTCCCCCTTGGGGATCAGGTGTCCTAATTAAAGGAAAAGAGGAAATGGGGGTTGTGACTAACACCCACAGATGGTCCCAACATGAAGACTCCATAGTATCTTTTGTGGCTCAGTTGTAGAGCTCTTGTGGAACCAAAGGTTTACTTCAAGATGATTGCTCTCTCTTGCTCATCAGCCCTTCAGAGCATGAGATGAAATAAAATCTCAAATTGTTACCAATATAGTTAAGTTTAGCTAGACTGAGCAAGGGCTAAAGCATGCTGGCAATAGCTCTCACTGCAACCTTGATATTGTTACCAAAAGGTCTTGGGAACACCGGGTGCCTAGAGACACAAACAATCAGAAATGTCTCAGGACCCTTATTTGGGACTATAGTCCTGAGAATCAGAGCCACTTTGCTAGTTGCAGGGCCCACTAACTTGTATAAAGGACAAGGTCGATATGGCACAGTTGAAGATTAGGACAAAATCATGTGTGCATGAGAGCAAAAGAGAGAGAGAAAAAGAGAGAGAGAACACAGAAGCACACATGTGCTCAGCGATGAGGTAGGGAGGGGGTGGATACATTCACACAGGCATTTATGACCACTACAACAAACATCCTATGTAATGCTGTGAGGCAAAACATTAAGTGTGGAGCAGAATGACTTGGTCAAGGAAGAGGAGCACTTATTAAGACACATCCAACTATGTCTGTAATTAAATTCTCCCAACAATTCATTATCATCTCCTTTGTGTAAATGACTAAAATGAGGGTCAGAGAAATTAGATAATCTGCCCAAGGTTATACAACTAATAAGATCTCTTTGTCTCTTAAATTCATGCTCTGTCCACTTTCAGGCGCTGCTTCCAGACACCCCCCTTCCCAACCCACCACCATCTGCTGGCAGCTTTGCATTTCAATAAGGGAATTGGGTTGAGGGTGAAGGCGAACAAACATTGACTATAGCTCCTGGGCAATCCTCTCGCTCACCAGTAGTCCTCCATGCTCGTTATTACAGCCTTGAGAGATCAACACTAGCCACCCTGGCTCAGCTTGACCCCTTGGGAGAGACAAGCAGGAGGCCAGCGGGTCCCTCCTCTCTGGCCAGCCTCCGCAGGCTAATTCTCGTCTGTCCTAATACTGGGACCGGGCCCTCCCTTCTCCCCCTCCAGCCTTGCCGCCAAGGATAGCAGCACAGCTGGAAAAATAGATAGGTCTTTCTAACCCTCTCATGCGTGTGCCGTGGGGCCAGGTAGCTCTATAAATATGGTAATGGCTTCTCAAGCATGCCCAGACTGGAAATGAGACTGAGAGCCCAGAGAAAGGCTGTTCCCACCGATAACTGTGGTGGCAGCCTTGCTAGAGGAGACAGTGCCTCTAAGCTTCAGGGTCAAATTAACTCCTGCTTCCCCCCTCCCCTTGAGTAGATCCCCTCTCCTTCAGTCCCCTCCCTCCCTATTAATCGCCTGCACCCACCTGTTCCCTGATTACACCGATGACACGCACAGGGGAAAGCAAGCGAGCAGAGGCTCATGTTTTGTCTATTACCAGAAGGCCCAGACTTGTGATAAAAAAAAAAAAAAAAAAGATATACCAGCAACAACACAGCTACATTGATGTGTACAATGGGGAACCAGCTTGACACTTCCCCACCGTGGTCCTACTGAGAAAAACGACAGCTACAGTGAGGAACCAAATGGCTGCTCAGCATACAGAGCTGCGTGCCTGAGGATGCTCTGCCTGTACCCAGCCTCTCCTGGGTTCTGCCTTCAGTGCAAAGTGGACAGTGACCCCCTCCATGCCCCTTTCTGTGGAATATAGTCTTGTGGAAAATGATGATTGGGATTCTAGAGTGACTTTAGACAAAGCCCTTAACATCACTCTAGACCCTTCCTTTTCTGTCAGATGAAAACAATCGTTCCCTTGCTATTTCTGGCTCCCCTGACCATCCCCTCTTGCTAACAGCACCTGAGAATAGTTCTTTCCATGCATAAGCCATATTGCAAATAATTTTACAACACAAAATCGTAACTCTTACACAACTGCAAAATGAACGGATTTCCCGAGTATTGGTTTAATGCACTAGTGAATCAAAGAATCTGGAAGGTGTTAAAAACCAGTTCAAAGGGCAAATCCAAAACCAGACATATATATAGGCGATCAGAGATGCTGACATGAATGTATTAGTGCATGCAAAGCTTGCTTGCAGCTGGGTGCTTGGGAAAGTTCAGAGATGGAGCTTCTATACCTCTACAGGACACATTTCACCTCTCCAGACAAGAGTTATTTCCACTGGTCCGTTTGCTCAATTTGTAGAGTTATAAAATAGCTTAAAGGCAATGAAAGGTGAAGACTACTGCACAATCAAGTAACCAGAGGGAGCATTAGAGATTGTTTCACATTCTATAGGAGACTATAGCGCTCATTTTTCACCATTTCAAAGTTGTGGGTTTTTTGGTTTTTTTAAGATTTATTTACTTACTTATGTGGGTGGGGGGGTAGTAAGTGTGTGTGTTCAGGGAGGGGCAGAGGGAGAGAGAGAGAAGCAGACCCCTTGATGTGGGGCTCCATCTCAGGACCCAGGGATCATGACCCTGAGCTGAAATCAAGAGTGGGACGCTTAACAGACTGAGCCACCCAGGAACCCCAAAGGTGTTTTTTTTTTTTAAATTAATAATTCTTCCTGAAAAATGAAATAGTTAAATACATAGAGGAAGCCAATTATACATAAATACACTTATTTAAAGTTTAAAATTTTATAATAGAGTAATATATGTGCTTCTTTGTTGAAATATTAACAAGATACTATAATGACTACTATAATTTGGAAGGAGATATATATATATATATATATATATAAAATATGTCAATAATACTTCAGGATATCTGTAATTACTGTAATGTGGTTATGAAAATATCTATTATTTCTGTATTTTACAAGCCACAGATACTGTTAAAACCAATCTGATTTGTTGCTTAGATTCGTAAGGGAAGGAAATGACACATTTTAGTCAGAAGTTAATAAAAGTAAAGGTTGCATTTTTCCCCCGCCTAAGTTCATGGACCTTTAAAATTCTATTAGCCTCCATATTAAGAATCTCTGAATTAGATTTACAAAGAGAATCCCCCCTCACTGATGATGTTGAGATCAAGAATGATTATTCAAACTGAAGAGGAAAGGTAAAAAGTGAAACAAATTAAGCATGTTGGACATTATTGACGTGTTTGAGGAAGGTGCCCTTGGTTCTTTCTGCCCGAGGGTGACCAAGAAATTAAGAGAAATCCAGCATAGGTCTAGGGCATCTGAAGCTTCTAAGAGCCCAGGGTCTGGGCAGGCAGGGCTGAGAGATGTTTCTAGAATTGCCCAAAGATAAGACAGTGCATCGTGGGTTGCGGCACAGACTGTGGTATGAAAAGATGGTCCATGTGGAGAGATTTGTGGTGCAGAAGATGGCAGGATTCAGCAGCTTCCTGGTAAGCTGCCAGGGCCAGAAGAGGAGAAGAACGGATCTTGACAGAGTCCACACTCAGCATGACTATGCCCTGTACGTCCCACAGGACTTAGACCCAGCTTCCCAGAAGGGAGAATTTACCCACATCTCTGGTAAAGAAATGATCACCATGCAGTAGAACAGTGGCTTAAAACAGAAATTACTTTCAGTTGGGGCACCTGGGTGGCTCAGTGAGTTAAGCCTCTGCCTTCAGCTCAGGTCATGATCCCAGGGTCCTGGAATCGAGTCCTGCATCAGGCTCTCTGCTCAGAAGGGAGCCTGCTTCCTCCTCTCTCTCTGTCTGCCTCTCTGCCTACTTGTGATCTCTGTCTGTCACATAAATAAAATCTTAAAAAAAAAAAAAAAAGAAATTACTTTCAGTTATAAGAAGAGTAAAAGAGGTCCTCTCTTGTACACCTGTCCACATGACTCTGTGGACCAAATTTTGCCTCTTATTTATTCTACCTGAGAACATGAGAAAACCTCAAAAGGATACTTTTTTTTTCCCCATCCCAGGGCCACTACCCTGATTCACAGTCCTTACCCTGGGATTCAAGGTCCTTCCATTGATGGCCCTACCTGATTTTCTAGTCTCGTTTCTCACCCTTCCTCCTGACATGCCCCCATCACTGCCAGTCACTTCTTCTCAAGCACTCTGCCCTCTGGCCGTGGCTTGACTTGTGCCTTGTCTTTGCCTGGAGAGTCTCCCCAACTTCTTAGCATTCTTATAAACTCCTGCTGGGGCTTTGCTTGGGCCCAGAATGTGCTCTATCCCCAACTCCCCTTCCCACCTAAGAAATTCTATTCATCCTTTCTGACCGCACCCTCCAGCATAAATAACTCTTCTCTGATGCCTTCCAGAAACCCTTCTCCCCAGATATTTGGAATATTGTGATTTATAACAAAAAATATATATTTGGTCTGGGAAACAGAGCCCCTTGGAATTTCTTAAGGGATGAGAGCAGTAAGAGCATCTTTTGTTATGTTAATGAGTGACATCTGGAAAGCACCTAGGGATTGGGGCTGATTATCTGTGGAAACTACCAAGGGATTAGAGGGTTGGAAATTTCCTTCCCTCCTTACCCCCTGCCCCCAGCTCCCCACCACTGATTGCCAGTAAAACCTCAGGAAGCTAGGCAGAGGGGAGGGAGGATTCCTTTGCAGGTTTCAGAGGGGATATGGCCTTACTGATACTTTGATTTCAAATTTTAGCCTCCAAAATGATGACAGGAAAAATGTCTGTTGTTTCTAGCCACCCAGATGGTAGTACTTTGTTATGGCAGCCCTAGAAAGTAACACAGAGGCTTCCTAGAGCAAGTGACATTTGAATAAATTTTGTATTTCCAACCAGAAACATGGGATTTATTTGCCCAACAGATGTGGACCAGAAGGACTTTCTTCTTTATTTTGCCTAGTATTTACAGGTCTGCGTATTTCACACAGGCATTCTGATGCCCAGCTTACCTTTGTAATTCAACACAAAATTCAACCGAGAAAATGTGAAGATCTAATTGGCTTCATTAAGCGATTCACGAATCAGGCAGCATTACATACAGCAAGTAGAAAGATGCTCTGAAGAGTTGTACATAGGGAAGGTTTTTAGAGACACGTGGGTGGGTCAAGGAAATTATTAGCAAAAGGACAAAAAGGGAGGGGGATGGGGATTGTTTCTGTCCAGAGCATCTTTCTTTTGGGGGTGAGGGAATGACAAGGTTTTTGTCGGTCGGTCGTTGCTCATGACCTCACTAGTGCTGATCTGGAAATTGTGGATTGGCTGTTGAAAGGTCACATTCTTGGGACAGGTTTGACATTATAATTGGCTTCTGTTTGCTGTCATGGGAGCATATGACTTCATTTTGGGCTTCGGGTTTCTTCTAGAACACCCTGATAGATGAAATAACCATATACCACTATGGGCTAGAGTTAAGTGGAGGTTGCCGTTCTGTAAGGAGCGTGTGCTCTCTGGTTGTCCCATTGCCTAGTGCTTGCACGCCTGGTCCTCATCACTCTTTAACATTTCCTGCCTGGTGTAGATGCCATAATAAATGCATGAATGGGTTCTAAGATATTAGTCAAAAAAGAGTTCCAACAAGAAGTCTCTGCAAATCTCCCCCGGAGCCCTAGCGGATGGCACTGATTGTCACCTGTCCTCCAGAGCCCTGGCCACTTGCCTGTGTCAGTAGCAGTGGGGGTATGAAACCTAGCCCTCTATCTTTAATTAAATCACCACTCCACAGACATTCTCTTGGTCTGAACTTATTACCATACCTGGATCTTTTACCCTGGCTGCTGAATTCCAATGTGATGGATCTGGAGTCCCCTACGTGTTCCACAATTTGCTCTTTAAGTGAAAACGTTTACATTTTGATTGCCTAATGTGTTTCTATCATTTCCCATCCAGCAGGATGTCAGGGCCCTGTAACGCACTCAGTAAAGTAAACCGGTCTAGACTGCAAGTCCTTCATCAAGACAAAGCTCAGGTCAAACCCAACGCATCCAAAAACCTTCCGGGGCAGTCCGATGTGAATATCCAGTATCATGTGAATATGCTTAACGCACCAGGCGAACCAAATCAGAAAGACCTGGAGCTGAAGTTCGGCTTCACTCCATATTAGCCATTTGGGCAAATTATTTGATCTAAATCTTATGTGTAGTATGGACACAAAAATTGCCCATCACTAAGGATTCTAATGGTGATTAAATGAGATAAGCATACATAAAACGTTTAGCACAAGGCCTGGCATGTAATAAACACACTCTAAAGTTGGCTGCTGTTGTTACCATAATTGTTAACAGTTTCATTGCGGTTTTTATTGTTGCTCCATTATAATGCACCAAACAGAGTCCAAATCTTCTGTTGCATAAAATGTGGGATCATGTTATTACAAAGTTTAAAAAAAAACTAGAGTAAGGCTACTAAGGAGAAGGGGGAAATTGCCTATCATGTTGTATCTGGATTCATGTCATCACGATATGTGTTTTTTATAGTTTCTCTGCAGTGCATTTACTCTGAGGAAAAACCAAGCCTGTTTGACACCAGCTGGCAGATCAAATATCACAGAAGAGCCCTCCCTGGCCAGAGGGCATTTGGAGAAGTCCAGAGCTGCCTGCGTGGAGCTATGAGCAATGAGTTTAGCCAAAGATCATAAAGGAGGACCACGCTGGAGGGAGGATACAAGACAATGTGATAGACAGACTTCATTTGGGATGTCACCCTAGGCTGATGGAGATACAAAGGGATGGGACCTCTGAATAATAATAATCAGATTGACAGACACCCTCTCCCTGGGAATCTGGGCAGTCTATGTTCTCATTAAGTTGGAAAGTGTTGTTTTTCTCACTCTCTTTTACAGTTGAAACTTTCTACCAGAAAATTGTGTTTTATCTATGCAAAAGATGAGGCCCCATTAATGCCATGAAGAGCATTAAATATGAACAGACCAAAACTGATACAAGATAGAGTCATCGGTCTTGCGTCACTGTAAACCACAAACTCTGCCTAAGGAACAACTTGTTTCACGTCATTCGTCTGATCAACCAGCTTCAGGTTCTCCCAGTTACTGAAAGAACAATGTTTAAATTCCTAGCATGTCTGCCTGCTGTCCAGATATGGGGAGGAAGGGTATAACAAAAAGAAGCAGTAGCCAACAGAACCTAAATGTTGTGTTTCCTATGCTGATGAAACATGCCACCACCCAACCAGTTACCATAGTCAACTACCTGGGCATCGTCCCGACTCATCTTTTCTTCTTAAACACACATTCCATCAAATATTCAATCAATCAATCAATCAATAAGCTCTTAATATAATTTTCCAGTAACCCCAGAATTTATCCACTTTTCCCATTTCCTGCACCACCACCACTGTCTAGGTCCAAATCATAGCATAACCCGTAATCATATGTCCAGAACTATGTCATTATTCCCCCATCCTTTCATAACAACACGGGCAGAACTCTGATTTGTGTGTGTGCCCTGGGAATAAGTGGTGGGGATGAAGGTAGCAGCCATGAGGAAGAAGGGATGGCTGGAGAAAAGGTAAATAATTCATAACAGATCACTTTTTATTGAGTGATTATTATATGTCAGCTACTGTGCTAAATAATGTTGGTTTAGTACCTTCTTTGTTGCTCCTTCACTTGAGAAATGGAGTTGAATTCTCCTCTCTCTCTTCTTTTTTTTTTTTTTTTGGTTTTTATTTTTATTTTTATTATTATTAACATATAACATATTATTAGCCCCAGGGGTACAGTCTGTGAATGGTCAGGTTTACATACTTCACAGCACTCACTATAGCACATACCCTCCCTAATGTCCATAACCCAACCCCCCTCTCCCTATCCCTTTCCCACTGGCAACCCTCAGTTTGTTTTGTGAGATTAAGAGTCTCTTATGGTTTGTCTCCCTCCCGATCCCATCTTGTTTCATTAATTCTGAATTCTCCTCTCCTTGAATCGAGGTTGTCTTAATAGTTTGTTGAACCAGGAGAAGACAGAAGAAATGGAGTCTGGAGACCATGATGCTGGGTCATGAGAAGCTTTTCATGGAGTACTTTCTCTCTAAAATCTTTGAGAAGCTGTGCAAAAGGCCCAACAACCATGAAGTTGTCACACCATGAGAAGCCCAAACCATAGGTAGATGTCCTGGAGCCTGGATGTCACGGGAGGCAGATGTGGGCTGAGCAACAATGACACACCAGGCATACGGTGAAGAAGCTCTCTTAGACATGAATCCTCCACCTGTTGCTTCCATATGGATCCACAAACAACTGCCCAGTGAGTCCTGAATTTTTGATCCACTAAATTGTGATCAGAATACAATAGTCATTACAAAGAACTAACTTTTGAGATCAATTTTGATGCCAGAATAGATAACCTGAAAAGACTGGTTAACTCACCTTGTCAAAGTCAGAGTAGACGCTAGAACTGAGTCTCAGATCCGAGTAGCATGACTCCAGCGTCTGCACCCTTCACCACGGGGCCATAGTGTTTCCTTAAGTGGTGAATACTGGTTGAAAGGTCTGAAAAAGTCAGGTGCTTCCAGAGAACAAGGCATCAGTGCCCAGCGTGAAGAAAGGAGTTTCTATGTATAGGCATTGTATTAGAAATACTTTCTCTGATGTAATGTTCAAAAAATCCTTTAGAGTAGGTGTTATTACCTCCATTTCATAAAAAAAGAAAAGTTTTATTTCAGAATCACTTGCCAAAATCCAACCCAAAGTTAGGTTTTAAACAGGTCAGGATCCAAAGCCATCTTGCCCATGGTGCTGGGAGACGTGCTGAGTGACTTCCAGGAGCAGGTCCTCATGCTGGATTCCCCAGGAGGAAGACTCCCAGGCTTTAGCCCCAGGTAGGCTTTGAGCATGCCAATGTCCGTAGTGATTCATTCCACTTCTACATCAGAAGACAAAAACTTTTAATTAAAAAAAGAGAGGAAAAATTGCCAAAGACTGAGCAGGGAGTCCACACCATCTGACAGTTTCAATTTTCACTTACAGCTTACTTTCGCCGATTGATATCCTTCCCTTGCCTGCTGAAGATAACCACTGGCTCCCATAAATCACCTTTCAAAGTCACAGACGACTGCCATTTTAACCCCTGCTCACCAACGTTGACACCAGCTATGTTTCATTGATCACTACCCAGCTGTCAGAATCTATGCAAATTTCTTGCCCCTATAATCCCATTTAAATTCCACAAAACCCTATAAGGTAGGGATTCTTGTTACCTCTAGTTTAAAGATGACTACATGGAGTCTTAGAAACTTAGCTGGACTTGCCCAAGGTAAGGCAGCAAATATGTGTCAGAGTTAATAATTCCCTGATAGCTGAACACAAACTCTTACATCACAGATTAACCTTGTTGGCATGGAGATAACCATCCATGCTTTTCACTTTCTCACCTTTTTCTATTTTTTTAATTTGGAGATACCCAATGATCATAACAATTATGTGCATAAACATCATTACCCCCTCTTTCCAAAGACTAAAAAGAGATAAATTCCGAACCATTCTGCCCATCAAATGATGACAAGAACAGCTAATGTTTATATGTTTGCTCTGAGCTAGGCATTGTTTAGCTACTTTAAATGTATTAGTTAATGTTCACAAAATAATATAATAATAATAGTAAGTATTATTATCATCCCCATTTTAAATGATGAAATTGACTCCCAGAAGACTGATATCACTGAAATCCCACAACTATTACAGAGAAGCTCAAAAATAAGACCCATTTCTCCTGTCTCTTAGCCTAGCATGTGTTTTCCACTGCACTGACCACATCTTATTACATATCTGTCCTTTCCTTAAAGAAATGGAACAATGTGGGTGGGTTCTTTTTTTGGCCAAGACACTTTAGATTTGATAATGAAGTACTGGGATATTAGGTAGTTTAATTAAGAAAAGTGCATATTTGGGCAAAATTTAATGAAGCAGTTACTTTCAAGGATGGCACTTGCATGACCCTGGTCGTGAGAGTGAACACTTCTTAAATTTTCCCACGCATCCCCACCCCAGAGCCTTACTCCCTTCCCTATATGAGTATTAGTCTCAGGGGTGTTGTGAGAGATGTCCTGTGGAGCTGTGATGGAAGGCAGTATTAAATATATCAATTTATCATTTTGAGCACCAAAGCAAGCCCAACTCTACAGGGGACCCTAGGGAGGCTCCTTTCCTTTGGCCATTCAATACTCATTAAGGGAGTATCTCTACATTCGCCAGCACTACTGACACACACAGAAACCCAGTTCTCCCTCCTGGGGAAAGGAGGTGAGGATGTCCTCTACAGACTCATACTTGATCACCGCGTGAGCACTGAAGTAGAGGCATGGATTCCTGAGAGTGGGGTGGAGAAGAGCCTGCACTATATCAAGTTCTTGAATTGCTAACATCAGAAATCAATTCTAGTTCAAGAAGAAAATGAAAAAATAATTACTGGAAGGTTATGGGGTTGATCTCTGGTCTTGAAAAGGAGCAAGGGCTGCTCTAGGGATCTAGGGGAGGGGACGAAGGGACCGTCCATTCAGAACAATGCCAAAGAGAGAAGCGAGCCCCAGCCATTGATCTAGCTGTGCCAGTCTGCACAAGATTCAGATTTCCAGGAAGTGTGTCAGACTGACCTAGCAGGTCATGGGGCCACTCTCTGGCGAGGCATACAGGATCACAGGATGGGACAGGGTCACTTTAACAAAAGAAATCAGATGCCCTCATCCCCAGGATGATTAGAGACAGGCCAGCAGGACAGCTGTTCACTAAAACACAAAACAAAACAGAACAAAAACAGAGAAGCAACTCTATTAGTTTCCTAGGGTTGCTGATATAAACCAGGGGCTTAAAACAACAGAAGTTTATTCTATCCTAATTCTGGAGGCTGGAGAACTGAAATCAAGCTATCGTCAGGGCCATGCTCCCTCCAAAGGCTATAAGCAAAAAAAATCTTTCCTAGTCTCTGGTGGTTGGCAGCAATTCTTGGTGTCCCTTACCTTGTAGTTATATCACATCAAGCAATCTCTGTTTCCATGGTCACGTGGCCTTCTTGCCAGTAAAATGTGCCTCCTCTCTCTTTATAAGGACACTGTCCAATTGGATTGAGGACTCACTAATCTGGTATGGTCTCATCTTAACTTGATTACATCTGCAAAGACCCTATTTCTAAATAAGGTCAGATTTACAAGTAGTGGGAGTTAGAACTTCGGCATATCTTCAACATATCTCTCCCAAGTAGAGAGATGGGACTGGTGGAACTTCAGAAGCATTGAAGGATGCAAAATCTCAGCAAATAGCCAGATAAATTAGGTGACCAGAGATAGGTGGCATGAAATAAAGAAAGGGTGATGAGGCAGCGAGAGGCTAGGGAAGAAAATAACCTTGGCTGCATCATAATGATGGACACAGAGAAACCCAGCAGAGGGAGGAGTGATAGTCCACATGAGCAGTGATATAGGCTGATCTAGGACTGGGTGAAAGACACAGCTCCTTCCATTTCCTCTCAAAGTGGCTGCTGGAAAGACCCCAACATGAAGATGAACCCCTTTCAGGAGCAGCTCCCGTTCCAGGAAGTCTGTAGGACCTCCTGGGCCCCTATTCAATCCTCCCAGCTTCTGTCCTCTGCTTCCTCTTCTTTAAGTGTCCTTTACAACTCCCCACCTGTCCCCATTAACATGCATCCCTCTTCCATCTCCTTACTGTTAACCTGATTTTCCAGAGGAACTCTCTTTTGTCTGCTCACATTAACCTTAAAAGTAACATGGATTGTCCTTTTTCTAATCTAATCTCCCTGGCCATCCATTCAGCCTCTTCCTCTCGATGGTTCCACTCATCACATCTCTTTGAAATGCACTTGGGAAAAATGGATGTCACAAAGCAAGAGGAACAAAGAAAAAAGAACCCCCTCCCTGGATGTACACATCCAATCAGCTTTTCTTTTGTTCACCCAGAGGGGAGTCTGATTGAGATCAAGATTCAGTCTTCAGTGCCTGAAGGCTTCGGAGTGGAAGAAAGTCATATATATGCAGAGATCTTGAAAATATCATAGAGAGGCTTCCATCAAACCAGAGAACTAAAATAAGGACTTACTTGGCATTTAGAACTTTTTTTTTTTTTAATGTGGGCTTGGGGACCCTCAAAACAGAGACTCAAGTTACTCTGAGCACAGTACTTTGCTGAGCTTGGAGCTCTGGTCATTTCTTTTTCTGAGACCCAAGATCTAGGTACATCGGTCTCAGCATGCAATGCTCTAGCCACACTGAACTTCTCTTCATTCCTAGAGCACCGTGCTCTCTCTCTCCTACCCCACCCACCCCCATCACTGTTGGTCTAGCTATTTGTCATCCTTCGGATCTCAAGTTAGAGGTGACATCCTCCAAGAAGCTCCAGTGAAGCCACCAGGTGGGAAGACTCTCTCCAGCTAGGCAGTCCAGGGCTGTTGTGCCTCTTTCTGCTCCTCCCATAAATACTTAAAACCAGCATGGCTTGCACACTGCCTGGGGTAGGATAAAGGATGTGGTAGCAGGATGGCCTCGGTGAGGAAAAGGAGCTGTCTGTTCTCTGCCTCTGACACTTCTGTGCTCAGCCTGTGAGGGCAGGGGACAGAGATCATCCGCCCCGGCAGGATGCTGAGCATCCCAGGGAAACACCTGCTGACAACTGATAGACACTTCTAGGAGCTCTGTTCCTGTGCCATCCCTTTGGTGTCTTCCTCTGAATCTTTGCTCAGCTGCTACTGCTGTGTCACTGGCCCCCAAACAAGGAGCTCAGTGATCTCATGAAGTAAAAGGCTCTAAGCTGTAAGGATCCTGGGGATTATGTCACCCTGCCCCAGCAGGTACACCCTGGGAAAGGGAGGGCCGCAGAGGGGAAAGGACTTAGAATCTTTCTAGGTTGTTTGCAGAGGTAGGACTGTGCTGGGAATTTCCTGACTCCCAGTTTGGTGTTCTTCCCAATAGCATAGTTGTTTCTTTGATGGCTAAGAGAGGGAACTGAGCACAATTGGTCTAACTGTCTCATTTTATAGATGGAAAACTGAGCTCCAGAGAGAGGAAAAGACTTGTCCTAGGTCACAAAATATGACCCTGCCTTGGTTATCTCTATTCACATACTTGCCCCTGAGTTGGTGAGTGCCATGAGAGGACTCCTCGTTGGATTCATCTCCATACCTAGGAAATGACTGTCACAGAGCAGGTGCTAATAAAGGGTAGTGAAATGGATGATGGCTTTAAAAACAAATGAATAAGCATATAGATGAATGAGTAAGTGGATGAATGAACTAACAAATTCACCCCACTTATCATTTTGGTCCCTCTTGGGAAGAAACCCCTTGGAAAGGAGCACTTGAAGGTGTCATCACTCAGAGTTCAAAACAGTTTTGAATGCTTTTCTTTTCCCACGCCCCACAAAGATTTATTTCTTTATTTGAGGGGCAGGGGAGAGGAGAGGGAGAGAGAGAATCCTAAGGAGATTCCTTGCTCAGAGTGGAGCCCAACACAGAGTCCAACACAACAAGATCATGGCCTGAGCTGAAATCAAGAGTCAGACACTTAACCTCCTGAGCCACCCAGGTGGCCCTCAAAGGCTTGTCTAAGCATGTGATTTGATGAAGGGAGAAAAATCCGCATCAAAGTGGGGAGAGGCCAGGGAGGAAAAGCTAAGTGTTGTCAGGGTGGAATGGCTGGACAGATAACATACTTACATTTCTCTCCAGGTTGTAAAGTTTTTTCAGACCCATTATCTCCTTAATCCTCAAGACAGCCCACTGTGGTGGGTGTTTCACACCCACTTCCCAGACGAGAAGACTGAGGGTCACAGGGAGAGAAGAACTAGCCCTCAGCCACTAGGATCCTGCTGCTGCATCTGGCTTAGAATACAGGCCCCCTCATTTCCCTCCTTGCCTGGTGGTGTTTCAAACTATGCTGAGGGCTAGGGCGGGTCCTGAGGGTACCTCATGCCTCCTGAAACCAAAAACAGCTTGTGCTTTCTCCAGAAAGGAATCTGAAAACAGCTGGTGTCATCACGCTGGGACCCTGTGGGCTCAGAAAGGATTAAACTGTAGCCCCGTAGACTGAGCTCATTTCTCACCCTGTCTCATTAGGAGCGGCCATCAGCGCCTGTAGCAGGGAGCTAGCCCATCATCCACTCACACCTCCTGCTTGCAGGTGACAGCCCCGCCGGCTGCTCCATGCCACGTCTCATGTCAATTTCTTGGAGACAAATGGTGGGGCTTTTCCTAAGAAGCTGAGATGTGCTGTTTGTTCCACCAATATTTATGGAGCCCCTTGCTGACTGTACCCGTGAGTGCTAGGTGCATTGGGGAAGAAGAGAATGAGCAGTCTTAACAAGATACTAAATGTAAACAGTATCTTATTTATGATTGTCATTGTTGCTGCAGCTACTGCTATTACTTAAGGCTACCTTCTACTGAGCATTTACGCTGCACCAGAATCTCACCAGGCACTTTGCTCTTCTTATGTAGTGATGATGGTGATGATGATTGTACGAGGTCCAAGTGTTATGCCCACCCAGAATCTCAGGATAAGATCTTATTTGGAAGTAGGGTCTATGTGGATGTTATTGGGTAAAGAGGAGGTCATAGTGGGTTAAGATGAGACCAAAACCAATCACTGGTATCCTTATAAGAAGAGAAGAATTTGGACACGTACACAGAGAAGAGAATGCCCCATGAAAACAGAGACACAGAACAGGGCATCACGTGGAGACAAAAGCAGAGACTGCCGTGATGCATCCATAAGCCAAAGAACACTATAGACTGTCAGTAACTACCAGAAGCTGGGGAGAAGCAAGGAAGGATACTTTCCTGGGAAATCTGAAGGGTGCATAGCCATGCTATCACCTGGATTTTGGACGGACTCATACCTCCAGAACCATGGAAGCTTTCATTTTTGTTGTTTTTAAGCCAACTGATCTGGGGTCAATTGTTATGGCGGCTCTTGGATAAGTATGTAATGATTTCAGCTGTCCTTTCTGTGGTACTTTTCACAGACAGAATTATGAGAAAATTTCACATAAATTACCCCTTTCATCCTCATATGAAATCAGGAAGAGTGTTCTTCCGAACCCCATTTTGTAGATGAAGAAACGATACATCCAGAGAAGTTAGTCAATGTGCCCCAGGCTCACAGATCACTGAGTTTCTTTCACCAAGCTGTCAAGACAGTGTTTGCCTTGAGCAAACTCTTCAACCTTGAGCTTGGAGTGGTCCTTGGCCCAGTCCTAGCACACCTGTCCAAACGGAATTCCCACCGCATCTCCTCATGCAGTAACAGAGAGCACAGGTTTGGGGTTTGGGGCACAAATATGAAAGGTTTTGGAATACCAGCAATGTGACTTTTGAACAAGTTTCTGAATCTCTCTGGACCTCAATTTCCTTATCTACAAAATAGTGAAAATGGTATCTATCTTACAGTATTGCTGTCGTGATTAATGAGAAAACACAAAGTTTATGGCACATAACATGATATATAACATTTATGGTTATTTATGTTATTATCCAACCTAAAATAAATTTGCTCTTTCTCCTACTGCCTCTGTGAGGTCCCAGTTTCCTCTTTTATGCCCACTATTTCATCTTCTGAGATGCCTTTCTCCCTCATTTCTGCATATAACCACCCTACATATGACCCAAGGCCAAGTTCCAAAGCCCACTTTTCCATGGAGCCTCCCTAAATCCTTTGGCTGGAATGGCTTCTCCCTCCTCTGACAAATAGGGCCATCTACAAACACTTCGCTTAAATGGCATCCGCACTTCTGTCTTGGGTTTCTTCCTCAGTTTGGATGACAGCTGGGGATTTGTCTTTGTTTTTTAAGTACAACTTCCTTAACCCACTCAATTTCCTGGCAGAGGTAAGCAAACCGTAAATCCCAGAGCCTGGGGAATCATTCTAACACAGCCCCTACAGCCAGGTGTGCTGCCTCTGCTTCTTTTTCCTTGTTGTTATAAACTTTCCATTGTTCTTCTCAAAACTTTAAGATCCACTCTCTTCCCAACTGGGGAGGGGCGACATGTTGTTACCTCCTCCATCTTCATACCGCCTCTCCTTGAAATCTTCCTGCTGCCTCTGAAACCCAGCCCCCACTTTGAGAAAATTCATCAACTATTTCCTCAACTCACTTGACAGTTGCCTGCTAAGAGGAAGTCTATCCATCTCTAAGAGTTGTTTCCAAATTTATCATAATTGACCATCCTCCAAGCACCATTCCAAGTGTCTTATGTGGATTAACAGGTCTACTTCTCACCTGAAACATGCATCTAGGATTATCCTTCTTTATAGCTGAGGAACCAAAATAGCATGCCCATGCTCTGCAGCAAATGGGAGTCAGGGCCAGGGTTCTAACCTAGATTTAATCACAATGCCATACTCCTCAAGAGTCTAGATTGCTCCTTTCATTTGCTTGTTATTTATACCCATCTCTGATCTTTCCCCAAACTTCAAAAGAGGTAGCTGTGTTGATGACCCTCTCACGTTGCCTAGAAATGTGGCTAACACTTGTCAGCTGGATGGTGATCTGGGAACTGGAAATGACCAGGCCTGCCACACTTAAGGCCCATGAAAATGTCATGAGATTATGCAGATAAACCATAAACCTTACAGTCCAGCAAATACAAGGGTGAGCTGCTTACCAGGAATAGCACAGGCTTTCCCTTAGGGAACAGAGCTCAGAAAGGGACAAGCAATATGAAAGGAAAAGTGAACCTTAAGATCGGACAGAAAGCTGTCTGAAAAATAAGATGGGAATATGATTCCAGTGGTGGGT
The DNA here is from genome assembly GCF_009829155.1 of Mustela erminea. Classification (NCBI taxonomy): domain Eukaryota; kingdom Metazoa; phylum Chordata; class Mammalia; order Carnivora; family Mustelidae; genus Mustela; species Mustela erminea. The sequence continues at coordinate 14,602,466 of NC_045625.1, read as the reverse complement.
GCCTAACTCCGTAAATTTACGAGGACTCATTGAATTGCACACTTAATATGGGTCAATTTTATGGCACATAAATTATATCTCAGTTGAGCTGTTGAAAACAATAGGATAAAGGAAGAAGTGACATTGACGTTGCTTTGAACCTGGCCACAGTATCCACAGGGCTCATAGGCAAAGCTTCAGGCTCATGAGATTGGCCAGGGTCTGATTCCCCCCTGGGGTGGGGTTGAGGAGAGGAATTTTCCTTCGAAATTCATACAAATGCAATGTGTATAGTCAAAATCAATTGCTTAATTAAATTAGTCTAAAATGTAACATTGTATCATTTACATCAGCCGCATCTCCATCTTAATGTAAGTTTTAAGGAAATATATTTAAAGTGGAGGGTGACTGTATTTCACAAGGTTTCCCAAAGTAAAATTATCCAAAGTCTCTGAAAGCTAAAAATCTTTCAAATGACCTTGGTTATGAACACAAGTCCTCATGTACCAGGAATTCCTCAGGCTTAGTGCAGAGGTCAGCAAACTCTCTCTGCAAATGTCCAGATCATACATATTTCAGGCTTTGTGGGCCATCTGGTTGTTACTGCAACCATTTAATTCTGCTATTGTAGCCTGAAAGCAGCTACAGATAATACATCAACGAAAGGGTGTGGCTATGTTCCAGTAAAATTACTTACAGAAATAAGGAGCTGGCCAGATTTGGCCTGCATGCTGTGTTTGCTAATCCCCGACTCAGTTGGTGGGACACTAGCTCCAAACCACTGAGCTGGAGATGGAGCAGGAAAAGACTACCTCTCTCTCTCTTCCTCTTCTACACATGCACAACAATCTTACTCTCCTTTCTGTTCTTTCTCTCCTCTCTCATTCCCCAAGCTTCCTGTGTTGCTGTGTCTTGAGCATAACCCATGAGCTCTCTTCCAACCACAGTGTGTGCCTGCAAGACTTCCCATCATGGGAAGTCACTACCAGCTAGTTCACTCCCTGAGTCCCTCAAGTTTAAAATTCTAAGGAAAGAACCCAATTATCCCACCTCACCTAGAGTCCAAGCATGGATCATAGGTCGTATGGAAACTAAAGGTCAGTCATGCTCCATTCAAAGGTCTACATTGCTTATTTTGGGCTTCAGTTAGTTGGGGTTGGGGAGGGAACAAGGGGCAAGATTAAGTCCAAGATGTGGGTGTTTAAGAGCTCATAACTAAATCTCGGTGGGTTGTATTTTCCCATATGCCCAGAAACCCCAAGGTCAAGCAGAGAAACTATGGGCTTTAGCAAGAGGAAAGGGGTATTATTATCTAGTTGTGCTTTCCCCAATGACCTCAGCAAGTCACATAAACTCCCTAAGCTTTAATGTTTTCATTGGGATAATAATTGTTTCCTTAAGTGAGTATTCTACCGAGGGGATGAGAGTAATATTGGAAGTGGGAAATATGGTAGACAACCGCTACATAGCTGCTTCTCTTACTGTTACAAGAATAATGCTATCTATCTTATCTACTTGGATTCAGCAATTATTCATTTGAAGCAATTCAGTTAAGAATTTATTGGGTGTCAACTATGTAGATGAGGGTCATCATACATGAAATGTCTCTCAGAAGTGCTCAGCCCCGGACATGTGTCTGAGTTCTGTTACGGCTTTTACTACTATAATCACCCCACATCAGGTGACTGGGCGTAGAAAGCTGGACTGACACCACACCAAACAACCTGACTTAGGAGTTCGTGGCAGGCAGGCAGAGCCAGAGCCCTGCAACAAAGGCAATATAGCTCTACATAGATAGCCAGGGGAATTTTTTTCTATATTAAACTATTGATTTTTCATAAACCAAGAGCACAGAAGGCCAGTGGAAACAATCGAGTCCCAGGTCTAAAACATTAGACCGTTCTTTGTCCCTTGTTGGCCACTTTCAGGAAGTAACTTCCTTTTAGAGAAATGATAAAACTTCTTTATTTTTAGGCAGTAAATGGAAGGATAGAGGGAAGAAGGGAAGGAAAGAAGGAAGAGAGGGAGGAAGGAAGAGAGGAAGGGAGGAAGAAATGGTGCAGTAAAAGAAAGTCATCCTAAACTCAAAGACAGGAACTTGATTCAGCCACTGAGCAAATAAACACCTTCCATTCTTCAGATGTTAGGTGGTAAAGCTTGATGATTCCTATGTTTGGACATCCTGTGACTCTGTTATGGGAGGAAGGCAGCAAGGTGGGAAAGAATGAAAGAAGATATACGTAAGTGAAGGCACAGCAGGCTTCTGACGATGGTTCTAGTTGGATTCACTCCTTCAGCTTCACCTGGATTCCACATGTAAGCCCAGAGAATGTTCTCATCATAACCTTCACCTCTATCATGGAACAAATTGTGCTCATGGGGACTGAGGTGTGTTCAGTTGAGTGAGGGAGCTCTATTAAAAAAAAAAAAAGTCAAAATATTTATACAGAATTTTGGTCTCAGAGGCCTAAGCAAGTGAGGAACCATGAGATTCAGGGTAAATCTTCCTCCCCCTGGAGTTATGCCCATGGGTAGAATAAGCCTGGAGGAGATAATAAGCAGGAGAAGCTGCAGTCCATTAGTCTTTAAGACTAGCCCCTCCTCATATGTATTTAGACTGAGATTTCATGGTACTTATTAAGCATCGGTTTGGTACTCCACATACATAAGGTCATAAAAATCTTCACCTGGGGAGGGAGACATCATGGTCTCCACTTTCTGATTTTGCTGTTAGAGACCACTCACTCCTCTAAGAACAAAGCTGAATATTACGTAGAAACTGAAGACAAGATCCATCTTCTGCTACTAAGACATTTTGGTCATTGGGGGTCCCATTAATTGGAATCCGTTATGTGTCAGACACTATGATGAGCTTTTCAGACATTGTGTCATTTACTACCTCTGACAGCCCCGTGATAGGTATTACTACCCACATGTGAAATATCACAGTCACAGTCATGTCTGATGTGTCATGACTCCAGCTTATTTCCTTGGAATCAGCATGAAGAAGTTGTCCCTAGAGTCAGGCCACTACTTTTTTCTAAATATTGTTGCTCCTCTCAGCCTTGATTTTGGGTCCGGGAGCTCAGAGACACTCCGGGATCTGGAGCCACCTGTCAGATGCCATTGCATGAGCTTGCCATACTGTTCATTTGGTTTTTTTTTTTTTTTTTCCCACTTCCTGGAAGGAAGAGGGCTGGCTTACAGAGAGGTGCATGTCATAGAAGAAAATTAAACCATCAGGGTGGAGTCAATTTGTTCACTTTGGGCCCTCTCTGACCAGTGTCATTGCTCATTCATCCCTCAGCCACGACAGTCCAGCCACATGTTGCTCTATGTAGGTAAGGAGATGCCTAAACTTTCACTCAAACTTAAGTGCTGAGCTAAATTCTCACCATTTCCGGAAAGCCTTCCCTCAGCATGAGAAGGTTCTACAAACCCTCTTTCTTCTGATGTTCTAGGACTTAATTTATGTATGCATTTATTCATTTGTTCATTCATTCATTGACTCATTTATTCAGATTCTGCATGTGGTCTCTGAGCCTCCTCTGAGAACAACTTCTCATGGTTATTGCAACAGTAATTTGTCCAGGTGCCACTGTGGCTCTTCATTTTGATTATTCCAGATAAGGACCAAGAGGTAAGGATTAGTGGGCAAGTAGTTTGTATGGTGAAACCAACACCAGTAGGAGAATGGAGAAATAAGATGAGAGAAAAGAAGGCAACTCTTCAATGCTGGGCACCTGAGGAAGTAACTCCTTCTGGAAATTTTGATACTGGTTTATAGCATAGACCACAGAATTATCCCCTCCAAGTGCCAAAGGAGCTGGAATGCTTATACATTGACCTCTGTTAGGCATTGTGCAGTAGAGCATTTCCATCCTGCTGCATATATGGGGGAAGTAGTTTCAAGAGAGAAGAATCACAGGCAGTCAGAAATCAGACCAGAGCATTGACTGAAATAGTCAGAACATGGTTGTATCTCCTGTGATGGTATTTACTGTGTGCTTATCTCTCTCACCTATCTCAAAGGGTTAGCTATTTGACCCACAAAATGGGATTGTTGAAGAAATGAAGTGAGCCCTCATCACCTGTGTAAGTTGTCAGCACAGTGGGTAGCACATGATAAGTACCTAAAAATGTTAGCTGTCTTTTTATTTTTCAACAAACCCTGGGTCTGTCCCTGAGAAACTCAAGGCACTTAGACTTCCCAAGAGGGGGAAAACTGATCCCCAGAACTATCCATGACTCCTCTGAAGAAACAAGACAACTTAGCAGTAGAATGTTGCATGACTCTCTCAAGAATGGAATCTGAGGCTACCGATGTCCTTAATAGACATGCTCTTCTTACAAAGGCTTGGCCCTGCCTGAGATCACACATCTGTGGAAGACTGTTGCCAGTGCAGATGGGAACCCTGATGGGCAATGCCTTCACTCATGGATTTTCATTGTCATTCCTTCTCAGAGAGAATGGCTAACGAGTTTGCTTTCTTTATATGATGGGACAATTATTTTTCTCCTTAGCATCTCAATAAATGATGACTATATTTAGGACAAGATGCTGAGTGCAGGTCGAATCTGCATAAATAACTTCCTGAGAGATTTTGCGCAAGCTCATAAACCTGTTTGGGTTTCAATCCATGTGTCTCTTTTTCTTCTTACTCATGATTTTTGAAAATAAAATTTACATTCAATCAAATGCACTTTTTTAGGTGTACAGTTTGATGAGTTTTGACAAACATAGAGTCATATAAACACTGTTGCCATCAAGATGCAGATGTTCCCTTCACCCCCAGGAGGTCCCTAGTGACCCTCTGCATTTAATTCCCTCCCCACGTTCCCTCAGGGCCAGGCAGCTAGTGATCCAGTATCTTTTCCCATGATGTTGACTTTTCCAGTATGTCATGGAATTGGAATCGTACAGTATGCAGCTGCTTGCATCTGACTTTTTTGACTTAGCATCACACTCAAGATTCAGTCATGTTGTCACCTACCCTAGAAGTTTCCTCTGTTTATCTCTGAGTAGCGTCCTACTGCCTGGATGTATCTCAGGTTGTCTATGCATTTACTAGTCAATGGATGTTTGGATTATTTTCAGTCGGGGACAATTATGAATAACTGATTATTGAATTATGATTTATTATTGATTATAATTATTCAATTGATTATTGATTTATGAATGAAGCTACTATATCCATCCCCATTCACAAAGGCATCCATCCATGCCTTTGTGCCAGCATGTGTTTTCATCTGTACTGCCAAGGGTCGCATGGCTGGCTCAGTAGGTAGAGCGAGGGACTCTTGATCTTGGATTCAAGGTCCACAAGGGGTGTGGAGACTACTTAAAAGTAAAATCTTTAAAAAAAAAAAAAAAAGAAAGAAAGAAACTGCCAAAATTCTTTCCAAAGTGGCTGTGCTACCTTACATTTCCCATAAACAGTGTCAGAGACCCAGTTTCCCCACCTCCTCACCAACAGGTGTGAGTTTTTCTCTCCATTTTAATAATTGTTCACTGATACCTCACTATGGTTTTAGTTTTTATTTTTTTTAGTGACTCATGATGTTGAGCTTCTTTTCATGTGCTTTTTTGTTACCATATCTCTTCTTTGCTGAAATACGTGTTCAAAATTTTTGCCCATTTTTAATTGATTTGTTTATCTTCTTATTAGTGAAGTTTGAGAGGTCTTTACATACTCTAGATATGAGTTCTTCATCATATATATCTTTGAAACTATTGTTCCTGTCTGTAGGTCACATTTTCATTTTTTCCAAGGGTATGTCTTGAAGAACAGCAGTTTCCATAAAGTCCAAATTATGACCTGGTTTCTTTTATGACTTGTGCTCCTTGTGTAGCTAAGACATTTTTAGAGTGCCAAAGATTTTCTGCTATGCTCCTCCATGCCCTAATTTCACCAAGGCAATACACCATTGTTGAAGGCCTATAGATGTCTTCTCTGCTGGGGTGGGAACCAGTGAGTCTGTATAATTCAGGGATGAAGCAGTGGAAGCCGCCATGTGTAATGGCCCTTAAGCCAGGCTCTCTTACAGGGTTATTGGGTAAAATGGAGATACCCCAACAGCCAGCTCCAGTTCCATCTGCCTGTAAGGCCAGGCATGAAGTAGATGGATACCGTGTATTCAACTCCCTCACCCTCTTATACAATAGTTGTAAATGATTGGAAGAATGAAATGAAATTTGACAGAATAGGGGCAGAGATGGAGAGAGATGTGTGAGGAGGTATGAGACAAGGGCCAGCCCAGAAAAGCTTTGGGCATATTATTAACAAAGTCTGGCCTTTCCCCTAGAATCATTGAAGAGCCATCAAGGGGTCTTGAAGTGAATGTAGTCTGAGTTGTATCTTAGAAAGATCATTCTGACTTCAGAGCACGGAATGAATTAAAAGAGAATGAGACTAGAGTGGAGGGGGCCAGTTAGGAGCTGTTAGAATATTTTTGACAAGAGATGGGTTGATGACTGAGATGAGGGCTATGGTAATGGGAATAGAGAAAAGTGTAATGATGATTTTAAAGTCTCTTTAATATTTGGAAATTCTTGGAGTGTCTCATAAACTCTATGTCCTTAACAAAACAAGAAAAGTGCTAATTGCTACTATTATTATTAAATCTTGCTGGATCCTTCTTTCTTCAATGTATTTCCCTCAATAGCTAATTACACTCGGAAGCCACAGTGCCAGATGGATAATATAATAATACTGGTATTTACATAGCCTCTGTCTCCCAAAAGGAGGAGCCTGGCTGGATAGTCAATAAACAACCCACTTCTACTCCCCAAGTGATCACTTTGAAACAAAGAAGTGGCTCTCCCCACTTTGAAGAGTTGCAAATGAGCAGAAATGGCAGGAAATATAATAAATTTGAATTTCCAACATTTATTTACAACTTACTATGTACCAGACAAGTTTTCACATGTTAGATCATGTAATTCTCACAGCAATCTTGTGAATATAGATATGATTGTCTCAACCTAGAGGCTAAGAAGACCAAAATGCAGAGGTGGAGTGACCTTTGCAAGGCTGTGCAGTTAGGAAATGGGAGCAAAGTCAAATGGGGGATTTGAACTCCATGCTCCCGTGGGTTCTCTGATATTTTCTTCCTGGCAATTGGAAACACAATATGTCCCATCAATATACCACACTCACAACCATGGAAGTAATTTCTTTCAGAGATATAAAACTGAAGGAACTTGGGGAATTAAACGTTCTTAATAAGTCCTGTTGTTGGGATTTTAAAAACATCCTTATTAGAATCATTTTCCTTAGGGCAATGTTGATATTTTTTAACTGATAAAGAAAATGCATGGGTATTAAGAAATGGTATCTTCTGAAAGCTACCAAGAACCAATCTATAAAATTTTAAGATAAATAACTAAGAGAAATGAACAGGGGGTGAGAATCTTATTTCTTAAGTGAAAAACACCATCCCTTGGCCTTAGCAGGGGAGAAAGCCCTCTCCAGTTCTTTAAAGGAAGAGGATCTCTTTCTAAATGGGAGAGACCATTATAGGGTATGTCTCCCACCCACATGCATAAAATACAAAATTCAATGTATAATTTCAAATGTTTCAAAGAGCTCCTTCCATGGCCTCTATCTCTACACCCCAGATGAAAACCCCAGATGCCAAAGTATAAAGTGAATATAAATACTAATATTTAGTTTGAGCTGCTTTATCCTGGGAATTCACCACACTAAGAATCAGAAGAGCAGAGCTGTAGTCTCAGTTCCACCCAGTTACCCATGGACTCAAACTGACCTAGATTCAGAGGTTCTGTACATCTGCAGGTCAATCAACTGAGAAAAGGCCAATCAAGGGTAGACTTCACTGAAGAATATTTCTTGGGGCTCTCATTCCCTTTCTGGAAGCAGCAGGCTAGCCTAGGCATATGCTTCTGAAGATGATGACAGAAATTTAAGAGAACAGGCATGAACCTATGGGACCTCTTATTGCCCATGCTCAGGACCAGCACACTGACATTGTCACCATTCTCTATGGGTCAAAGCAAGTTACACAGACAAAACCAAGGTAGAGGAAGGAGGAAATATCCATATTAGCTTTCTGTGCTTTCGAACAAATTGCCACAAATCACAACTTAAAAGAACACATATTTTAATACTTCACAGTTTCTGCGGTTCAAGTGTCTGGGCAAGAGTGAGCTGCATTCTCTCTGCAAGGTTTGAAATTAAAATATTGGCCAAGGCTCAGTTCTCATCTGGAGGCTCAACTGCCAAAGGGTCTACTTCTAAGCTCACCAAGGTTGTTTGCCAAATCCATCTCCCCATGGCTGTAAGTCCAAGAACTTCAGTTTCTTGCTCTGTTCCTAGATGCTGCCCGTAGACTCTTTGCTAAAATGACTTCTCCAACAAGGTATTTACCTACTACATGGCAGCTTGCTTCTTCAAAGCCAGCAATGGATAAAGCAAGTCTGCTGGCAAGATGGAGTGCACCAACTGTGATACAACCAGGAAATCACATTCAAATTGTAATTGTATCTCATCACTTCACCAGATACTATTGGTTAAAAGCATGTCGCAGGTCCTGCCCATACTTAACAGGAGGGACTTACATACAGATGTGAAGACTAGAAGGTGGGATCTTGGGAGAACCTTTCAGTCTGTGCCCCAAGCCCTTTGGAGTGAGATGTGAGGTCACCATCAACCCACTGCCATATTGCGGATGACATAAATGTAGGTGATCTGAAGGTATAGTGGCAGGAGGCAATGGAGGGCCATGTTGGATGGGGGCAGCCAGGAAGTCCTCTCTGCAGAGGTGATCTTTGGGCAAAGATGTCAACAAATGAAGGAGTTAGTGGTGCAAAAACAATGTGGAATCTCTTGAGTTTGGGAACTGGGCAAAATATGCAAGAATTAGGAGTGGGGAATAGGTTTTAAAATGGACTATTGCTCTGTCTATTCTCAAATGATAGCCGGACACCAGGTCTTTCCTAATCTTCCAATTAAATTGACTGCTTAAATCATCGTGCCAGGAACCCGTCTTCCAGACAAAGGGTACCTAGTGGCTAATGAGGTGAGAAGGAGATCATGAGAGGAATCACCAGGAGTGTGCACCTGATGGGACATTTCCATGCCTGTGATGTGCACGAGAGCAGGGGAGAGCGCATGTGAAAGATATGGAGCTTGAGGGAGCCTCAGAGAGACTGAGGGCTAGAGATCATGGTAGGTCATGGCTATGAAGGAAGAGGCTTTGCTCAGCCTGTGGTGTGTAACTGAGTTGAAGGCCAAGGCGCCAGGTTAATTGACTGAACTGGAGATTTTGATGGCTGCTAAGCTGAAGAAGCAATTTCGTAAAAGAGCTGGAGCATTCAGACAGACCCAAATGATTCCATGTAAGCCATATAAACTTTCTGAGTTTATTAAAAAAAAAAACTTTTTTTCCAATTTTTAATCTGAGAAGTGGGAAGATTGAGTATATCTTTGAGTCTCAGGCAGGTGACAGTGGCGTGTGCCATGAATCTTCTGAGAAACAACAGGGATTAGGATTTTTCTATTTCTATTAAATGTGTCTCATGCTTAGTAACACTGCCTTTTAAAACACTATTAAGGTTAAAAACATGATCAATTACATGTTGATTTGCGGCCTCTAGCAGACAGTTCCAAAAGTCCTTTTCAGCTCTAAGAAAAGTGCTTAACACAGCGCTTGGTACATTATAAAATTTCAATAAAATGAAAGCAATTATTATTATCAATTATATTATTTTATGAGTTTCTTCAAGATGGTAAATGCAACGTACTCAGAGAGTCAGTACATTAAAATGTCATCAGCCACTAATTTTACAGCTAATTTAGTGAACCCCCATCAAGAGTCCGTGGAAGATAGAAGACCCTAACTTGTACATGGCAGGTACCCCAATAATGCATTTTTAAAAGATTTTACTTGTTTATTTGGCAGAGAGAGAGAGATCACAAGTAGGCAGAAAGGCAGGCAAAGAGAGAGGGGGAGGCAGGCTCCCTGCCAAGCAGAGAGCCCAATCCGGGGCTCAATCCCAGGACCCTGAGATCATGACCTGAGCTGAAGGCAGAGGCTTACCCCACTGAGCCACCCAGGTGCCCCCGATAATGCATTTTTAAATTAGTAATGAAGTGCCAGCTACATGGAAGTCTCCAACACTGGCTGTTTAAGAACAACAATTTGTGGTTTGTGTAGAGAATGTGACACATACCAAGCCCATACTGTTATTGGTTATTTAATATTGTCCCCCCACTGGACCTTAGAGGTAGGCAGGAGAAAGGCTTTGCAGGTGGAGAATCTGAATGTTAACTATGACAGACCTTTCTGAGGTTACCAACTAAGTTGTTGAGTCAGGAATTATAGACACACCATATCTTCTCATGGAACTCTCCATGTCCCACCCACAGAATCCCACGGGATCAGTAGGAAAATACCATTCCCCATGGCCTGAAAACTTATTAAACAACAGGATGGAAATGTGGTCCTGGGAGATATATATGTATGTGTGTCTGTGTGTGTGTATACACACATACATGCATATATATGTATGTTTGTGTGTATACATACATATATGCATATATATATATTTTTTAAGATTTTATTTATTTATTTGACAGAGAGAGAGAGAGTAGGCAGAGAGGGAGGCAGAGAGAGAGGAGGAAGCAGGCTCCCCCCCAAGCAGAGACCCCAATGTGGGGCTCGATCCCAGGACCCTGAGATCATGACCTGAGCTGAAGGCAGAGGTCCAACCCACTGAGCCACCCAGGCGCCCCTATATATATATATTTTTTAACAAGTTCCCCAGTTGACTCTGATGGAAGAACCGTGACATGACACTATAAGCCCAGACTCTAATTTGTTCACTGGGCTGCAAGGTCTGGACCCACGAACGAATGCATATCCATGAGACAGGAGCATGAATGAAAGCATGACCATGATGCCTTAGTATTTCCTGGGAAGCTGGCTGCCAACCTGGTAGAGAGAGCAACTATACACGCTGATCTGTGGGTTTTAAGACAATACTGAAAATGGTAAGTGGCACTGGTTGGGGATCTTCTAAGTGCCAGCACCCTATGGATCTGATCTGATTTTGAGGTGCTGAAGGAAAGACACCGAGGCAGTAGAGGTGTTGAGGAGGGAGCGTCACACTGGACCTCCTTCCAGGTTTGTTTTGTTCACCTGCATAAATAACTGCTCTCCTGGGAGCAAATGGCTATTTGCTGATGCAGGAGGCAGGAGCTCTGTTGGCCTCTTTAAGAGAAGCCTGTGATCAAAGATCAAGTGTTGGAGCAATCCTTGCTTCTGGGTGGAGAAACTGAGGTCAAGAATTACAGTCAGCCTCATCTTTCTAATTTTCCAGTCCAGAAAGAAGTGGGTCTCTTGAATCTGTGATTCTTCACTTCACTGTATAAATCCTCTAACAACATCATCCCTATTCCTTTTCCTGGATTTTTATAGATCCCTAAAATTCAGCAAAACTTTTCTTCATCCTGAGTAATAACTGTGCAACTCAAATCCTGCTTAACTTCTTAAATTCCATTAATATCCCCTTCCCAGCCCCTCTGTTCTCTGTTTTGCTGACTGGAGCATTGACGATGTACAGGTGGATGTGTCAAATACTCACAGGACACCTTTCAGTGGATTCCTGTGGCCCACCGAATCCGGTCGGGGGTTCACTGCTTTACCCAGCCCTGTCTGGTCCCCTCACCTCCAGCTCTACCTCTTTCCAATACATACTTAAGACTCTCAACTTCCAAAGCAGAGTAGATTCTAACTTGGTATCAGTCTCCACAGGTGTGAAAAATTGGACACCATTGATGGGTCAGTGTGTGGAGGAGAATCACAAAATGAGGATTGCTGTGTAAGTTTGACAGATGGGCGACAACTGGCACTGGCTGTGTTGATTTCATCATGGCACGAGAAGAGGAGGACTAGAAAAATATATTCTGGGGCTGATGAATTCATAAGCACACCTGCCAGGCTGTGTTTCTCATTCCTAAGGTTGGCAATGATGTCCTCCATGCCAAATTCAGCCATCAGAGCTTACAGTTCACTGTACCAATACACAGAGCAGAATTTGGTGAGTAGTTTACTCTTTGCTCCTTTAAGTATTTTCCTCCCATGCTTTCTAGGGCTGCCCACTCTCCTGGTTTTCCTCCTACCTCCTTGGCCATTCCTTCTCAGTCTTTACAATTGTCTTTTCTTCCTCTTACTGACCCCCAAATATTCCATTCTTCCACCTTCAGATCTGTTCACCATGTCACCAGCACTGTGACCCCCGTCTCTATAAATGGCACCCTCTTTTCCCAGGGGCTGATGTCAAAAAGTTTAAATACATTTTGACTTTTCACTTTCGCACACTTTATTCCAATCCCATCAGAAAACCCACAGATTATACCTCTCAAAATAGAGCCTAAAGAGTCCCTGGCATCAATATGTTCTACATGGACAAACACAGTAGCCCCTAAAATGTCCCCCTGCCTTTACACTTTTCCCCTTGGTTTCAGTTCTCCACTTAGCTTCCTGAATGATCTTTCTAAAATCTAATGCCATTCCCATAGCCAAAACCCTTCACAGGTTTAACATCAAGTTCCGGGGAAATTCAAATTCCTTATTATAAACTACAAGGTCTTCTATAATAGAACCATGTTCCCCATCCTTGATTTACTGCATCCCTCCAGAGTTCACTCTATTCTAGACTCATTGGTCACATGTACCGATCACCTGTTGCTGCATAATAAATTATGCCTAAACTTAAAGGCTTAAGACAACAGTGGATACTTACTACCTCACAGTTCTTGTGGTCCAGAATTTTGGAAGCAGCTTGAGTGGACTTTTGTAGTTGAGGGTCTCATGAGGTTGCAAAGATGTCTGCTGTGGCCAGTGTCATCTGAAGGTTTGACTGGGGCTGGAACATCTACTTCCAAGGTGGCTAATTCACGTGGCTGGAAAGTTTGTGTTGGTTATTGGCAGGAGGCCTTAGCTGCTCTCCACAGGGCCTCTTTACAGGGTTCTTGTGTGATCCCATAACGTGGTGGCTGACTATTCCCAGAGTGGGTGAACCAAGAGGCCAAGCCAGGACTGCCAATGCCTCTTGTGACCTATCACTAGAAGTCACACCATCACCTCTTTCATACTCTTTTGGTGACCTAGACCACAGAGAAAAGAAACACACACACACACACACACATACACACACACACACACACACACACACACACACACACACACACACACATTGAGGCAGAGATTAGGAACTGTCTTGGAGGCTGGAAGCCTACCATCTTGCTGTCCTATAAAGTGTAGAGCCTATCCCCACCCTACAGCTTTTATACTTGTTGCTTGTTCTATCTGAGTAAAAAGAAATCCTTCCCCTAGGGAAAATGTCTCTTAGATTTGTGTAAGTTTTACCCCTCATTTTATTCAATTAACTACTCAGTGTTACTTCTTCAAACTAGACTTCCCTGACCTCCTTGCATAAATACTCTTCCTATCATGACCTTACAACTTTATTTTTTCTCCTAGTACTTATTACTATGCTCTACTAAAGGCAGGTGATTTTATCCATTATTAAATCTCAAGAGTACAAAACAGTGTCTGGCACAAAGTTGATGCTCAGTAAATATTTGTTGAATGAGTAAGTGAAAGAGTGAAACCCCAATTCTTGGGGCATGGAGGGAAAACATGTATATGAAAAGAACAGAGAAGTGAATCTGTTCATTCCAAAAATACTATTGAGCCTTATAAACCAGTTGCTGAGCATTCAAAAAGGACTCAGACAAAATTTCTGGTCCCCAGGAGCCTCTGGTCACCCCCCAAGCAAATTTTAGATACAAGGACTCTGCAGCTTGAAAGGTTCCTTACCATGTTTCATTGTTTGTTCCATCCAACACACTATTGTAAGGCAACTGCTCATCTTGTAGCTGAATGGTTGGAGCACGAGATCAGGTGGTCCTCTTTCCCTCAGTATAGCTGACTGTATTGGAATTGGGCTCCTTACTTGGAGGACGCCACTCTATGCAATGGAAACCCATCTGCAATTCAAGTGGTGAGCTCTGAGAGGTCAACTGAGACAATCAGATGCCCTCAAGAGCTTGAATAAAGAGACACAAAATATAGCTACTAATAGAGCAGTAGTCATGAAGGCACAGAGAACCTGAGGCTGAGTTGTGACAGATTTAAGGCCCGTGGCAAGCCAATGACCCTTGCAAGCTGAAATCCTGGGGAACAGAAACTGTGAGTAAGCAGGGAGTCTGGAAGGAAAAGAGGAGAAAGGGGCAGAGGCACAAAGACACAAAGAACCTGTGAGATGGAGAGAAAGATCACGTGAGAGAGGCAGAGGGAGAAAACAAGACAGAGCTAAAAGCACACAGGCAGAGCAAAGAAACCAGAACATTGAGCCCTGTCCATCCATGGAGCTGCCTACTTCTCCCTGTCCACCCATGGAGCTGCCTACTTTTCCCTGTCCACCCATGGAGCTGCCTACTTCTCCCTGTCCACCCATGGAGCTGCCTACTTCTCCTGCCTGAAGCCCAGTGATGCTATTTATCTGTGCACTGGAAACCTTTCAACTACAAGGCCTCTCACCCTCTTCTTTCTGACTTAAAATGAATTAGTTATTACTCTCCCTTATTAGAGACTAAAATCACTGTGACAGAGGTATATGGTTTCTGAGACGGTCTCTGTATACAGATTCCTTGAGCATGAAATAAAACTTGTGGTCTATCCTCAGTAGGAATGTGCTTTCCTACAGTACTAGAGTAGTGGGGACTTGCTTCCTCTGATATACTCACCTCTTTAAGTACCCTCCCTCTACTGCAAACATCATGCATGGACAAAATGAGCTCAGAGATACAGCAGCCCTCTGCCACTAGATAAGTGAGTGTCTTCAAGGCGGCCTGGCCTGTTCTTCCCTGAACTCCTTGTGCCATATACAGTCTGGTCCATGGTACGGGTTGGGAGTATTCAGAAATGACTGGCCAGATTTGCTTCATGAAGAACCCACAGCCCTAGCATATTTTCACTTCTTTCCTGCTACTGATGATAGCAATAATCATAATCATAATAACAGGGCCATTTATGGAGAGCCACGCCATGTACTATGCATTTTGTGTGCTTATTATCTGCCATAACACCCTCAGTTCTTTTCATGGGTCCTCAGCAACTAAGAGATTTGGTGCCAAAAATTATACTATTCCATTATTCTCTTCCTTGCAATGGCAAAATCTTACCGTTTCCAAGAATAAGAGACACAGGCATGCAGGTTCTTTTTTCTTCCAGGACCAGCCATCCTTTGAAGCATAGGCATTAAAAAGTTAGAGTGCCTTGGTTCAGGGAAATGAAACGGAGGACTGGAGGGAGGAAGAGAAGCTGTCTTTAGTAACAAGGCAAAGCTTTCTATCTAGAACTTTATTATGACTTACTTATGTTCTGGAAAGCAACAACAGCTACAGTCTAAATAAGGGAGGTGACATAGGGTTACACAGGGTTTCTCGACCTTTGATATGTATCAAAATCACCTGGGAATTTTGAAATACCCATTCCTGGATCTGCTATAACTGAATGCACACATAGAGTAACCCAGAAGTTGCACTCTTAGACGCACAACAGAAAGGCATACATTTTTGCCAGCCACAGGACTGATGAAAGAATGTTAGTAGCAGCAGCATTTGTACCCAAGTATGGGAAAGTCATCCATCGGGAGCAGACGGACCAAATGAATTGTAGCATATTCATAAAATGGATACGCTACGGCAACTAGGAGGGACAAACAACTTCCACCCTTCCCAGTATCGATGAATCTCAGGAATGTAATGCGAAGACAGACACAGAAGTATGTCAGTGCTGTGACTCCACTTATATAAAGTTCAAAAGGGTGGAAAATGCAGGTCTGCCATTTGAAATCAGGATGCTGGTTATCCTTGGACAGAAAGGGGTGGTAGTGACTAGGAAGTACACCAGGGGGCTCCTGGGGGCTGGTTTGTTCTGCACACATGGTATATTTATTTTGGGAAAATACACCATGCTATATAATTCATGAGTTCATTTTTCTGTATATCTGCTATAGCTCATTAAAATTTTTACTTAAAAGAGTATATGCCTTGTATTTGCCCTCAAAGATGATGATTCAGGTATATGAAATGAGTTGGCATTGGTTAATTTTAAAAGTTCTCCACTTTGGAAATTATGAAAGCTTTGGTCAAACAGAACTGGATTTGAGTCCCTTGCTATATAATGGCTTTGAGCAAGCTAACCCCTCTCTCTAAGACTGTTTCCTTATTGTAAAGAGAGGGCATAGTGGCACAAACCCCACACTTATTATAAGGTTAAATGAGATAATACAGACAAGTGTTCAGAACATTTGTAGGGCACCAAAGAGAGAGAGAGAGAAAGAGAGAGAGAGACAAAGAATGCAGTAAGTGTTAATTTTTATCATATAATTTTGTCCAAGATTGAGAAGCAAATATTTATAGGATCTGACCCAGATCTGCTAGACTTTAAAGCCCATATCTGTATGTTTGTTTCAATATTATGCCCTGTCTCGGGGACTCTGAGCCAATCCTTTCAAGGGACTATGACCCCGAGAGCAAAGAAGAGAGGCTCCGTTCCTTAATCACGGGGTGTTGATTAGGTTTGATTGCATGTTCCATGGTTATTATTGATCTGGAGAATGATTGATGGTCACTGGTTGTCACTGTCTCATCTTTGCTATAATTGCATGAAATATTTGTCGGGGTTGAGCACCTCTTACTCAGATGCATTAACAATAATTTCCCCAAATGTGTTCCCTTGAAAGAGATTGAATTATTTCCAAAGGTCCTGTGCATCTCCTTTGCAGCACAGGAAAAAGTGCATTTATAAATTACTCAATTGACACAGATGGGGACCTGAATGGTGGAGCAGTCGGCTGCAAATTCTTCTTCCCAGACACGTCCTGTCTGATGGCGGGACTGGCAGAGGCTCTGGGGGTGCCACCCTGGTCACGCACAAGCATGACTGGTGGTTCCTCTCCGAGGAGGAAGTAGACAGGCTGCTAATCCATGTCGGGGCTTTGGAGTCTGACAGCGATGACTAAGGCAACTTGAAATTAATTTCCCTGCTGTGCTGGCTCTCTGTTGCTTTGCCTATCTCTTCACGGTTTCACAAGCTGTGAAAGGGTTCGGAGGAAGAAAGAGCCCCGGCTAACGTGAATGCAAAACCAGATCACATTCTGGCTGTGCTCTGCACTGGCTGTCCACTGTTTCTTCTCTGACCCCCAGTTTTGTCATCTTGAAAATGGGGGCATGCTCACAGGTCATACAAGTAAATTTCCTGTTGTGTAAGTAAAGCTTCTGTCTGTGGGGTCTGATGCTGCCATAATCACTGGGGCTAGAAGGTTCTTTGAAGAATTAGGTCTGGGCATAAATAGTTCAGTTGTCCTAAATAGTGGTTATCCTCCTGA
This sequence comes from Mustela erminea, assembly GCF_009829155.1. Taxonomy (NCBI): domain Eukaryota; kingdom Metazoa; phylum Chordata; class Mammalia; order Carnivora; family Mustelidae; genus Mustela; species Mustela erminea. Next base: position 14,585,062 of record NC_045625.1, on the reverse strand, counting down.
ATATATTTCATTGCCCCCAAAGGAGCTCCTTCAATATATTTTATCTTTGGTGTTTCATCCAATAATCAAAAACCAGGTTAATAAATACATTAACAGGTAGGTTAACCATAGAGAACAAATGTCCTAGTTTTCTTTTTGAAAAGTCAATAAATCAAGTATGCTGATTTATTAGAAGTCATCTCAAGTTTTTTGTTTGTTTCTTTGTTTAAAGGCCAACAGTAAAGTATTTTCTAGTTACCCTAAAAAGCATAGTTAGATCAGAGCAAAACTGGTACCAGGGTTTAAGCAAAATTTACCTCATCAAGTGACAATATTTTTTATCAATTTGTATTTCAATTGTTTGGATAAACTTTGAATGAGAGTGGTGATTCTGGGATTAAAAACTGGGCTGTTCCAGGATTATTATCTAACATAATCTTTAAGAAGATTCTATAAGGAATATATTAGTATCCCTAATTTACAGATGGTGAAATTGGGAGAGTCAGAAATGCTAAATAAATCACCTAACTTCACACAATCCGTTGCAAGGGTAGAAATTCAAACCCAGGTCTTCCTGAAGCCACTCCTAGTTGCTTTCACCTTAGCAGGCTGGACTTTTGTCAGGTTTTGTCAGTGTTCACCAGAGACTTAATGAAAATAACAACAACTGGTAAAAGATCTTTACATTTAATGTCATTAAGCAAGGATAAATTCCATGTGAATTGATCTTTCAATGGGCTCAGAGCCCTAATAGAAAGTTCAAACACTAGACTCTGATTCGAGGTATGCACGAGGGTAGAAAAGTTTAAATAAATGCATCGATTGATTTAACAAAAATGTATTAAACACTTACCATGTGTCAGGAACTGTACTTGGTACTGAGGTTAAAACAGCGATCAACACACCCAGATCCTATACCCTGCTTATACCCATGGCAAGAGGAAGGAGGAGGGATGGAGATTAATTAAAAAATAATGTAAGAATGTAATCCCAAATGCTGATAAATGTTAAAATGGCAGAAAATGGGGGAAATCTGATTTAGTTCCTATGTGTGGGTTTTGGGGGAGGTATCAAAAAATGTCTCCCTGAGGACGTGACAGGAAGTAATATTGTAGCTCAAATGTGTAGTGGATATCCACTACACAAGAATCAGAGGGAAAGCATTCAGACAGAGGTAACAGTGTTTGCAAAGATCCTGAACCTTGAACACAGAAGAACTATCTTGTATCTGTGATAAGGTAACGAGACCAGCATGGCTAGAGAACAGAAAGGGAAAAGAACATGGATTATGTTTCCAAAGATGGCCATGACAGTATCTGCCATCCCACATGCTCTTATAGAATATGATGTTCCCACTCCCCCATTCCCTACTATGATATGCCTCATCCCCCAACACACACTGAAGCTGAGTGGCCTTGTGATTGTTCTGACCAATAAAATATGGTGGCTATGATAGAGGGCCGTTTTGAGTATAAATTATACTTTTGCCTCTTGGAAGCCAGCTTCCATACAAGAAGAGTGGCCACACTGAGTACATCATGTGTTGGGGCCCTGAAGGCTGAGACACCATGGAGTGGAACACAGGCCAAAGCACACTGATATGCCAGATGTGTCCTATTCATGACCAAGAAGAAATTATGTCTGGAAATGTACCCTCCAGACCCAGCTGCCCAGCCGATGTCATGTGGACCAGAAAGAACCTACCTAGCTGAGCCCTTCCTAAATCCCTAACTCCAAAACTGTGAGCAAAAACATGCACATTTTCAGCCATTAATTTTGGGGATGATTGATTTTGAACCTATGGATAACCATAACAATTCATGTGGAAAAAGAAAAAAAAAAAAAACAGAGACAACCCAAATGAGAAGAAACAGACACTGTTTATTGAGAACTCAATATCCCAAAGGAAATAGTCGGCATTGCTTGTGTTTAGCAAAGACTCAAAGGAAAACAGGGGAGTAGGAGAGGTTTAAAGTGGAATAAAGGGAAGGCTTCAGGTATTCTCGTATTGGAGGTTGTTAGCATCTGAAGCTGGAGATGGCCATCCAGGGTGCTTGGTTTGTGGACCACATTTAGCTTTCACTGGGTGGTTTTGACTTGGAAGCTGGAGCAAAAATTAAAGAAGGTGGCAGTAATTGATCAAGTCCTAGCCATTGGGGGCCAATTGCTGCAGAAGTGTCTTGTACTCTTAAACTTCTATTTCATACATGGCATGTGTGACATGGTATGGTCCATAGATACATTCAGTATCTCAGGCAACATGGTACCAGGTGAGGCTGCAGGAGTAGACAAGAAGTAAATCTCACCACCTTAAGAATTTTAGATTTCATTAAGAATGTTTTTCCAGACATGCCATTAGAGTTGACCCTGTGCTTGGCATGCAGACACCTATAGGGAGAGAGGTGAAATTAAAGCTAGCACATAAAACATGACATCCAGACACAATGATGACAGATATTTGGAAATAAATGAGTAAGTCAGTGGGCACTGGGGAGGTTGAGCAAGAAGTGGAGATGTGCCTTTGTCAATGCATTTTAGAGCTAAGCCACCAAGGATCTAGAAGCAAAGAACAATCTAAGACCTAAGCAACTGTCATCAAAAAAGGGCCTCAGGCCACAGGCTTGGACCCATCAACTTACTAATTCAATGAAAGTTAATTGATCACCTCTAGTGCTGGAAATACAGTGTCCAACACAACAAACCAACCCCTTCCTTTTGTGAAGTCCATAATCCAGAGATAAGTAAGTAGATCATAAATATAGAACAAGTAAATAACAAGTAAACTGTGAGACCAATGAAGCTTGGGGCTGGATGGACAGAGAGTAACTAGAGAGTGGGATTAATTTAGAAAGTGCGGTTCAGGAAGGCCTTCCAAGGACATGGCACTGAATGGTAAGAAAGAACCAACAATGCTATGACCTAGGGAAAAAGCACACAAAACTGACAAAAGAGCCATGCAAAGGTCCTGAGGCAGGAAGATCTGGGTATATTCAAGGGCCTGAAAAGGAGGCTGTTGCATCTGAGCATGTGAGCTAGAAGTCAAGGCACTATAAATGAGGTCAGGCGAGAGCCAGATCCTACTGGACCTTACAGGGCTCTGTGAGGAGTCTGCATTTTAATTTAAATCCTATGTAAAGTCACTGGAGAGCTTCATGCTGGGAGGATGGGATAGGAGTGGGGAGACTGGTTTGATCTAACTTATGCTTTGAAAAGCTCACTTCCCTGGTCTTCAAAGAACAATTTTTATTTAGAACATGGTAGAGTAGACACGAAATTCAGAGAAGACTCTAGATTCAGGCAGAAGAACAAGAGAGTGTATAGTTCTGGAGTGAGCTAGGGAAGCTTTCAAGGCACAGGGAGATAGTGGCCCAGTGTCCAGACATGGGACACAGGTGTCAGAGAGGAAATTTAAAGGCCCAAATCACCAACTTAAGACCAGTAACTGAACATCAGAGTGACTCAATATCATCTAAACATAGCTACCATTTATTAAGTATAAACTAGGTGTCAGACAACTAAGTGTGCTGTCTTGTTGAATCTTCACTACCACTTTATGAGATAAATACTGTTCTTCCTATTTCACAGATGAGGAAAAGGAAGCTCAGAGAGTTAAAGGGACATGTTCAAGTTTACCCAGCTGGTAATCCCTGCTGAGTTGGTTTCTTCAGTGACTACCCTATATCTCTTCTCCGGAGCAGGGCAGGCTTGCTATGTGTAGTCAGCAGAACAGTGGAAGAATCCTTTAAGACTCCTATCTGTGACCAAGTCCACACTCTGCCCTCAAAGTCGGGAGAGGACCGAGGTGCCCATCAGAAGATCCCCAACTCTGAAGAAAGGATCGAAGGACGAATATGGTGGCCAAGAACCATGCAGGTCTCAACTCTCAGGCTCTTGTCTAACTTAAAATCATCCCCAGCAAAGCATAAAGGACCCAAATTTGGAAACGATTGAATGTCTCAGCTGCAGCCAGCGCCTGTCTGCAGGCTCTGCTTGTGCACGTGCATACACATACACATATATCCGCTTCTGCCTGTGCCCAGGGATAGGTACGGCACGTGTGCATTCTTTTCAGTTTTGCAGAAGCAGCAGATGGATAATTGCAGCCCCTAAGTGCCTAATCTGCTCTCCGGGACACGGGCAGATTTCTGAGCCAACAAACTTAATTGAACTTTCTATTCCAGCTGGAAAAGGTTACAGAGTTGCTGCGCACACAGCACAGGCAGAATGAAAAGGTCAGCGGCTCAGTCCTTTTTGTAATGGATTGACCAAAGGCATATTGTTTTGTTTTGTTTTCTTTTTCTTTCTTTCTCTCTCTCTCTTTTTTTTTTTTTTTTGAAATATTTCTTCCAACCGCTGGATTGCAAAACTTAATTGGCTTCGTTGAGGTTCCCTCCCCCCGTATTCAAAGACCTGCATATTATGCTGACATGCTCCCGGTCTTTAGAAAGGTTACTCAAACCCCGTTGTGAGAAAAGGAGAAGAATTTTGTTTAAAGGTGAATGCCAGACTTTTTTTTTTTTTAAAAGCTCCTTGGGTCCTAGTCAAAGACCCTCTATGAAAGTACATCTCAAACTGGCCTGTGGAAGAATCACCTGGGAAAACACTGATTCCTGGGCTGGCGCCCTGGAGATTCTGAATTGGATCAAGGCTGGGCCAGAGAATTTGCATTTTTTTATTTTTTGAGAATGTGCATTTTTAATAAGCTCCCAGATAATGCTACTGTCGCTGGTCCCCGGACAAAACTTTTGAGACTTCCTGCTCTGCAGTCCTGCCACAATCGAACCTTCGGACTCCTACTCATAGGTAAGAGCTTCAGTACCCCAGTGCGGTTCTGAGTCTTATGTTTCCAGAATCCCACTGGAAGCTTGCTTCTGTCCATAGAGCCACAGCCTGGAGGCATCGTGGTGGCATCAAAGCAGGACCTTCCACAATGGATAGAGCTTGAACATGCTGTGTGTTGCGCTTGCAGATGGAGGACATTGACTCCCGTAAAGAAATAAGGATTTATTTATTTATTTATTTATTTATAGCTGAGAAGGAGAGGATTTCTGAGAAACGTGATTCCTGCCGTCTAATACCTGCAATGCTGTGATGCAGGACAGGGATTACCCTTTGTCCCCCCAGCTCCATATGAAGCAGCCAGAAGTGAGAAGGGGAGCTACAGTTTTGACTCAATGTAAGGAAGTCGTTTCTAATAATTAAAATGAGACTCCAGGGTGGTGTGAGGGAGTCAACTCCCTTTCATGTGGTCTTGTCCCCTCGGAGACTGGGGAACCACTCACTGGGAGACTGGAAAGCAGATGGAAGTCTTGCATAGCAAGTTGGACTCCATAGCTAACTTCCCCAATAGCATCTACCCACAATTAGTGTTCAGTAAAAGTCAAAGTAATATATGTCTCGATTTCCTGACCTTATTTCCTATGGGATTTCTCAGATGAGTCCCTCATGACCTCTTACTTAGATTCCTGCAGTAGCTTCTCCTGTGGTATCCTTGTTTCCAGTTTTACCCGCCATGAAATCCATCCTTTCTTTGGCCACCAGATAATATGTTTAAAAGGCAAATATTACTGTGTCATCCTGTGGTTAAATCCATCTTCCACTTAATACATTTAAGTATTTTCCCATTGTCTATAAAATACGGCATGCTCAGCCTATAGGACCTGGACACCACTTTATCTTGCAGACCTCAATTCTTGCTACTCCTTTCTTCCATGGAAAGCGACACTCTGGACTGCTTTGTACACAACTGTCTGTTGCAAAGTTTTGCTTCACATATATTGGGCACCTGGAACTCATCTACCCTTCTGTCCCTATCCTGCTAGCTCTTACCTTAAGCGTCTCAAAGCCCTGTTCAGGAGTTATTTCTTGGAGGAACCCTTCCTGATACCTTGGATTAGGATCAAAATTAAAAAAAAAATGCTTAACCTGTTATTTAGAGATAAGTGAATTTCCCTCAATATCTTATATTAAGATAGAATATGTTTTCTTTTCTTTTTTTAAAAGATTTATTTATTTGAGACAGAGAGAGAATGAGAGAGAGAGAGAGAGAGAGCACATAAAAAGAATCAGCCTCCCCGCTGAGAAGGACTAACCTGATGTGGGGCTCTGTCCTAGAACCCAGGAATCATGACCAGAGCTGAAGGCAGACGCTTAACAACTGAACCACCCAGGTGCCCTGAAATGTTGTTTTCAACTACAGAACAAGGTACTCTATTTCCAAGGTGATTCAAAGGAATTTCAGGATGGGAGAGAGAGAGAGTGCATGTGTGTGTGTGTGTGTGCGCGCGCGTGTGTGTGTGTGTGTGTGTGTGTGTGTATTTTAAGCATAAAGAGGCTGTAAATGCAAATGCCTACGGGGACACAGCCAGGCACCACAGGGGTGAACCTGATAAGGTGAAGATCATGGGTAACTGAAGACAATCACCCCAAGGGGCCATCCATCTGGTATACCACTGCCACCGTAGGCACAGGAATGGGAGCGCAGTGTTTCCAGATTATATTTTTCAAGAGAATACAAAATCCAAGTTTTCACAGGGAACCTCATAATTTTAAAATATGTTTAAAATGTTCACTTTTAATATTGTATGGCACAAATACATTATCTGCAGGGGAGAAATATGGCTCAGAGATGGCTATTTTACAACCTCTTTTCTCTGCCGGTTTTTAGCTGGCAAGATATTCACCTGGCTGCCCCTATGTGCCCAAGAGCACATGAGAATGGGTCACTCCTCTCCGAACCCAGATCATGTGAGGCAGAAAAGAAAAGCACCAATTAGGGTTCAAGATCACGTTTCTTTTATTCAGCCCATTTCTAATCATACAGAATTAAGCATCCCTTCATTTCCCATGATTCCGTTTCCTCAACTGCCATGTGGGAAACTTAATGTTTCTTCTGCAAACTCCGAAGAAACGTCACGGGCATAGCCAGGGCCCCTGCGCCATCCACACCATGCTTCCAAATGGGCTCCTTGCACGGAAAGGGTAAACACGAAGTTGTTTTCCAGCAACAGTTTCTTTTGTGTTCCATAAATACTTTGATTCAGGACAGGCTGTCTCACCCAGTGAAGTTAAAGATGTATTGATAATTGGCTTCTCAATCCAGGGATCAAGTGAAAGGACACATGTGCTTCTCCTTCCCGTATTGACCACTGCAGCTTGGTTTCCTGTATCACGTGTCCTCCCACACAGAGACTCGCCAGATGACACGGACTCTCTCAGTTGGTTTTTTTTGTTTATTTTTTTCTTACTTTGGAAAAATAAAGACATGGGGGAGAACATATCAGTGCGAGGCAATTGCTTATCTTGGAGTAGCTGGAGCTGACAGTTAACCCTCTGTGCCACTGTTTAAATGAGAGACTGAGATTCAGCCTTCCCAGAAGGGAAGAAGCTTGCCAGCAACTCAAGGACTAATTACAAGCATGGTAAGTCTATACAGAGGGGTTAAGAGCGTGGGCTTTGGAGTGACTCCTAGTCTGAGATTAATTCTAGTTTTCTTTCCAAGACCTTATAGTTGGTTGATTGCAAAAACTGGCTGCAATTCATCAGACCTCCCTTTATCCATGTCTTCTGTGTTGTGACTCTTTTGCCTTTCCCATAGACTGCAAGAGTCGGTTTCCATGATCCTTGAGTTTGGGTTGTCCTTATGACTGGGATGAGCAAAAGAAGGTGGTAGAGACACCACCAGTTCCAAGTGGGGGATTCAAGAGACCTTGAAGCAGATTCTCCTTCTCCTTCTCCTCTTCATATCTCTCTCTCTATCTCTCTCTCTGTCATACACACAAAGACACACACACACACACACACACACACACAGAATCCTGCCACTGCCATAAGAGCAGTCTTGAGATATCCTACTAGCATTTGAGAGGTCCATGACCCAGTCACATTGTCACCCCAGCTGATAACCAGGAAATGCCAGACATTTGAGTTGTGCCATCCCTGACCATTCGGCCCTAACCTGACCCACAGATACATGATTGAGCTCAGCCAAGATTAGTCAAGCCTTGCTCAGATCAGTAGAACCACCTGCATGGTCCAAGGACTCATGAGAAATAGTAAATGCTTATTCAAGTCACTGAGCTCTGGAGGTGGTTTTTCCTGCAACAGTATTTAATCAGAACAGAGCTTAAGCAAGTTAAACATCTTTCTGAGCCTTGATTCCTTGGTCACTCATGGGTAAAATGGGACTAGTGTCACTACCACATAGAACCATGGATAGTTGTCCATTATGGATGTTCTTACTTCAATTTTTTTCAAGCTGTGTTTCGTTAAAAGCATCCCATGATTCTAGGGTGTCGCACCACCTGAACACCCTTCTCTGTATGTTCCAAGCACCCTTACCTACACACAACACCAAACTAAAGTAGCTTGGCTGTAAATTCAGGGTTTCACCAAATACTCAGTAATTCCTGTATTCAAGTACACCCTAACATCACCAGCAAGGGGCTGATATGAGTTAGAATCTCCGTTTCCCTTACAGAAAATGGGATGAAATGAAGTACACCACTACTCTTAACCACAGACACAGTATTAGAGTTTTAGACCCTATTCTGGACTCAATTTGGTAATTTATGACTTGAGAGGCTGAATTCTTTCAATCCTTTGCAAAGGAAAAGGCTCTGCCAGAAATAGGACCTGCTCCAATATACATCTGTCTGGAAATTCTCAGAGAAAACACACTCAAATTCTCCCACGTTCTCTGTCCCAAAAGGCATCTTTCTGTGCATCCCTGCTTGACACACCTGGTCCTGCCACATGTAATTCATGTCCACAGATCCAGAAAAGAGCAAGCTCTCTCCTCTCTCTCTACTGCCTACCCCTCCAGCACTTGACTGACCTTCACCAAAGTCCAATCCCTTCTCCTCCAATGAAGATGACTTTTTGTGCAGTGGGTTGTGTTGTTTCTCTCTTTTGAAGCTAATCACCTACCCGACGACCTATCTGGCAGTGTTGTCCTGTTTTAATCACATATGACCCTATGTCACCACAGGAAAAGAAGGTTGACATTCCCCCCTTCTAGGCCTTTGGTGGACAGGGCTGGCCACCACAGTGCTCCTTTCTCCTGAATCCAGAGGTGGCCTTGGGCACTCATTGCTACAAGAGCAACAGATACTTACCAGGACCCAGTCTGAGTGAGACACTCAAGCCTCTTTATGGATTAACAAGGTGAGTCTTCACTATAGTCTTTAGAGGTGAGTGTGCTTATGATCCTTCTTTTGTAGATGAGAAACCGTCAGCACAGCAAGACTGAATAAGTTGCTCAAAGTCCCACGTGGTAAATAACCTAGACAACTTGGATAAAGATTTAGGCCATTTAGCTACAGAACACATGCTCTTAATCACGATGCTATTCTAAGAGAACATTCCAGAAAAGCACTTTTCAGCTGCTGGAGTTGGCAGACAAGATGAAAGTGATTTTACCTCTTGGCCCCCTTGATAATAGGACATTATTGTTGAGAGATACACTTGGGGTCCACCTTGTCCATCAATCTCCCCACTTTTACAGATGAAAGCACGGAGGTCAAGAGTGAAGTCATTCATCTAGGATCAAATGGTTTGAAACTATGGTTAGTGAGAAATAGAGTCATTACAGTGACCCATGAAGCATGATACTGCTGGCTAAAGCACCGATAATAGTGACCATTTGTTGATGTTCATTATAGGTCAGGCATCTGCTTTCTGTCATTTAATTCATGCATATTTAATACATCTCATGATTTCATTCATTTTCTCATTTAATTCGCAGAAGATTCTAGAATGAGAAAACTGAGGCTCGGAGGAGTTAAGAAGAGGCCAAGTTCACAGAGCTAGGAAGTGGGGAGGAGAGAATGTGACGTGGCTCTGGCTAACTCCAGGGCTTCTGGGTTTAACTGGATGATAACACAACACGGGATGATAAGGTCATGCTCTCACTGAAATCATGGCTCCCCTTCTGATTGAGAGGAAACCAGAGATTTGTTGTTACTTTACAAATTCTTCCATCACTGCCTGTACTCTGAGAAGTCCGACGTTTCACCTCACTGATCTTCCTAGAAGGGAACAGAATGCAGTTCTGAACCTTGAAAAATCAGATGTCATGTAGAAGAAACATTTGGAGAGATATATCAATTACGTATCTCAGAAATACCTGCCTGGGATTGGGGGGAGGAGAATTGCAAGGCAATCTAGAAATTTGGAAATGGACTCTGAGGTGCTACAAACCCTGCCTTTAAAAGCCCTAGGCAGAAATCTATGGACAGAAGGGTTCCTGGAAAATTAAAGTGTAAACCCCCTGAGGTCAAGAGTCTTGTTTTTATATTCTGTTTTCTGCTCTTCTGTCAGACCACAGGCACACTGTAGGTACTAAGCAGGGGGCTCACTTCAGAGGGTGAAGGCCTTAACGGTATGAAGCCAGGACCCTCATTCTAGAGGTCCAATGATGAGGCTTAGAAAGACCAAGTGAATTTCCAAATAAAATCGCCTAAGCCCTCCTTCAGTGTACACTGTATATAACCTGCAGCCCGTTGAAGTGAAGAAAAATTACAAAAAGCAGTGGTTTGCAAGCATAATATTTGGCTGCAGGGGTGGTGGTATCAAGGAGATCAGAGGTCATTGAACCCAGCTCTGCATCTGGTGGTTAATCCTTTGTCATCTTTTCAACCAAAGCTACCCAAACTCTAGGTGAACACTGAGAATGGAGGATTTCTTTATCCATTTTTCTGTTGAGGGGCATCTCGGCTCTTTCCATAGTTTGGCAATTGTGGACATTGCTACTATGAACATTGGGGTGCATGTGTCCCTTCTTTTCACTACATCTGTATCTTTGGGGTAAAGACCCACTAGTGCAATTGCTGGATCATAAGGTAGCTCTATTTTTAATTTTTTGAGGAATTTCTGCACTGTTTTCCAAAGTGGTCACACCAACTTGCACTCCCATCAACAGTGTAAGAGGAAGACGAATGGATAGCAGATGCGGTCCATATATACAATGGAATATTACTCAGCCATCAGAAAGAATGAATACCCAACTTTTGCATCAGCATGGATAGGACCAGAGGAGATTATGCTGAGTGAAACAAGTCAAACAGAGAAAGTCAATTATCATATGGTTTCATTTGTGGAACATAAGGAATAACATGGAGGATATTAGGAGAAGAAAAGGAAAAGTGAACTGTGGGAAATCGGAGGGGGAGACAAACCCTGAAAGACTGTGGACTCTAAGAAACAAACTGAGGGTTTTAGAGGGGAGGAGGTGGAGGGATGGATGAGTCTCGTGGTGGGTACTAAGGAGGGCACGTATTGCATGGGGCACTGGGTGTTGTACATAAACAATGAATCTTGGAACACTGCATCAAACAGTAATGATGTATTTTATTGTGACCAAAATAACATGATAAAAAAATGAAAAAAGCATAGGGGATTTCGAGTGACTTTACATAAAAGTGAAGAGTGAATTGCAAAGCCTCTTGAAAGCACTGCTTTTCTCTGAACTATGGCTTTCGATTCCACTTTTAGAAACAATTAGAATATATCCCCTACAACAGCAGGCTGAGGTGATTCAAAGATCTCTCTCGTAAAAAGCCTGTTTTTGAAGTTAAATCCTTCTACATAGACGGTTCAGTGTCTCCAACCCAATACTCTTTCCCGAGCCAGAGACCATTCTATTTGATGGAAGGAAAGATGACAAGGGAGGAGTTCATTCCAGATTCCACAGACCATCGGGTCCTTGGCTTCTACCACAAGCCTGCTGATGTCCAAGCTAAGAATTGCTCAGGACCATTGAGCCATGACCATGCAATATCTTCAATCACAGGGCCATAGCCAGTTAGTGCTGGAAGGGACCTTGGGGGTAATGTAGTTCTGGCATCTCATTTTGCAGATGGGGAAACCCAGGGTTAAGTGACTCGCCCAAGGTCACACAGCTGGTTAATGGCAGAGCTGGACCGAAGCCCCAGTTCACCAGACTCCAGGTCCCACTGCCTGTCCTCTCCCCCATGCTGCCTCCTCTGGCTGCTTGGCTATTACCAAAGCAGCCGTGCTGTTTGCTTCGCAGTAACCCACCCCTGGAAACAGATAGGGAAGCCTTTCTTTCTTGTGCTTCAGACCTCTCATCTGTCATTCCCTTCCATCTAATGAATGGTGTGTTTCTGGTCCAGCTGCTCCTGCTAAGCAAAGGAAATCTCTGACTTCCCTCTGAAACAGTTACTTATACCTGATTAGGTCTCCTGTATAATGCAGTGGGCAGCTCTGTCCTATTTATGAGCAATTTTAGCAAAAGATAAAACCCGACTCTCATATAAATATGAAAGGAACATATGCCAAATGTTTTATTTAACTTGTGAATTAATGAGGGAACCAGTAAGATGTTACAACCCATTCAAAGGAGCATTTAAGGAACACACGTAGGTAACCAGGCAGGCTGACAGAGATGACACATAGATGCAAAACTGGTTAGTTAATATCCACAGGGCAATCATCAATTCGTCTCCACTGGACACAATGTGCATCTCTAGGGATTAATGATCATTTCCATTATCATGGGTTTTCTCTATACTTCGGAGGGGTAAAATAGCTCAAAGACATTGAAAAGGAGGTATAACCCAAAAGGGTGGACCAAACTGGGCCCCCAGTAATTTTTTGGGTTTTTTTTTTTTGCCCATTTCGTAGTCTTTCACAATTTTCCTGACATCCTCAAGTGCTGATAACTATTCTCTTGATGACGATATCTCAGAATCTCTCCAGGCAGGAATAAAGTATGCCCCTGTCATTCCTGCACACTCATTCTCTGTGCCTCATTGGCTCTACTCCCCTCTCTGGACACATGTTCCACAGCGAGATTGCAGTCTTCCATGGCTTTCTCTCAACAAGTTAGAAGGACTGTACCAGGTCTGAAACAGCTGGATTCAAGTCTTCCTTTCGGCTCTTTCTTGTTCTGCAGCCTTTGAAAAGGGACTTAACCTCTCTGATCTGTAAAGTGGTAATTATGGTTGCTGATTCACAGGGTGATTGTTTTCAAGATTCATTTTATTTTATTTTATTTTATTTTATTATTTTCAGTGTTCCAAAATTCATTGTTTATGCACCACACAAAGTGCTCCATGCAATACGTGCCTTACTGAATACCCACCACCAGGCTCACCTAAACCCCACCCCCTTACCCCCAAAACCCTCAGTTTGTTTCTCAGAGTCTACAGTCTCTCACAGTTTGTCTCCCCCTCCGATTTCCTCCAACTCACTTCTCCTTTCCATCTCCCAATGTCCTCTGTTTTATTTCTTAAGCTCCACAAGTAAGTGAAACCATATGATAACTGACTCTCTCTGCTTGACTTATTTCAGACGGAGTTATGGATGTGGGGCCATATTTTCTTTTCTTTTTTTTTTTTTAATTACTTTCTTTTCAGCGTAACAGAATTCATTGTTTTTGCACCACACCCAGTGCTCCATGCCATATATGCCCTCCATAATACCCACCGCCAGGCTCCCCCAACCTCCCACCCCTCCGCCCCTTCAAAACCCTCAGATTTTTTTTTCAGAGTCCATAGTCTCTCATGGTTCATCTCCCCTTCCAATTTCCCTCAACTCCCTTCTCCTCTCCATCTCCCTATGTTTTATTGATCTGGTTTGTTAGGGGCATATGCTGGAAGTACACTTAGTTGTGTTTTTTATTTTGTTTTGTTTTGTTGTTTTTAGAATGAGGGTTTGTTAGCACAGGTCTGAGGACCTCAATCACCCCAATAAGTATCATCTGAGAAGTATCTAGTAATAAATGTTCACTATTAAGTACTTACTATGTATCAGGGTTTTGTTTTGTTTTGTTTTGTTTTTTGTTTTGTTTTTTTGTATTGTTCCTTTCCTTTTACCTTTTGGAGCAAGTATATAATTACCTCCATGTCACAAATGAAGCACAGGAGTGCAGAGTAACTCCCCCAAAGTTCTATAACGGATGGATGCTTGTTCTACTATTCAAACACAGCTCTCTCTGGACAGAAAATGTGTACCCTATGCAACACAGGCTTATTGGAAAGTGGTTGAAAATCACTAGGAATAGTAACTGGCTTGCAAATTCCCTGTCTATGGCAAGCCCCTTATTTATATTTCCCCTAAGAATTTTTATTAAGTTTGTATCCACTATTAAATATAAAGCATCACTATTGGACATGGTTTAGATCAGTCATTTCAGAAGGGAAACCTCACTTGTGCTTAATGTTTTTAACTCCAAACATAGGGTACCAAGCCATTCTACCAAGGCACTTGGGATAGTCATTAAGAACACTGACTCTGGCATTTTTGCCTCACTGCCCCAGCCCCTGACCCTTTGTCAAATGTGAGTCCTTATTTAACCACTCAAAATCTCAGTTTGCTCATCTGTAAAGTGGAGCAATATTAATAGCTACCCTGTGGGGTGATTTTGAGAAATAAGAGAACCAATTCATAGAAACACTTGGCCAGTTACTCAAAATAGTAAATATTCAATAAATATTAGACATCATTATTAGCAGGAACTTCTCTATTACTGTTGGCAGAAAACACCACACAGTCATAAAAACTAAAGCAAAACCACATTGGTTACAGTCAGTTGCCCCAAATGCTCATTGTGTAGAAATAAAGCATTGAGTCTTGCTCTCTGGTCAGTCATCCATTCCTTTGGAAATCATGAAATACCATGCATATTATTAGTGCCCAGTTTTTCTGACCTTGAACAGCTTGCATTTTAGAGATCTGTAAATTTTAAGGAGCAAAAGCCAAACCTCTCAAATTAGTAAGAGTAAAATAATGAGAAGTGCTGGAAAGCTTTGGGAGATCCACCCCGGATCTGAGAAATATATCTTGGACATGGTTTACAACCAATAGACATTCCCACCCCGGGAATGAGAAATATATCTTGTTCCCAAAGAGCAGAGACGAAAGCTAGGACACCTATCTTCTTTTTTGTTTCAAGGCTGCATGATTTCCTATGTCTTTTTCTTCCCGCCTGTTTGCTGCATTCTCTTCTCCCTGCACCCATCTTCCACAGTCAACACTTCCTCTCCTGTCACACTCATCGTGACTTTACTGCACAATGGTGGTCCATGCCCTTCAGTGGACAAGACCCTGCCATTCCTTGGTTCATGGACTTAGGCTGTATCCTAGTTCTAAATTTCTAGGAGGAAAAAAAATCAGAGTGGCACAACCCACCCTCTAGACTGGGTCCCCAGGGTATTCCTAACATGTCCAGGGAGTTTTGGCCATAGGCAGTCGGGTCATATAAGAATAGCCAGGCAGAGGAGGCCACTTGCAAAGGACAGGAGAAAGTTTCAGATCTCCATGGGTCAACATCGACGTGCTGATGAAAGTCTTCAAATCACCCCCAAAGAAAATGATTTTCGGGCTGAAAACAAGGGGTGGGATTCTGAGAAGCTGGGTAGATTCTCATGGTAATTCATTAATGCTCTGATTATTTATGGTGTGTCCATTTCAGAACCTAGGGAAATTTTTCCAGACAAATGATTATTTTTCTCCATCCAAGAAACGGAATTTACATGTGTTGTGGCTGATAGCTCTATGGCTGAGCCACTCTACCCCACCACTGCTGGATGTTTTGGGTCATTTTTTTTTAGAGCTAAGGGTCTGACAGTGTCTTGATTATACCCTCTGACATCACTGCAAATCAGTAGGGAATCTTGGCTTAATAGCATCTGGCTGGAGGGTGGACACAAGGGAGATTTGTGATGTAAATATCTAGCGGCATTACTATTAATGCCTTCCATTCAGCAGCACAGAAAGAAGTGTGTTCTAACATTCATCCCAGAGCATACATATCCACGCAAAGCATTTCCCACAAACTCATTAGAATGCCTTTATTTTGCTTATGCAAAGAGAAGTTGAAGGGATGGTGCTATAGGCTGATTTTAAAAGGGTCAGCGGAGGTTTAGAAAATAATTTAAGAGATAATTTAAGATTCGGAGTTTTAAGAAAAAAATTGTTGTATGGGATAGTAGGTTAAATGCAGCAACAATTCCAGTCTGGGCAGGGCGTCTGTTAGGAGCAGTAGGGAGAGAACTGAGCTAGTTGGCAGAAAATGTGTGCTCAGGTCTTGGCTCTGATACTTGCTAGTTACTGGGACTTGAGAAAGTCCTTTTTCCAAACCAGAATTCTATGGTTTGTGCAATGGGGCAATGCCCTTGTGGATTACCATAAGCATCAAAGCTAATACATTAACAGGTATTAAAGAACAAACCATCAAGTTTTCTATAAATACGAAATGTTTTCAGTCCATCTTCTCATGTCACTGTTGGAGAAAGTGAGGATCTGGGGAGGACAGGTGACTTAGAGAATGTCACAGAACGAGTTGGTATCATTGGCTGTATAACTCACACCTCTTGGCTCTCCTGCCAAAGCCACATGATGCTACTTCAAGAGGCTAATGACCTACCAATGAACTTACCCTCTTCATGGTAGAGTAGACATTGTCTCAAGTCTTACTGCTTACTAGCTGAGTTAATGGTTGGCCACACATTTAATCTTTATAAACATCAATTTCCTTATCTGAAAAATAGGTGCGATGGTAACAGGAAGCTCCTAGAGTTGCTAAGAGCTCAAGCAGGTAAATAGCAAAGTATGGAGTTTGGAATACACTAGATGTCAAATAAACATTAGTTACTATGATGGAGGATGAGAAGAAGGAAGCAGAGCTTTGGAGGAGAAGAAAAAGGAACTATTTCCATCCCTTTAAAATTTAGGTAAGGTCACCTGGGTGACTCAGTCAGTCAGCTTGAGGATCTGACTCTTGATCTCAGCTCAGGTCTTGATCTCCAGGTTGTGAGTTCAAATCCGCATTGGGCTCCATGCTGGGCATGGAGCCTACTTTAAAAGGAAAGTAAATTTAAAAAAATAAGGTTTAGGTTAACAGTTTTGTTTTGTTTTCTGGGGATCAAGGGGAAGGTTAGGTTGCCACGTCTCCCCAAGTTGAGTCTGTTGATGTGGAAATGGCTGTAAAGGATTATAGCATCCCGTATCCTTGAGCAGAAGTTAACCCAGAAACAAGTATAGAAGATGTAAGATCATGGGCTGATCCACCTCAGAAACACTCAGCTTTGTACAGAGTTGTGTTAAAACTCCTTCATCTGCCTTTCATGAAGGAAAATGATTGGACTTTGATCCCTGTAAAATCCGCCCTGTTAGAGCCCCTCCCCCAAGACATACAACATCGTGCGAAGCCTCAGCAATAGATTTCTTCCATTCTCTAATCATTCCCTATACTTTGTTACATCTCAACGTGGTCAAGATGATCCCTCAACCTGGAGTCCCTTCCCAATATTTTCTGCCTATGAAAATGTTATTTGTCCCCCAATATCCAGTTCCAATCTGACTTCATCAAAATCTTCCTTAATGGAAGTAAAAGATTCCTTACCTTGCATTACTATTCACATGCCCCTTTCTTTAGAAAATCTTTGTCTGCACGCCTGTCTTCCCCCACTGTGCTGTAAGATCCTTGAAGACAGAACTTTGAAGACACATCCTTGGAGATAGACATGCTTCATGGCTGTATTACTTGAAATGCTTAGTGTAAGGTCTTACGCATAATAGGTGTTAAATATTGGTTAAACTGAATCAAAATTTGTTTTTAAGCTTTTCAAAGTGCGAGTTTTAGGGAAGATACATGTATATGATTTGGTTTCTGCCAATCTCCCAAGTGACGATGCCACTTGGGAGAAACAGATCCAAATTAATTGCTTGAGACTGAGTTTTTTATAGTAATAAAGTTAGCTATTACTTTTTGAGCATATACCATATGCCAGTCGCTATTCTAAGTTACAGGGGTAACCTCTCTTAGATGTTAACGCTCACAAAAAAATTGACAAGGCAGTTTTGGCTACCACCCCATGTTACAGATTAATCAACTGAGACCCAGAGAAGTTGAATGACTTTTCTTGGCTCCTACAGATAATGCATGATGGATTCTGGATTTGACTCTAGAATTTAACACTTTTAACCACTATTAATACTCCATGGGAGCCAGGGCAGCCCTTGTCCTACCTCAAATGTCTTAAGGGAATTCAAAACAAAGGACAACACAGACTCCTGTGCCTGCTTTCCCTTTTCCTAGAAGGCAGTAATCCCTGGCTCACTTTCCCAACTCTGTCCCCATCATCCCGCAGCCCAGGTAAGAATCTGCCAGGAACTGCGCAGACCAGCCTAAGGGGGAGGGCTGGGGAGAGAACTATAAGAAGGTGACACCGTGGTAAAATTTCCACGTTATTTTGTCCTCGCCGTAGAACATTAAGACGGGCTTCAGAGCTACAAAACAGTTCCCATTGCTCCCTTTCTCTTTCTCTCTGTAATGTAGCCAGAGACTTAAATACGATTGAGTTAATCTTTGAAGAAAACAGAAAATACTGTAACAATAAAGGCCGTAACATGGTTACAAATGAGAGCTACTGCTCCCTCCTGCATTCTAAATTCTGAGGATAATTCTGCAGAGCTTCATTACCAGAGTATAATTGTGTTATAGAACTCTTAAATCACCCTGCTACACTTAACTGGCAATAACATTAAGATAGCGCAGATATTCATTTTAATTAAAACATAGCCTCAAACTATCTCCCTGCTATAAGAGACAAAACTTTCTCTCCCCCCCACCCCCCAAACTTTCATTTGTTAGCACATCTATGGCCAGCAGTAGATAGGAGATTTAAACACAATTAGGAAATCCCACCTTATAAGCCAGGAGCACTTAAAGCATTGCTGAGGAAGATGAAGTACCAGGAAATCGGGGTTGGGTTTTAATCTCTTTCTCATATGTGAGACACTGACAGCAGTTGTTTCAAGAAGGAGGGGGGTTCCCAGATAATCAGTTTAAGAGTTATGCAAAGAGGGATTGAGATGTAGCAGTCCAGACATTAACAAAAACCTTGGTAGCGCCACAGTCTTCAAGAGTTTCCCATTGCCTATAGCGTAAACATTCATTCATTTAACAAGTATGTACTGAACATCTATTTTGTGCTGCACACTGGGGATGCACATACAAGTAAAACTCTGCTCCTTCCTTCAAATTTTGGCAGTCTTGTGAAGGAGACTGACGTGTAAATAAGAAATTGCATTTAAAAAACGGTCTATAGAAGATGTGCCCCCCCTCCTTTGCCCAGGATAGGAAATTTGGGATGGATTTTGGAGAGCATTCAGGAGTTTTTCAGGCAGACAAGGGAATGACAAGAGCAGAGGAATGGTATGTTCAAAGATAGAGTTGCATGAAATAGAATGAGCTTTTCAGAAGATTCTTTTTCTTTTTTCTTTTTTCTTTTAAGATTTTATTTATTTATTTGAGGGGGTGGGGTGCAGAGGAAGAGAGAGGAGCAGACTCTCCAGCTGAGCCAGGAGCCTGACATAGGGCTCCATCCCAGAACCCTGAGACCATGACCTGAGCCGAAGGTAGACACTTAACGACTGAGCCACCCAGGCACCCCAGATTCTAAATGATTCAGGATGGCTATACTGTAATGTGAAAAGAGAGGAAAATGTTGGTGGTGAGGCTCAAGATGTGTAGAGTCTTTGGGGGCACTGGTAAGGGGTTCAGGCTTCCGCCAAGAGGCAATGAAGAATTATTGAAAGGTTTAGTTGGGGCAGTGCGGCAATAGGAGCTGATAACCACTGATAGCAACATGACTACTGAGGACATAGCTGAGATTTCATAGCTTGGTGTTCAAGGTTTCAAATTACCTCCCCATCCACATAGAAATATTAATAACAACAATGGTAATCAACAATCAACAACATCTGAATGTAAACTAGATGCTTAATGATTTGCATACAGTATTTTATTTAATCCTTAAGCAAGGATTAAGAATTAACATTCTCCACTTTGCCGATGAAGAAACGCAGGCACAGATAGACAGAACAGGTTGCCCACCAAGATCACCCAGACAGAAGCAAAATTCAAACTCAGGTCTACCTGATCCCTCAGCAGAATTTTCAGCGTCAGTCATAAACATTCCACTCAGTGTTCTACTTCCACATCTCCTCATGCCAAAGAGGATTCTGTATACTCTTCTCTGAATAAGCATCAGGCCATTTGCCATTAATTTCACCCATGACCCTTGAGGGTCCTAGATCTGGTTCTGTCTTCACATTCCTCTGTGGATATTGAAATCCACCTCACACTTCAGAATTAGTCTCTGAGTTGACCTGTTCCCGTGTGTGAAGCACAAGCATTTTCTGTACCTGATCCTTTTTACTGCACATCAATCTCTTTTCTAGGTGTTGGGGTTAAAAACATGGATAGAGCAGGTAGGACCCTTTCTAGTGGAGTTTGATTTCTAGGTTAAACAGCTAAGGAGAAACAGAGCTGGCATGGAACCCAGAGAGGGGACTGACACTATGTTGCCCAATGTGAAATGACCACACGTGGCCAAGGAGCACATGGCATGTGGCTGTAGAGCACGTGGCATGTAGCTAGTCCAAACCCAGATGGGCTGAAAATGCAAAATCCCACGATATTTCCAGGACAGTAGCAAGTTGTGTAAAACGTCTTCTTGCTTATGTGCTTGTATTGACTATGTGTTGAAAAGATTTTGTATATAATCAGTTACATAAAACAGATTATTAAAATTAATTTTACCTTTATTTATTTAGTCACTTAGATATGGGCTCTGGGAAATTTAGAAATGCATGTGACTTGAATTTTATTTCTCTGGACAGCACTGATCCATACTCAGTGCCCCCATGGTGCTAAATTACCTCCTTAATAAATAAAAATGACAACTGAAGAGAGGGATGAGCATTGTGGTAGGAATAACACAGTGATGTAAGACGACATGTCAATAAGCAGGTGGGAGCGGATCCGTCATTAGATAGGGTGGGCAGAAAAGGCTGTCTGGAAATGTGGTGTTTGGGCAGAGATCTGGAAAGTATCCATGTGAGAGCCCAGAGGGGGTGTAAGAGATTCAGATTACACCACTAATTTGATGGCTAATATCTATTTTTAAAATATTTTTGGAAGGGAGAGGGGCGAGGAGATGGGTTAGCCTGGTTGGGTATTAAGGAGGGCATGTATTGCATGGAGCACTGGTGTGGTGCATAAACAATAAATCTTGGAACACTGAAAGAATAAAACTAAAAAAAAAAAGAAAAAAAACTTAAAAATATATATTTTTGTTTATAATGCTTCTTTTTTTAACTGAGAAGTACACTGAGTATAGTAGAAAGTACAAGACTTTTAAAAAGTCACTGATTTTTTAAAAAATCTACATTTCAAGAACACTGATCTTGGGTATTCATTTAGCATCTGTGGACCTCATTTGCATATATAAAAAGGAAAGAAAAATCTCCCTGATTTATTGTAACACTTATGTGAGATATATAGTAGGAAGAGCATCTACCAAGATGCAAACATGTAAATCTTACTCTACCACCCCTTCTTTTCAAACTAAATTTGAGCTCACATATAACATAAAATGTCAATATCCTGTATCTTTCTAGCCCTCATGGAGCCAATCACAGAGCCTTGCATAGTGGATGTGCAACAAAAGAGTTGATTGAGTCAATGTTCTTTATTAAGTAGCCAAAAGAAATGGAACAAGTATATTTATATGACCAGAGACTGCTGGGATATTTTCCAGCCAATCTTTCTAAACTGGACATTGTCCTTAAGAAGTCCTGCTACCAGATTCCTCTTACTGATTTAATTATGATTCTGAAAAACTTCCCCAATTATCCCCTTTAGTTAAATTTGTAAAGTTTTTAATTGTTGACACAAGGGCTTCCATATTCATCTGGTCTTCACAATTGTACTGCAAAGTTAGAAGAGTAAGAATCATTACAAAAATGAAGCAAGACAAGAAGGGGCCTGTCCAAAGGTGAACCATTAAGGAATGGCAGAGCTGATCCTCTAAGCTGGGATCCAGGGCATTTCTAATCACATCATGTTATCCTTCTAGGTAAGAGTTCCTTAAAGATGCTGCACTTTGAAAGCTTTATCTTAATTTCCCTATAGCTTCCACTACAATCCCATATTAGCTTCCCTGCATCTGGGTATTTTCTTTTGGGCATCTGTAACATAGCACTAAAAAATGGGTTGAATGATTGATTGGGCACATTTGTCCCAATAGTCAGTTCAGGGGTATTATTAGTAGTATTAGTATTAGTATTAGTATTAGTATTGGTATTAGTATTAGTATTAGTAATTCCTTCCCGATCATTTTGCTAAATCCAAATTTCGAAGTGCTGATAGGGTTTGAAACTCTTCAACTTACAGGAAAAGTCCCCGCCACCTTCCCAGAGCTCGGCTACAAATTCTCTGAGATGAGAGTAGACAAGGTTACAATGCCTCCAGGCTTCCAACTAGAGATTTCAAATATTTCTAATTTCTTCAATTTAGCTTCATTTAAATTTTACTGAGAAGTAATTGCACTGAATTAATATAGTTACAATTATGCTGAAATCAATCCATTAACATCTTGAAAATTCTTATTAATCTGGCAGCAATGTTATGGATAAAAACAGAAATACATCCTCTATTTGGAGTGCAGATTAATATAATAAGAATGCTAGAGTTAATTTCTCCAGGATATGAATTCCTTGAGACAAGACAGTATGACTTGTATTTCTGTTTTCTGGTTTTAAAGTGCTGCTTTTAGTACATGATGACAATATTTGCATTTAAAAGTACCTGGGACCACTTGTTCTAATTCCTATTTCATCAAAGGGGACCTGATTAAAAGTCCAAATCACAGAGCTCTTTCTGCATTTTACTTGTTTTTCTTTTAGTGCATCTTTGCTTTCTCTCCAACAAGTATACCTGGGGCAAGGAATGTGTTAGTCCTCTTTTTTCAAGTTTGTATCTAGCCTGATTCCTAGAATTTGGTAACTATATTCTATAAGCTACTGATGAATGTGTTAACAAGCATAAGGTAGCAGTATGTTAAGCCACCAATAACAGTGTTTGTGCTTTTGATATATTAGATAGTTTATAGTAGTATTGGTCACATAAAACTTCAAATTCACTCGAAATGTATTTTGGGGTTATCCAAAGTACAATCTAAACATAACTCTTTGCACATCAAATATGTCGTCTATCTACATATGAATCTGATAATTACTGTCCAGCAACATTCATGTATTCAATGGTTACTTATAAAGTAT
The DNA here is from genome assembly GCF_009829155.1 of Mustela erminea. Taxonomy (NCBI): domain Eukaryota; kingdom Metazoa; phylum Chordata; class Mammalia; order Carnivora; family Mustelidae; genus Mustela; species Mustela erminea. Next base: position 14,561,989 of record NC_045625.1, on the reverse strand, counting down.
CAGCTAGCGTTTTGCTGGTATGTATTAGTGATAAAAACAAACATAAATCCAGAACTCATGGAGCTTACAATTTAGTGAGAGACTATGATGATAAGCATGTAAACAAACATTCAGTCTTTAACTTGTAAGTGCTATGATGAAAATGGACAGAACTTATGAAGTGAAATAACAGAAGAGTTCACCTTTGTCAGGTGAATCCCTTGTAATTATTCTGATGTCCAACCCTTTCTTTGTGGTCTTGGAGCAAGGAAGGAAGGGCAAAAGACAGTGTTGGATTAGTAGGGGCTGGAGTGTCAAGTGTGTAGGCTTGGAAGGACCTGAGCTTTGTTTTAAATATGAAGGGAAGCCACTGGAGCATTTAAAGCAGAAGACTGACTTTGCAATAGTTATGTAACTAAGACATTCCTCTAGTTATGAGGAAGAGATTTAGTGACAGTGAGCGTAGGAATGGCCATTGTAGTAGTCTAGGAAAGACAACATGGAGCCTTGGGATAATGTGGCAAAAAAACAGGCAGAAGTCTACGGATATGAAGTACCTTTCATGAATAGAAATGACAGAAAAATTGGATGCTAAGAAGAGAGCAAAGACTCAAGCATAATTTTGACATTTGGGGTTTGAACAACTGGATGACGGTACTGCCATTTAATGAGATGGATGGACAGAGCACAAAGAAGATTCTTTAAGGTCATGGATATGTTAAAAAGTTATGTCAGCTAGGCAGATATACAAATCTAGAGTTCAAGGAACAATTTGTGTTGGAAATTCACATTTAGAAGTTATCAGCATATAGATGACATTTAAAGCAATGAAAATGGATAGACTTCTCTAAGCAAAGTTTATGGAGAAAGAAGGAGCACAGGCCCTGGGGCATTCCAACATTTAGATGTCAGGTAGAGGAAGAAAAATATAAAAAGAAGACCAAGAAAAAGCAGAAAGAGAGAGGAAAGCATTATTAAGAATAGTTTGAGAAAAAAGGAGTGAAACTCTGATTAAGGCTGCTAAGAGACTGAATGAAACATTGGCAGAAAAGTAGTCATGGCATTCAACAAAATTGAGATGATTATTGTTGACCTTGACAAGAGCACTTTCAGTGGACTACTGGGGACACACCACTGTGGACTGGCTTGGGAGATGAGAAAGTGAACGTGGCATGGGTAGACTGTTTTTTGTCTGGTGGTTTTTTGTTTTTTGTTTTTTGGTTTTTTTGTGTGACCTTGGATGTGACAGTAAGATAAGAAGGGAGGTATAAGTGAGAGATGTGGAATCCAGGAGAAGTTGAACAGACAGAGGGGATGGGGGAGCACATTTGCATAGGGAGTGAATGGACCCCTAGAGAAGAGGCAGGTGACCCAGGATCCTGGTTGATAAAGGGGTGAACGGTGGTGAGAAGAGAGAAAATAAGAGACCTTATGAGGAATTGGGGGTGGCTAGCTTCTAATGTGAAGGAAGGAAAAGACCCTCTTGTATGCAACAGGGGGATGGAGAAGACAAGGATGTGCACAGATGGGTTGACAGATTTGGAGGATATTTTTCACTTTGTTAAGGGCTGGTGAAGCTTGACTGGCCTGAAGGGTGAGTCTATCCTAAAGAATGCACCTGTCTCCGTGTCCACAGGAGCAAACTGACTAGAGAATCATAGAAGGATTATAGCCCAGGCATTAGAGTACATGTGAGGTTTGACACCATGGCTTTCCTTAGATTTGTACACAGGCACTGACGGGTATTTACAGTCCATTTTGTCTAGATATCACATATGGTAAGGGAGTGAGGAGCCAGGGCACAAGACCTTTTATGATATGATGCTTACATGATGGCCACAGAATCCAAGTTCAATAAGAAATGAAGCAAAGGTGACAGTTTGTGATGCATGGGTGTTAAAGTGGCAGGATCCATGGACTGAAAGGCAGCAAGACTCATGACTGAATGTCTGCTTTAGAGGTGGTGAGGAGGACATGGTTTCAAATGATGTGGATCTAAGTTATGACCATGGGACCAAGTGTCTGGGGCAGAGTGAAACAAAAGTTCATGTGAGGTAAATAAGGTCAAGAAATAGAGATTTGGATGCTGCATGTGCCAGTCATCTGGATTTTGACAGTTTCAAGAATGAGGATGGACATTGGCGTACAGAGTGATGGTGACACAGGAGCTAGATTGGGGACAGACACGAGTGTCAGTAGAGAGTCACAATGAGGAAGCAAGAATCGGTTAATGATTTTCTAAGAATATAAACTTTTGCAAAAGGCGGGGAGCATGAATGGATGGAAGGAATCCAGTTACTCCCCAACTACCCGTCTGGAAGTATGTAACACGTCAGAGAAAAATTGCCTTCTCGATAAAGTCATGAAGGATACGATGCCCTTGGGGAACAGACCTGAAGTATTTCAGGTAAGGCAAGAGGGTGAAAGGAATGTTCTAGAAAAAAAAATGGTGGATATAAAGGAGATTGTATGATAAAGGCTCAGGGGAGGAATTTGGAGCGTGGTTTTGGGGGTGAAGGGTTAGCTCACTGAAGTCACAGAACTCAAAAAGAGTGCCTGGCACGTAATAAATAGTCTGTATATTTCAGCTATTATTCTTACTTAATGGGCATGAGATGTGGAGGTAATGGATTACCAGGTAGGCTTGGAATTTTAGCAGTTGTAGCCAGACCGTGAATAATGTGACTGCATAAAGCATCTACTTTCAATCTATTAACTGCATTTCCCTAGGTAAAAACAGATCAGAAGCCAAGATTACAATATGAAAAAATAATTATCTTTACAGATAAAGCATGGACAAAATTTCTCGTGCTACTCATTCCCAGAACAGGGCACCGAACACCGAAATACCGATGTCATTACACATTTGCATTAACATCGGTATTGTCTACCAACGTCCTGTGTTTGAAGCTTATTAGGATAGTGTTTCTTATTTTTTAATATTTGCCTGTCCTTCAAGTAGTTACTTTTCCTCCCTGAACCTCAGTTTCTTCGTGTATAAAATAAAAATACCACCTATCTATTTCACAAGATTATTGTGTGAGATAGGAAAAATGTCTGAGAAAATATCAAATATAAAGGATAATTGATGAATATTGTTATCAATCTCCCCCATATTCAGAATATTGCCTGAAGAGGGAGGCCTATCTTTTTAATGTTGTTTGTAGATAAATTATCCGTATCTGTGTTTCCAGCAGCAGTTGGCATATGCTAAATGTCAACTCTTTTCCATTTCCAGGCTCGTGTGAGGTAGGACAAACACACTGGATGCCCCAGCCCCAAAAACCTTTTCTAAGAATTGGTCCCTTCCCTAAAGCCATTGAGGAGGACTCTTGGTGCCAGTTTGGTCCCATGTGACTCCAGTGTTCAGGAAAGGGCATGTCTCAGATGAGTTGGCAAACCTTTCTAGAACAAAGAGAAAATATGCTGAGATATCCCACAGAAGCTACTAAGATGAGATTCGAAAGGGCCTTATAAAGGAGTGTCCCCACAAACTGAAAGCCACCAGGAATCAAGGAGGCTGCTCTCCCTGAGGTCCCAGCCCAGGCTAGCTGCATTTTCCTATTTTGTTGCAAACTGCCTTTTCCTCCAGGACTTAGAGATGGCCCAGGCAGGCACAGCTGCTCCAGCCCCAACTTCAAGGGATCTTCCAATTATTATTGAAGGCTCACTGAGGTAAACAATTCCAAAGATAGAAATATTGTGGGAGTAAAAATTATTATCCTGATAAGTTTCAAATATCAACAAATTGGCAGATGCGAATACAAGTGTGTGATGAGATGAAATCAGCATTTCAGTTTTTCACATTTTGTTCAGTTTGAATGCTTTTGGTATAATCTTAAAGAACACCATAGTTCTTTCCACAGTTTGGCACCTCTGGCCATTGCTGCTATGAACATTAGGGTACAGATGGCCCTTTTTTTCACTACATCTGTATCTTTGGGGTAAACACCCAATAGTGCAATTGCAGGGTCATAGGGATGCTCTATTTTTAATTTCTTAAGGAATCTCCACACTGTTTTCCAAAGAGGCTGCACCAACTTGCATTCCCACCAACAGTGTAAGAGGGTTCCCCTTTCTTCACATCCTCTACAACACATGTTGTTTACTGTCTTGCTAATTTTAGTTAGAATGACTAACTGGTGTAAGGTGGTAAACCAAGATGCCCTTCAACGGATGAATGGATAAGGAAGATATGGTCCATATATACTAGAGAGTATTATGCTTCCATCAGAAAGGATGAATACCCAACTTTTTTATCAACATGGATGGGACTGGAAGAGATTATGCTGAGTGAAGTAAGTCAAGCAGAGAGAGTCAATTATCATATGGTTTTGCTTATTTGTGGAGCATAAGGAATAACACGGAAGACATGGGTAAATGGAGAGGAGAAGGGAGTTGAGGGAAATTGGAAGTGGAAATGAAACATGAGAGACTGTGGACTCTGAATAACAATCTGAGGGTTTTGGAAGGGGAGGCGGGGTGGGAGGTTGGGTGAGCCTGGTGGTGGATATTATGGATGGCAGGTATTGCATGGAGCACTGGGTGTGGTGCATAAACAATGAATTCTGGAACACTGAAAAGAAATTTAAAAAATAAATAAAAATTTAAAAAAAAGAACACTATAGTGGTTAAGCATGGTTAAGGCTTTATTATCCAACAGTCTAGGTTCAAATCCTGGCATTGACCAGTTGGTCACAATTGAACATAGGGTCAGTTGATAAAGCCTCAGTTTCCATATTTATAACAGTGGGTAATTAATAGTACCTACTGCAGAGAGTTATTGTAAAAATTATGTGTTAATAACAGCATAAAACACCTAATTCGGTGGCTGGCACATCTAGCACTCTACACAATGTTAATGACAATTGTAATTCTTCAACAGCTCAGCCCATTCTTCCCAGAAGAGTTCAAGCACTCATTTAAAGTTCTTCCATCTCAAAATAATGGTGTATGAGTACTTTGAGCAGAAAGGTAGACAGCAAAATAAAATGGTGGAAAACTCCCCAAAGAAAATTCAACCAGAGTTATTCCATGACCCCAGATAATTAGACAAGGAGTGGAGAGCTGTCCCAAGAAGGACCTGGCATGTACTATCTTTCCCAGGAATTGTGGCTCAAAGAAAGACCTGGGTGAGTCTTACTGGGGCTTGAAATAGTCGTCATTTACCTGGACCAATCATTTCAATACCCTGAACCCCAACCATACAATGAAGAGATTGAACAAGATGTTTCAGGAGAATCACCTCCAGCTCCAGCGTCCTGTAATCCCACACTGAGCACTCTGTAGGGCAGTGATACAGTATAGAAATTGCCAGTGCAGGTGAGTGAAACCTCAACACGAACTGAGCAGGTAGCTGGTGATTACACAATGGGAAATGTCGAGAAAATAACCTTATGGAGTGGAAAGTATTGGATTGTCTGATTATGACTTACTCTCCAATATGAAGACATAACCATGCTTGGCCGCTCAAGGGTGAAAATGTGGTAATGTGTTAAAATGCTAATGAAATTGGAATACTATAATAGATGTTTAGAACAGTTTAGGTTACCAAGACATGGGGAGTTAGAGCTCACAGCTCGTAAATCCTAATGATAAGGCCAAGCTCCCCAGAACATTCAAGGCCTTTACAGTCTGATTCCAACTTGCTTTTTCAAGATCGTCTCTCCTCACACACCTTCATGCACCCTGTGCTCAGTCCATAATGAGCCATTTGACATTCTCCATACAGAGCAAGCTCTTCTGTTTCATAGGCATACAAACTCCGGGGCTTACACCTCCATATATCACATGTGTCTACCCCACTGCTACCATTTACAGTAGAACGTCATCACTCACCTCATAGGATGACTCAGAAGATCTCGTCAATGGTCAACCCACCCCTACTCTGTTTATTCTAATCTATTATCCTTATAGTTGTTGATGTATTTTTCCTGTGTCTCTTATTTAAAATTCTTCAATGACATTTCATTGCCATTAAGACGAAAATCTAAATTCTTTGACAGGACTTTCAAAACCTTTAATGTTCTATCATTCCTCTGCTTCTCCCAGCTCATCCTGCATCCTTTACTTCCCCATATGGCATGCTCTAAGCTTGCTGACAGAATCTCACTTTCCCAGACAAGATAGATTCTCTCTCAGCCTTGGACCTCCCTGTGCTGATGTCTCTCTTACTTGCCCCCTCTCTCAACACCCCTTACCTGACTTATTTCTACAGAGGAAGAACTTCCCTCATCATTGAGGCTTAAGTCCCCTAGTTGGGTACCCTGGTGGCTCTTGGACATCTTTTGGAATACTTCCACATTATTGCAACTATCTATTGGATGGATTAGTGCTATTCTCTTTACTTCAATGGTCTTTGGTCCCTTTTCCTGGGCAACTTTTCTTTTTCTTTTCTTTTCTTTTTTTTTTTTTTTTTTAACCTGTTCAAGCCCAGCTCAAATGTTGCCACCTTGGGAAAAGCCTTCCTGATTTCACAGGCCATTCCTTACTCCCTCTTCACTGCTCCTATGGAAATTCATGCAGAGCCCTTTTTGTCACAGCAAATCCTATTACTGAAAATTAGAACATCGCTCCAGAGAACATTTCACATTGTACCACAGAAAGATATACTATTTTGTGGTGATGCAGAGAATGATGGGAAAATTCAGATTCTAAAATACTTTGGTACTAAAATAAATGCCAGGACCTAGTTCTAAGTAGGGCAGAATGGGACTAGGTATTTCTGGTGTGCATGCATACATACACACACCCTTCTGAGATTCCAGATGAACATTCTTGGAGATGACCATTGAGACCTCTCAAATCCATGGGAGTATTTGTACAATCATTTTTTTCTTGCCAAATAGCAATACTTTCACACTTTCCATGTGTAAAACTCTCAGTAAGTCATGGCCAAGAGCATAATGTTACTTCCCTTTCTTTCATAATGTAATGATCTTCCTGTTGCAATATTAATCAATAACTAATTTCATAGTTGAACAACTATTTTTTAATGACCTAGTATATTGGAGACATTGTTACACAAGTCTTCAGCTCATTCCCTGAAGGACCTGTCACCAAAAGGGCAAATTCATTTACTGTCATAAGGCAGAAGCCAAAAGCCTCATTAGTCTAATTAAGGACAGACATATTTGGGTCTTTGTTGGTTAAGAACTAAAAGGTCTCGTGTCTGGACCTGAAAGGGGAATCAAATGGAGCTATCCAAAAACATTTTCAATGATTACCAAAAGGACTCCAGACATGTCAATTGTGAAAACATAGGCTCTTGGGTGTCTCCTCCAAGCCCCTTCCCACCATGATGTTATTTGCTTCCAAGAACCTTTTGGTGGACTTCTCACAGAGTATCCTGAGTTTCGAAGAACTGAACTTCACACTCACTTTGTCTCCAGTTCATTTGCAAAGAATGGATGGAATGAATTGGATGGTGAATAATTTCTGTGTAATTTTCACTAATACTGATATCTTCAATGTATAAGCTTCAAACAGCTGATGTTTAGCAAAACTAATTAATTGTCTATTATAGTCCAGGTGTCACATGCTAACATTCTCAAAATAACCCTGAGAAACGTTTCTTTTTTTAATCTTTATTTTATTAACGAGGGTGCGAAAACTTAAGAGGTTAAAGTGAGCTGATATTTAAACAACACTCTTCTAAAATCACTTCTCTTTTTGCTACCTTCCAGTGACCTGCCATTTTTCTCAGTATTTCACCTTCCTATATTGTAATAAATTCCTTCCATAGACAGACAGATACAGAGATACAGAGATACATAGATGTATAGCTTGAGAAATCTCTAATCTCCTCATCATTACAAGTAATTACCGTAGACTTGCCTTGGTTTCCAGACCCGTATGTTGAGTAGGCTTCCAGACCTTCTAACACACAGTTCTTATCTTGTCACTCTTCTAAAAAGGAAAAAAAAAAAAAAGGAAAGGAAAGAAAAGCCATTCAAAATAGCTCCTGCTCTCTTTAGCATGTATTCTCTGCACAAATCAAAGTCATCATTATGAATTTTGAAACACATTTTCCACTTTCCAAGCTTCATGCATTAACTCATGCTGTTCCCTCCACCTAGAATGGCCTTTTCACCAGTTGTCACTTACTGGGATCCTTTTAGTCTTCCAAGTTCATGCTAAATCTTTGCATCTTCGAAGTCAAAATGCTCCTACCTCTTTGAAGTCCTTTCTTAATCTCCTTCATCCCACCCTCCAAAAATCTGAGATGCCTCCTTTCCTTCTCTCTACTGTACTATTTGGATTTGTACTAGGACTCTTTACATCTTCTACCTTGAATTATGGCTGTGCCTGGCTACTTTTCTGACTAAATTTTAAGCCCTTAAGTACTAATCCAGCTCCAACTTTCCTGTGCGTACACTCTCTGATACCTGGATTCTTTCCCTCTTTGTTCCATTACTAATAGCTCAGCAAATGACTTCTGCCCCTGTGAAGCTCTAGGGAAGTATGGCATCCCCATGCCCCGGAGCCAACTCTGCAAAGCAACCAGGTTATCGGGACTCCACAGGGCTGAGTTTGCTTGGAAACGTCACTTCAGTAGCTCCACATTTAGCTCTACATGGAAGGGGATGCGTCGCCAACCTGAAAATAAGACATCTGGATTATTCCACACTACCCAAGGGCTATGATGTTGAAAATATTATTTGTGAAAGAAACACTACCCTGTTCCAGAACTAAAGCTTCTAGATTCTGAGAGGAATACCAATGTTCTGTTCCTCGGGGGGTTGGAGAGGGGGTGGATTCTTTTTTTCCCTTGAAGATTTCATTGTTTTCCAAAACCAGATCTAGCTTTGTAGCTGTTAGAGCACTCTCTGAACACACACAACTACGTACGCACGTGTGTGCACACACACGCACACACCCATTTCCCTGTGAATTAGCTCACTGATAACTGACAGCTTTCTTCTTCTGTCTGCTTGCCTGCCTCTTTTCCTTCTCGTCCATCCTTCTTTCTTTCCTTTCTTTATTCTTTCAAAAGATACTATTCCATGTGAAAAATTGGGGTGAGATTTGGGTGCTATTAAGGTAGTGTTAAACTCTATTATGTCCAGGGAGCTTGGGAATCTTTAAATACTAACCTAAATTCCTCATCACAAAGTGCCTGACAAAATAGGAAGCAAAATGACACTATTGTTAGCTCTGGCTTTTGCCTAAAACCCCAATGTTGAAACTCTAGTAAGCTGGGCTCCACAGTTTCTTTTTCCTAATCTTGTTAGTCCTAAATAGTTTTAGATCAGAGCAGAGTATGGGACCTGCCCTGTCTATTTCATTACCTGCAATGGTCAACGTCAATCCCTGTGTCTTACCACTAAGAGGTGGTATGCCCCGACTAGGGGTATGGCCTGCAGTATTCTAGGAACGGAGAAATGAAACAGTGAGGTACAACCATAATTACTCATTTCTAAAACATCACAGGGGGAAAAAATGCCCACTCAAAGCAAATAAAAATTTGAAACAGCTCAATGGGTGAATTTACATATGACCAATCAAGTTCAGGGCTCCTCTTTCTTAAAAATGCTTTCATCCTGATTCTTTAGGGAGAGCCCTTAAGTTCTTCCTAGAAATCAATATGCCTGCTCCATGCCAGGCGCCACGCTAGGCTCTGGAGACATAAAGATAAACAAGACTCAAGGTCTTGTCCTAGAAGACTTCTCAACCTAATGGGTAAGGCAGACATGTAAATAATTCCAAATTTATGTGCTGAGAAATTATAGAGACTTATATTGAGCTGTTGGACATTGGGATGACTGCACATGTGGATAAAATATTGAAATGCTCTGAACACTTTTATAAATACCTGATTCTCTGAATCCCTCAGCGATCACTAGCCTCGTCCTTACTGCCCTTGTCAACCTCAAGCCCTCCATCTGCTTCAGACTTTGTAGACCAGCAGGGTGCCTCCAGGACCCTATTCCAGACCAACAGTTACTGACCATTTGGATTGGTCAATGCTTGAGATGACCCCAGAAAGGAGGGATATTCACTTTTCTTTTCCTTCTCCTAATGTCCTCCATGTTATTTCTTATGCTCCACAAGTAAGTAAAACCATATGATAATTGACTTTCTCTGCTTGACTTATTTCACTCAGCATAATCTCCTCTAGTCCCATAAACAATGAATCTTGGAACACTGAAAAAAATAAAATTAAATTAAGATGTTAAAAAAAATGGAGGGATAGTCAAAGAGCTACATAAAATAGAGAAAAGAAAATACCCTCTAGTTGGAGGGTGTGGATCTTACAAAATATTATGGCTTCACAGAGGAGGGGACACTTGAGACAAGACTTGAAGCCTAAGAGGGTCAACACATGGGCTTTCTGGGCAATGCATGTACCAAGAACCAAGGAAAAATAATTCTACATAACAAAAATGGAATGAACTTAATTGGTCTTAGATGCAAAATAATAATTTTAAAAAGCCGCAAAAGAGCAGGAATGTATTAGGAAAGGATTTTGGGAATTAAGTCAAGAGTTTTGTATGTCTTCCACTGGTGGGCAAAAGAAGTTTTAATGAGGGTATGGCATGGCCATTGCTTCTATTGTTAGAAAAACAATGGGTGGAGCACAAGGTTTTTTGTTGTTGTTGTTGTTGTTGTTTTAATCATAGGATTCTTTTTTTCAGTAGGTCCACACAAAGAAGATAAGTTCGTTCTCTAAGCTATGACTGCAAAAAAACAACAAAACAAAACGAACAAACAACAACAACAACAAAAAACCCAACCAGATCTCTTTCACTAATCCTTCTCATTATCAGCTATGAACTTTCTGTAGTGAACCTCCTTTCTTCCCACTCTACTCATTAGAGAAATAAAGTCAATGTGTATATTAAATTTTATGGCAGTTATGATTTCTTTCATTAAGTCAAAGATTTGGTTTCAGGCAAATTTACACAGGCACTATATCATAAGATTTGGAGCATGGGCCTCTGTTCATCTTGACAATCTTAGGGCACTGGATGTACACATGACAGAGAGCTGAGGAAGTTCATTGTTCGTCCAGATATCCCTTCCAATGCATCAACAGAGTAGGTGCTCTGTGTTTTCCAAGTTTATTAATCATTATTCCTTATCAATCTTCATCTTTCTGAAACAAAGTGTTATTCTCCCTCCAGAAGATGTAATTAATGCCTTCCTTCCCTTTGGCTGTTTTAATCACCATTCTCTAAAATAAATCCATCTTACCATGACTTTAAGAAGCAGAAGCCAGAGCTCCAGAAACATACCTATCTCTTGAGCAAAGGAAAATACTATGATCTCTGCTTCATGACCTACACTTAACCAAACTCATATCAAGCTGTGTCGAGAACTTACTGTGTATTAAGTACTGTGAGACCCATGCCGAAGTTCCAAACATGGGGAGGACACAGGCCCTGCTCTGACTTTCTCAGGTATCGGCACATGAAGAATACAATCAGGTGAATCTGCAATTCTCCCTCTTTTCTAGGTACAAGTGGTCCTTTACCAAGGATATAAACTTAGATTAGTATCTCAAGGATACAGTTGTTTCCCAAAGTATATTTGGTGGACTAGGTCCACAGAATGTTGATAGGTTTATGCAGAAGCCAAAGCTGTTATTGATCAATTACATTTCAAAATCACTGGTTGAATAAGCCTCTTTATTGCAGGGCTTCTCATCAACTTTTATTTTTAAAATGATTTTATTTATTTATTTGACAGAGATCACAAGTAGGAAGAGAGGCAGGCAGAGAAGAAGGAAGGGAAGCAGCTCCCTGCTGAGCAGAGAGCCTGATTCTGAGCTCGATCCCAGGACCCTGAGACCATGACCTGAGCCTAAAGGCAGAGGCTTAATTCACTGAGCCATCCAAGGGCCCTCTCATTAGCTTTTATTAAGCACATGTGTATTTGGCTATCCCACAGGGGGAGGGTCTCCCAAATCCAATAAACCAGAAAACTTTTGCTATAGGTCATCCCAAGAAAGATGAGGTGCTCCCAAGAATGTACTTGAGACAATGATGATCAGCCTAGTCCTTGATAAGAGGTGAGCCCATTATCTCAACAGCAGTCCTTGTATTGTTTCTTCTAATTTCATTTCCTTACATTTCCTTACCCTGGAGCCCATTTGACTTCAAGTGCCAACCCCTCCCACTGCATGGGGCCTTTCTGCATGGTAAGTCCCCAAACCTTAGCATTTCATTAGCTAAGAAGTCTTGGTAGTATCATGGCTGGAGATTTCATGTGAATGTATATGATATCTAGATTGTTCAATAAGATCAGTCCTGGCAACTATCTCTTCTAAAAAAAAAAAAAAATTTTTGTATGTATGTTTGGTATATTTGTGTGTGGGAGTGGTGGATGCTTACTTTTACTTCTCCAGCTAGAAAAGTTCCTATTTATCCCTACCATTTTTTTTCCTCTTCTTAAAGTATTACAGATTACACCTGCTAAACTATTGTGCTCTTAGAGAACCTAAGGAAACATGTTTTTATGATAATAGAATCTATAATTCTTTGCTAAATTCTCAGCTTTGATAAAATTTCACCTTATTGGAATGAAGATACCATAAGTTATATAAATCAACATTAGGCAAATGATATTCTGCTGACATTTCTGTTCTGGAGTTGGTATTTTATTTGGGTGATAGACATTTACTGAATTTATTAAAAGTGGTTGACTTGTCTTAAGGGGTTAGCAACTACTGATGAATCCTTTTCCTTCTCAGGAACAACTTTACCATCTTATTTATGTGCTCTTATTTATGCGCTCTTGGTCTTTTCTTGAACACAATGTTAAAGAGTATAGTGGAATCCATTTATTCACAACTATTTACTGAGTGCTTGCTATGTCTGGCATCATGCTAGAAGCTTGGGGCACAATGGTAACCAAGACAATGCTTAGGTATCTCCTGTGATGAGATGGATACTTTGCTTAAACATGGCTGAAGAATGCACAGAAGTTTGAGAACTTACACAAATTCAACACTTCCATTATGCTCCCTCACCTCTCCCTCCCCACCCCCAACCCAAAGCAAAGCACATGATACTGAAACCATCGCTTAAAGTTGGGTGGAACCAGAGGATCTGAAGAAAACATGGGTCTGACTGATGAATGTCTTCCTGACCACCTGCAGGACAGAGAAGAGCAAAGGGTTGACTGCTGGTTTTGAATCCCATGAAGAACTCTCTTAAATGTGATCATGGAGATGCACCCTTCATGACTCAGAAATCTTCTATCATCTTTTGTTAGGCACACAATTCTGATGCCTGTTGATTTGTTAAAGGATTGAAATAGTTGAGATCAGCAAAAGGAGAGGATAAGAACTTCTGTTTTAGGAAGGAATGGGCTCCTTTGCACTGTAGGTCAGTGGTTCTTTACCTTGAACTTGCATCGGAATCACCTGGAGGGTTTGTTAAAACACAGAAGAGTTCCCTATTTAGTAGGTCTGGGATGGGACCTCAAAATTTGCATTTTAAGTAATATCCCAGACACTGCTGAGGCTGCTGGCTCATGGACCACTCTTCTCCATGGATGTCAAAGTTTTCAGTCACTAATCTTGTTCCAACTGAAAAGCGACTCGTAAGTGAAAACATCTAGGGCACTCATTTCAGCATGGAGGGGTAGAATAGTAAGTTAGATTGAATGGAACTGATATTTTTGAGAACTTACTCGTAGAGCCAGGAGCCTATGAGGAGATTGACATCTTATTAATAGTGTCATTGTCTCATTTAACCTCTGGCAGGTGAGCATGTGTCAAAATAAAAATAAACTCATTAACTATGGAACCAAAAAGACCTGTTTTCCTCACTAAAGAATTAAACATTATATGCTCACTATACATTTGCATGATGGTGTTGTTGAGAGTTGATAGTGTTTAAAACACAGGTATGATCTTATCTCAATGTAGTTTTGATTTGAATTTCTCTGATGGCTAATGATGATGAACATTTTTTCATGTGTCTGTTAGCTACTTGTGTGTCTTCTTTGGAGAAGTGTCTGTTCATGCCTTCTGCCCATTTTTTGACGTGATTATCTGTTTTTTGGGTGTTGAGTTTGAGAAGTTCTTTATAGATCTTGGATATCAGCCCTTTGTCAGTAGTATCATTTGGGAATATCTTCTCCCATACCATGGGTTGCCTATTTGTTTTGTTGACTGTTTCCTTTGTTGTGCAGAAGGTTTTTATCTTGATGAAGTCCCAAAAGTTCATTTTGCTTTTGTTTCCTTTGCCTTTGAAGATGTATCTTGAAAGAAATTGCTGTGGCCAGTGTTGAAGAGGTTACTGTCTATGTTCTCCCCTAGGATTTTGATAGATTCCTGCCTCACTTTGAGGTCTTTTGTTAATTTTGAGTTTATCTTTGTATATAGTGTGAGAGAATGATAAAAATTAACAGAACAGGAAACAACAAGCATTGGAGAGGATGTGGAGAAAGAGGATCCCTCTTACATTGTTGTTGGGAATGCAAATTGGTGAAGCCACTTTGGAAAACAGTATGGAGATTCCTCAAAAAAATTAAAAATAGAGCTACCCTATAACCCTGAAATTGCACTACTGAGTATTTGTCCCAAAGATACAGATGTAGTGAAAAGAAGGGCCATAAGTCCCCCAATGTTCATAGCAGCAATGGCCACAATCACCAAACTGTGGGAAGAGCCAAGAAACCCTTCAACAGATTAATGGATTAAGAAAATATGTTCCATATATACAATGGAATATTATGCTTCCCTCAGGAAAGATGAGTATCAACAGGGATAGTACTAGAGGAGTGAAATAGTGCTGAGTGAAATAAGTTAAGCAGAGAAAGTCAATTATCATATGGTTTCACTTGTGGAGCACAAGGAATAACATGGAGGACATTAGGAGAGGAAAGGAAAAGTGAATTGTGGTAAATCAAAGGGGGAGATGAAGCACGAGTGATTGTAGACTCTGAGAAACAAACTGAAGATTTTGGAGGGGATGGAGGTGGGGGGATGGATGAGCCTAGTGGTGGGTATTAAGGAGGGCATGTAATGCATGGAGCATTGGGTGATGCATAAACAATGAATCTTAGAACACTGAAAAAATAAAAGAAAATTAATACGTTAAAAAAATAAAACACAGGTATGTATTAACTGATTCTTGAGATTCAACTCTAAGTAGTTGGAGGAGGCTGAGTCTCCTCTCTTATAAGATAAAAATATTAAAAGTCACCACTTATAAATTTGCTAAGGAAGAATGAGAGATAATATATTTGAAGTTTCTCTAGAGTCCTTTTCAAGTGAATGCCATGATTAGTATCACCTGAGATTCCATGACTGGGTATTTTCTTTCCCTTTAGACTATAAGCTTCATGAAGGACATGATCAATTTTTATTTTTCACTATAGTATCCCTAACATTTAACACAGTACCTTGCACATTGTAGGTGTTCAGTAAATTTTATTGCATATACTGACACATCACATACACCAAATAAAGCAAATGTTCACATACAATTAAAGTAGAATAAAAATCACCCCCCAAATGGTGTCCTTCATGTTTGAAGATTCCTTTTAAAACCGCAGCATAGTATTTGGAAGGGAATTACTTCATTAATATTTTTATACCAATTACTCCAAAACCAGGTGGGCTTCAGGATCCAGAATAGCTACCTCTATCCAGGACAGCTCTTCTGTCTGAGGAATGGAAGTAGAGGGATGAACTCCAGGGTCAAGAACAACTTCTCTGCGGGTTGGATCAGGGAAGATGTGAGTCCTGGGTAAGTAAAGGGCAACTGGAGTGCTCAGAGCAGCCTGTGTGGGAGAAGGGGAGAGAAGAGAGCTCTAGGTAACATTACTTACACTATTTTACTTACTCAGTGCTTCATTCATGGAATCACAGAACTATGGACCTGAGGGACATTAAAGTTCCTCTGATTAATACTTAAATATCTTCTACAAAACTCTCATAAATGACTAGTCTTTTTGCCTAGACCCTTCCTGAACAAATCCAAAGGCCAGGAATCCATTTAAAGGGACATCCTATTCAATTAAAATGTTATTATCATGTTTCTGATTATTAAAGAGAGTAGCAAAGGCTACCATTTCTTTGGGAAACTCTACTTCCACCATGAGGGATTATGATAAATACACTTCCTCATTTCATCCTCTCGACCATGAGGTCAGTATGATTATCTTGATATACCAATTGGCAAAAAGGCTCAGAGCCTGCATAAAATGGGCATTCTGGAATCAGAGTGCTCATATCCAAGTCCCAGCTCTGCCTCTGACAAGCCACTCACATGTGGGTGAGTCATATAAAGTCTAAGCACCTGTTTTCTACAAAACAGGGATAAAAGTCATCTCATTGGGAAGATTCCTTGTGATCACATATGTGAAGAGATTACTGGAGTGAGAGGCACATAGTAAGTCCCCAATTCTCAGGTCAGGGAATGTCAATAACATGGTCATTACTGGTCACCTGGTGACTGCAGGAGAAAACTAAGCTTCAAACCCAGTACCCAAGCTCCAAACGTCTACACTGTCCTATTCACTTTCCCAGTGTATACCCTTCAGTGCTATTCTTCTACACTCAACAAAAGACTGTGTCTAGAGCTCTTCTCCCCATGTAATCTGGGGAGGTTTCATAAGGAAAGTAACATTCGGGGAATTAGGTGATAAAAAGAGTCTCACAACCCTCAAGTTGGAATGATGACTTCAGATCCATCAGTCCTTGTAGAGACCCAACAAACTTCCTCCAAAGAAATACTGCTTTCCCTGTGAAGGAAAAATGCCCCCCTCCTCATTGTCCACACCACTACTCCTCCTAAAAAGCCCAAAGCCCTCTCTTGCCTTTCGGATTATGTTCTTAAATATCACAAAAAGCCATGTGTGCTTAGACCATAAATCTCACTAAACAGGAAGCTCACTCCTTTTCCAGAAAAACATGAGAAATTGCACCTCAGGCTATCTGCCTTTTCCCAAACTTTGTAGAGGCAGATAATCTGCCCTTGTTGAAGAATGTGCAGGTGGCTAGAATGACCTGGAAGCAAGGAACAGCTCCGGCAGGTAGTAAAATGACTTTGTGAAGGACAGGCCAGTCTTCTGGGGACAGGACAGAGAAGAAAAAATATAGGCTGCCCAGAAGAAACTCATGGAATGTGGACTTAATTATCAGACTATTCTTGGAGAAGGAAATACATATTGTCTGATACGGGCTCCCAAGCTTATAAATATTTAATGGACAAATAATGAATCTTGGCATAAATATTTAATGGAGCAACCTCAAGGTATACAAGGGTGGGAAGTGTGCTGAGGGAAGAACTCTAGAGTTCTTCAGCGAGACAACTGAGTTGGAACAGGCATAGAAATAGGTCCATAAAATTCCCATGTCTCTCAGGGAAAGCAGGGTCTTTGTTGAAACTAGGTAGGGTACCTCAGTAAGAAAATAGATGAGCTGCTTTGCACAATGTAAACCACTGTGGAAATAATGGAAAGTTGTATTTTTATTATTCTTTTCAATATTTACTTAAAAGATAGCTTTAGACTATTTACCTGGAAGATGGTAACTATTGAGGGAGCTAGTACAAGCAACATAAAAATCTGGGTGGGATGAGATGAACATTCCCTCGAGAGGATATAATTGTTTTTACAGGTGTATGGATTTGCAAAAGTGAAGCTTATTCAGAAAGAGAAGAGGCAGATGGTACAGCTTTGGGCGAAGCTCTAGGAACAGATTCTATTTATTTCAAACCCATCATATGGTCAAGATTATGTGAGTGCAGGGACCATGGACTGAATAAAGATAGATGTGGCCCTGTGATCATAGAGTTCACCATTGGCCAGCAGATGTGGTAACTCAGAAAATGCCATGCAGGGTAATCAGTACCAGGACAAGGAAAGAGCGATGGGAGCAACAGGATAAATCAGGGCTAAATCCCAGAAGACTTCCTGGAGGGAGCAGCTTTTAGGCCACACCCTCACGGCTGGTTGCTGATCTTGTGACAGGCTTGCTTACTTGCCTGGCTCTTCCCATTCAGGGTAAAGACCCATGAGGAGAGAGACCCACAAGCATAAAAGGGGAACCTAGAAGGTAACAATGAAAAAGGTCTTGAATACCACCGTAAAGAACTTTATTTTGCACTAACAGTTAAATGATAATTAAAGCCAATATACACTGTTGACAGGAAACATGGGTAGATGTGTGGCCACATATATTCTTAGCCCTTGGAAAAGTATGTCCTTACAGTTGCATGAAGTGTAGAGCAGATAGAAAGCAGAACAGAGGATGCCTCTTCCCAAAGTTCCTTGAAGAACTTTCAAACAGGAGCCAAAAATAGACTTAAGCCCCCCTTGCTCCCTGTTTCTTTCCACCATCTGTCAGCCCCACTCCCCTGGGGAGAAGCTAAGGCTGACAGTAGCAGAGTGAGAGAACAGGGGTGTGGGTGGGGAAGTTTTCTTTTTTTTCTGCCAGGCTGAGTTATTAATTAGCTTCCCGGAAGGTAGGGGAACAACCAGCTTTTGTCTTCTCACTTGACAAATATTGTACCAGAGAGGTCTAGTGGGCCATCCAAGGTCACCAGATGCCTTCTTAATAGAGGCAGAGCAGGGGTCCTGGGGCCATCTGAGATTCTCTGCACCACTTCTCTAGCCATAGCATCCTAAACTATCTAAGCCTCCCTCTCTCAAGGGCATGGGATAGTGAGCGAGGGAGGTCTTTGTGGTGGGCTTTCCCAGCTTCTTGATAAGCCAAGTATTTCCTATCTTCCTTTCTGGGAACAAGCCCCAGTCCTCACATGAACTGGCAACAGATGCTGTTTACTTCAAGCAGCACGATCTTTTCACCCCCTGATGCATAGCACGCAACCGAGCCTTTCAGTTTGCGGGCCATAGGACCCCAGGGAGGTGTCAGACAGATGGATGCCCGGACTTTTTCTCTGGAGGCCTGAGACAGAGACATAGTGAGAGGGGTAGGGATCCACTGGGGGCAACCACAACTTTCTCCTCTCTGGACCAGAACTCTGATTCTCTCTTATTCCTACAGAGGAACAACAGCATCGCAGTTGTGGACAGCAACTGGGTTCCTGCCTCTTCCTTTGTCTGATGAAGATGGAGCAGAGTTCCAAGTTTGCCCCTCAGCTCCCTGACATGACAGTCACCAACTGCTCATCCAGAGAAGAAACTCCTCATCATTATCCATACTCAGTTGAGTCCAAACACTCTCTCAGAAGACTAGATCTGAGAAGGACACCACATATAGCAGCACAACCCATCCCCTTTCCATGAGCACCTAACAAAAGCTACTGATCACCTAATTGTGGTGCTGGGCTGAGTGCTGGTACAGCCAGGGCCCCTCTCTCTCATGGGACATGGTCTAGGAGGGGATGCAAAGCATTCAATAAAATTGCTATAAATAATCATTACATGTGGTACAACTGAAATCCAAAGAGACAGTATGATGTTCTTAGTGCCCTAGAGCAGAGTTGTAATGGGGTCTGGCTCAGTCCTGGTAACTGTAACTACCCAAGCACCTCAGACAAAGCATAGCACAACTTAGGCTAACACCTGAAGGAAGATCTCCAGACCCAAGCCAAGAATCCACTTGGCCCCAGTTCCCCTCAATCTGCACTGGTACATCCATGGAAAAGTACAGAATCCACTCTCCTGCTTGCTGGCCATGAATAAAACCCAGGTACTAGATATGCCTTCCCTGTTGCACTTGAGGGTGGGACAAAGACCCAGGGAGTCTGCCCTGATGGACAAGCCCAAGAAGTATCCAGACTCCTAGCAGGAGCTTAATGGGACTTTAATCTATTGGAGTGTCCACACTTTTTTCTTCTTTTCACAACTTCCAAAGGAAGTCACAAATAAAACTCTAGTATGTAAATTTGACAAAAGCTAGCTATCCTGACTTTATTTGGGGGGTAAGAGCTTCCAATGTCATATGGACCCAGCCCCTTTTCCTTGGAGCAACTCTCTTTAGAGATCTTCAGGATCTGAGGGTCACAGTTTAAAAATTGCAGGTGTGGGGTCCCTGGGTGGCTCAGTCGTTTCAGTGTCTGACTCTTAATTTCAGCTCCGGTCATTATCTCAGGGTCATGGGATGGATCCCTGCATCAGATTCTGCACTCAGCAGGGAGTCTGCTGGAGTTCTCTCTCTCCCTTACCCTCTGTGTCTCCCCAGTGCCCCCACTTGCTCATATTCTCTCTCTCTTAAAATAAATAAATAAATAAAATAATTTCTGGTATGCCCTACCCCCTTATTTTGCAGAAGCATCTGTGCCTTGTGCCTGGGTAGAACTCTTGCTCTGGGGTTATAGATCCACCAATGAGATGGGGATGGATATACTTTTACCCATTCTGCAGGATTCTTGTTAAGGGCCTGGTGAGGTCCTGAATATAAAAACACTCTGCAAATTGCAGTGCATATCTGTGAAGGAGCCCAGTGGTGTGCCAATCCCAGGCCCACCATTTTGTAGCTGTGTGAATGAATCACTCTACCCATTTCTCCTTCTGTAAAATGGGAACAATAATAGCCAGGATCTCAT
Organism: Mustela erminea; assembly: GCF_009829155.1. Lineage (NCBI taxonomy): Eukaryota > Metazoa > Chordata > Mammalia > Carnivora > Mustelidae > Mustela > Mustela erminea. The sequence goes on along the minus strand of NC_045625.1, from coordinate 14,541,539 downwards.
AGTATTACCGTGAGGTTGTACTGGGGTAAGGTCTGTGATACATTTCATCTAATTGCTTGAAATGTGCAAAGTGCTCCCGAAAGGCTCCTGTTTAGTGTTATCTTCTCCGTCATTGGCACCATCATTGTTATCTTCAGTTAAATGGGTTTTCTCTTTGATAAAGCTGACCTCGCTCCCCACACTTTTCCCCAGGGACGTGAACCAGGAGCAGCATGGCCTCAGAAAGTGATAGAAATCACCTGTAACTACAAGGGGACATTCAACCTATGAATGAGGTAGACAAAAAGTAAACCCAATTGAGAGACGAAGACAGATTCTTTAGGCACCTATAACCAGCCACTTGAGAGGATGTTTATCTTCTGGAACTTTCAGGTAGTGAGTGCCCCAACATTTTGTTTAACATGCTTCCCTCTCCACTCACACATGCCCTGAAAAGAGGCCCAGAGAAGGGAGGTATCTTGCCTATGGCCACCCAAAAGATGGGAGGACAGCTCCAATACCTTGCCTCTTCCATTTTCAGGCCATGCTTTTCCTCTTGCCTTACAGACTCTGTTCTCCATCCAGCCTTTTCCTTCCTCAGTGTCAGAGAAGCCAGGGATCACTTGTGTAGCCACTTGTTCTTCTTCCAAACCCAAAGCACGCAAACCATTCCATGTCAATGTGCCTTGCTGAAGGAAACAGTCCAATTACTGATCTAATGAGCCAAATTTTGTCTCATCTCCCCCATAAAGGCATGTGTGGCCCCAGCACTCCCGGAGCCCCACTCCAAAGACAGTGGAAGGATGGTGAAGGGGCCCTGCTCAGCAGTTCAAACCCACTTACTGCATGGGCTGGAAAATGAAATGACTGATACCATGTAATTAGGCCTTAATTATTTATCATTTTTGGTTAATTACTGCCACTTTCAAGTTAACAGGTTGTGAAATTCTTGGGCTGTGTTTATTAAATGTTAGGCAATCGTTAGCGACGAAGGGTCATCCTCTAGTGTTAATGAAATATCTGTAAAAATCCATGACCTCTGGCAATGCAGGACTCGAGGCCACTTGGGAGACCATGGATTTATAGCTAATTGTATATTTTTGGAACCAGAGTTTCCACATTGGGGAAGAAGACTTGATTGGAAGATCGCGATGCCTCTATTGGGCTCTCCCATCACTGGGGCACAGGGCAGGAACACCACAAGGCGGTACAGGGGCAGGAGGAGTAGGAGAAGAAAGAGCAGCATAGTAAAGGACAACTTCTATCTCTCCTCAGGGTCACAGAGTCCAAATATCAACTATTAGGAAGCCATTCTTCAGGGTATAATGTTATCCAAACTATGCAGATGTCCCTCAGAAAGTAAATATCCCTGGGAGAAGTTCTTTCTAATTAAATGGAAAATGTGGCTTTGCAGTAGCGCTTAGGAAAAAGAATTAGAAGTTTTTGCAAGTGACTTGTTCAACCTGAGTCCACAGACAAACGAAGAGAGCATCGGGCCATAGTAACGTAAGTATAAGAACTGGAACAAAGGAGGTGAAACCAGAGGCACACTTCAACTGGAGTTACAGATGCAATGGTATAGACCACATTTTGAAAGGAGCATTGAAAGGCCAGAGTGAGCTCTTGACAAGTAAATTGGATAATGAGAGGGAAGAACCTATTTCATAGGAAGATCTCTTGAAAGAATTGAGAATGTTTAGCCTGGAAAAGCGTAGGCTGGCTAGATAGCTTGACAGTTGTCTTCAAATACCTTAAAAGCTTCCATGTGGATTGGAAACAAATTTATTCTATGTGTCCCCAGAAGAGAGGTCTAATGGATAAAAGCTACTAAGAGGCAAGATTTGGCTTTAAAACTCTTTAAAAAGTGAGAGTTGCCCATCAATAGAATTGGTTGACTCAAAAGGTAGTAAGTTCACTTTCTCAGAGGTATGTAAGTAGGACCTTGACGATCCCCTTAAAAATACTGTGGAGAGGAATCCTTTCATGAGATGGATGGCAGAATGAAAGAGGTTTAAATGTTTAAAGTTCTATGAATTTGAAGTCATTAATACTTAAATATCAATTATTTAGTTCCACGTCTTTCCCCGGCACGAGGAGCTGTGTTCTCATCCTAGGCCTTAGTTCTTCATCTGTCCAGAGAGGGCTAAGCTTGGTAGTCTTTTGAGACCTTTCTGTATCTACCACGAAAGGGTTCTGGGTTCTAATGTGGCAGTAGCTCTATGCCCTCAGCCGCTCCCCCAGACCTACCGGGGCCCCTGTGGCTTTGCTTAGGAAGCACGGAAAATGAGGGCTGTTTCTCAGCTGCCTCTCCAAGATGCCATAAGGAATAATGAGGCCATTTGTCGCTCCTCTGAGCTCGATGTTGAATGTTCAATTACCACTGAGAGGTACTTGTACGCAGACATCTCAGGTATATAATATAATATTATAGACATAGAAAAGCATAAAAAGATTTGTAATTAAGATAAAGAATCAATCAACCCACCCTTTCTCTTTTTATAACCTCAATCCAAACAAGTGACAAGTGGCTGTGCTCAAGGTCATAGAGTATATATTTGTGGATTTATGTGTTTAACATGAAATGAAACACTTGATTGGAACAAGAAGGTATTGCCATCCATCATCGATTAAGCCAATGTATAGGAGCTGACCCTACATAGGGCTTTGCGAGGCATGGAGGGTAGAGGTGGGAGTGGTCTCTCTCTTTAAAGATCTTCCAGTCTAGTGGGAAAGTTGGGAATTTTGCAAAAGGAGCTCCTAATATTGACAAAGGCTGGCTGCTTAGCTCTTGAACTGTGCTGCCTAATAGAGTATCTGGCATACTGTAGGCATTTGTTAATCGTTTCATGAATAAATCCTTGAACAAAAGTTTTCTGGGCCTATGAAGAACAGTGCGGTTAAAGCACCAGATGAGGTCAGAGGAGGAGGAAATTCCTGCCAAATGAGAAACTCAGGGATGGTTTGTGTAGAAGGTTGACTTGTGGAGCCTCACAGGAGCAAAAGATGAATATAGAACATTCCAGATGGTGGTTTCAGCAAGACCAATGTCACAGAGGCAAGAAAGTGTGGGTCAAATGCACACAACTCCTTCCAGTCATCCCATTCTCTCTTCTCTTGCCTGTCTACCTGCCCTGAGTTTTCCCAGCGTGGATCCAGCCTACCCACCACTGCTGCCCTTATCTTAGACCTGAAGCACACTAATAATCATGGCGCTATCCTTGGCAAAGCATACGCTGACTCCCCTCTACCAGCTCAGTCATGTTCAAGCCTCCAAGATAGCTACCTAACCCTTTGTGACCTGACCACAGTGTTTGAATGAACTTACCTCTGCTCTGTCCCACTCGGTCTCTGCTGGCCAGACTTCCCTGCCCTACACAATGGGTAATCGTCTGTTGCTTCCATGTCTCAGCTTTTGCTTCTTTATATACAAAAATCCTTCTCTTAGAATTTTCATGTCTAAATTTCATCCACATCTCAAGGAGGATAAGACCACCTCTTCATGAAACTTCGCCCTGACCTATGCAAGTCATCTCTGAACCCCTATGCCTCATCCTGCTTCCCTAAGAGCCCGTGTTTCTCTTTCTGTGTAGCTGGATGGACACATTCTTTGTCTCTTTCAAAGTAAAATTGCTTTGAAGGCAGTTTCCAAGAACTTAGCCAAGAGCTGGGGCCAGAACAGATACTCAATGTGAATGCGGACACCATCCCACGTTTCTGCCAGAGACTCTGAGAGTCCTCAGAGGCCATGGGTGTGTCACTCCACACCCTGCAAGCTAGGGGTAACTGACAGGAGGACCGAGACACTTCGTAAAGCTGGGCCAATTAGAGTCCCACTGTGGGAACGAGAATGAAGACAGAGTGATGGGAGACTACTGGGTCTGATTCTTTTCGTGATGAGCTTCAAACTGATCCAATATTGATATTGATATTGATCAGATCCAATAGCTGAAGTCTTTAGAACCGCTGTTTTCTTCCCGAGTTATTTTGATTGGTTTGGTCTTGCTGATTCTTACATCTACCATCATATTGGTTTGCCAGCACAAAGTATAGCAAAGAAGCCCAAGCTGGGGGGCTTAAATAACAGAAATGCATGGTGTCGCAGCTCAAGAAGCTGGAAGTCTAACAAGGTGTCAGCAGGACTGGGTCTAGGTGAAGGCTGTGAGGGAGAACCTGTTCCAGGCCTCTCTCCATGGCTTGTAAATGGCCATCATCTCCCTGTGCCTTTTCATATTGTGTTCTCTCTGTGCATGTCTGTCACTGCGTCCAAATGCCCCCTTTGGATAAGGACGGCAGTCATACTGGATTAGGGACCCACTAGACTCCAGTATGACCTCATCTTAGCTTAACTAATAGTCAGCTAATGATCTTATTTCCAGATATGTTTACGTTCCGAGGTCCTGGGGTGTTAAGAATTCAATGTGTGACTTCTGGCAGTGGGAGGCATGCTGGGGGGGGGGGACACAATTCAACCCATTACAATTTTTTTAGCTTTTTTTTAAAAAAGATTTTATTATTTGAGAGAGAAGAAGGGCACACATGAGGGGGGTAGGGGCAGAGAAAAGGAGAATTAGACTCCCCGCTGAGCCGAGATCCCAACATGGTACTCAATCCCAGGACCCTCGGATTATGACCTAAACTGAAGGCAGGATCTTAACTGGCACCCCTCCTTTTAGCTTTTAGAGACCAAGCTGTTTTGGTTTATTCGAATACTTCCTCTTTTGTTTTCTTAAAATATTCAGAACAAGATTGCTTATAACCAAAGAACCTTGATAGATCAAGTGGATGAGTGAATAAATAAGTAAGTTTATATAAGTAATAAATAAGTTTATAATAAGTAAGTGAATAAATAAATAAATAAGGCAGATTGATTGATCTATCAATCAATTGATAGAGT